>NC_046966.1:9337744-10010244 GCF_009769545.1 Cyclopterus lumpus | reverse complement strand
TTCATCAAGCAAGTTCGATCTTTTTTTCACTCACAGAAAAACAAGATACAAAGACAACTAACTGTATTTATAAATGTCCCCTAAAAAGCAACAAGAAGCAGCTCCTGCCAAATCTATGGAAGAGGATTTAATTACCTGAGGTGCTACTACCCTGGAAACAGAGACTCACACAGGCTGGAAAATCTATTAGGACATCCTCATTCCACAGCATGCTGGAGTGTGCGTGTGTGTGTGTGTGTGTGTGTGTGAGTGTGCGAGTATGTGTGTGTGTGTGTGTGTGTGTGTGCGTGTAACATAAAACCTGCCTAAGAGGTCGATAAGGCTTATCAGGTCGAGACAGTCCTCTGATTATCCGATGTCTTTTTCTCAGTGTTGTGGTTAACTAAAAACAGACACACAGATGCCATGCCAGCAGCACACGTGTTCACACACGCACACACACACCCACACACTCAAACACACAAACACAGAAATGCACACTAGCGCTCATATGCGAATTGCTTGAGAGTCAAGCAATTCTTTATTCATGTGACTGTGCATACGAGGGAGGTTAGGAGATGAAATTACATGAACCGCAAATTACTAAGTTCCTATTTAACCCAAAAATACTGGATGAAAAAAATACCAGATTTATAATGTATTTGTTTATTCAAAAAGCTGCATACTTCATTTATTATGACAGTTAACAGTTATTAAAAATAGCAGGGTTCTTTAAGAACAACTAATACTAAATAGAAACCTAAAGGACGAAACAGACTCATTAATGTTGAAGGTCTTGTGTCTTCTTTATATGTTCTTTGTCTTTTAACATCTGGGGACCATGTTGGAAATATGTGCTTTCACTTGTTAGATGTTTGCTTTAACATGTTATCCATTAGACATGTTATCCACTAGATGTTTGCTTTAACGTGTTATCCATTAGATGTTTGCTTTAACGTGTTATCCATTAGATGTTTGCTTTAACGTATTAGATGTTTGCTTTAACGTGTTATCCATTAGATGTTTGCTTTAACGTGTTATCCATTAGATGTTTGCTTTAACGTATTAGATGTTTGCTTTAACGTGTTATCCATTAGATGTTTGCTTTAACGTGTTATCCATTAGATGTTTGCTTTAACGTGTTATCCATTAGATGTTTGCTTTAACATGTTATCCATTAGACATGTTATCCATTAGATGTTTGCTTTAACATGTTATCCATTAGACATGTTATCCATTAGATGTTTGCTTTAACATGTTATCCATTAGACATGTTATCCATTAGATGTTTGCTTTAACGTGTTATCCATTAGATGTTTGCTTTAACGTGTTATCCATTAGATGTTTGCTTTAACATGTTATCCATTAGACATGTTATCCATTAGATGTTTGCTTTAACATGTTATCCATTAGACATGTTATCCATTAGATGTTTGCTTTAACATGTTATCCATTAGACATGTTATCCATTAGATGTTTGCTTTAACGTGTTATCCATTAGATGTTTGCTTTAACGTGTTATCCATTAGATGTTTGCTTTAACATGTTATCCATTAGACATGTTATCCATTAGATGTTTGCTTTAACATGTTATCCATTAGACATGTTATCCATTAGATGTTTGCTTTAACGTGTTATCCATTAGATGTTTGCTTTAACATGTTATCCATTAGATGTTTGCTTTAACGTGTTATCCATTAGATTTGTTTGTGCCTGTATCTGATGAGCCATTAATATAATTTATTAATGCATCTACATAGCCAGATTCTTGTAATAGCAGCTCTATTTCCACATGTTTCCTCATGAGAACGGCTGGAAGGATAACAGTGCTGATATTGTCAGCGAATCAAACTAAAAGACCAAAGCCAACAATGTGGCCGTCAGTCTCCGAATACTTTCCGACATCTCCAGCCTGTCTGTGGCTCCCAGCACCAAGCCCATTAGTTCCTGCTGTTATTTATTTGTTCAGTGTCTGTAATTTTCTTACACAACAAGGCACTGTAGGTTTTGCCAAATTTATTAGTGACTAATCTGTGAATTAATACATTGTGCACCAGACACAGATGCCATGAGAATCCGCCTGCAGGAGCATGACGTGTATGTCCTTCTGCTTCGGGCTTTGCTGCTCAGTCGATAACAGCTGCATGTGATCGTAGAGAGGAAAGTTATTACTGTAACAACACGAGGTACGTTGCAGCGAGGACAAACAGCCGCAGCTCATGTGTTGTTGTTTGCTCTGTAGCCCTTTTGAAATGAAGGTGCTAATCGTTGTGCTGTGATAACACAACAGGCTTTTGACATTTGGTTAAAGATCTCTTTCAGGTACAGCCACGGTCAGAAACACACACGGCCCGATGCATCATCATCATCATCATCATCATCATCATCATCATCATCAGATGCACTTAACAGAAGCATGGAGACTGGAACAGAGTGGAATTTGAAACGTTTTAGCCAAAAATGTTTCCATGGTCAAGGTGTTTTTTGCAGAAACGTTTCAGATTTCGTTTTGTTCTCCAACTTCGTTGGTGAAGACGGTCAACCGGCTCCACAGGAAATGCACCGGCCTTCAAAACCGACCCGCAGATGAAACCGTTTTAGCTATTTGTTAGGATTTGATGTTGTGGCCTTCATTCGACAGGTATTCTTAATAATGAAACGGGATACATGGGACTGTAGGCACAAACAAACATTTGTCAATCTCTGTTCTTCCTGAAGGCACCATCTTCGTCCAATCGCATTATTGATTGGTGCTTTTGTGTGGCAATTTTGCAGTAAATTATTTGAGAAAAGAACCACGGTTGTACAATTTGAACAAGAGATGGACCTATGCACAATGCACTGTTTGTATAAATGACAATGTTGGTTTTTCAATGCTGTGAAAACTCTGTGAAATCAAATTCTGCTGAGTTAAGGAAAACCAGGAGCTTTTAATAACTCAAGCGTCTCTGTTAATTCGACCAATTGGCTAAATGACCCCCAGCACACACACACACTAACAAGATTTTACCCATTGTGTGTGAGAAAGGGTCGGGGCCGCCTCATGTGTCGGGCCTCCTCTGTGTTCTGGTCCCCACCGACCCCCACCCTTCCAGCGTCAGTGGGATGTCCCAGGTGTGTCTCCTCTTGGCCTTGCTTATGCTCTGCAGCTGCACAAAGGTACATCTCTCTCTCCCTCTCTCTCTCTCTTTTGCACACACTCACACACAGAATGAGATGTGTCTTTGATTGGCAGCTGTTACTCAAGCTCACATGAGGCGTCCTCCTGTAGGTCTCCTCTATTAACTCCCTGGAGCTCGTGAAGGAGCAGTGGAGCAGCTACAAAAACCAGTGCCTGAACTACCACAACGCCACGCCCCCCACAACAGGTGAGCCCTTCTCCCCCAGCTGGAGTGTGTGTCTTACAGAGATGCATTCAGGAGAATGAAGCCTCACCTACTAAGGTAAGCCAAGAGCCATTTCACAGATCTGCTCTCCACTGCAGGGCTGGTGTGTAATAGGACCTTTGACCTGTACGCCTGCTGGCCTGATGGACTCCCGGGAACCACTGTCAATGTATCCTGCCCATGGTTCCTGCCATGGTACCGTAAAGGTATCAGTGCTCAGATAAAGGACATTGTTGTGCAGGGGTTGCAGTACAAAGTGGGAAAGAGTGCAAATACATGGAGTGCATTTAAGTAAAAATCTGTAGTTTTACAAGCTGTGTGAAGAAACTCCTCCTTTCAAACTCGAGCTGCTCTTCAACACACCTTCATGAGAACTAGAGAGTTTTTAGCGTGTACTATAGTCCTCGTCCCACTCATTGATTTATGAGGTCAGAACATCCGAGAAATGCAAGAATACAGCGCTCATCCAGATACATGATGTGTAACTTCAGAGAAAGAGTGAAATGAGTATGTTCTTGGTATTCAGCGGGATGAAAAAAAAGCAGCAATGTGTTGGATGAAAGCTTTGTTAAATAGGGTGTACAATAGTTTGAAGCATTAGTGTTGTGTGGAGGCCACATATACAGTCAGATATCACTCTACTATCTACTGGAAAGTGGTTTTAAGACTTCACGCTGTGTCTCCAGGGCCAGCGAACATCCCGTGGAGCTTTCTGAGAACGTTTTCGCTTGGAGGGCAGGCTTTTGTGTCAGACACATAACAGCGTTTACTCATAGCAGCTCATGTGGAATGAGTTATTTCTTCTTGTGCAGGTGGTTTAGAGCCAGGGAAAAGGTGTGAAAGTGATCTATCTCCTGCAGCCGGGCAGGGGCTCCTCTTTGTTCTTCTTTTTTTCTGTTTTGTATCATCGTGAAGTAAATATGTTTTGGATTTGTCGGACAAAATAAAACATTTGGAGATGTCACCTTGGGATCTGTGATGGACATTTTTCAATATTTAATACGGTTCTGCAGACAAAATGTGTAAGAAACTAGGCATAAAGAAACATTTAATTTAGATGAGAAGGGGGATTTCTGGAAGTACTTACAGCTGAGGAGTAGCATGGGGTCTGGGTTTGGATTGAAAAGAGAAGAGGAAGAAGAGAAGAAGATTCAGGAGTTCCTAAGTGCTTCCTGTACCCTACACTCTGCCTCAATATTCTATCGTAAAATGTCAAACATTCAAGCTGGAATGTGCGAAGGCCTGAGACTAGTATGGCAAAAATATCTAAACATTGAGATTAAGGAAGATGTATGGCGAGAAATAATATCAAAAGTAGGCTGGGCTACAAGGGATGCAAGAAGCACGTTTACTCACTACAAAATTATACATAGATATTATTTTACACCTCTGAAACTGTATAAAATGGGCTTGATGCAGGATAATAAATGTTGGAAATGTAACATAGAAATGGGCACTTTTCTACACGCGTTGTGGGAGTGCTCCAATGTGTTGCCTTTTTGGAAGGTAGTACTGGAAATGTTAGAAGGGTGGCTCAAACGGCCTTTACCAGAATCCCCACAGCTGTGTTTATTAGGGGACACATCGATAGTGCCATCAGGCCTCACCAAGGCAGAGATCAGAATATCACTAACAGGTTTCATGGTGGCAGCGAGGCTTATCCTGCGAAACTGGAAGAGCCCACATACGCCCAGGCTCACAGACTGGCTCAAACTCATGACAGAGACGGCTGTATTTGAAAATATGATTGCCAGGGTAAAGAACATTTCAAGCCATACTGACCAAGCATGGAAACATCTAATGGCCTTTATAACAAATTAGAGTGGTCAAGTACTCGTGGACGGAATTTGGGTTATCAAGAAAAGGCAGGAATAAATGCAGGGCATGCAAATGTACATGTAAAAGATAATTAAAGGGGTCTCTGGGTGAGTGTAATGTTGTTGTTGTTGCTTTGTTTTTGTTTTGTTTTGGTGTTTTGTTTCTGTTTGGTTTGTTTGTCTGCTGTTTTGTTTTTATGGGTTTCTTTGTTGTTGTCGTGTTTCTGTTTTGTCTTTCTGTACTTTATTATTGTCTGACAAGTCTAATTGTGATATTTATGTTTAATGTTAATATATTTAAATGAACATAATTAAAAAAAAACTAAGTGAAAAACAAAACAAAAAAGCAACTAGGCATGTAACTTTGGCCCAATGACATCGAACAAAGGTCTCGTATTTAGATTTTGTGCGGTCAGTTTCAACTTCAAAACAATGAAAGAAAAGAATTAAACAAAAGCGTTCTTGCTCACAGTTAGGTGGGAAGATTGAAACCTGGTATCTGCATAGTAAACATGAAACCACAACCAGTTAGCTTGCTAAGCACAAAGACTGGAAATGTGCTCTGTTCAAAGCTAATAAAGTAGGAGGACCTCTAAAGCGCAGTTATTATAAGGTGTATAAACGTCAAGTTGTAGTTTTACGTGGTGTCAGGCTATGTCATGTCCAAAAGCAGTTGATTGGCAACCCGTGGAGAGTCCAGGAAGTTGTATGCCTATGGGTTCAATAATATGAGAAATTATGTGTTATTTGTGACCTTTAGAGCTGCTGGCAGGATTTGTATTTTACTTAATGTTTGGAAGGCGAAGAATGAACCGTAATGATTATCAAGATAATGTCACAAAGTATTTATTGCCCTACAAACCAAATATTGTGTGGGGATATATCGACTTTTGAACTGTTCGGGGGTACACATGTCATTCTAATGTAAAATATCTCTCTGTGTGAACAGTTCAGCAGGGTCTGGTCTACAGATTCTGCAATGAAGAGGGCCACTGGGCGCAAAAGAATACCAGCGAATGTGAGGACGACCCTGGTGAGGTGTGTGTACACAGTACAGTGTGTGTGTGTGTGTGTGTGTGTGTGTGTGTGTGCCAAGCCTGCCTTATGTTATCATTATGTGAAGCTACTGGACTGGCAGATGGTGAGACGATAATGATAATGTGACTATGAATGTCTTGACACTTTTACTTGTCTTGAGCTGAAATCAGCATCTGAAAATCCCCATCTGTTCAAATTCTCTTGAGCACCCTTTTTTAAAACATATTTTGTGACAAATCTAATCTGCAGTAGTTGTGTTAGTGTGTGGAGGTGGAGGTGGACAGATCGGTGGGTGGTGGGTGTATGAGGGCAATGCATGGAAGCATCTGACTCTGTCTCTCCTCTTGGCTCTGCAGCAGCAGTATGGCCGCATCCTCAGTCAGTTACGGGTCATGTATACAGTGGGCTACTCACTCTCCCTGGGAGCTCTGCTACTGGCCCTGGGAATCCTCATCACCTTCAGGTACGACCTGTACGACGGGGAGGAAACAAAGGAGTGAGGATGAAATAGGGAGAGGAATAAAAAGAAGGAAAGGAATTAATCAATGAAGGGGGTAAAAGTAAGAAAGTAAGAAAAGGGAAAGAGAACCAATAAAAGAAGATAGGAGGGCAGGAAGAAAGGGAACGGAGAAAGATGGGAATATAGAGGATGGCAAAGGGACCAAATACAAGAGAACAAAGCGCTGAATGAAGGAAAGTTAGCTTGAGTAGGGAAGACGGGAGGGTAGGATAAAAGAATGATTGAGACAAAAAAAGAAAGGAGGAATGGGAGGGAGCAAGGAAGGCAGGGAAGAAGAAATGAAGAATAAAGGAAACAAGGTGGTGAGAGAGAATTTAGAACAGACAGAACAAAGGAAGGGAAAAAGACACAATTAATAAAAGGTGGTAGAAAATGTGGGAAAAGTGAAAAATGAAACCAAAAAGGATACAAAGTAAGGAAAGAAGAGGGGAAGGAAAAAACAAAGAAGGAAGGAGCGAATCAAGAAGGAACGAATGTAAAGAACAAAAGATGACAACAAGTAGTAAAGCATTGGGTAATGGGAGTCATGTACCTGTGAATACAACATTTCAAAGTCAAAAGCCGTCTCACACACACTGTCACCCATGTGCCCCAGGAAGCTCCACTGTATGAGGAACAACATCCACATGAACCTGTTTGCCTCCTTCATCCTGAAAGCCGTGTCCATCCTGGTCAAAGACGCCCTGCTGTCCCTCACGCTGGACCCCCGGAGCAGCAATGACAGCCGGACACAAGCATGGGTCAACATACCGGTGAGAGCAACCACAGCACGTCAGCCTCATCTTCGTGTGCAGCTATTTAGCACGAGACAAATACATCACACTACTTCCTGCACTGTTCATGGAGCACGCCTTGTAAATACAAAATAGTTTAACTTCTTATAGTGCTTATTAGGAGAAAGAGCTATTCTTCTCCGGATCATATTTGATGATCTACCAGTAATTCATCTTCTGGGACAAATGTAATTTCCTAATAATACATCTTGTATCGGTTCATTAAGAAGACATCCAAACTTGTGAAACTGAAATATTTAATGCCGGTGAGGAAGAGAAAAATCTAGAAATGCCCACACATACTAATTTCTCCCAGTTCCACTCGCTCATTTATTGCTACATTTAATTTCCACTACGTCTTATGTTAAACGGAACAAATGGCATTGTGTCCGCATAAAGCACGAGCTAGAAATGTTGTGTGCATGTGATTTGCTGCTTCTGTGTGAGCAGAGCAGTTCATGTGAAAGACGGCAGTCCTGCTGTCGTGAGTCAGGAGCTGAGCATTGTATTGTGCTGCCTTTAAATACACAACTTGTGCACCATCGAAAAAGATGTCACCTTGGCTTATTGTGAGTACCCACACCACCCCCGTCCTGTGTCGTGTGTCAGGCTGTTACGTGGTGCCGTGGTGCCATGGTGATGATGCAGTACAGCGTGATGGCCAACAACTATTGGCTGCTGGTGGAGGGCATCTACCTGCACAGCCTGCTCGTCATCACCGTGTTCAGCGAGAGGAAGTACTTCTACATTTATCTGACCATTGGCTGGGGTGAGGTCATCACTCTTACACAGGGACTGATAGTGCTGCTCTGGTTATTAAAGACACCGGGTTTTTTGTTCCTTTTTTTTTCGATTGACAAATATTGGTCGGTTTAGCGAGAAGAGTGAACAGGATTTTGACCCCAAAGCAGAGAGGTCAGATTGATCAGTTGTAGCAGACAGTCTTCAGCAACAGGAAGTCAGTCGTGTACCAGAAAGGTTAACAGGTATGTGAATAGACAAATAAAAGAGCCGATCCTCATATATTTATACATTATCATAACAGACTGAAAGTGTACTTTTGAGTACATTTCAACATGTAAGTAGTTGTTAGTCTACCTCCTACTGATTACAATAATATATTATTTCAAAAATCCTCAGGACACAAAATAAAAAGACATCCGTATACCGCAGGCAGCTTTGGTTTATCATTTTGTTTTCTTTAAAACTCAATCCTCTTATTATCTCTAAGTACATAAATACTTTATGATGTCCAT
Organism: Cyclopterus lumpus; assembly: GCF_009769545.1. Taxonomy (NCBI): domain Eukaryota; kingdom Metazoa; phylum Chordata; class Actinopteri; order Perciformes; family Cyclopteridae; genus Cyclopterus; species Cyclopterus lumpus. Next base: position 10,001,475 of record NC_046966.1, on the reverse strand, counting down.
GTTAAGTTTTCAGCTCGCTATTCCGAGATGGTAATTTAATTATATCGTTATCTTGAGAATTCAAACATTGTTTTCCGCGGTTATGAAAGTCCTCCCCGAGCGGATATAACAAATAACTGTCTCGTTACATTATTGACTGGATTGTCCAATTGATGTGAGTATTTGCAGCCGACAGAGCAGATAATGTCGGAGGAAGTGACCGGCTCCTGAACAGATTAGATTTTGCTTCACATTTCAATATTTAGAGACCTTTGAGGTCTTCATCGTGTCAGAGAAGAATATAAATATTTGTCTTTGGATAACGAGATTTTAAACTCATCATCATAAATATCGCTAAATAATACGGTAAAACCATGTCGGCCTGATAACTTTTTACATACAGTTTTTTACGATTGAATATACACTAAAATCAAAAGTATTACACAATTATCCAAACCGTACAGTCAAGGAGCAAAACTCGGCCCAGATTTACACCACTATAAGCAATGTCTGCCTCACACTGTTTGCAAAACAATACACACAGTGACTTGCAAAACACTAAACACACTTCTATCCATTACACACAGAAGTATATCAAGGTGTCACTTCCTTGCAATTCCAAAGCGCTGAAAGACAAATTACCACACCTCTGTGCCAATTGATTAAACACAGCAGTCAGGTTTAAGCACAATGAAATGCAGCAGGTGAGTTCTATCTTCAACCAAGGAGGGTGATGCATGAAAACTGGGACATGTTTTTTTTGTGAATCTCCACGTTGACTAATTTGAGTATATAGAGAAAGGAAATGTATATTTTCATCAGTCTGCAGCATTGGTCTTGTGCGGTGTCTAAAGTATACTGTTCAAGTGTGTTTAGTGTTTTGCAAATCACTCTGTGTATTGTTTTGCAAAAAGTGTGAGCAGACATTGTGCTTATAGTGGTGCAAATGTGGGCGATGTTTTGCACTTTTTCTGTGTACTTTACTTCCACTACTCTAATCACTGAGAAGTAGAATTGCTAAAAGAGTTGTAGGTTTTCAACAGCAGTGTGTAACTGGTCCAAACCAAATTAAGTCATATGCAACGTGTGTGTTTCATATAGTAACACAATATGGTTTTGATAAATTAGTGTATAGTTTTTACAAGAGTGTTTCATTTTGCAAGGGATCTGAGGTGTTTTGCTAATTGGGTTTGTGGGTGTGTTAATTGTGTGTACTGTTTTGAAAAACAAAAGAAAACCATCAAAATCGTGCTTAAGCAATCGAGAAAAACTTGATTAATAAATAAAAAGCAAACTGTCACTTTTAGAGCACACATTAGTTGTGTGCTCTAAAAGATTAATCTCCGGCGAGCCTTTAGGTCTCACCGATTCTTTATCTGTTGATTTTCACATTTTGTCATTCTCAGGCGCGCCGCTCATATTCGTGTTGCCGTGGATCACGGTGAAATATCTGTATGAGAACGAGGAGTAAGTTGCTTTTCATAATAGTATTTTATAATATAGTAGCAACATCAAATGAAAGAACTGTAAGTTGTGAGAGTTGATGCTATAATGTATGTGATGACTCTTTGGAGACAGTGAACAGATCAGAAATACAATAATAAAAACAACAATAATTTACAATCTTAAATGTGCGTGCGTGCGTGTGTGTGTGTGTGTGTGTAGGTGCTGGGAGAGGAATATCAACATGGGATACTGGTGGATCATCCGTTCTCCTATCGTGTTTGCTTATCTGGTATAACTGTCTGAATCTGTTTGTCTCATATCCTCATATCCTCATATTCTCATATTCTCATATTCTCATATTCTCATATTCTCTGTCTGGCAGTTGAACAATGTGATGAAGGAAAGTCAAGTCGAGAGTGTGCTGGCATGTGATCGAGCTACTGATGCACACACACACACACACACACACACACACACACACACACAGCAGCTGACATTCACCGACTATGCTTGTGTTTGGGGGTATGATCTTCTTTGAAAGTATGTAGATCATGCAGAAGCTGGAAGGAGGTTTTGAGTAAAACATTTCTTCACTTAAGAATCACACCTCGTTTCCCAGCGTCTGCTCCTCTACATCTGTAACATAATAATCTCTCCTCACTGAGTACTTTAGATTTTGTCGACAGAAGGTCACTCTGAAGTTAAGTGCAGCTAATAACTACTTTATGGAGTAATAGTCATGACATAACTCTTTGTCAGGCTCTTACTGCAGAGCACTTTACAATAATATAACAATAACGTACTCAAAGTTTGAGTCCACGACAGTATTAAAATAACGACTGGCAGTTAACCTAAGTATTTAAAAAAAAATTTAATTCATTGATTAATTTACGAATAAAGAAGGAAAAAGTGATTTGGATTAAACACTCCTTTTTATTTTTTCTTGTACAGTATGGGTTTTATTTGTGTTGATAACTGTGGCTGAAGTCATTTGCACACGTTTGAAGCATTTTTTGTTTTGTTTTATTTAACAGTTAAGTCTAAGATTAAAGTCTAAAAAAAACAGAAATGAGTTTTTTCTGTTGTCCTATATTGTCAACCTTCTCACAACCTCTCCGATGTATCCTGTGACCTCGTGTTGGGGTAGAAATATAAACACAGATCACAGATAAAACTGGTAACGGCTTCTTTCTAGTGACCTCAGAAACTGAAATCAAATTTGAAGTATAGAAGACCTAAATTGGAAGATGAACACATGTAGCTAGACTATTGTAATACACACACACACACACACACACACACACACACACACACACACACACACACCCTCACACACAGAAATAAGTCGTGGAATCCCTCTTGTGTGTTTCCTGCCTCTCGTTCCCATAGAGACAAACACGATTATAGATGGACACACTTATGAGCACAAGTGTACAGTAACAGTAGCAACCTTTGTGACCTCATGCGGAAGCGTACGTGTGCTCACACACTCACGCTGTAATATTCTCAAATCCGTGTGTTTCCTGGACTGTGAAAGTCACACAGTTGGTTCTCTTTATCGTAATCTCTTAAATAGTTGCCGTATGGTTGTGTAACGATATGTGTCATCCTCCAACAATCCCAAACACAACCGATTCTCACACACACACACACACACACACACACACACACACATTCACACACACATTCACACACACATTCACACGACCACATCTGTCAGGACAACATACACACGTTACCAAATTTGGAGCGCTTATAACTTGAGTGCCGTAATAATTAATGCTCTCTGTCATTGGAGAGGGTCTGCACTAGATCACAGCGTGTGTGTGTGTGTGTGTGTGTGTGGACCGTTCAAATCCTTCAGAGCACAGAGAGGCTGGAGACATTTTCAGGCATCTCTGTCTCTCTCCTTCACGATTTGTTTTCTACAGAACATATTTTGCATATTTGTTGGTATCATTTTACTCCCCCTGTCTTCTTATTTCAGATTAACTTCTTCATATTCATACGAATTATCAAAATCCTGATGTCTAAACTCAGAGCTCATCAGATGAGATACACTGACTACAAGTTCAGGTGAGTGTGACCTGAATATGACCTCTTGACTGTGACCTGATGGAGGTGGTAAATGAGCAGTGGCTAACCTCTCTGGTTTCTTGTAATATAGATTAGCAAAGTCCACTCTGACTCTAATTCCTTTGCTCGGGATTCACGCCATCCTCTTCACCTTCGTCATCGATGAGTCCGTCCCTAAAGGCTCCATGCTGCGCCTCATTCGCCTCTTCTGTGACCTGCTGTTCAACTCTTTCCAGGTCAGAACTCAACTTCACACAAAAGATATTCATCTACAATACATAATTAACATTAACGCTGGGGTAGGCAACTTTGGAGAAACCAGTGAAAGTAAACAACATTTTATAAGTATCCAAACAAAACATCCCCAAAATCCCAGACCCTTCAGGCCTCTCTGCAAAGCCCCTCGCCACATAACCGTGTACTGTTGGCTATTGCTGGAGGACGGGTCCACAAGCACCCACATTGCACAAGCTCTCATGTTTTCCTCAGAATTGTGGGCATTTTTTTCTGAAATTGCACTCTTATTGTCTCATGAGAGATGAGGACAAACAACTGACTTCAAGGATTTTCCTTTTAATTAGAAAGGAAACAGCTACAATATGCAATAATCACATCAAATAAATTAAATAGTAGTTATATTTATTAATTCAAATGAAATACTCCATGAAAATGTATTTGCTCATATATAAACAAATGGATTCTGATTATTTTAGTTAATCAGAAACCTGCATTGTTAATAACATCCGTGGTTATTTGTGAGCAGCTCTTCTTCCCCACTAGATCAGTTGTAGACCTAAACTACATGTATCTTCACAGTGGGGCAGCAATATGATATAGCTCTTTCATGTGTTTTAGTGATATCAGGGTATGTGTTGATAATAGTTCAATGTTATAGCTCCTCCTTCTGTTTCAGGGCCTGCTGGTTGCCATTCTGTACTGCTTCGTCAACAAAGAGGTGAGACAGATGTGCTTTCATGTCAAGCACAACCGTAATTTAATCTCTGCTCTTGCAGCAGTTCCTTCCTTTCCCTTTTGTAGAGACGATAAATGAGACATTATTCATCATCAGTGTTTCTGTTTCCAGCCTTTATCGGCCCTCTCCATCTCTGAAAGCTCCACCTTTATTCTTTTGTCTACGAAGTGGGACAGACACAACACGTCTATCTATAATCTCCAAACTTTTAAATGTTTGGCAAGAGAGCGAGTCCATCTAATGAAGTGCTCTGTGTCGTATTTAATCAAAAATCATCCCTCAGGTGCAGTCAGAGATGCTGAAAAAGTGGAAGAGGTGGAAGCTGGGCAAGGACATCGATGAAGAGTACCGCCACACCCACAGCCACACGCCGCACATCAGGAGCGGCAGCATCGCCACCGGCAATCTACCCGATCTCCATGACAACACCGCCAGCGACCCTGGTGGTGACTCGCCTCGCCTCAACAAAGCTGACGGAGACCCCTCGTGCTCCGCCGCACCTGAGGAGAACCGCCGACTAGTTGTCTGCTACAGCAATGGGACGGGGAAAGGCGGTTCCGCCAAAAGCAGGCACACCCTGCAATTCTCTTTCCTGCCACACCGAGGCACCGGCACTCACGTGAGCACTGCCACGCAGGATGCGTGCCTGGAGGAGAGTGCGCGGTGCAGCGCATACCCTCTGGAAGGAGAGGAGACTAATGTCTGACGTGCTCTGAGGCCGAAAACTCTCACTGGCTGTGCTCATCGGTGTGTCAGATCAGTGGTTATCACGCTCCATGAAGACAGTGGGAAGAGAAACAGGAAGTAACCCACACAGATCAGGATGTTAAAAAAATTGAAAAGAAACTCTAGTGGTGTCTAGTGTGTCTAGTGTGTCTAGTGTGTCTAGGTGTGTGTGTGTGTGTGTGTGTGTGTGTGTGTGTGTGTGTGTGTGTGTGTGTGTGTGTGTGTGTGTGTGTGTGTGTGTGTGGAGGACTGCTATGTCGACACCAACCCTGCTCACACCCTTCCATCTGTTGGGTGTGTTGTATGGATGGTCTGTTGTGTCTGTTTGCAGCAATGGATGCTTTTGGTGCACTCCGAAAAACAAAACTTCTCAAAAGTGTCAACTCTATTTTATTTATTTCTTTGCATACATGAAACTGAATGTGGACTTAAGCGTGCATGACTCATGATGTCTTGTTCATCAGGATGAAGACTGAGGGACACACATGCTGAGGTAGACGATGCTATCCTCTTCAGAGAGTCTGTGATGTGTAAATTATTCTGGTTTTAAATGGACAAAGCCAAACAAGAAAATATTAATATATCATGATTTTACATAACAATCCACTTTTTCATGGCTTTCTTTGTATCTATAATTCTGTGTGGCTTCTTTCAACAGCTTCTCCTGACTGAATGTATGTGAACAATGGAGAAGCATTGGTGAAACAATATTTAAGTGTATATATGTAATTAGAAATACGCCAACAGCACCTGCATTTATCCATTAAGGAGACTTCAATTTAATTCTTGATTTGTCTTCTACTTGACACACATTTAGTCAATTGGATTAAAAGCAATTTGACAACTGTGATTTGTGGTGTTTCTCATAAGGTAAAGTTCCTCCAGGTCACCAATCATCGTCCTGCTCCAACCTGCTCCCATCATGTCCGTACAGACTCACATCGTTTCAGTCAGTATTCTGGAGGCGAACACAGAACAAGAAGAAGTCCTTTTATGTGCCAGTTAGGTTTTTAGTTTCATAATATGATGAGTGAATATGATCTGTTGAAAAGAGCACCACATTAACCACAGAGGAGACCCCTGATTATTTATTTTAGTTTTAGTTTTGCTTCTGCGGATCGCATCAGGGCTCATTGTTTCATGACTGAAAGACAAATGTGCCACACAGAAACACTTTTCTAATCTTGGAACAAAAAAATTGGCAAATGAACACTAATATTGGTGTTTTCAAACACGATTCAGTCCAGAAATGGGCTGGATTCAATTGTTGGTAGTTTTACAAATATGATTTTAGTCGCCGGAGAGCAAACAAGGGTTTTTACAAAGGTATTAATTACTGATAAACTTCTTGATCAAAGATTGTAAACAAATATTCAGTTTGATGTGTAAGAGAGAGCACTGTACTCTGTAAATATTGATAAAAGTGAATGGCGGTATTATGAAGACGGAGGGTGGAGGGACGTGTTGTTTTACTGTGTTTTTGCTTGCAGTCCAAGTGACTCAAAACATGACAAATTATCTTGAGAAAAGACACCAAACTTGATCGTACCTGTCCTTTTTATTAAAAAATGTTGCAATTGTCAGAATATATACTGTATATAAAATCCAAATGTTTGTGCCTCATACGTCTCATTTAATGTATATCGTGTCAATTCAACATATGAGGGAGAGACATTGGTGTCATTCCTCCACGGTCACGCAGTGAATCTCCAGATTGTGAGCTGACAGGCTTAAAGTAAGCAAGTACACATGTTTAAGTGACGTTTTGTGGCTGCTGTCACGGCATAAATGTTCCCGACTGTAAAAACATGTTTCAACATGGGCTGAAAAGATAGACCAATAAATCAAAAACATCCATGTGTGTGCAGTGCAGTCATCTCACGCCATGGTTGACTGCAAAGCCCATCAGTGAACTTATTATCAATCAACACGCATTGAAACGACAGCAACGTGAAATTATAATGACTCCTCTGTGTGTTGTTGCGCAGAGAGCGTAATAAGTTTTCAGCTCATGAATTATGTATTGCTTGCACGTTTATGTGTGTTATTGTGTGTGATTGATCTAGAAATCTGTCTGAAAACACCTCCCTCCTCATGCCCGTATATTTACATAAAACAGAGCACATAAACCAATGGTGGCAGCTCTCTGGGCGGCAGGACGAAGCCAGCAGAAAATATTACTTGAGGACGCCTCACAATCTCTCTCAGGGGAATCGGCAGATCTATATGTCAAGAAGAAAGAATGAGTGGATATGCATTAGAGGAAGTTTAATTAAATGGTTTGGACAGGTCTTTCCCCACTCTTATGTGGAGGTATTGCACCTTTTTATTCCTAGAATAACCATTGCCATTTGGAAATAAAGACGTGTTTGATATGAATAAATAAATTCAAGATTCATGACACATGATTCATAATCCTGAGATTTATGTGGTGGTATTTAATTATGGAGTTCCTTGTTTGACAATACCAGCGTCGCTGTCACGTCTGGTATTTAATACATTTTATTTATGAATGAATACACTGATAAAGTGTAAGAAAAACATTTACTCAAGTTTACTTTTACTCTGGTTTAACTCTGTTTTCAAACCCTGACACAAACCATTAAAAAATACACCTATAATGTGAATAGTTTGCAAAAGCGTCACAACCAAGAAATCAAGGTGTTGCAACACAAAGTGCACATTAATAGACAAAAACAAAGAAAGAAGAAAAATACGAATAAACATAGACATTAAATGAAACCCAATACAATAACAATTGAAAATCACAAAGCTAAAACTGTTTCTAAGCAAAGTGACATAGTGGAGTAATATTTCTAGAACTGTACATTAGATATATATGGTGGAGTATGATGGAGGTTTGGAGAGAATGCCAGGCTTATAATCAGTCTGCATGGCATTTATTATAAGTATGTATATTGTGTTAAACCTCTTTAAGAGCAAACATCAAACATCTGGGCTTTGAAGGTCTTGTGCTTTGTGTTTTTACCTTGAATCCATAAAAACAAAAACAAAGCTTTCCTTTCTTGCATTCAGCTCCTCTGCGCTGTGAGAGAGTCTTTTTCGAACTATACCTTGAATAGGGAAGGTAGAGCCGTAGTAGCACTCTAGTAGCACTTAAATGTCCCTGACCGATAGTACTTTGTTGTTTAGCACTTTAGTGGCACTTAAATGGCACATACGGATAGTACTCTGTAGTTTAACTTTATTGAAGAAATTGTACTTTCTCGATTCTTGTTGTTCTGAGTTTGGACTCATGGTTTAATGCACTTATTGTAAGTCGCTTTGGATAAAAGCGTCAGCTAAATGACATGTAATGTAATGTAATGTAATGAGAGACACCGGCCTCCATTGAGAAGAAACAATTATGGACGAATTCCAAATACAATTTTAAACCTCACCCTAAATCTTGTTCATTTTATTAAAATATATTGTCATGCACACGCTGTTCAGAAAATTAAACTAAAAGTGTGTATTTGCTTTCAGCTGCTCTGGACTTTTTAAGGGCACAGAAGTTGTGTATTGATTAATCCCGAAGCGATCAAGAAAAAAGCAAGATTTAAATGACACAAATTAATCATATTATCTCCAGACGGCCTTGCTGCTTTGTCCTTTCATGCCCTTGTGTGTGCAGCTGAAGGCCCATCATGATGACAGTGAATGCATATTTCACTGCATCTTAAACCAGTGAAACCATGGTCAGAGCAGGATCAGAACAAAATCAGCTCTGTTTTTGCTAAAACCTTGTTTTCATTTTCACAACCTCACCAAGAAGCTCCCTAGCAATCTAAAATCTATTTCTTACATTACTAATAAGCAAACAGAGCCCCATTTCCTAACCAAAAGGACTCAAAATGACAAAACCCAAGTCAAAATATTCCACTAACAAATCTTTAGAGTTGATTTTGCATTGCAGGAAATATCTATTTTAAGGACTGTCATATTATTATAACTACTGGGACAAGCAAAGGATCCGGATTGGTCGTGATGCTCCAAGTCTACAGGGAGGATTGTGGAAAACACGTAATCAGAGGGTCCCTGAAAACATATCACATGGTCAAAAATCTTCCACACATCCTCTGTAAAACTCCCCCTAAGGATCACTCTGCTAAAACCATCCGAGGAGTAGATTCAGCTAATTGGGAAAACATATTAAAGCAATATTGTGATCAGCACAGACCCACAGCCAAACAGATGTTAATTTAATCTCTACCACAAAAGAAAAGCTACTGAATGAGTATATTCATATTTTTCTGGATCCTGGTCTATTTAAGTTCTTAATCCAGGATGAGTGTTCAGTTCTGAGACCAGTCCAAGACAGTTAGTCTTCAAAGTAAAGGCTACCATAATTACTGGATGAATGATTTCATATATTATTTAATATTGAATGAATAAATATTTCAAGGCTCAATCAAATTTTGCCCTGACCTTTGGTGACTTGGATTAGGTTTGAAATCTCTGGTTTTTATCAACACCTGTGTGTGTGTGTGTGTGTGTGTGTGTGTGTGTGTGTGTGTGTGTGTGTGTGTGTGTGTGTGTGTGTGTGTGTGTGTATTGCAATGTCTGTGTCAGTGTAAACTCTCTCTTATCTCTTTCTGTCGCTGTAAATCACGACTTCCTGTGAATTATAACTGGATAGGAAGTCGTACGAAGCCAGGAGAAGTTATTTTGGGATCAGGACAAAAACACCTCTCAGAACAATGACACATAGCAATGACAAAGGAGCAGCACGATGTAGACATCAGTCAGCCGGTGGCAGTTCTATTGTGGAAAGTACTTCAGTCCAGCAACAGGCAAAGACTGGGTGAGGTTTAACAGACCAACAAAAGTGAAGTAAGAGGAAAAAACATGCTTCACATCTGTGTGAATAGTATGTGAGCGTCTGTGTTTTAAGAAGAAACTGTTAACAGAAATGTCTCACAATGGTATTGAATCACAGCCAACGGTTGTCAGACTCACTTCTGTTGAAACAAGAGACTTGGTTTATTGGTAGAGCCTATGTCTTTATATGCTAATACTTGTAAGTCCTTTACTTGTAATCCTTATTCAAGCTAAAACATACAAATTAAATTTAGTTTTTACAGTTTTTCTATGCCTCAGTAGGTGTTGAACAAGACCAAAGCCTCTGAGAGCGGCCGAGGGACAGATCTGCTTTCTGCCGTCTGAATGTATGTGAAGTAGTTTGAACTGTGGACCCAGAACAGCAGGTCTGTGGTCTTTTCTAACACTTGGACTGTGTTTTGGTTGCTCTGGGTGAACTTTTCCCCATCGTCTGTGTTTTCCTACGTTTAGAGGTCCCTGAAGAGCCATCACACACACGCACCTCGACGACACTGGTCCTGCAGGCAGAGTGTAGATGACTGATGTCTCATTAGGTCCTTTTTATGTAGCAGCAATGGAAGCAGGCAGAGATAAATGGTGATTTCTTCCACACTTGGCTCAGACTTCCATAACGGCTAATGACTTGTCAGCTCATCTGCCAGAAGAGTGCCTCTGCTGCACCTCTTGCCAGTGAAATGATTCCTCCTTCACCCTGAGTCCAGCTAACTATATACTCTGGGTCTTGAACCCCCTTGTCTCTTTACATGAGCTGCACTGCTTTCTTTATCTCGCACACGTCATCTGAATTTTAATTAGTGAAGAGATTGGCTATCAGAACCACATAACATATCAGACATTGATTGATATGAGCATCGATTACCCAAATGGCAGCTTGTGGAGAAGGGAATATATATGCTTGAGAAAGTAACATGACATATAATCAATCTACTCCATACTGACATGAAGCAGCAACACATTCCACAAAAGTGATTATATCGATATACTACTGACAGGGGTGGAAATTACAAACTACAATTACTGTCGGAACTGTAATCTGTCGGGTTTTTTGTGTACTAAAAGTCTGTAAGTAGCCCACTATTTATCACAAGTATTGTACTCCACTAAACTTTTACGTTTAAAGAGTAAAAACAAATGGAAATGGCTGAGGTCAAAAAGTTTAGAAATTACCTCCTAACGTCTATTCCTCAACACTTTTCCTTGATCTCGATGGAAAATGACATTAGGTCAAGAGAAAGATGTGAAGCAGGATTTATATGGACTTAGGAAAAGACTGCCTTTCCATGACGGCAGATGTATCTTTATTTAACACACAGAAAGTCCTTGGGTTCATAATGTCCTCTGGAGGAGCTTTGTCAAGTTTAAGAAAAAGAAACCCAGAGGATAACATAATGGCCGTCTCTTGGTTTAGTTCAGGGACTACAAGTATAGAAAGCCTCATTTGGCAGTTTTAAAGATGTGGGTATTTAGGGAAGGTCTGAATCAGAGACGCTAAAGTGTTGCTCTATTTGAAGAGTGGTGTCCAAACAAAGGGTGTGGTCAGGATCCTGAATAGGTTTTTTAGTTTTTTTAATAGTGCACACTCCTCATCTTTGTTCAGGTGCCATGAATGTGGGAGATATACATTAATCAATCTTAAAAACTAACTTGCCTGGCCACGGGATTCAAACTGTCAAAGCAGCAACCTCCCAGCTGAGAACAGACCTCATCTGATTACGTATAAATTAAACTAGATGTACTGTATTGGCAGTCATCGGGTCCCTTGAGGGCCTCTGCTATGTTAAATCATGACTCTTATCTCCCCTCTCATAAACAGCGTAAACAGTAGCACATTTTGGGAAAAATGTTTCCAAAGAGACTCGGCAGTGTTTGTTCAAGGTTTCATTAATGACAAACCGTCTTGGTCAGTTAGCGGTCACCCACCTCTTTAATCATCCCATTAGGCTGTATACAGAGAGTGCGTGGTGTGTGTGTGTGTGTGTGTGTGTGTGTGTGTGTGTGTGTATGTGTGTGTGTGTGTGTGTGTGTGTGTGTGTGTGTATGTGTGTGTGTGTGTGTGTATGTGTGTGTGTGTGTGTGTGTGTGTGTATGTGTGTGTGTGTGTGTGTGGGGGGGGGGGGGGGGGGGGGGGTGTTGAGGGCTAAGCTAAGACATGCAGTGTTCAGAGGTCAGCTGAGTGAACGTAAGCACTGAAACTCTGCACAAGTCTAGTAAGCTGCATACGTGTCTGTATGTATGTTTGTTTGGTGGAGCTTATCAACATAACACGTTCCTATCTGTGGATAGAAGAACTTGCCTTTCATACTTTGAAATGCAAAGCAATATTTTGCATGGATGGGATCTGAATTTCAAAGAGCAGCAGGGTGAGCTGAGATTCCCACAGGGACCATTCGAAGGCATCAAAGCTGCCGGGCCCTTTGACCTTTCCCAGTTTTATTAAAGGCAGTGAAGAAGCAGCAGAGACCAAAACTTTGAAAGAATACTTGGATTCTGTTGGAGGACAATGTGTAAAATGAAGGAAGAGAGAGGTACTGTGTGTGCATGCAAGAATAGTCCTTTCACTTCTGAGACTTCTTAAATCTCTGGAAATTCACTCTTAAAGCAACAGTTCGACATCTGGGAAGATGATACATGATAACTCTGAAAATGGTCAAAGAGGTGAACCAAGGTGGCCGCGTCCTTAATTACGCTTAACTTTTACCCCTGTTTGAAAGAAAGGATTTGGCTGAACCTAAGTTACAATGAGACGAGTACTTTCACTGCTGGCATGTTTTCATGCAAGCTGCAGTTGTTTCTATATGCTCACAAATGTATATTTGTACAACTTCTAATAGTATAAGTGCTGTAGTCAATGACAATTTGTCACAGCTATGGATAGTTGACCCCGAGAACACTTAGAGCCAATGAGAGGCTGCATTGAGGCTGAGACGTGGCGTCAGGGTTTTGTCCATACAGTCTGGCACAAAAACCTCGACAACTACGACTTGAGATCTAACATGTTGATTGGTGAGCGCTGGATCTGCAGATAAGGGCCTCTTCTAGCCACGCTAGCTGTTTCCCTGTGTTTACAGTCTTCCTGCTACGCTAGGCTAATCAGCTGCTTGCTTCACATTCACAGATACGAGAGCGGTTTCTTCTGTTGATTACATGCACTTTGATGCATTTGCACACCTGCAGAAAATACGGAATCTGACGTGGATGAGAAAGCATGAATAGCGAAACGCCTGCACTCAACGACAATAATTGCACATTTCATTCAAGATCATTTTAAATTGTGATCAATCTGAGAAATCGAAACTGTGTTCAAGTAGCCTTGCATGAAGAACAACAACACGTGTCTTCATTGTGTATGCTGTACGAGTATGAGTTGGAGGCCTGCTGTATGTGTGTGTGGGAGGAAGAATTATGAGGCTCATCATCATGTGTAAACACTGATTAATAACTGTCACTGTAATCTGTCAACTTTGAGTATGTGTCCATGTGACTGCAGTGTCCACATCACTGAAATAGTCTTCTTAGTGTTGCTCTTCAGTGTCCCCAGGGCTCTTCCCCATGTTGCTGCAGTGCTGTTGGCCATGCCTTCAGCCAGTGACAAAAACTGGTCTTTATCATGTCTGATTAACTCAAACCATTGACATTCTTTATGTCTGTTTATGTATAGTTGAGTTTTTTATTATTATTCCCTTTGACATTTTCATTCTTTTTGAGGCTCCAAGGTCAGTTACTATGTCTGTGGAGGATTGAGATTGCCAATAAGCCATAACGACATTAATTAATGAAGGAGACAAACAGCGTGCATTTGTTTCATAACCCACAGCTGCTGCAGCATTGACGCCATCCCGCCTTACAATTAGTATTGTATATATTGTATATTTCTGAGCAGCCACACTGACAAAAATCACTTTTAATATTAGATTTTTGACAACAACCACTGTGTCAAAGACAAATTCAGTTTTCTCCAGCAGTGTATGTGAATGTGCCCGCATAGCAACTGCAGATTGAAGTGGCCAGATGTTCGTGAGGCAACAGTTGTAGCTGATATTCATTTGAGGTGAAACTGCATGGTTCCTTTCTTTGATGTGCAACCTTCTGTTCTTGTTTTCTTTTTTATCTTCTTTTGAGCCAGTTGTGAATAATTTAAAAGGAGAAGTCCTACAATGACGTGAATCAGGAAGCACCTTCAGGAATCTGTGTGTGAAATCATACTGCTCTCACTTTGGAAAAAAAGGTATGTGTTGGAAAAAGAAAAGGTTACATGGCTGAAAGAAAAAGGTTAGCAATGCCTCAGTTGTGACAAAATATAAATATGAACAGATTATGATGAAACCAATCATGATTCACAGTATTTCTTAAAGAAAAGGTTTTGAGAAAGTTATCTGAAAAGATCACTTTAATTTCAATATAATGCAACTGTCAGCAAGAGAGAGAGAGAAACTACCTTTTCGGTGCTGTGCTTAAGCTTCACTAAGAGAAGCTCACTGATTGAACGCAGGAGAACAAGTGCTATCCCGGGAATTTATCATTTGGTGAACACTGAAAGAGGATTCATTAACTTACTGGAATATGCTCACGTGTACGTTGTTATCTTCCTTTTAGGGTTCTCATTTTCTTCTGTATTTACATTTCCTCTCTGTCCATCACTCTGTCGGTTCATCTGGAGGGGTTCAACAAACACAAAGATTCAACAAAAATTAAATTAAATCAACCCCTTAAACCCACCTAAATACACGTATTATATGGAGGGCTGTTGTTGGTCTGACTTTGGTGTTTCTGTGGGTCACCAGGTTTAAGGCTGTAGGCTATCGATCACCCACTGAATAATAGATGTGTATAAATAATAGAGAAAAGCTGTTTGTTCTCAAGTCTTTGGAAATGTGACATCTGTGTGAATGGGGTTCTTATCTGAACATGTTTGCATGCTTGTGTGGCCAACTGTTTTTCCTGCCATGATCGTGTGCACACATCTTCACGTTGACTGAAGTCACAGGTTTTTCTCAGTGATTAGCCGCGGGACATTTTGAAAGCCTGTAGTCTTGGAGAAAAATAAATATTGAAAATAAGAGAACGGGGGGGTGAACACATGAGAGGCCATCTGTATGTATAAACTGCTCCATTAAGATATATATTTAATGATAGAATTAATTCCATCTCGTTGCTTTTGGCTTGTTGATTATTTAGATGCTAATTTAGTTGTTTTTTCTTCCTCATGGCGGTAATTATAATAATGGGCTAAGATAAGTGATATTGGCTGTGAGAATTCCACTTTTTTTTTTTTTTAAGTAACTCTCGACATGAGAAGCATTTTATCTCAAAGCGTACAGCGTATAAGCGTATACACAGAGAAACGTAGCAGAATGCGTGTGTGTGTCAATTGTCTGTGAAAGGCTGAAAGAGAGATAAGAATGAGTGTATAATGATATCGGTAAACAACGTAGAATGACTTTAAACCAAACAAATTACAAAACGACTTAATAGCAATAATTCTCTCTCTCAGCTCAAATAACTTCCAGACTATAACAACAGGTGGTTAATAGATAAAGAAAACCAATTACGGCAATAATGTCACAGTAGTTTGTTTTATTGGCCTGTCAGCCGTGAGATTGATTCTATGAGGGATTTTACATGTTTCACTCGGTTGCTCCACTTTCCTTTTAAATCCAATGACACAGGATTTCTTACTTTTACATAACAGGGATGAAGGAATCTTAGCAGTGAGAACTGAAAGAAAGACCAGAGAGGTTTGTGATTGTCGCTGTTCCCAACACAGTAAATTATTTTAGTCTTTTCCTCACAAGCACAGTAAGTTATGGCGGACAAAGACTATTTAGTCTTATTAAAATTCATTCCCATATCTGCATAATCTCAATCCCTTTGTTGCCATGGTAATGGTGAGTAAGTAACAATGTTGAGTGGCAGAAACCCAACCAACTGATAAAGGTTTGACACACTGTGTGTGTGTGTGTGTGTGTGTGTGTGTGTGTGTGTGTGTGTGTGTGTGTGTGTGCGTGCGTGCGTGTGTGTGTGTGTGTGCTTGCGTGTGTGTGTGTGTGTGTGTGTGTTTGTGTGGACGCTTGTCTAGTCTTCCGACCACTAAAAAGCGCTTTCACACTACTTGTCATCATTCACACCCATTCATACACTGATGGGAGGGGCTAAGGTGCTAGCTGCCCATCAGGAGTAGCTAACATTCATACTCACATTCATACACCGTAGGCACAGCTACGGGAGATATTTAGGGTTAAGTGTCTTGCCCATCAATCAATGGGCTAGAGGAGCCGAGGATCAAACCGCCGATCCTCTGATTGAAGGACGACCCTGCACACCACTGAGCCACAGTCGCCCCACAGTGTGTGTGTGTGTGTGTGTGTGTGTGTGTGTGTGTGTGTGTGTGTGTGTGTGTGTGTGTGTGTGTGTGTGTGTGTGTGTGTGTGTGTGTGTGAATGGTCTGGGGAAGCGGACTCTACCATGTTCCCACAGCCAGAGGGGTGTCCTCAACAGCAGTCTATCTGTACACTAAGGACAGAGGACTAACTATGGACTTACACCCCTTATATATCCTGCATTGTGAAGATGGATTGGGAGTGGCTCTTGACCCATAGAGTCCTCAACATGTTGTATGTGGTAATTTAAGTTCTAGCTAAATACATTTTTGTCGACTATGGCACAATTATGTGGAACTTATTTATTTATTCTTATTTTGCACTTTGTCCTGATTTTATTCCCCATCTTACATCCTTGTATATTTTGAGTGAATAAAATCCATATTTTTTCCACCTTTACCTGCTCTCCCAGTTCTATATACCTGGTCCTTCACACCATGATTGATAATATCTTGGAACCCCTTCCGGCCCCCTGAGTAAAAGTCCTGTGTTTTGTCGGCATCAGATACTGAGAGAGAGACCGAGCTGATACCGCGCACACACACACACACACACACACACACACACACACACACACACACTCTTTACACACTCTTTACACACGTCGCGGGCAACTCTGTGTCAACATGGACCGCAATGAGCTAATGAACAATACATTTGGTATAAACTACATTTCTGATGGTTAACACATCTTTATCATCATACGACCGATGCTTTTCTTTTGTGGGCAATTCCATTCTTCATTTTTGTTGTTCAAATTTTATTTACTTTTCTCATAGGATATACTTCTATATACTTATACATTGAGATGAATGCTGATTTATCCTACTTTTTGTTTTCTTGGCTTACAAACAGAGAGAATGACGTCTTCCTGAGATGACGCATTCATATAAATACACTGCACACCCACAAGTTAACATTATTTCTCCCCCAACTTCCTCAGCAGACTATTATATTTGCATGAACTGTCATATAGATAAGCAGCAATAGTCAGCAGCCTATCTAATCCTTCTCGGTCAAAGTTAAACAAGTGAATAGAGGTTTCCTCAGGCTTCTACTGCAGTAATTCATGTATCACTTAACTTTAACTCACCTTCAACAGCAGACAGATTCACTGGGTGTGAAGATGCACTCTGCATAAACACTGAATCACTTTAATAACACATATAGTTGCATAAAGCTTTGATAGTTTTGATAATGTGGATAACACGATAAATTATATGTTTAATTACGTAACCAATCAAGTGGTCCTTCTCCCTGCGCTCCGCCGGTCTTCAGTTTTGTCCTTCCTTGATCCCAGTTTGACTTTTTCCTCAGTGTGTGTGTGTGTGTATGTGTGCACCCACTTTCACTTGTGTGAGTTCTTTCGAAGTGTTTAGCACCCTCCAGTGATAGGTGTTTCCGACAGGCCGGGTGGTTTTATGACTCTCATTAATGAGAGAGAATGTATCTGCCAACTCTTGCGAGAAATGACTAACTGGCGGTCAAGTGTTCACCTCAGTGTAACATATTCATGACATTTATGAGCAGTGAGGAAGCATAAGGAAGTGTGTGTGTGTGTGTGTGTGTGTGTGTGTGTGTGTGTGTGTGTGTGGTTGTGTGTGTGTGTGTGTGTGTGTGTGAGTGTGTGTGCGTGTGTGTGTGTGTGTGTGTGTGTGCGTGTGTGTGTTTTTCAAGAGCGACATTTAAACAAAGCAAGCTGGGAGGAAATGCATTGTACAGATGTAGATCAGGAGATGCAAGATGATGAGCAGTGAGGCTGAGAGAATAAGACGAGTATACAACACCAAAGGGGGATGTGACCTCGAGGTGTTGTGGGGTTGATGGAGCGTTTTGAATACATAACACATCGGGGTATGTGTGTGTGTGTGTGTGTGTGTGTGTGTGTGTGTGTGTGTGTGTGTGTGTGTGTGTGTGTGTGTGTGTGTGTGGCAAACTAACATGCGCGCTGTCCTCCTCGGGCATTCAGAACTCTGTAATAACATAATTTGTTCCTGGAAGAAACAGGAATATTAATATATATAAAAATGGAAAATTAGATTTGACTTGGTTAACCAGAGGCTACAGTTTTCACCACCAAATGTAAGTAAATCTGAGTTTATTTCTGTAGGTGAATCTACTTAATTATTAGAACTGTAAATGATCCACAGGGCAAGTTGAAGTAATGTCACTGAGATATAGTAAGAGGCCAAAAAAAGAGAATCAGAATATAGTAGTATGTATATAATATGTATTTTATGCATTCGAGATTCAAGAAGTAGTGCGCTCTCGGGTTTTCCCTTTACAGAGTGAGGCATGTGACTATTGAGTTATTTTTAAGGTTAGAGGGGACAGGACAGATACAACGGACAGGGAGCAGTGTGTGATACGCTGAACAACAGAAGATCTATATCGCCCCCATATGGACATCGAGGGTTACTACAGCGATCACAGCTGAATTCAAGGGCCCCTGCTGATCGCCACACCAACAACCACACACAGACCCAATCCTGCCTCTGCATCCTCTCCCCACCCCATTTGCACATTCCAGTGTCTCATCAACCTTATTTCCAGCCACAGAAGCTGTTTTCATATACAGCTCTGATAAAACACATGTGCTAATAAATAGCTAAACGTCGGCTCTATTTCTTCCTAATTTGGATGTTTGGTCTTCTTGTTAAACAGTGATTATATTAAAGTTGCATTAAATCATTTTTGGACACTAGGGGGCAGGAGAGTTCCACACCACTTGACTTTCTGTCCCTTTGGACTCTGGGTAGTTGTGACAGCATTTCTCACTTACTGTTTGTTAAAACCAAACAATCGATTAATGTAGAAAATAATTGACATATAAAACCATATTGAAAATAATAATTAAAAATGAGCTCCACTTTAAACAACTACAACAGTAAAACCCTGTTTTACATTATTGCACGACTAATAATCTAATGTAATAATAAATAATATAACTGACTAATAATCTAATGTAATAATAAATAATATAAATGTAATCTGTTTAGTTATACATGTACACTTTAATTCAATAACGTGATTTTGATTACTATCTGGGAAGTTCATTCAGCCTTTAGGATACTGGTAATATATTTATAATACTTTAATGGACAATGGTATGTAGTGTACAAAGTAATATAGCATAGTAATAACAAAGTGTGCTTTCTTAGTACTTTGAATAAGCCAAAAGTATAACTTTTAGTATACTATTACCATAATATTATATTTATAATGTGCGGCGGTAATGTCCTGAAGAGAAGTTTTTGTCAGGATCTGTAGTGTTGTGTCGTGTGTCGTGTTTCCTGTTTTATTTTGAAGTCCTTGTCTCTCGTGTCCTCTGTTTCTCTGCACTTCCTGTCCCTGTGATTGTTTGCCCTGTCCCTGATTGTTTCCTCCTGTGTCCAATCACCTGCACCAGCCCTCTGTATTTAAGTCCTGTTTGTGTCATTCCCCTTTGTCGGTTCGTCTTGTCTAGATCATTGAAGATCATGTGTGTGAGCCTGTTTTGTTTGTTTTTTGAATCCTGTTAAATCCTGTTGAGCAATAAAGTTGCCTTTTCGAGTGTTGACGGCGTTTGGGTCCAGTTACCTGCAGCTGCACATAACAGTTTTGAATTCAGCACAGAAGTGAAGGAATTCATGGAAGATGGCAGAATGGATGTTTCTGAACTTGATGATCCAAGATGGGTTATGGACATTGCATTCCTAGTGGACATAACACAGGAGCTGAACACCCTTAACCTGAAGCTCCAGGGCCCTGGTCTCATCCATTTCACAACATGCAGACCTTGTGGAAGAGGGCGCAGCCTTCAGTGGGGATGAATATGCCTCTGCTGTTGGAAACCTCCTGCAGGAGTTTGATCAGCGTCTTGCTGACTTCAAGGCACGCTGTGGCACTTTCCAGCTGTTCTCAGCTGATGTGGAGAGTGTCCCAAGGATGTTGCAAATGGAACTTATTGGCTTGCAGTGCGACTGTGATCTAAAAGCTAAACTCAGAGATGCACAAGGACAACCAGACCTGACAATCTATGAGATAATTACCTCCATCCTTCCCTGAGCTGACCCGTCGGGTAATGTGCTTTACCGGAAGCACATATCTGTGTGAGAAACTTTTCTCGACTATGAACTTTAATAAATGCGAGTACAGGTCCATGCTTTGTGATGCCTGTCCAAGCTGTACTCTGGGTTTCTACTGTGACCTCAATCAGGGCCACTGAGGCTCAGCTGTGTGAGCAGAAGGCTGCCAGGTGGCAAGAAATATAACAAAGTACAAATGTAGTCAGGATTGCATTTGTTGGTTCGGTGCAATGTTTCAATAAGTAATGTAAAAATAATTTAAGGAAAATATATTTGCATTGTTAAAAACTACTATAAATATGTATAGAAACAGCTCGTTTAATTTTTTTGTTAAGTATGATGAAAATGTGTTTTCAAAAATATTGTACTTTCTTGTCGGACTTGAGGCGACAACACCACGGTGGCCCCGAGCCACATTGAGTTTCAGGTCCATCAATCATGGCGGCTTCTCCAAGCTGTTTTAACTGTAACTGGCAAATCACACATTGGCTGGTATACTTCAGCTGTATGAACTAAAAATAAAAAATGTTTTGCTGTGAATTAAATGCAATAAAAGGATGATTAAAAATGCCAAAATAACTACGCTCCACAATCATGTTTTTTCTTTTGACTGCCTAATTTGAATCTAGGCTCTTGCCTATCCAGACGAGAGGTCATTGTCAAATAATCTCTTTTTGTTGAAAGAGCTTTAATAAGCAAAATTAAAAGAAACGGTTGATGAATAAACCAGGTGTAACATAGACAATCTTTACATTCCTCTGACCCTCATGAACTTTGCAAGAGCGTGCCTTAAAGTGAGTACGTGAGTGTGGACATTGGGTTTGGGTCAGACAGTTCAGTTGGAAATAAGCAGGTGAGCATAGTCCTGCATTTAGCAGCTAAAGAGTCCGGTATTTCCTTTAAGAGTTGGACCCAAAACGGAGCTAACAGAGTGAATATCGGACAAATTAATGAAAATGTCACTCTCTGCTGGATGTCTAAAGAGCCAACTGTTTCTTTACAAGATCGCTATAACAGCTCAAAAGGTGGCGATATGTTAATATTGGTTTCACAAATTCTGTTGCCCCTAAGTGGAAACTTCAAGAGACGTTTCTGATGCTTTCAGTGCAGTTGAGATTAAATCTCAGGTTAATGCACCAAAAAAATGTTAAATTGGAGGCCCTTAAATTGATAATTGTGGTACATTTGAGGCCTTTTAATACATTAAAGATATGTATAGTATGTGTATATCTGAATTGTCTGTTAAACATGTGTTGATTGTCTCCATGTGCAGATATTCTACAAGTATTATTGTTTTTGTGAAAGAATTGAGTCAGATATGTTACTAAAATGTGTGTGTTCTGTACGAGTAAAGGGTTGCATCCACCAAGTCTGGCTTATAAAACAATGAATATCATAATAACCTTTTATTTAACCATGGTTCATTCAGAGCCTAATTATGATCAACAGTGAGTTTAGAATGGGGTTCTGTGAAATGGAATTGTATCACGGCACCATTGTGGGTCATAGAACGGAACGTAGAACACTCAAGCTGGAGTGACCCAATGTTGTGATCACTGCGTTCAGAAAACTACAGAGAGAACAACAAGAGATACCTTAACCTAGAAACCTTCACTTTTCCATTTTGAATCTTCAACAAACTTGTATCTGTCCGAACTTGTGATATACACGCATTGATTTCCAACATTTGGCACAGAAAATCCCAACAGAACCCAACAAATCCCAGTGACGACATCGGCCAAACTCGGTGAGTATCTTTACTGGTTGTTCTCGCATCATAACTTACATTAAAATGTTGCTGTTGTAGTGTTACATTGTGACTAAATGTTGTGTCCACATCTGCATTCCTCTCAGCTTTGAGTTCCTGGCAGCAGGTGTCACACCTGGCGGCTTTAACCATGGCTGACCCCCCATCCCATCAGAACCGGGTAGTCATTGGTGACTTGCTCAGCTCGGGTTCCTCCAGTTACCTGGTGGAGTCTGTCCTCGGGCAGGGTACCGGCGCAGTTGCTAAGTGCAGGAATATCACCGACAAGAAGACGGTAGCCATCAAAGTGATGAGAAGCCAGGGCTCTTTAGTCATGCAGGCCAGAGCAGAGCAGAGGTAGGAGAGACATAGACATCAAAGTGTGTTTGGAAAACAATGCTTTGTACAGCTGTTTCATCAACTGTATTTAAAGAAATGCCTACAATACGATAGTTTCAAGCTAATATAACATCTGTCTGTGAACTGTTGTTTATCACCAGGTGGCTGCGCTGTTAAAACTTCAGCTGCTGGACTCTGACAAAAGCAACCTGGTACCAGGTGTACACCTGCAAACAACACATTTGTCTGGAGTTTGAGCACCTGGACAAAAGTCTTCATGACTTCATGGAGGACAGATCCTTCCAACCTCTCCATCTGAAGGAAATCAGACCCATTGTCAAGCAGGTCCTTATTAGGAAATGACTGACTTTAAAAACCTTTCACCTCGCCAATGCACTCGATCACTTGAAGACTGCTGGACTAATACATGCAGACATCAAGTTAAAAATATTATGTTGGTGAACCATGCATGGGAGCTTTACAGAATTAAAGTCATCAACTTCGGCCTGGCCCATGAGGTGTCCGCTGCAACCCGGGGCGCCTACCTTCAGACCCGTCTGTACAGGTGAGTGACTGAAACCATGTTGGATCTGTCGGGGGTTTCCCTGCAGTCGTATGAGAGGTCATATGCTTCAAGTTGTAAATAATACAGGTGCCTCTCAAATTAGTGGACATTGTCATCATGGCTAGTGTGATCATGGTTGTTTTTCCTCTCTCAGGTCTCCAAGAGATTATTTGGGGTCTACCATATACCGAGGCCACAGATATGTGGTCTGTGGGCTGCGTCACTGCTTACCTCGGATTCTTTCTCTTCCCCAAAAAGGGTCCAGTGTGGATGGCTCAGGTAGGCTTGCCACCATCACTCACATCATCATCAGTTTACAAAGTATACTTGCAAAAATATTTTATGTTAACCTCCTATTCATTAAATTATAGAGGACACTGCTCATCATCAAGATGATGAAAGAAACAGGATCCGGAGAAACCATGCAGCTCCGTCCACCTTAAGCAGCAGCAGTTGGTTCTCACCAAGCGTCAAAAGAAAGATGGCTGATGATGACGACTCTGACAACCACCAGTTGTCCCATCATAAGAGAAAGTTAGAAATAAATCTGCAGCACCACCCACCGTAGCGGAGCAGCGTCCCTTCTGAGCATGATGCTCACCGTGCAAACTTCAAACAGCACTAAGACTGAGAGATGGTCACACTCAGGACTCAGGTCTGCAGTGTGATAGAGGAGGAGAGGAGGGAAAGAATCATGGAGTCTAATCCAGGCCAATCGTTTTGTTCTTTTGAAAAAAAGATTTGAAATTGAAAATTCATGTTTTGGTCTTGAATTTTGAATGAGTCAACAATGTATTCGAAAGAAAACTAAGTGTATGAAAGGTTTTGATGGGTTGAATATAATCTTGATTCAGTTCTTTTTTTACATTTTTATAAAATATATTTTATACATTTTTCATTTTTTAATCTTTATTTTTTACAGTTTTGAATCTTATTTTTTCAGGTTAATTTCTTTTTTACACTTCCAGATAATTTTTTTCAGGTTCAGACTTTTGGCCGGGACGTCTGGCGTGAAGGGCGTGGTATCAACTACAGGGACGTGGTATCATGAGCGACAGCGTAACAGAGAAGGCTGACGACCTGCCTCAACTACGTTGCCTTCAGGAACCGTAGGTACCACGAGAATTATGACTCAATACTTTGTATACGCCAGATTCACGGGATTGGCACTAAAAAAACTTTGCGCCACTTCATTCGCGTCGCTCCGCTTCATTCGCGCCGCTATATTCGCTCCGCTTCATTCGCCCCGCTTCATTCGCGTCGCTCCGCTTCATTCGCGTCGCTTCATTCGCACCGCTTCATTCGCACCGCTTCATTCGCCCCGCTTCATTCGCGTCGCTCCGCTTCATTCGCGTCGCTTCATTCGCACCGCTTCATTCGCACCGCTTCATTCGCGTCGCTCCGCTTCATTTGCGTGGCTTCATTCGCACCGCTTCATTCGCCCCACTTCATTCGCGTCGCTTCATTCGCACCGCTTCATTCGCTCCGCTTCATTCACTCCGCTTCATTCGCGCCACTATATTCTCGCCGCTATATTCGCGGCGCTTCATTCGCACCTCTTGATCCGCTCCGCTTCATTCGCGCCTCTTCAGTCGCGCCTCTTCATTTGCGCCGTGCTGCTTCATTCGCGCTGCGCCGCTTCTTCTGGCTGTCTGGCTGTCATGGGATGCAGCCTAGGTCTGGTCTGTTTAACAAAGTAATGTAAATGATTACAAATCATAGCCACGCAAATCTTTACAAATTATGCAATACATTTCTTATTCCAACAAATATATAAGCACATACGGTCAGCTAAAACATACCTACCTTTGATGATATTACATTGACCTATCGCTGTTTTCTCTCAGAGAGAAAAGGGATCGAGGGTAAAAGCCACAAAAATCATTTTCTCAATGTTCCATACAACCTTTAACATAAATTATTCCGTAGTTCAGAAAGTAAATTATAAACTTTCCTGAAATTCTGATTTACCAAATAATACACTTGTGGCTCTTACAGTATGATTCATTAAAAGGAGCAGGTAATGGAGATTTACTGCTTGGCAAAATCTATAATCTATAAAATGCGTTGCCTGTCATTCCAGTATGCTAGCCACGAAGACTCAAACTGTTGCTATTTAGGTCACTGCTGACCATGAGCTATTGCTGGCTAGACCGTTTACAATTCAAGCAGAGCAAAGCAGCGCTTTGTTTACTCATTCATGGTAAATCGCAGATTCTAATCACTTAACCTTACATTTCTGTCATGCTCTTTGTTATACCTCATCTCTTAGAAGCTTAGGCTATCATCAAGCAGTTGTGACCAGTTTCATTCCCACTTGGTAAGTAAACATTATTTTGGGGAGAATATTAGGCTGTGGTTTATTTTTCCTTTTGAGGATTTATCTTGCTGTTGATCGGGGCAGACGGCCCTCAATCACAAATCCCCCTGTAAAGTCCACGTGCCAAAGACTCTGTCAAGACTTTATCATATCATCTGTCAATAATAAACAATTATCTTTTCTTTATCTGACTGGTCTCTCCTGATTGAAGACCATACTCCTGCATGCCAACGTCCGTAATTTATTTCTCATACATCTGTTAATCCCGCTCACTCATTATTTACTTGCTGTCATTTCTCGGATATGTCAGTCATGACATCAGCTGTTTAATTCAGCGGGTCTCCTCTATCCAATAAGACAATGGAACAATGACATCGTTAGCCTATCATCTTGCTGCTGTCTCTTAAAAATATGACTCTCTCTCTACCTTCAGTTCATTCCTGTTGCCCTTACGCACCCCTCCACCTCCCCATCTCCGCCCAGTTTTCGCAGTTTCATCAACTCATCAACTCATCAATCCATCAGCCTCATCAGCACCACCACCAGGTCTGGACTCCACTGGGGATTTATCTTGTTCCTGATCGGGGCAGACTCTGTTACAAATCCCCCTGTAGAGTCCAAGTGCCAAATACTCTGTCAAGACTTTATCATCACATATCATCTGTTAATAATAAACTGTTATCTTTTTTTTATCTGACTGGTCTCTCATGATTTAAATGTTACGAGTGGTTTATCCAAATTCAATACAAAATGCCACTTTTAATGACTACGGCAGTATCAAAAGTATTCAACCCCTCCATGACAAGCATCTAATACCCTTTTGCTGTCATGACTCGATAGCCAGACACCAGGTTCTGACAGCGTCCCTGAGGAATATTAGCCCATTCCTCATTAGCAATGGCCTCGAACTCTCTAATATTCTTGGGTTTGCGTGCTGCAATCGCCTTCTTCAAATCCCACCAGAGATTTTCTATGGGGTTCAAGTCAGGCGACTGTGACGGCCACTCTATGACCTTCCAGGACTTTTTCTGAAACCAAGCCTTGGTGGACTTTGAGGTATGCTTGGGATCATTGTCTTGTTGGAAGGTCCAATGATGCCCAAGCTTCAGCTTCTTCACAGATGGTGTGACGTTTTCTCCTAGGATTTCCTGATACTTGATTGAATCCATTATGCCCTCCAAATGCTCCAAGTTTCCAGTTCCAGAAGAAGCAAAGCAGCCCCAGAGCATCACCGAGCCACCACCATGCTTCACTGTAGGCAAAGTGTTCTTCTCAGCGTATGCTTCATTCTTGCTCCTCCAGACTCACCGCTGATCCATGGGCACGAGAAGTTCCAGTTTCATCGCTCCACAGAACGGAATACCAAAAACATTAATGGCTTATTCATATGGGTTTGAGCATAATGGAGCCAACTTTTCTTGTGCTTTTGGGTCAGTAGTGGTGTGTGTCTTGGAGTTGGGGCATGGAGACCTTCAGCGTTTAGTATGCCCCTTACTGTGGAAACTGAAACTTCAGCATCCCTGCTGCCAACATGTCTTGCTGCAGGTCTTTTGCAGTGACTCGAGGGTTTTTGGCCACCTGTCTTTTTCAGAGATCTACTGGCAGCCGTTGTTAGCTTTCGCTTTCTGCTTTGTAGCCAGCGTTCCTTTAACTTTGAACTAGCAAACTATGTTTCCAACGGTATCTCGAGGAACATTAAGGGCCGTTGCTATCTTGTTGTATCCCGTTCCTTGTTCTGAGCAAGGCAATGATCTCTTCTCTTAAGTTCTTGGACAATTCTCTTGTCTGACCCATAATTCTAAAATGCAATCAAACTTCGCAGCCAGTCCAGGTATTTGATGTGTTCTATCTCAAGCACACTTGATGCAACTAATGAGGCCCTTGGTAGTTGTATTAGGTGTGCTTGAGACAACACCTGATTAGAAAGTGTTTTCTGCATCTTTTTTTATATTGTTGCTCGGCAATCGTAATCAATAAATTGTTGTTTGCTTTATCACCTAATAGCTTATAATACAATTTAGATGAATGAAAACAACTTGCACAAATCTCAAGTAGGCAACCGCACTAATTTGCCACCCGCTTTAACTGCAAAGTGAAGTCATATAGCCCCGGGTAACCAGCATAAGAGACCACAATGAGAAAAAATGTGAATGATGTCGGGAGCTTTTCTGCTCTAAGTTGAATCCTTTTAACTTGAGGCGTTCAGGCCCTCCTGCTAAAACACGAGGCTCATAGAGCAGAAATACGTGAGGCTGTCAGCTACATAAAATGTTGTTTAAATCTCATTGAAAGCAGTTACAAAAAGCTGACCAGGCTGCTTATAAGCGCTAATGATGGACAACATGCAATTGAGTCGTACATGCAAGACAATCACTGAGCACATCAAGGTCATTTCCTCTATTTGTCTTTGGGAATTTAGCAGTTTAAGCATCTCAGAGAGGTGCACATTTGAACAAGGCATCATCACGTTTGCCTTTAGAACAGATGTCGAGCCAGAGGACCACGCTTTGAGGAATACTGAACCTGGACATGTGCAATTCAAAGAGGGCAATGGGGGTGGGGTTGAAAATGGACCCCACCCCCAACAACACATTTTTGCAAACTCACAATAGGCCCTAAACTGCAAGTCTCTGCATGACATAAGTAAATCAATTTCATGCCAACACTATTCCTATCCAGGAAATGACGAAAGAAAGCCTACACCCTGACACACATACAGCAGCCATTGCAGATACAAAGACATTGTAACATGCATAGTCATGATGTGATTATCGTATCATTATTTCCCGACTGATTTATTAGGATCCAGAGGCCATCACACTCTGTAGGCATTAACTCCTTCACAGGATGATGTCTGCATACATTTAATTCCGTGAATCAGGCTGTAAGGAGAACGTAATCCCGGTTGTTCATCCTCTGCCATCTCACATCCATTTCAATCCTACGACAACAGGCCGATATTCCGGTCGTACCCGGTTCCCGTTGCTATGGAGATGACGTCATGCTGCAGCATCGGTATAAACTGCGCAGCCGCGGACGGAGGGAAGGGCGAGAGAGAGAGAGAGAGAGAGAGAGATTACTACGCAGCCACAGCTCTTCCGCCATTCAGTCAGACAGTCAACTCAACCGGGAGGACCAGCACCGAACCACCGAAGAACCAGAGCCCGTCGTCAGCTGAGCTTCGCCTGTTTCTCCGACTGAGACTCCACGCACACACCACACCGACAACATGCGTGAAATCGTGCACCTGCAGGCCGGGCAGTGCGGGAACCAGATTGGAGCAAAGGTATGAAAGCACGCACACTCGTCGACGTTTCATCTAAATATCGTCACGTTTAACTGTTCTCCCCCCCCCCCCCTTTCTTTTTTTTATGACTGAAATCAAGTCGAACCGTGTTTATTGCCGACGTGTCGGCCGGCCGAGAGGCCATGTTGTCCACAGGAAATACTAAATAGGTCAATACGGTGGATTGCAAAGTGTTGTGCAAGGCTGAGGGCAGCGTACAATAGCATCCTTTAGGATGGGCGGTGGCAAGCCGAGACATCCCCCGCTACGTCGCTGATGCCCTTTAAATGCACGACGGCTGCTAACTGCGTGTGTCTGGTCAGACAGACAGAGGGAGAGAGATGGGTGTGGCTCAGACGCCGAACACAGCGGATCGTCGGCAGATTGCACGCAGATTTTCAATAGTCACATTTTAATTGAGATTATAATAAAGCCCAATGGGCTGCTTTGCATACAATATCGGTTTAGGACTCATTTAAAAGTAGCTCAACCCATCTTCCACAGATATCTGTGAACCAGATATGGATTTGGAGGGTGAGGAATTTGAATGATATTGCAATATTATTCTGTGGCTGCAAATAAAAAAAGGTTTATTTTTTTATTACTAATAAATCCACCCAGTTTGCTTGAAAATGACCTAAATGATGATTTTATCATTTAATTTTCTTTCAATCAACCTGTCCGCTCAAACAGTTTATCACCACAAGAACAACTGTGTCACTTTAATGGTATTTTCTGTTTTTAGGGTTACGTTATATGAAAAACAGCCTTTTGGCAAATACAAGAATGTGCCCCGTGAAATTCCCCCCCCCCCCCCCAAAAAAAAAGCCAATTTCCATTACCCTGTTCTGAGATATCAAAATGTCAGTAAGTGTGTCAGCAAGTTTTCATGATGTAGTTTCTCTCTCATCCGTCTGCAGTTCTGGGAGGTGATCAGTGATGAGCACGGCATCGACCCAACAGGAAGCTACCATGGTGACAGTGATCTGCAGCTGGACAGAATCAATGTCTACTACAATGAGGCTTCAGGTCAGGACTGTTAAACACAACTTGCTGTTCTCATATTCCATCTTTTTCTTTTCTAATAAAAAACGTTTTGACACATGCATTTGTGTTCCAGGTGGGAAGTACGTGCCCAGAGCCATCTTAGTGGATCTGGAGCCAGGCACTATGGACTCTGTTCGCTCTGGCCCCTTCGGACAGATCTTCAGACCTGACAACTTTGTCTTCGGTATATGCTCAGCCACGCACACAAACGCACACACTTATGATTGTCATTTTAATAATTAGCATATTAGGGCAAGTTGTTGTATTCCATTTAGAAACTATCTTTTAGTTAAAAAAATGAACTGGAGGATAAATAAGGCTAAATATTCAAAGGGACTGATTGTAATGAACCCTTTCCATCCAGGCCAGAGTGGTGCTGGTAACAACTGGGCAAAGGGCCACTACACAGAGGGAGCTGAGCTGGTGGACTCAGTCATGGACGTTGTGAGGAAGGAGGCTGAGAGCTGCGACTGCCTGCAGGGTTTCCAGCTTACACACTCCCTGGGCGGTGGTACTGGCTCTGGTATGGGAACCCTGCTCATCAGCAAGATCCGTGAGGAGTACCCCGACCGTATCATGAACACCTTCAGTGTGGTGCCCTCTCCTAAGGTACATTGATCACCGTGCACTGCTGTTAAGTGTTTTTACATTTTTTTAATATATACCTTTTCTGACACCCCCCTCCTGACCTTTTGCATTTTCTACCTCCAGGTGTCAGACACTGTGGTGGAGCCCTACAACGCCACACTGTCCGTCCACCAGCTGGTAGAGAACACAGACGAGACTTACTGCATCGACAACGAGGCCCTATATGACATCTGCTTCCGCACCCTAAAACTCACCACACCCACTTACGGTGACCTCAACCACCTGGTCTCTGCCACCATGAGCGGCGTGACAACATGCCTGCGTTTCCCCGGACAGCTCAACGCTGATCTCCGCAAACTGGCCGTCAACATGGTGCCCTTCCCTCGTCTGCACTTCTTCATGCCGGGCTTCGCCCCTCTCACCAGCAGAGGCAGCCAGCAGTACAGAGCCCTCTCGGTGCCCGAACTCACACAGCAGATGTTCGACGCAAAGAACATGATGGCCGCCTGCGACCCGCGCCACGGGCGCTACCTGACCGTGGCTGCCGTGTTCCGTGGCCGCATGTCCATGAAAGAGGTGGACGAGCAGATGCTGAACGTGCAGAACAAGAACAGCAGCTACTTCGTGGAATGGATCCCCAACAACGTGAAGACAGCCGTATGCGACATCCCGCCTCGCGGCCTCAAGATGGCCGCCACCTTCATCGGCAACAGCACGGCCATCCAGGAGCTGTTCAAGCGCATCTCTGAGCAGTTCACCGCCATGTTCCGCCGCAAGGCCTTCCTCCACTGGTACACCGGCGAGGGCATGGACGAGATGGAGTTCACAGAGGCGGAGAGCAACATGAACGACTTGGTGTCCGAGTACCAGCAGTACCAGGATGCCACGGCTGAGGAGGGCGAGTTTGAGGAGGAAGGAGAAGAGGAGGTGGCCTAAGGCTGAAGTCTCATATCATTTCTCAACTGCACTCGTCTTAAATCCATCCAACCATCATTCCACTTATTTCTCTCCTGCTCTGTTCTCTTTCTCTGACTCCTCTGATCCCAATGTTTCTGTTTGCCTCTCTCTTCCACTGTCGGCCCCCTTTCCTCCAGCCACAGTCGGATTCACCACACTTTATTAACTCGCAGTGCTCATATAGAAGTAGCTAACACAACTGTGCTTGTGGTCTTTTGTCAGTAGCTTTCTGTTCATGTCAATTCATCACCACCAGTCAAACAGTACCTGGGCCAAGTATTCAATGAAACCGTTCAACGCAAATTTGATCACTTGTCTGATTTGGCATTGATTGGAATAAATTTGTTGGAAAAATATCCCTTTTGTATGTTTGATGTTCTTCTATGTAATACATTTAGAATTTTAATCCATTTAAAAATTAAATGCACACAATAAACAATTAAGCCTTAAACGGTATGATGTATGTGTATAAAGTGTTGCTGACACGCCTTTCCAAAAATTGATTAATTTTGACTGAAATTGAACAAAATGAATCACAAAAGCCTTCAGTTTCTCAGATGTCGCAGTATGAAGGCAAACCAAAATGGATACCTACAGATTAGGCAGTAATGCTTGAACACCACTAGGAGGCAGTACTGATCTCTGTGACTAGTCTGCAGGATGTGGACACTTTGACGCCTCTTACAACTAGGAAACTTAAAATAACCAAATGCTGTGTTATGTCACATCAGAAATACTTCCTCAGCTTTTAATGGAGACTATATGACATAAAGATGCAAAGCATATCTTACTGCTCAAATAAAGCAATACATCAAGCCTCAACATCAGCTCAGGGTTCTTGATACAATACGTTAAGTATCTGCTGTTACCATTTGTCGCATGGCTGTGAGTGTAAATCAACGTCCCTCTGTCTATAATGCTTGAATAGGCAGCAGGAGTTATCACGGTCACGTGCATAGCTGAATGAAAAATTTAATTAAAGGTGGAGGAACGATGGGGAGTTTTTCTTAAATGCAAATCTCACTGAGCAGAAATGCTATTTCCTTAATTTAATTATTCTTGGAACTGCTGAGATACATAGTATTTTTTTTTTTTTGTAATTTCCTTTTGACCTGATGGTTGTGAATTAAATTAAGTAGCTGAGAAGATCTAAGTCATAAAAATGAAACTGAGGGAAAATTATGGAAATCTAAGAGAAGTGAATATGAATGTTGAGAGCTTGGAGAGGTGGTCTTATATCAGACGTCATATCACACACACACACACACACACACACACACACACACACACACACACACACACACACACGCACACACACACACTACCACAGCACACATATTGACAGATCAGGAAGTGTTCTGTCACTCCGATTGCGCTGATTTTGCAGACTGCTGTACCGCTGTCGTCTGCCTCCGTTTACACAGCAGCCGCATCAGATCCGAGGTATGACTCTCATCTCATACACCTGCTGAAGACCTCTGCCCTCCTGGACCAACACATGGACACAGACACATCCAGACAGCATGGGATCCAGACTGAAGTGAGTTCATCTTTCCATTTATGCTCAATTCCCTTCATTACTCTGCCATCAGTCTGTTCGTGTGGTTTTTATTACTTCCTCTCACAACTGCACAGGAAGTTTCCTGCAGCCACTCAGTTGCCCTTTGTGAGTTGCCAAAATGTTCATCTTTGTTTGTTTGTTGCATCCTAAGTTCCTAAATTTGTTGACCCTAAGTTCAGAATATTGTAATGTAATCACACTTAACCAGGTGGAAGAAATACTCAGATATTTTACTGAAGTAAAAGTAGCAATACTACAAGTAAACGCCCTGCATTTAAAATGTTATTATTAGCATCAATATATACTTAATGTACCAAAAGTATTCACTATGCAGAATGGCCCATTTCAATAACATATAATCTAAAATTGTATTAAACTGGTAAAAATTGACCTGATTTGAACTATTTTAAAAAGCATTTATTGGTTGATTGATAATTTGTCATAATAATCTCAATCTGCAAAGTAACTATATGTTACGTGGAGTAAAACGTGCATTATTTACCTCTGCGAGGTATAGTGGAGTAGAAGTATCATGAATAAATAAAAGTTACATTCCATCACTGCATGTAGCTCTCTTTAGACATACCTGTCTCTAATAAATAAACCATTAATTGGTACGGCACACATGTTGTTTCCTTAACCGCCTAGGTTTTGTGAAATGATGATTTGAGTAATATGATAAATGTTGGGCAGATTCCCTGGAATGTGTCAGCATTAACGTGGGCATGTTTTTGATCTCACACGAGTGCCGTGCTCTGTCTCTTCCTGTCAGACAAAACCCTGAGCGAACCTTCTACTGGTTCTTTGAAGCAACTTGCCCCGTAGCCCGAGACAAAGGTGAGTGGGCCAATGTAGTAAGTATGTATGTAGTATTTATGTGGTTCCCAGCTTGTGTTTCATACCTCTATGGAGTACTACTAGAAGCTTGTTGTCTATTATGGAACTGTTTACATGTGCAGAGGGATGTGTCAGCAGCAGAGAAGTTGTATTAAAATTGTTCCTCAAATTCTTCCCGTCACTTTATTCACCTTCTTCCCATCATTTTCCTTTATGACACACTATACCAATTTTAGTATCAACTAAAATCTGAAATGTGTTTCATAACACAAATTAATTTGTGTTATGAAATGATAAGATGATACGACTTTCTGTATATGAAGGTGTTTCTGCTGAGCTGAGTTGTCATACTTCCTGTCATGTGATCAGAAAAACCCACACAGCATGTTTTGTCACACTTGAACCAGATCGGATCATGTTATGGTTTCTCTGGCGGACTGAGCAGCTGTTTTTGTTGCCTTGTAGAAAACCCTCTATGTGAATAAAGTTTGTTTGGAGCCTGATGTCCATTCATTCATTCTTCTCATTGTTATAGATCCTGGTGTACTATTTCAGTTTCCAGAGGACTTCAGTGATGAGGTAGCCCCTTTAATATGTTGTAATATGTGCAGATGTATTGTCACGTTATAATTATTGAAATGGCTTCTTTTTGGATGCTTTTTAGCCACGCTAGAGGTGTAGCCATTGGGATTGCCATGTTGGCTGGTCCCTGGCCAGTCCTCCACTCCGGTTCAGAATGAAATATCACAGCTACTATTCAGACAAGATAAAATGCAACGTTATTCATCCTGAGGAAAATTGTTTTGTAGCAATTGCAGAAAGTTGGAGTACAAATATCAAGAGGTCAAATATGAAATATGAATAAAGGTGCAAGTATTTAAATATCAACACATATCCACCATTAGGGAATTAGTAACTTTTAGCCCCTTGTGACAGACGTCTAATTCCCAATGTAAGTCGTTGTGTCGAGTCTTTTTGGGCCCATTTGCATCACGTGACAGACCCGGAAGTTGTCATTCCACTTTTTTTCTCCAAAACTTTGCTTGGACCTGGACCAAAAAACCTGCAAAAACAACTGAGCTCCCCATCAACCTCAAATGTATATTGTGGTTAATGCTAATTATATACGATTATAGCAGCATTGACATTGTCACAGTGTTATCACTGTTGTGCCGAACAGGCTCACAGAGCCACGAGCGTTGCTGTAGACTTTTAGACATTTGTTATGAGACTTCTCACATTTCATTTTACACACACAATTTTATCTCACTCCAGGAGTCTTGTCAAATATTACCCAGGTTCTGCTTCCCGTATGACATACAAAGGTGAGTACATACTCTATACTCCAGTCTGTATTTTTATATATTTCAACCTCTCATAGTTCCACCTCTCACTCCACAGAGTGAGGGAGGGAGTGGCCGTGCAGCACTTCACTTTTGTTTTGACCGACCTTGAGGGATGCCAGCGGTTTGGCTTTTGCCGTCTCACCAACAACACAAATACCTGCCTTTGCATACTCAGGTACATTTGTGTGAGGAGGGGGTATTGAAGTCGACCCATGCCTTTAACATCAAAATGAAAACCCTTTTTAATCAATTTGATTACAGTTATCTTCCATGGTTTGAAGTGTTTTACAAACTTCTCAACAACTTGGCGGATTACCTCACAAAAGGACAGGTGAGGTTCCAGTGTGTGTACTCTGTCTTCTCCTCATCCACACACACACCTGTCTGAGTCTCATTACTCACAACCTTAATGTCCTCGACAGACCAATGAGATGAAAGCGCTGCTGGCGGCCCTCTACAAGCAGCCTTTACCACCGGCAGCTGGATCTGTCACTCTGCAGATGGTAAATCTCTAATTATCCAGTGAGAAGCCGTCACACTTCACTTTAAGGTTGTTTTGCCAGTGGTTAGCCTGTTGTGCTTTTTTCTGAGGGAGAGCAGCTATTGGTCAGCACAGAGGTGTCCCATCCTGTTGGACACCCAAAGGGACAAGAGGGGGTGAGTGAGTCTTACAGGGGTTCATGTGGTCTGGAATAGCTGCTGGGTGGACACAGACTAACTCCTGCTGGAAGACTGTAGCTGTCTGTGCTTGATGCGCAGACTAAAACCTTGTCACTCACCCCTCTAATAAAATGTGTCAGCCAAACGCAACACGATTTGCACTAACGTCTGCTATTCGTTGTGACTGTTGAATGTACGTATCCATAACAAATAACCTTTGATTGTACTGACCACACAACACGTGTTTTGTCTCACGAGAAATCAAATCAAATCAAAGCTGGTCGTATCTTGTGGATTTTTACATTTGAAGAGTTTTATTCCAAAGAAACAAATCCTGCGCTTGAAAAAACCTGTATTCAAGTTTCTCACACCACATTTCTATGGAGAATAGATCGTTTTGATTAAAATAGTTATCAATATAGTTTTAGCGCTGGTTGATTTGGTAACAGCAAGTCCAGTTTAATACTGGAAATTATTTGTATGTTTATTATCAGTAACTTGATACAGCTCTGATACAGTGTGAAGAGAGTGAAGGTGTTCAAATCTACTGCGAGAATGGCGGACTCCACCACTAACAATGAAAATGTATAAAGAGAGAGGTAATTCCTGATTGTAAATACATTGAATGGCTACATGTGGTTAGATTTCATGTAAATCTTAAGGATTATAGCGTTAGGTTGTGTCACAGTAAGACATTTGCTTGCAATTGTTTGCATCTAACAAAGAATTTCAGAATGAAACCGTAAGTCTGATCCTGTAACCTGTAACGCACATGTCTGTATGATGTTGAAGCCAACGGAAAGCAAAAACACATCCAATGAATTCCCCCAGTTTCTTATTATTGTGTTGTTTCTTTTTTTCTTGTCGACCAGGTTCCATACTTCATTGCTCCAGACCCTAGAAGTCTCCCTTCCATCCCTGAAAATGTGAGTATGGAGGACTAGACTGAACCCAGGGTTTATATCTAACCCAGCAGGTGGAGTTCTGTCCACTTTGCCCATTCAAACCGATACGCGTGTGTCTGTGGCTTCACCAGAGGAACTTGACAGAGCTGATTGTGGCAGTAGATGTGGGGAACCTGCTCCAGCTCTATGCCAGCATGCTGTTTGAGAGACGCATCCTCATCTTTGCCAGCAAACTCAGCACTGTAAGACACACATTTGAGTTCTTCTATTTTTGTAGGACTTCATTTATGGCTGTTAAATACAATGTATGTTCACTCTCTGGAAACTCACCTTAACCTATAACCGTATTCTGCTGAATGCAAATACTTGGAAACCAAACTCAGTGCAGCTATAATTATCTCCATTATTCTACCCTTAAGTCCACTATTTGTGGCCCATGGCCGACCACACAGAAAGACTTGAGTGTCCTGTGTGTTGTTGTCTGAAACAGTCGTCCATTTTTGTGTTGTGTGTAGATGACGTCTTGCGTGCATGCACTCAGTGCGGTGTTATACCCCATGTACTGGCAACACATCTTCATCCCTGTCCTGCCACCCCATCTACTGGACTACTGCTGGTAAGAAGTGTGTCTGTCTGTTTTTATCTAACTATCCTATAGGTCTGTCTGTCTCTCTGTCTCTCTCTCTGTCTGTCAACAACAGATTCACCCTTTTTTATTTGTTTACAGTGCACCTATGCCTTACCTAATAGGGGTCCACGCCAGCCTATCTGAGGTAAACTACTGAATAAAACCATCTACAGTTACTCAAATTCTATCAAACTTGTTAATCTACCAGGTCTGTCCCCACAAACCGACGGACCAACACATCGCAGTGTGTCTCTGTGTCTGTCTAACAGAGGGTGAGGAGTCGTGGGTTGGAGGAAGTTGTCATTCTGAATGTGGACACAAACACTCTGGAAACCCCCTTTGACGACCTGAAAAGGATACCTTCAGATGTGGTAATAAATCGCCTGTTGTAATAGAAATGAATACTAATACTCCTGTTTGTGTTTACACTATAATCTGCAGTTTCAGTGATATGAACACAGTCAGAGGCTTTTGCTAGATTTCAGCCGCCCTCTCCTCCTCTTCACATGTTTCCTGTCGCTCCATACCATCATTTCCATGATTTACGTCACAGATATAAATGTACACATTTCTCCAGATGTCCGGGTTGAAGGCGTGTTTGAAGCGTCAGGCCGTGTCTCCTGGCTGCGGTGTCTCAAGGGCCTTCCTGAAAGCTCAGGCTCTGCTGTTTGGAGGCTACAGGGATGCGCTGCAGGGTCAAAAGGTCAATCACTCAAAAGGCTTATAAGTATTTATTATAATAAAAATGTAAACAGTTGCGAAAATGACAAATAGTTTGTTATTGTTTTTCTCTTTTATATGCATGTTCCCTCCATTTCTACTTGGTCATTTCTATGGACACCTCTTCCTGCCGATGTGTATTTGTGGGACTCATTCTTCTCTTTTGTTGTGCCTATCTCCATATCTCTCTTTGCAGGAGGGAGAGATGTGGTTCAGTGAGGAGCTGTTTGTAGACCACAAGTCTGCCAGCATGAGGCAGTTCCTACAGAGTGCCATTCATTTACAGTCCTTCAAACAGGTACACGCGGTGCTTGGTGTTGTTTACCGCCCTCTGCTGG
Source organism: Cyclopterus lumpus (assembly GCF_009769545.1). Classification (NCBI taxonomy): domain Eukaryota; kingdom Metazoa; phylum Chordata; class Actinopteri; order Perciformes; family Cyclopteridae; genus Cyclopterus; species Cyclopterus lumpus. The sequence continues at coordinate 9,963,145 of NC_046966.1, read as the reverse complement.
ACAGATATTGCAATTATAACACTGGAGAGGGGCATGATGAACAAAGAGTTACAGTCAAGTGAAATGTTGCAGCTGTTGTTAATAAATGCCTCTGACATCCTTTGATGCAGATGCATACAATTACTGATAGATTAGTTGTGAGGTCAGTTGTACCGAGTCATCCTCATGTTAAATATGATTTAATATGATCAAATAATATTTCAGAAATGATCAAACATTTGTTTTGTTTTGAAGTTCATTGATGGCCGCCTGGATATTCTGAACAAAGAGGAGGAACCAGATGATCTCTTTGAGGAGGAGATATTTAAGTGTGAAACAGCTGAAGCTGCAGGTATGCATCTGCCCTGTGTGAGGGTGCTTGTGTGTGTGTGTGTGTGTGTGTGTGTGTGTGTGTGTGTGTGTGTGTGTGTGTGTGTGTGTGTGTGTGTGTGTGTGTGTGTGTGCGTGTGTGTTTGTGTGTGTGTGTGTGTGGGGGGGTGGGGTGGGTGGCAGGGGAGGGGGTGGATTTTACATTACTCACTTATCCTCTTCTCATTGTGTTTCGGTCTCTTCATAGGAAGAAGCAAATCATATCAACAGTTAGTTGGTAATTTAAAGGTAAGTTATTTTCATCTTTAATGAAACTGTTGAAGCTGGTTCCCGTCTTGTTTAAAGTGCAACACAGATGCACTTGTACTTTTGACAGAAAGGGGGGGGAGCGCTGATCCTTAACATGAAGTCCAAAGCAAACATGAGGGTGAGTACAAGCCAAGGTCTTTTCGCTGACAGGTTGGTTGGTCTGCATTACCACAACAACTCTATTCATAATGACTTAAATCCCTCCCAGGCCAAAGGTCTCACCAAATCTGGTTTGAAAAACCTGCTGATGAACAAGGTGGGTCAGCGTTCATGATGGTACAATGTAATCTAATTCTTCTGTGGTTTTACTATAATAATCCATATCCATGTGCGTGTGTGTGTGTGTGTGTGTGTGTGTGTGTGTGTGTGTGTGATTCAGGCCCACAATGAAGAACACGCCCTTCAGAGAGGAGGATCTGTGTCGCACCGCCGTGCCCAATCTGACTGCTTGCAGAACCGCCTGCCAATCACACAACACTTTGGGAGGGTGAGATCTGTCACAAAACAACCCCATATCTATTTGTATTAATATTCTATAACACTGGAACAGATACCATCCACACATGTCTTCCTCGTCACTAATCTTCTTATTGTACTGTCCTGCTTCTTTTATTGCTCCCTTTCTATCCCTTTGCTTATTTTGCCTCATATCAGCCTCGTCCCCGTCGGCCTGGTAACACACTGAGGGCTCGCAGAGACGAGGAAGACATGCAGGACACTGGAGACACATGGGCAGGGTGAGAGTCAGAGACAAGCTGACAGATGGAGAAATGTGGAAATCCCCAGCAAAAAAAAAAGACTAAGCAGCATCTATTTTCTTGTTTGTGCCATTCCTTTTTATCATCCCTGTGCTTCAGAGCTGTGTCTGAGCCTGCGGGCGATCCTGACTCTGAGCTCCAGAAGGATGAACAAGAGGAAGATTCACTGCTGTGTGACCCGGAGGAGATGGATCTGCTGGGGGAGATCTTTGACACGCTCAGCTCCCGGAGCTCCCACGAACGAGGCCTGCTGTATGGGACACGCAGCCTGGATCTGTTTGGACCAGACAGCCATGACTATATCACAAAGGTAAGGTGATGAGGAGCTCTGTCACTCACACACACACACACACACACACACACACACACACACACACACACACACACACACACAGATATTGCCAGACAACTTTCTAAACCATAAAAAAAAAAACTTTCTTTCTCATAATAAACACAGCTTGTGAATTGTATGAGGGTAAACATGTATCTGCCAGTTCTTACTAGGTCCAGGCCCTTTTGTTCTACCACGAAGCCAGTTAGCAACCCAATATCCAAGATTGACATGGATGCATCCCTGTCCTTGTTCTTATACCTGCACAAAGAATACAACATAATTTCGTAATTATTCTATTTACGTAATAATGATATTTAATAATAACGGCATAAAGGAGATGGAGAGAAATAGTTATGTTAATTATGTTTTTTAAAGTTCTGTATATAGCCATGTTACTGTAACATTGGTCAGTATGACATCTTATTGTATACTCACAAAACCTCTATTTTCAGTTTGTACATCTTCTCATCCGATCCTTCTGCAGGAGCAAAAGTATTTCACTATTTTGTTTATTCGTTTCTCATAAGGTAAGACATTTCTTTGGTGGTTGTGTTTCCCAGGGCCGTTTTCCAGCCAACCCTAGCCAGGAGAGCCTGTCTCTGTCCATCAGCGGCAGTGGCAGCCTCCACAGCTGGAATCTGGAAACCACAGAGGAGCTCTCAGACCTGACGGAAGACTCTGATTGGCTGTGCCTGGACACCAGCGTACCAGAGGAGGAGGGGACAGACAGTCTGCTGGCAGTGTGTGAAGTGGGGGAGCAAGAAATCAGAGAAAAGGAGGTCAGAGAGGAACAGGAAGAAGTGAAGGTAGCAATAAACGGGAACCAAGAAGAAGAAATAGACAACGGAAATAACTGTGAGGAAGTGAGGTTAGAGGAAGAGACGAAGAAGGAGGGTCAAGAAAAGAGAGTGAGTTTAGGAGAGGACCCTCTAAAAGAAATGGCTGAGGAGCGGGAGGATGAACGATTGAGAGAAATGGAGGATGTGCACAATCCGAATGAGGAGGTAGCCAAGGGACGAGAGATAGAAAAAGAAACAAGGGAAATGCAGAAAAAAAAAACAAGAGAAGAAGAGGGGAACGATATGCAGGAGGAGAAAGGTAAAGAGGTGACTTTAAACAAATTTATAAAACTGAATCCCCTTCCCCCCAACCCTGAGGAGGACACTCTGAAACCCACAGCTTCTCCTGGGCCTCGGAGTCTCATTGTGGACCGTACTACACCTCCAGCAGCTCAGAGGAAAAGGAGTGAAGAAGCAGTAACGAAAGTGGAGCAGGAGATGAGACAGAGCCCCTCTCCTCCTAAAGTGCTACCTGCTGTAGCACGCTTCCAGTCTCTGCCGCATAGCCGGGGCTTCCAGATGAAGTCCAGGACCACCGAGCCGGCTGAACCTTGCAGCATGCTTCGGACCAGGGAGAACGCACAAACACACCCGCCATGTGACTCAGATATATCAGAGGAGAGAAAACGCTCAGAGGGGCATGAGGAAGATGATGAGGACCTGCCTCCGATCAAAGTGTCTGAACTGAAGAAGCGATTTGAAGCTTAGAAGATAAGGCTTGGTGACATTTGAGTTGTTCTTACTTTCAATGAAAAGCACCAAAATAGAGCAATATGTAAGTCGGCCCTTAGATAATGTAAAGTGGGTCACACACATGCAGTAATTTACTGAAACAGCTGGGCACTACAGCTTTGAACAAAAGTTATACAAATATGAGTAAAAGGTGCATTTGTTGGGGACTATTCTCAGCCACAGATTTGGTGCACTGGTGAGTATTTACAGCAGTGGGACGGTGGAGGTGGAATTTGTAATGAAGAAGCATTGAACACAGTGTGGCTCACTGATGTGTTTTCATGGCATCTGTCATTAGGAAAAACTTACGGCACATTGCTAAGATTTAGCAAGTATTTAAACAGATTTTTTATTTGTCTGAATATTGTATACTATAGCAATTATGCAGCATGGTTGAAATAAATGAGTTCTCCAACAGTGAGGACAATTCATGTTTTGGATATCAGCTACTGTATAATGGCCCTTATTTGTCACAGATACATGAATATTTGTCTGTTAGTGTGTGAGAGAGAGAAATACTCCATCAGCAAAAACTGACAAATGAAGATAATTATTGCATTCATGGTAAGTCGTCACACAGAATCTGAATAACTTAAAACCTAATAAAGTAAACATTTTTGAAAAACCATAAAATGATTTCAATGATCCAGGACAAATGTGAGAAAGAGATGTGCACATTACAGATTTATTAACAGAACACCTTGTGGACAATACATACTTTTTAAATTTAACTTCTCAGAGCTTGACATAAAAGTGCATCAGTCATAATCAGTGTTTTAATCAATATTCTTAATTACTGGAAATAGTGTAAAACAATTTATGTTATATATAAATACATAGAACACAAAGTAGAGTAAAAATATACTAACCTCTGTACAAATACAAAATATACTTAAGCTCATGTTCCTTATGTGGCAGAATGAGAGGAGTGAGTTATTTTGAGAAACTCAAGTGACACACACACACACACACTTCCTCTTTTCCTGCAGCGATAGAATTGAACGATCAGTGTATCCGTTGTCACCAAGAATGAAAAGGCACACACAGTGTTGCGTGTGTCTCAAGATGTTGTGGTGCAAACACAGATCATCCCAGAAGACAGAAACATCAGAAAACCGCAGGTTTCCACAGCGGCGGGCTGGCGAGTCCACTTCAGCACGTTCGTCATATGAGGCGTTCTTCTTTGGGCAACGGAAGAGGCAGGCCAGGTTTTTCAGATCCCGGCGATCCCACCTGTTTCCTCTCCTCTGCACTGGGCCTGTATGTTCCCTCCAGCCTTCTTTTCTTCCTGATGACACACAGCAGCAGCAGCAGAGCCAGACTGAGCAGGGACAGCACGGTGGACACAAACACCGACACTGTGGGTGTGATTAACACCTGCGTCGCCATGGTGACAGGCAGCTGGCGAGGGAGTCGCACACAGAAAGGCAGAGACTTCAATAAATGTATAACTCCAGATAAAACTATTCATTGATGACATGCAGCATGTCAATTAAAGTCCATGTGATGATTTGGTACACAGCATCCAAATCAGTTTACACACACACACACACACACACACACACACACACACACACACACACACACACACACACACACACACACACACACACACACACACACACACACACACACACACACACACACACACACACACACACACACACACACACACACACACACACACACACACACACACACACACACACACACACACACACACACACACACACACACACACACACACACACACACACACACACACACACACACACACACACACACACACACACACACACACACACACACACACACACACACACACACACACACACACACACACACACACACACACACACACACACACACACACACACACACACACACACACACACACACACACACACACACACACACACACACACACACACACACACACACACACACACACGTGTAATTTGTCTCCAGGCAAGTATGAATAAGTCTCCCCTTAATAGCAACGATGAGATGATGCGACCGCGTTTAATCTGAACTCACCTCCTTGAGGAATAGAGAGTAGTGTTCAAGTCTGAAGCCTTTGTTCTGACATCTGGATCATCACAGCATCGGTCAGACTGAAACAGACAGATCAAAAGGTCTGTAACATCACGGTCATCACTGTCCAAGAGGTGCAATCAAGATCATAGGTTAGTGAGCATAAACTAAGAGTTATGTCAAATAAAATTGTGAGAAAGATAGCAGCCACCGTAACAATGCATGAGTCATCAGCTCAGGTATGCACAGTGTCTTTGTGTCTGATGCAGCCAGTTAATGAGTGACTACAACCTCACAACTGGATGACCTTACTGATCTGAACGCAACTTAACTGTCAAGGAAATATGCTTCTCACATCCGCTGAGAGCTTTGAATACCAGGAGAGAAATCTTATCAACTCTAAACACTGACCGGAGGACAGTTAAAATGTTTAGGAGGAGCAGTTATCATCTCACTGCCACGACTCAGTCAAGACAAGAACTGCATTTTACTGAATTGCTTGAAGACTAGCTGCTCTACAATTCTTGAGATAACCGCACCACATTATCTTTCTTGCCTTGTGTATGTAAAACATTAGGACGCATCCTTCAGTACAATTTAGTCCAATATAATAACTCCTGAAAGAATGGACTCTAAAATGTCCACAGAAGGTCAATCAACACTTTGTTTCACACAGGTATTCACAGGGCTGTTGTATTGGATTGGATTACATTCTTCGGGGGCACTGGACTGAAAGTTATAGGACCCAAGGGCAGAGGAGGTAGAAAGAGAAGGAATCACGATTTATAAAATACTGTGTGAGCATAACAAAGTGCATGAAACACATTATAAAACCAATCAATGATTACCTCATCAACAGGAAATTAATTGGAATATTGATGTATGTGGATTTATCATTTGGGTCACTTTTTCAACACAATTTTAATTGTTCCAGCATCTCAAATGTGAGTATTTGCTGGTTGTAGACATTTTCAGATGGCATTTTATAGGACAAACGTAAGTTGAATAGATCATTGAAAATAAATGTTGGGTATCTGAAATGCGTAAGAGTAAAAATAAATAAATAAAATGAAATGCACCGTTACTGTTCCTGCATGCTATCCTTCACACAACACGTGTTGACTGGGGAGTGAACATGAGTCTATAATTTAACACGTCACATGTTGACCAAGACTACTGACTACATCCTGCTAAGAACCACAGACGCATCAATATAACGATGCAGAAGAAGAAAGGGGAAGAAAATAGGACTAAACTCAACGTAAATATCCTTCCACGTAAACGTGACAGACGCAGGGTATTTTTTTCCCGTGCTAAATAAATGTTGTTTGCTTCAATCGGACTCAGAAAAGGCCAATTTCCTCCTTAATACCAGTTAACTGATCACGCCGACAAACGCTTCTAAAGCGGACGTACGCACGCGACGCGCACACACACGGGGGAATGCAGCAGGTCCTGCTCCACCTGTTCAACCGGTGCCGTGTCAGCTCAGGTGAGCCTGCAGCTGCTGCTGTGAAATAACAGGTGCAACCGCTGGTAGTCAAACACACGAAGGAGCTTAAGGAGCTCCTTCTCTGACTCATGGGGAATGTTTCGGTTCAAGCTGAACCCGTAGGCTACGTGGTATCTTCCTTTGAAAGGATATTTGATCAAATCAGCGAGGGTTACCTGGCTGTTTTTGAGCGTCCAGGTGAGATGACCGACGACGTGACCTGACGTGACTCTTGGTTCAAAGCGAGACGCTCTGGCACACCGACAAAACTCTTAATCCAGCCAGGGGTCGGCGTGTTCACGGCATAGCTGAAACTATGCTCTCACCTACCTGTCCATATGTAAATGAGCCCGGCCACGTGTCTCATCTGCGCCAATCAGAAAGGGATCCGCATCTCTCTCTCTCTCTCTCTCTCTTTCTCTTTCTCTCTCACTCTCTCTGTCTCTCTTTCTGTGTTCTTTTTTTTTTTTTTACCATAAACATTCATACAATTAAATGAGCTCTTGTCTAATTTTGGATTTGCCTTTTCTTTTTTCCTTTTTTGCACAAACCACTTATTTCAGTTGGCTACAGAGAGCTGGCCTATCTGGACTGACTGTTTTTGCTGTATCATCAATCACTCTTGATATCAATAAGGTTTAATAATTAGAGACAAAGGGCCTTGTGCAAGTATAGGAGACTGGTGTTTGTCACCTGCTTTTTGGAGTGGCCTACTTTCATTTTGACTATTCAAACTTTGGTCATGTCCAAATAGTAGAAGCACTGACGCTCTTTACGGGATTCGGCCTTATCAGAAGTGAAAATAAAAGAGTCCAGAATAAAAGTTAAGCAAAGACATAATGTCCAAGTCGCTTCATTTTGTTTTACAAGTATATATATCAGGTGTGGAACGAGTATTAAAATGCACTTCTCAAGCAGATTTACTTTAAATGCGAGCTTTAAAAGGTGAGAGATCTGAGATCAAACCTTCAATAAAAAGTGAGAAATAACCTTTGAACGTGCCACAACAAAATGTAAACCTTAAATATTGACAACTGAATGTTCAGTGTCAATCCACTTTCTGTAATTGATAGTCCACAACATGATGCAATGAATGTCATTTTAAAAAAATGCACAACAAAAAAGTGAAGTAAAAGCATTATTAGGCCTATAAAAATACTTGCAAAAAGAGTATGACTATACCATTTACAAGGCATTTTGTTAGAAATAGTTATTAGATAGAAATAATTTTGGGACACAGGCTTACTGTGATTTGCGATCTTTTTGAGAATTAGATGAGAAGATTGAGACAATATTTGTGTCTGTTAAATATAAAGCTATAGGGTTAGCTTATCTTAGCAAAGGCCCAGAAACATGGGGAAACAGCTGGCTCTGTCTAAAAGTAACTCATCTTTCAGAACCTCTGAAGCTCACTATAACATTTTCTATTTTGTTTGTTGAATGGGTAAAAAAAAACAGAAGCAAAACACGTCACAATGTAGTTTTATTGGGGGTTATGTGCAGTGTTGTCACTTCCTGGAGTCCATGGGGTTGACGGACAAAGTGATCGTGCTAAGCTAAGCTAATTGTCTGACTGCAGGAGTACATTTTCTGATAAATTCATTCAGAAACTGTAAATGTATAAGATACCAACATATATTATTATTATTGTTGGGCTACTTTGACTAATTAAATAGACCAAACTAAAATCAAAATACATTCCAGTATTTTCATATAGCTCTTCAGCTAAAAGATTTATTTCTGACAAGGGTTAATAACTTCATAGCCACATCTTCCTGGTAGGTCCTATTCAGTAGATACAATAAAACATTTTATTTTAAGTGATACTTCCTTAAAAACTCAACGCTTACATAGTAAATTTGAATCCATAATATTGTTGTGTGTGTTTAAACATTATTACATATGTTGTTGAGGTTATTGAAGTAAGTTATATATACGCCAACATTACCAGTAAGATATGTTGTTGAGGTTATTGAGGTACGTTATATATACGCCAACATTACCAGTAAGATATCTTGTTGAGGTTATTGAGGTACGTTATATATACATACCAACATTACCAGTAGTAAGATATGTTATTGAGGTTATTGAGGTACGTTATATATACATACCAACATTCTTCAGCATCCAGCCCAAAGAATTAAAACAAAACAATGTGAAAAGTATTTTGGTATAATCATCAAACAATGGGATCCATCTTTTAGTAAATCCAGTCATTCGGCTGATATTCAAACTGCAAAAACATATATAAAAAGTATTTAAATCATAGCCTGCAGTTATTTTGTCACTGGAGTTTCCCTTCTGTTGAAACTACTGTGGCATCACAAGGGGACAGGTAGTGGAGGGGCGCTACAGAGTGGCCACCAGTGCAAAAACTACATCTCCCAGCCTGCCTCACCGCTCACCCAGCTGCAGCTGCTTAAGGCACCTGATTGAGGCAGGGCTGGGAGACTTAAGGGAGAGCACCTGGGAAGGAGAAAGGAGAGCGGAAGGTGAACCCACGAGCACCTGGAAGAGGACAACAAGGGAGAGGACCTTGTAGCCTGGATTCACCAGGATTGAGTTTTTGTTTGGTTAATTAACCACTTTCTCCTCCGGGATGTTTTGTGTTATCTAACTGGACCTTTTTTTTGATACTTTGTTGTTTTTGGATGTTACCTTGCTGGTGGGATGGGAAATAAACCTGGACTTTTTGTTAAATACCCTCGGACGTGCCTGTGTTCATCTCTCTCTTTGCACCGCCCCAGGCTAGCCTGTCCTAGCGACAGCCCGTGACACTACAGGTGGTGGAGAATGCGGGCACTGGGGCCAAAGTGCGGATGATTGAGAGAGGAGTTATTGACGACTTGTCCCAACTTTTTTCAGAACTTCAAACCCCAGGCCACCAATCCAAAATGGAGCCACTGATGCAGATGCTGTTGGAGAGCCAGAGGGCGCAGCAGGAAATCAGCGGTGCCCTGTTGGCACAGCAAATCAGGGCTAATGAACTGAAGGAGCAGGAGCTCGGGCAGAGGCCAGAGTCGAAGCCCAGGGCTGCTGATTACATCCCTAAACTTGGCGTGACCGACGATGTGGAAGCTTACCTTCATGCCTTTGAAGCTACGGCGACTCGAGAAGGGTGGCCAAAGAGACAGTGGGTTGGACTTCTGGCGCCTTTCCTATCCGGTGAGGCCCTTAAAGCATTTCGAGATGTAGAGGCTGATATTGCCCACGACTACGACCAGTTAAAGGGGGAGATTTTGAGTCGCCAGGGGCTCACCAAATTTAGCATTGCCCAACGGTTTCATAACTGGACTTTCCTAAGCGGAGAGACGCCCCGGTCCCAAATGCACGAGTTGATACGAGTGGCGAAAAGGTGGTTGGAACCGGACAAACACAGCCCGGCAGACATGATAGAAACCCTGGTTATGGACAAGTATCTACGGGGTCTACCGTACAAGGCAAAAAAAAAAATTGGCCACCAAAAGTTAACAATGGCCACAGGGTTGGTAGAAGCCGTAGAACAGTTCCAGGCGGCCTCGGACATGCTCCAATCACCCTGTGAAGCGCCGGTGGCTTCTGTCCCGGCCCGGCCAAGTGTGCGTCGCCAAAGTGGTCCGGCCCTGGCCAACCCTCACTCGGACCCACCCAGCAGAGGCGGTAGTTCACCTGGACAGCCACGAGCGTTCCGGAACCCAGAGCCCCGCCAGTGCTATCGCTGTGGCAAATTCGGCCACATCTCCTGGCAGTGTGAAAGGCTAGACGAGCCCATGCCCACAGCGGAGTCCGCCAGCGGCCCCAATGTCCACTTTACTGCCCTCCTGGGCGAAAGTAGGGACCGGCGACCAACGTGCCCCATAAAGGTGAATCGACGGGACCTAGAAGCCTTGCTCGATTCAGGAAGTGCTCGGACCCTAGTCCAGGAGGCAGTTTTGGAGGCTCAAGGCGATCCCGTCCCGGTGGTTTGTGTCCACGGAGATACCCGAGAGTATCCAACCACCGTAGTGAAACTGACCACAACTAAGGGCACGTTTAATGTCGAGGTGGGAGTAATCCGGGACCTCCCAGTCCTGATCGGGCGTGACTTCCCAGCTTTCCGGATGCTGTGGAGGGAAGCCCTAAAGAAGCTTAGTCGGGAGCCCCGCAAACGTAAGTCGAACCATCCACAATTGAGTAAAACCTGGGTTAACGTTGCCAAACCATGCTTGTCCCCTCTAGTGTCAGTCCAAGCCTTGGCAGAAGCTTCTAGTGGAGCTGAGTCTGATGACGCTGAGCCCCAACCTGGGCCAAGTGAGGAGGACACTGATGGCCCTCGAGAAACACTGCCCCTTAAAGGTCAGTATGGAACCGCACAGTTGCAGGACCTGACTCTGGGTAATGCCTTAAGAAACGTCCAAGTCCTAGAGGGAATGTTGGTGGGAACCCGGTTGACCCCTTCCTACCCTCATTTTTCAGTGAAAAATGGCCTCTTGTATCAGGTAACAAGAAGTAAGGACCAAATCGTTTAGCAACTACTTGTGCCCCGGCCTCACCGCTCCACAGTTCTGCAGTTGGCCCACACTCACTTGCTGGGAGCGCACTTGGGTGTAGAGAAGACTAAAGAGAGGGTGTTACAGAGGTTTTTTTGGCCCGGAGTCCACAAGGAGATAGAGAACTACTGCCGCAGCTGCCCAGATTGTCAGGTCACCGCTCCGAAACCGACGTACCGGAACCCCCTTATCCCTTTGCCTATTATAGAAACCCCCTTTGAACGAGTAGGCATGGATATTGTGGGTCCCCTGCCCAAAAGTGTCCGGGGGCACCAGTACATCTTGGTCATAGTGGACTACGCCACCTGTTATCCGGAAGCCGTCCCGTTAAGAAAGGCCAATGCTAAACAAATAGCAAAAGAACTGTTCCTCTTCAGCAGCCGCGTGGGGATTCCAAAGGAGATTCTTACCGACCAGGGGACCCCCTTTATGTCGAGGGTCACCAAGGAGTTGTGTGCGCTGTTACACGTGAAACAGGTGAGAACCTCGGTCTACCACCCCCAGACAGATGGGCTAGTGGAGAGGTTCAACAAGACCCTCAAAGCCATGCTGAGGAAGGCCATTGACAAAGACGGAAGAAACTGGGATCAGCTGTTACCCTACCTTCTGTTTGCGGTAAGAGAGGTGCCTCAGGCTTCCACTGGCTTCTCACCCTTTGACCTGTTGTATTCACACAAACCCAGGGGCCTTCTGGACATCGCCAAGGAGACGTGGGAGGAGCAACCCTGTCCCCATCGTACCATGATTGAACACGTGGGGGCGATGCGGGACCGGATGGCAGCTGTGTTCCCCATTGTGAAGGAACACATGGAGAAGGCTCAGAGGGATCAAAGGGCCGCCTATAACCGAGCAGCACAACCCAGGGAATTCAACCCAGGAGACAGAGTCCTAGTTCTTGTCCCCACTGTGGAATGTAAGTTCTTGGCTACTTGACAGGGGCCCTTTGAAGTAATTGAAAAGGTTGGGGAAGTCAATTACAAAGTACGACAAACAGGGAAGAGGAAAGGTGAGCAAATATACCATATTAACCTCCTAAAGAAATGGCATGAGCGAGAGGTGTTGTTCAATGGCCTTCCCCCAGAGAGTCGAGAGAACCCGCCCGGGACGAGGTGCAGTTAGGCCCGGACCTCTCTCCGCACCAGCGGCAGCAGGCAAAGGAGCTAGTAGAAGGAAATCAGGAGGTATTTTCATCCCTCCCAGGCTACACCCACCTGGTGGAACATGAAGTACGCACCCAGCCGGGAAAAACGGTGAACCAAAAGCCATATCGGGTGCCGGAGGCCCGCAAGAAGCTGATTAACGAGGAGGTAAGGAAGATGCTGGCGTTGAACGTGATTGAGGAATCCAAGAGTGCCTGGTCAAGCCCCATCGTCCTGGCTGACAAACCGGACGGAACAGCCCGGTTCTGTAATGATTTCAGAAAAGTAAATGACATTTCTGAATTTGATGCATATCCCATGCCTTGTGTCGATGAGCTAATTGAAAGCCTGGGCCAGGCACGTTTCCTAACCACCCTGGATCTCACCAAAGGTTATTGGCAGGTTCCATTGTCTCCAGGGTCGAAGGAGAAGATAGCCTTTGCCACCCCGGGAGGCCTCTGGCAGTACCGGATGATGCCTTTTGGCCTGTTTGGAGCCCCCGCCACCTTCCAGCGCCTGATGGACCAAGTACTGAAACCCCATCGAGAATATACAGTGGCCTATCTGGATGATGTGGTAATTCAGAGCCCAGACTGGGAGAGCCACCTACCACGGGTTCAGAAGGTCCTCGACTCCCTCCGACAGGCAGGCTTGACCGCCAACCCCAAAAAGTGTAGGCTGGCGTTTGGGGAGACCAACTACTTGGGGTACACCATCGGGCGGGGCCTTGTGAAACCCCAGGATGCGAAACTCGCTGCCATCCAAGACTGGCCAAAGCCGTTGACCAAAAAACAGGTGAGATCCTTCTTGGGCCTGGCCAATTATTACAGACGTTTTATCCCGGATTTCTCTGTGATAGCGGCCCCTCTCACCGAACTGACGACCAAGAAACATTCCCGTATGGTGACATGGTGCCCGGCGGCAGAAGAGGCCTTTAACGACCTGAAGAGGGCCTTGTGTTCGAAACCAGTCCTGATGGCCCCCGACTTTAGCAAGGAGTTCGTGGTCCAGGCAGATGCTTCTGAGATGGGCCTGGGTGCTGTCTTAGCCCAGATGAAGGAAGGTGAGGAACACCCCGTTCTGTATTTGAGCCGGAAGTTGCTGCCAAGGGAGAAGAACTATGCCACAGTGGAGAAAGAGTGCCTAGCATTGAAATGGGCCCTGGAAACCCTCAAATATTACCTGCTTGGAAGGAGGTTCACTCCGGTAACAGATCATTCACCTTTGCAATGGATGGCAAAAAATAAGGAAACAAACAGCAGGGTAACTAGGTGTTTTTTAAGCCTCCAGCTGTTTAACTTCTCTGTCATTCACAGGCCAGGGCGACGCCATGGCAACACAGATGCCCTGTCCCGCCGTGATGCCTTCTGGTGCTCATTCACCCTGCCGAGGACGTCAGGCCCGGGGAGAGGGATATGTGGCATCACAAGGGGACAGGTAGTGGAGGGGCGCTACAGAGTGGCCACCAGTGCAAAAACTACATCTCCCAGCCTGCCTCACCGCTCACCCAGCTGCAGCTGCTTAAGGCACCTGATTGAGGCAGGGCTGGGAGACTTAAGGGAGAGCACCTGGGAAGGAGAAAGGAGAGCGGAAGGTGAACCCACGAGCACCTGGAAGAGGACAACAAGGGAGAGGACCTCGTAGCCTGGATTCACCAGGATTGAGTTTTTGTTTGGTTAATTAACCACTTTCTCCTCCGGGATGTTTTGTGTTATCTAACTGGACCTTTTTTTTGATACTTTGTTGTTTTTGGATGTTACCTTGCTGGTGGGATGGGAAATAAACCTGGACTTTTTGTTAAATACCCTCGGACGTGCCTGTGTTCATCTCTCTCTTTGCACCGCCCCAGGCTAGCCTGTCCTAGCGACAGCCCGTGACACTACACTACTTAAAAACCCTGCCAGATATTATACCTTGAAATTACTGAATACGACTCTCACCAGAGTAGTTGTCTGTGTGAATGTTCAATATTTTTTTTTTTTTTTTTTTTTTTTTTAGAAGAAGACAATTATTCATCAGGTCCAGAACAAGAGTTAGAAGGAACTCAAAATGTCCCAAAGAAGAAAATAAAAAATAAAACACTGAAGCTGTGTTGCTGTAATGTTGCAGTGAACTTTAACTCCATGTCTAGAACATATAAACCCTCATTGATTTTCTACTGTTTATCTTTTTCTTCAGAGCAGAGATAAAGTTTACCCGAAGCTTGTGTTTATACAAGTGTGAAGAAATCCTTGGTTACTGGAATTGGAGGTGCAGGAGGAGGGTGGAGGGGGAATAAAAGGAGGGTGCAGGGCAGTTACAGTCTCCATTGAATGCAGACCATTCAGGATGAGCAGGACTCTGCTGTGGTTGGTGGCCTCTGTGGCCTTGGCCTCCCTGACTTCTCTGGCTGATGGAGTTCCAATGTAAGTAGACCTGCCTTACACACTTCCCCTGGGCTTGAATGACTCCACCCAGAACAGAGCGACAATATGTAGTCGGTTCGTTTGATCATCAGAATCGGAAGTGTTATTTTTTGCCAGTATACGTTGAACATACAAGGAATTTGACTCGGTGAAAGGTGCATAACAATGAACATAGAATACAAAATATTATATAAACATTTTGCAATAATACATACATATGGTAAATATCAAACAGATAACAGTACTTTAGAACAAGTATATATTTTAAAATAAAAGTGGCAGGTGTATTTTAATAAGGGACGAAAAGATGAGCAAAGGTGTTTGAAGTTGTCCTGGTGATGTCAGAGACAGTGAGTGGGGTCCTGGTCTTTATAGTCCTGGTGATGTGAGAGTCAGAGTCAGTGAGTGGGGTCCTGGTCTTTATAGTCCTGGTGATGTGAGAGTCAGAGTCAGTGAGTGGGGTCCTGGTCTTTATAGTCCTGGTGATGTCAGAGTCAGTGAGTGGGGTCCTGGTGTTTATAGTCCTGGTGATGTGAGAGTCAGAGTCAGTGAGTGGGGTCCTGGTGTTTATAGTCCTGGTGATGTGAGAGTCAGAGTCAGTGAGTGGGGTCCTGGTGTTTATAGTCCTGGTGATGTGAGAGTCAGTGAGTGGGGTCCTGGTGTTTATAGTCCTGGTGATGTGAGAGTCAGTGAGTGGGGTCCTGGTGTTTATAGTCCTGGTGATGTGAGAGTCAGAGTCAGTGAGTGGGGTCCTGGTGTTTATAGTCCTGGTGATGTCAGAGTCAGTGAGTGGGGTCCTGGTCTTTGTTGATGTGCCTGACTGCAGCTGTACAGAACGGTTCTTTTGGGGTGAGGTCTTGGTCCTGATGGACCGCAGCCTTTGAGGACATAATGAGGAGTTCTAGTCCAGTTTGTCGTTTGTGTCACAAGGTACGGTGGACTTCCAGTCAGTTGGCCCTAAATTTGGTTCAGAGTTTGGACAACGATGCCAGTCAGAGTCATGACGAAATGCTCTGTTGGTGCAGTGCTGGCTCTTCATCAAAGTAATCAATAGATCACTCATTGTGGGTCAAGTCAGGATCCTCATCTGGGCAAATAGATTTGTTTATCTGACATTTGGGTGAAGTGAAACTTTTACTCACGGCCTCTAAGACAGTGGTTCTCAACCTAAGGCTTTGGTGCCAAAATAAACCTGAGGTGTGAGGTGAGAAGAGCATGTCTGTCTCACAAAACCACGTTTATTTTTTCTGATTTTTTTTCTTATGAAAAAAAAAAAACCTTCTCAAGCACACACATAAATGGTGACAGTGATTCACAATTTTGAAAAAACTATTTTATTGACTTTTTATATCGCTATCTCCTCACTTAACCGGTAACTAAGGGCTGCAAGTGACCACTGACCGCTTCAGAAGCAAACAGCATTTCCAGAATTCAGCCAGGCCAAAAACAGGCCTCACTTTTTGCAGGTCACATTTTGACTTTTGTCGTGACTTGAAAACTGATGTTTATCTAATTTTGAACCGGAGCATCTGCAGATTAATTCCATACCACATGTCATACATTATGATCCAATAAAGGTAGGCACTATACAAGATGAATAAGTCCCCTTTTTTATAAATATTTGACACCATCGTGACTCTAAAGGGAACATAGAAGGACGATTGAGTGTGATTGAAACTCTTCTTTCTTTGTAAGGGGAGAGGGAGACACACTAGGCGGAGATCTGCACCGCACTGGAGGCACTTTTCCAGTTGTGTGTTTTATGGTGCCTGACATGCATATAAATACAATGTTTTCTAACCACAGCATAATATTATTACTCCATATCTTCCTCTCTGCAGGACGTTGATGTCTGCACCCAACCTGTTGCGTGTAGGTACAGCAGAACAAATCTTTGTGGAGTGTCAAGACTGCACTGGAGCAGACATCATCGTCCATATCAGTGTGATGAACCATCCAGCCAAAAACAAAAGGCTGACAACCACATCTGTGACACTTAACACTGAAAATAAATTCCAGAAGCTTGGACAGATACTGGTAAATTAAACACTGTCACTGTATATGTAAATGATCTGTTACTGTTACTTGGCTTCATTCAATAACTCGGCCACAAATGATCTATAAATGAATCCAGAAATGCACATGATTAAGACCCCCCCCCCCACACACACACACACCCACCCCCACCCCCTCCCACTCACACACACACACACACACACACACACACACACACACACACACACACACACACACACACACACACACACACACCTCCTGATGCACCACTAGTGTCTCTTCATACTGGTTTCAGATCCCTGCTGGAGACTTCAGTAAGGACCCTAACATGAAGCAGTACGTGTACTTGCAAGCTCAGTTTCCTGACCGACTGCTGGAGAAAGTCGTCTTGGTCTCCTTTCAGTCCGGGTACATCTTCATACAGACTGATAAGACCCTCTACACCCCCAACAGCAAAGGTGAAGTTTCCATATTGTTTGATTTGACGGCAATTTATAGTGAAGTGAAAAATGGTGAAACAGTCACATGACCCAAAATAGAATCACCGTCCTTCAACCCTCAACAGCGAAATGAACCTCTTTCTCTCTCTCGGTCAGTTCATTACAGGATGTTTGCAGTGACGCCTGCTATGGAGCCAGTAGAGAGAACCCAAGCTGATGCTTCTATTTCCATCGAGTTTGTGGTATTGTGATTTATCCATAATAAGCGCAGATTTTAATGTGATATTATAGAATAAATATAAAAATATAATAATAAATATAAAAATAAATGCATGTCTCCCTCTAGTGGTGGATTTGCACATTAAAGACTTTCCTTCAGTGGGAGACCAAAACATTTTAGAAATAGCTGAAAAAAGTGTCAATATCATACAGTATGTAGTCAATGTAGACGTTGACCAGGATGGTGGATTTTAGTCAAAATACATATATAAAATAGGGCATGGATTTACTAAATTAAATGGTAACTTACCACTTTCTGTTAATTGTTATGGAATATTGTTAATTTCTAGACACCTGAAGACATCATTTTAACACTTGATCCAGTGTCTTTGAAATCAGGGATGCACTCTGGAGATTTCCAACTTGCTGAAATTGTCAGGTTAGTAGTTTATTTTATTTAAATTACATTTTTCACATTGCAATTTTATATAGTTTGTTATTAAGTTGTGTATTTACACTTTGGATACACATGGATAAACGATAACATGTTTATGTTGTGTTAGTGTCATAGCTGTGATAGTAATATGTCTTCAACTTGGTTGGTATTGATTTATGGTATCCCTGAGTCGTTACTACACTTTATCTCTTTGAAGGTTGTTGGGAAGATTTGTACAGCTCATCTTTACTAGAGCAAGATCTAGATACGTTTGACCCATCCTGTATCTGTGATATATCATTAAAAAATATAATTTTTTAAACCAACATTTCGGTGTATCAAATTTATTACATAACGCAATTAAATGAGACAGCAGTTAAACATCTAAGATCAACTAGACCTGCTAGCTAAAGGTCAACTTATCTGGCAGAGTATCAGCAGCTGCCATCTTTGCTTTTAAATAGAACATGTAGGGTTACTCTAAAAATCAGGGTAGAGTAAAGCCGCCTTTAAATTACACATTTCAATGCCATAAAGCAAGAGTTTTACATTTTGGGAAAAAGCTTGTGTTTTTTGGCAGAGGGTTTTTTAGATGAGATGATTTTTACCAGTGTTAGACAGGAGAGTGGTTGATAATCGTATTTAACCCTTCCCTCTTAACTAATGTTAAACTATTCTTTTAAACTGCAGATCAATTTATCTTTTAGGCTCTAAATGTTAAACAGAAATACATTGAATCCTGAAATCTTAAAACCTTTTTATTGTAAACGTCAGTGCTGTAGGGCAGTAATATGAATGTCAAGTTATGTGCAGCAGCTCTTTTGCGTAGGCCTACATCTCAATGTGTGTAAGATATCAATATGGATGTATAACTTCACGCATGTGTTACTTTCAGCCTTTAAATGATTATTGTGTGTGTGTGTGTGTGTGTGTGTAGTCCTGGACTGTGGAAGGTGGTGACACGCTTCCACAGCAGCCCACAGCAGAGTTATTCTGCAGAGTTTGAGGTCAAAGAATACGGTGAGTCCACCTGCATTTATATTTATTGTCTGTATTGTATTTTTTATTGTCTGTCACTGTTTTATGTTGTATGTCTGAAACTTTGTTAAATGTGCTTTTGCTGTCTTGGCCAGGACTCTCAATGAGGCTTTTTCCTGGTTAAATACATTTAAATTTAAAACCCATAAAAACTTACAACATTCACTAATTGTTGTACCTGATTGGACACACAATACAATGTTTTCCACTTTGCAGTGCTGCCCAGTTTTGAGGTTAAACTGACACCTGGGAGTCCCTTCTTCTACGTGGACAGTCCAGCGCTCATCGTGAACATCAAAGCTATGTATGTGAAGGTTTTTGTTTTGTGGCTTGCGAGACCAGGTTTGATTGGCAGATTGATTGCAGGAGGAAAAATAAAGGGTGTTGTCCAGAGGCTGTGTTAGCGCTTTAAGATGTCCCTGTCTTGTGGCTTTAGGTATCTGTTTGGTAAAGTGGTGGATGGGAACGCCTACGTGGTATTTGGAGTTATGCAAGAAGGTCAAAAGAAAAGCCTCCCAAAATCTCTTCAGAGAGTGCAGGTGAGCACGTTCTTACACTTTTGCTGTATTTTTTTATGTTTTGCAGGACTCTAAAACATAATTTCCTATTATTCATACAGCTGCAGTAAAGTTGTCTAAATTGTTACATTTCTATTGATTATTTATTTAGGATGTTCAGATATAACCAGGTGTTCACTGACTGTCCCACTATACTGGATTTAAAGATGCCTTTCTATATTAAATCACATTAGATCCGGGAAGGTAATGGAGTGGCCAGTCTGACGAGAGAGCACATCTTAAAGACTTTCCCAAACATCCTCGACCTGGTGGGGACTTCCATATTCGTGGCCGTCAGTGTGCTGACGGAGAGCGGTAAGAAAGAGACATTATTTGTTCGTGCCGTTTCAGTGTTTGATCAAAGCTAACACCATTATTTGTTTCTGAGAATCCCCCACAAGGAACGAGAGGAGAATAGAAAATAAAGATATCAAGATAGAATTTTTCTATCAGCTATATCAGGAGATAAATAAAATAAAATACTCTCAAATACTCTTGTAATCAGTTTGTGTTTCTGTATCAACACACAGGTAGTGAAATGGTGGAGGCAGAGTTGAGAAACATCCAGATTGTCACATCACCTTACACCATTCACTTCAAGAAAACACCAAAATATTTCAAACCAGGAATGTCCTTTGATATCACGGTAAAGTATTTATTTACATTTACATTGACAGCATCGATACAGCTTTTGGCTTTGCACTTCCGGGCAACATACAAACAATGTTCTCAGACAGAGATTTAACATTTAATAAAGAAAACACATCGTGTCCGTACTAAGGAGAGCATTTGTATTTCAATACGTGGGCTGGATGTATGGAATGGTTTAGATGAAGAAATTAAGCAAAGTACAGATATAAATTATTTGTTGTTGTTTACATTAAGATGATTAGTTATGTGTATATGTGTTAAATATTAAGTTCATTATGTAGGTTATAGAAAGGTGTAGGACCATATACGTATGTCTACTTCTGCCTGCTCCTTTTAGGACATATAATATGTGTTTATTTATAATGAACTGTATATAAATACTGTTAATTTATTGGTGTTTTTTTCCTATTATTTGTTACATGTTCGGAATAAATCCATTTTATTAAATGGCTATATTTCTACCTAAATAAAAACACATTACAGAAAACATTAAACTACTGAAACATAGTGACTCAGAAAACACAGAGGGCAGTTGGGAGTATGTCGTAAATGTGCAAGTCGCATGCTGCTTAATGCTCTCTTCATAACTGTTATTGATTA
This sequence comes from Cyclopterus lumpus, assembly GCF_009769545.1. NCBI lineage: Eukaryota > Metazoa > Chordata > Actinopteri > Perciformes > Cyclopteridae > Cyclopterus > Cyclopterus lumpus. The sequence continues at coordinate 9,942,329 of NC_046966.1, read as the reverse complement.
GATCAATATTTTGTCAAACTTTCATTGGGATGTTAAGGCAGATTTTGATAAACAGAAAGAAGCAATTTGTCCATCAACAGTTTGGGTCAACAGAAACTAAGTCATGATCCTTGGACCTAATATCGAGGTCAAATAGAAGGCAGTTTTCTGCTTGTTCAGTTGTTTGTGTTTCTGACGGCAGGTTGAAGTTTTGAATCCTGACGAAAGTCCAGCAAAAGGCTTGAAAGTGGTGGTGGATCCAGGCCAGGTGCAGGGCATAACCGCAGCCAATGGCATGGCAAGGCTTACCATCAATACAGAGTCAAACATCCCAAGGCTGGAAATCACTGTAAGTCTCTTTTTGAATTTCAGCTAATTTACTGTACAGTGTGTGTGAATGGTGACATTTATTTTGTCCGTGTAATGTCTGTTTGTCATTCTATTTAGCAGCCACGATAAGTTGAGATAGGATACACTTGGTACTCTGGTGTGTGTGTGTTTACCTGTGTGTGTGTGTGTGTGTGTGTGTGTGTGTGTGTGTGTGTGTGTTTACCTGTGTGTGTCTTTAATTGCAGGCAATGACCAATAATCCCGATATTACCCCTGAGAGACAAGCGTCAGCCATCATGGTAGCTCTCCCATATAAAACAAAGAGCAATAACTATATCCACATAGGTGAGTGGCTTCCTGAAATAACATTGGGTTAGCTGTGCAAGAATATGCACCATGCACTACATATTTTGGGTGTTTTATCACAACATGTCACCTTTGCAGGTGTGGATACGGCTGTGCTGGAACTAGGAGACAACATGAAAATTAACCTCAACCTCAACCGACAGGAAAACCATGACACTGACATCACATATCTGGTGAAAACAGTTTTAAACCTGTGCATGTATGCATGTATATTACTCTTTTGTCATGTGTAAAACATACACTCATGTCTGATAAGTGCTGATGTTCAAATCTGCGTCCCTAGATCTTGAGCAGAGGTCAGCTGGTGAGAAATGACCGTTACAGGACCAAAGGTCAAGTTCTCATTTCCCTCATAGTTCCTATTACCAAAGACATGCTGCCATCGTTTCGCATCATAGCCTACTACCATACAAACAGCAATGAAGTGGTATCAGACTCTGTTTGGGTGGATGTCAAGGACTCCTGCATGGGCTCGGTGAGACACGCAACACTGATGTAGTAGAGTTTAAGTGGGCAAACAAATCACCCACATAAAAGCTGATAAAGTTATTTGCAAATTTCTCAGACATATTTTTTCTGTATGAAACTGCTTTAGCAAGTGTCTCATTTACTGACCTCCCCTTCAAATTCAGCTCAAGCTTGAATCTTCAAGACCCAATCCATCCTATGAGCCCCGCCGGACATTTGGTCTGAAGGTCACAGGAGACCCAGGGGCCACGGTGGGGCTGGTGGCAGTTGACAAAGGCGTCTACGTCCTAAACAACAAGCACCGTCTCACCCAGAAAAAGGCAATTTCTTTATTTCATATTTCATATTTTTTATATTTAAATTACACACATGTTAAGTTTCACGTCTGACAGCTTTTGACTAGCACACAGATCTCTCTGACAGGTGAGCTGCAATGTCATATTTGGGCACGTTATGTGATATAGTGCCTGTAAAATAAACTGTTGTAAATTTGCATTGTTCTTTAGAAAAGAAATTACCTCCTCACTGGTTGTGGGGCACCGTGGCATGTTTCTTCGTGTTGATTTGTAACGTTCTTTTCTGTGTGTGTGTGTGTCCGTGTGTGTGTGTGTGTGTGTGTGCGTGTGTGTGTGTGACTTCCGACCTGCTCAGGTGTGGGACATTGTAGAGAAGTACGACACAGGCTGCACACCCGGTGGAGGGAAGGACAGTATGAGTGTGTTTTACGATGCTGGGCTGATATTTGAGTCCAACACGGCTTCTGGGACACCCTACAGACAAGGTGACACTACTTTACTTCCCTGAACACACCCGTCTTCAGGTTTTAACATTGTATCAATGACATATCTTTGATTAGGAGAAATTAGCAGATAGACATTTATTCATCGCCATAAGTCAAGTGTTTTTTCAGAGTTAGCATCTAGTGGACAATAGAAGAACAGCATCTTAAACCAAACTGCATTATATTTCTTGCTCACCCTTTTCAGTATTTTGACACCCTATCCACGTGTCCACCCAGATTAATGACCTCACTCTTTTTAGGGTTTCACATAATTCCAAGCACAAAATCAAGTTTAAAGTTTAAAAATTGTGTCTGTGTTTCCAGAATCAAAATGTCCGTCCCCCAGCAGGAGGAAACGATCCTCTACTATCATGGAAGCCACAACCAGCTTATGTAAGAAACACAGCTCTGAACTACCCAATAAACACATCACCAGTCATCTTCAGTCACTCATTTCTCACAATGTTTGCCGTTGGACAGCTTGTCTCGTGGACTTTCACAGCTCTCGTCTTTGCCATGCTTTGTATTAGTAGATAGATAAAAGTGAGCTGAAACTGGTTTTACCTTATACTTTCTTGGGTTAAAAGTCAATCTATTTCTTCATGCTCCTACTTTTCCGTACTGAAGCCGTCCTTTCTTGTCAGTTTTCCACCTCCCTGTCTCATTTAGTTTTTAGTTTATTTAATTTACCTTTTTTTCAAATCAAGGGTCTAAAGTAAAAGCACAATTTATATTTCTAATTTGCCTTTCCAGTTAACTTGGTGGTATGTATCTTCTTACCTCTGTCTCTCCTCCACAACCCTCTATGTTCCCAGTGAGTCCATATAAAAACAACAAGCTGGAGCGTGAGTGTTGTTTAGATGGCATGAGGGAAACCCTCCTCACATACACGTGTGAGAGGCGCAGCAAGTACATCATTGATGGTGAAGCTTGTGTCACGGCCTTCCTGCACTGCTGCAAGGAGATGGAAACCCAGCGAGCTGACAGGAAGGAGGAAAGCCTCCAACTGGCTCGCAGTAAGAGACGGGGACACTGGATGTTGTGAAGCTCTGAGTTTCTATTTATGGTCATACTGAATGAAAATAGTAACCTTGTTAATGATTCTTTAGGTGAGGTGGATGACAACAGTTACATGGACAGCAATGAAATTGTTACTCGCACCAAGTTCCCTGAAAGTTGGCTGTGGTTAGAAGTCAAACTGCCTGCTTGTCCGAAACAAACACCTAACTGGTGAGTCAACAGAATATGCACACACCAAATATACTGATAGGTTCACACTGACACAACTGGGACTTAAAGCTACCCTTTACCTCTCGAAGTGTTAAACCTTTTCTTTGTTTCAGTGAGACCACATCACTTTCGAGAAATGTTCCTTTGCAAGACTCAATCACAACCTGGCAGTTCACTGGCATTAGTCTGTCAAGAACTCACGGTGAGGATTCAGGGACTACAATCTGTAAACCTCTCCCACCCCTTACACCTTATCTCGCTCCATTTTTTTCTCATTCATCACTTTCTTTTCATCATTTTAAAGGAATCTGTGTGGGCGATCCGTTAGAGGTAATTGTCCGGAAGGAATTCTTCATTGATCTTCGGGTGCCGTACTCTGCTGTCCGTGGAGAGCAGCTGGAAATTAGGGCAATCCTACACAACTATAGCCCCGAACGAGCCATCGTAAGTCTGTGTTCCAACAAAAATAACAGTAAATATTGGATTGGCAAAAAAAAGAGATCCAGTTAACTCCTTACTCTAGTCTTTAATGACTATTCTCAAGTTCAGATTGATCCCAAAGGAAACAAAATAACGCATTGATGACCCCTATTTTCCACTCAATGGGGCTCTTCATCTTTGATCAGCTGCACATACTTCACTCTCTTTCTCCTTCTTTGTCCTGTTTTCAAGGTGCGTGTGGATCTGATTGAGGAGGAGAATGTGTGCAGTGCAGCCTCTAAACGTGGGAAGTATCGTCAGGAGGTCAGAGTTGGGGCCGATAGTACTCGATCTGTGCCATTCGTTGTCATTCCCATGAAAGAAGGGCAATACCGCATTGAGGTCAAAGCAGCTGTTAAAGATTCGGCGCTCAATGATGGCATCATGAAGGTGCTGCGGGTGGTGGTAAGAGCAACAGCAATCTCACTGTTAGCATATAGGGAAACACACATTCTAGGGTTTAACCTTGATGCATATGTGTAACAGCCTTTTCAAATTGAAGAGAAGATTTTAACAAGCAAGTCATGTTTTTGTCCACACCAGCAGACCACTAAAATATAGTTGTGAGTTGTAATGTTTGTCCTTACTGTTGTTTTTCCAGCCTGAAGGTGTATTGGTTAAATCTCCTATGATTGTAACTCTAAACCCCTCTGTTAAAGGTGTTGGTGAGTTTACCCATAAATAGCTACATAGTAATTTGGTAATATTGGGTTTTTATCACTTGCAAATTGATCCCCCAACTTGCCTACTGTGTATCCCTACAGAGGGTACACAAGAAGAAACTGTCAACAGTGCAATTCCTAAGAAAGATATGGTTCCAAACACACCGACTAGCACACAGATCTCTCTGACAGGTGAGCTGCAATGTCATATTTGGGCACCTCCTCACTGGTTGTGGGGCACCGTGGCATGTTTCTTTAGATGTTTCTTCGTGTTGATTTGTAACTTTCTTTTGTGTGTGTGTGTGTGTGTGTGTGTGTGTGTGTGTGTGTGTGTGTGTGTGTGTGTGTGTGTGTGTGTGTGTGTGTGTGTGTGTGTGTGTGTGTGTGTGTGTGTGTGTGTGTGTGTGTGTGTGTGTGTGTGTGTGTGTGTGTGTGTGTGTGTGTGTGTGTGTGTGTGTGTGTGTGTGTGTGTGTGTGTGTGTGTGTGTGTGTGTGTGTGTGTGTGTGTGTGTGTGTGTGTGTGTGTGTGTGTGTGTGTGTGTGTGTGTGTGTGTGTGTGTGTGTGTGTGTGTGTGTGTGTGTGAATGCAGGGAGAGAACAAGTTTCTGTATTGGTGGAGAACGCCGTTAGTGGAAACTCTATGGGTACTCTGATCATCCAACCCTCAGGCTGTGGAGAGCAGACCATGTACAGCATGACTCTACCTGTCATTGCAGCAACCTATTTGGACAAGACCAACCAGTGGGAAAGTGTGGGCTTTAAGAAACGTAATGAAGCCCTCCAACACATCAAGACCGGTAGGTGTTGGCACAGATACAAGGAACCTTGTTGATGCCCCTCTGTGTGCAATTTTTAAGTTTCTGGCATTGAAGAAGTGGTATTAAAAAGAAAAAAAGTATGACAGACAGCAATACATGTTACCACTGCCCCACAGACCCAAGAGACATTGAGTAGTGATGGTCTGAATGTAATACCATATAAGTTGAAATACAAATAAAAGCCTATGCCAGCAGAATCATTTAAAAGATGCAACTATAACAGGAGAAAAATGTAACAGGGCTCCTCAAACTGGTTGTGTGTTCTTGTTTGTGTCCAGGCTACCAGAGGGAGCTTACTTACCGGAAAAAGGATGCGTCTTACGCTGCGTTTCTCCATCGCCCAAGTAGCACCTGGTGAGGCTTTCAAATATCCAAGAACTCATGCATACAAATGTTTCCACATCCTCCTTTAACCTAGATTCTGACTGTGACAAGGGCGTATTTCATGTGCAAATGAAGGAAACTAAATGTCTCCTCTCCTCTCTAAGGCTGACAGCCTATGTTACCAAGGTGTTTGCCATGGCCAACAGTCTGGTGGCGGTGAAAAGCGAAGACATCTGTGACTCTGTGAAGTTTCTGATTCTCAACACGCAGCAACCCGACGGCATGTTTACAGAAATTGGAAAGATTATCCACGGAGAGATGATTGTGTGTGAACTGGTTTAAATATCATCAATTCTTCATCAAAGTGCTACAAAATAACATGATGGAAACAATTCCACGTCACTTGCTAATCCCTTATATAAATCAACACGTTTGTGTCCGTGCATGTGTAGGGGGATGTGCTTGGCGCCGATACAGATGCCTCCATGACGGCCTTCTGCCTCATTGCCTTGCAGGAGTCACGCACATTATGTTCCGCCACTGTTAATGTAAGTACCTCATCTCTATACGATGCTTTTCATTTCACTGCTTTTATTTCTTCAATTTCAGATTCTAGTGATGAACGAAACAACGCTTTCTGACGATAAAGCAATGCACCATTTGCAAAGTCCCGCCTCTCTTTACTGTTGCGACTCCGATCACGCTTTCCGTTCGTGCACGGCACATGCAGTTTACAGTAATGACAGGGGCAAGTTTACTATTCAAAACACTCAGGCTCTTCATTTCTCACAGAGGTTGACAAATCCAGTGTGCATTTCTAGCCACTGGCAGATTCGGTCAACTGTAATTGAATACCCATTTTAGCTATAGCTCTGTGAGTTGGTTGAGGAGGATATTGTATTGCAATGTAGAGCTATAGTCCTTGCATTATAAGTATGGAAAGGAAAAATGTTCAATCAGACTTGTTTCGTTCGAATACACATACAAACAGAATAATGTAATCCATTCCTTATAGCTTTGCTCTTGTGTTTTTAGTTTTAGAATGACTAAAAATACCTGTTTCAGCAATTTCTGTTCGAATGGAGGGGTTCATCTAATGCTCAATTGTGGTCAAATAATTATTTTGAAGCATGTGACACATTCAAAATGGCAACATTGCCTGCCAACCCTTGGTTTGGCATTTCCATGGAGCATTAGACCCACACTCAAATAGTAACTGACTGGGGGCGGCTCAGTCGAGCTAATAAGACACAGGAGAGGGAGGCGGGGGGACTCTGCTAATGTCCCAGGATCAAATGTGACAACCATCCTGAACAAACTGGATGCATTACTGTCATCCGACTGTTCGCTCCTCATTCTTCTTTCTCCTTCCTTTCTTTTCTTTTCGTCCAGAGTCTGCCAGGCAGTGTAGACAAAGCAGTGGCCTATCTGGAAAGGCGTCTGCCCAACCTCATCAACCCATATGCTGTTGCCATGACGTCATATGCCCTGGCCAATGAGGGAAAACTGAACGAGAAGATCCTCTATAAGTTTGCTTCCCCAGGTGTCGTCATACAGCAATATTCTTAAACTAATATTCAGAAACAGATTATATGTTGTTGTGTTGTAGTGTCTACTAATAATTACTATAATAAGTTTATTAGAGCCTGACCAACACAATAGTACCCAAATGTCAAAGATTGTCATTCAGATTTCAGCCATATAGTGACTCTTATGTAGAAAGATAGAAATATTAGTTAAAAAATGTTTGATTGAGGACATTTTACTTTCCTCTTATTGATTGTATTTCTATAAATATTCTGAAACTAGGTATTATTTATTATTATTTTAAAATTATCAGTGAATTAAGCTTGTTCCATGTACAGCATTGTAATAAAACGTTATTTGTGTGCACCTTCCTCAGAGTCATCCCACTGGCCGACGCCTAAGGGACATGTTTACACTCTGGAGGCCACAGCTTATGCTCTTCTTGCTCTGGTCAAGGCCAAGGTGAGCCTGTCCCACTTGTGAGGGTTTCACCAGGATGTTATGCTACAAAAAACATACCACTCAGTTACCATCCATGTTGCCTCAATAAAAGCTTACAGGGTTGGAAACAAAAGTCTATGAAATGTGTGTCTTGGTAATGTGAATGCTTTGAAATGTTGGTTTCAAAAGCTGTGCCATAATAGGAAACACTGATTTAGAAGCTCTGTGGGTAGAACTGGCAGGTTACAATCTAAAATATAACTGTAATACATTTTATAAAGTCTATATGCAACCGCAGACCACAGGAAATGTCAACCATTTACGTTCCTTCTGTTAATAAAGAACTTTGAAAAAGCCAGACCTGTCGTGAGATGGTTCAACGAGCAGCAGAAGGTTGGCGGAGGCTATGGATCAACTCAGGTAACACTGACCTCTCTCTGCATCTTGATACCTCCATCCAATGTTTTTTTTTTTCTAAGTCTTGTTTTCTGTCTAGGCTACCATGATAGTGTACCAGGCAGTAGCAGAGTACTGGGCCAGTGCTAAAGAACCAGAGTATGATCTGAATGTGGACATCTTGTTGCCGGGCAGGTCGAGGCCGGACAAGTACAACTTCAACATGAACAACCACTACTCCACCAGAACATCTAAAGTGAGAAGACACACAGACAAACTCTCTGTGGCTCATTAATATCATCACTCCTGTTGTTTCCTGTAGGTTCATTCTGCTGATCCCCAACTCTCTGAGTGTTTGTGTGCATATTTAAATTCCCACAGATCAATGATATAAATCAGAATGTGAAAGTGACTGCCACCGGCTCTGGAGAAGCAACGTTGAAAGTAAGAGTTTTATCATCTGTTGATTGTTGATTTGTCCTTTTAGAATCTCAGATATGACCAAATACATTTTGAACCTTTGTGTGGACTTTATTTTGAAGACACATTTCTATTAGTTTATCACATTTTACAATACACTTTTATCTATGTGACAGATGGTGTCTCTGTATTACGCTCTGCCTAAAGAAAAGGAGAGTGACTGTACGATGTTTGACATGACTGTGAAGCTCACCCAAGGTAATGTGGTGCACTCTTTCTCTTTCTGTTTATTTGCTGTCATTTTACCAATGTGTTTCTGCCAAGTTCCTTACCTTATGAGAAACGAATAAACAAAATACTGAAATACTTTTGCTCCTGCAGAGGGATCGGATGAGAAGATGTACAAACTGAAAATAGAGGTTTTGTGAGTATACAATAAGATGTCATACTGACCAATGTTACAGTAACATGGCTATATACAGAACTTTTAAAAACATAATTAACATAACTATTTCTCTCCATCTCCTTTATGCCGTTATTATTAAATATCATTATTAAGTAATTATTTTTGTATTCTTTGTGCAGGTATAAGAACAAGGACAGGGATGCATCCATGTCAATCTTGGATATTGGGTTGCTAACTGGCTTCGTGGTAGAACAAAAGGACCTGGACCTAGTAAGAACTGGCAGATACATGTTTACCCTCATACAATTCACAAGCTGTGTTTATTATGAGAAAATCATAGTTTTTTATGGTTTAGAAAGTTGTCTGACAATATCTCTGTGTGTGTGTGTGTGTGTGTGTGTGTGTGTGTGTGTGTGTGTGTGTGTGTGTGTGTGTGTGTGTGTGTGTGTGTGTGTGTGTGTGTGTGTGTGTGTGTGTGTGTGTGTGTGTGTGTGTGTGTGTGTGTGTGTGTGTGTGTGTGTGTGTGTGTGTGTGTGTGTGTGTGTGTGTGTGTGTGTGTGTGTGTGTGTGTGTGTGTGTGTGTGTGTGTGTGTGTGTGTGTGTGTGTGTGTGTGTGTGTGTGTGTGTGTGTGTGTGTGTGTGTGTGTGTGTGTGTGTGTGTGTGTGTGTGCGTGCGTGTAGTTGTCCCAAGGACATGCTCCCATCATTTCGAAATATGAGATGAACACAGTCCTGTCGGAAAAAGGCTCACTCATCATCTACCTGGACAAGGTACAACATCACTGCTTCCTGCATGGTTCATTTTGTTCCCCTCTACCTTGTTTTGTGTGTGTTTATCTCCATCTTACCTTTGTCCACAGGTTTCTCACGAATACCCCGAAGAGATCACTTTTAGGGTCAGACGGGATGTGGATGTGGGCGTCCTTCAACCAGCTACTGTGTCTGTCTATGAATACTATGACCGTGAGTCTCAGAGTAGACAACACTGTGGCTAAGCAGTCAATATTACATTTTCAAAGTATTTAATGTAAATGTTCTGATGTACTGCAGCTACCACAAACTCCTTTTCAAATATCTTTCTTCTCCATTGCAGAAACACGTTGTCTGAAATACTACCATCCAGAGAGGATAGATGGAAAACTAATGCGGCTCTGTAGAAATGATGAATGCACATGTGCTGAAGGTAAACAGGATGATGCCCAGCTACTCTCTCTGTCTCACACACTGGCATAATGGTGCGACCGGACTGAGCTGCATTATTAATCATCTTAATCTGGGTTTTTCATTGGATAATGCTCAAATAAAATATGTTTGGGAATAAGTTTGATTTAAATTTAAAAAGAATAAATTAAATATAGCTGACAAAATCAAGAGAAAAAAACGTTTTGACTAAAAGTTTACTAAAATGTAATGACTTTTCGTTGACTAAAACTATGAAGGATGAAACTGCCTAAAATGTGACAGATGCATTCACATGCCATCAGGCACATGGTAGATATCCTTTTAGTGGATGAGAGCAGGACAATAAATGTAGGTGAGGCCGGCAGAGAATACCGTCAACGGTAACGGCCGACGGTATTGCCGTCCAACGATAAAACATTTGTACTTTTTGACCTCATTTGGGACGGAATTTACCATCAGATGTTGTGTAGTTTCCTCATGGGAAGGACATAGTTGTTCAAGTTTCCAATAGAATATTAAAAGAAAGCTGCATTATATAACTACATGCATTACTAGAATAATTACATGAAATACTTTTATTTAATATATTATATTCCATCACCATAGCAACATATATCGTCTGACTGTTGGTTTGTTTTTCCAGTGCCGTCCATATGCGTCTACGGTCTCCCTGATTCCATGTGAATGCTGAATAAGACTAAATATAAAATAGCTTCCAAAATGAATGCTGGTTTACAGTAAATCACCAGATTGTAAGGATCAGAGCAGCTGAAGAACTACTTAATTTATGATTTAGGTCCAGCTTCACTCTTCCTCTCACTTTCACATGTGTTTATTTTATAGGGTCATCAATCGTGTTTTTTACTTTGTGCATTGTGTTTTTCCAGAGAACTGCAGTATGCAGAAGAAGGACAAAGTCAGCAATGATCAGCGCAAAGCTAAGGTCTGCGAGACTGAAGTGACCAATAAAATAGATTTTGGTAAGTGAGCGTGACTGCATTCATATAGCACTTTTATACAACACATTTATGTTAGTGTGAGTGAGAGATTAGTAAGTAAACAACTCCGCTAACAGTCGGCAACTTGTCTGTCCTCAGTGTACAAAGTGATGATGGAAGGGTTTACGGCCGAGGTGTCCACAGATGTTTACACAATGCGGGTAGTGAAAGTCATCAAAGAAGGTGGGTATTCATCATTTTGGGACATGTGCATATTTGCTTTTTGTCAGAGAGTTGGATGAAATGACTGGTACCACCCAAATTAGCTTGCATGCGGACACTCCAGGAAGTTTTATTCCGGCACAGGTTGCAGATTGCAACCACCCGAAAACGTTTGTGTGTGTCAAGCGTGAAGGAGAACTAGGGTGGCCGAGACAAACGGCTCCATCTGGATCTGGTTTGTCCGTTCTGGACTACTGTAGAAACATGGTGGTGCAACATCGCGGTCTCAATGAAGAGGACCTGCTCTCTTTGTAGATATATGTAAACATTAATTCGAAGGTAACAAAACACAATTCTTAGTTTTAGGTGATTATACTCTGAAGAAAGTATATCAATAATATTTCATGACATTTCTGCCAATTCATTCCCCTAATTGCTACACACTGGAATCATATGCAATCATTTTTTGTATTGATAGAGAATATTCAAGGTGCTAGTAGGTAGATTTTGTTAACTTTGTACAGAGCCAGACTAACAGTTTCTAGTCTTTATGCTAAGCTAAGTTAGCCGGCTGTCGTCAACAACATGAGAGTGGTATCAATAGAAGTATCAATCTAAGTCTTTACAAGAAATCAAATAAGCGTATGTCCAACTATTTTATGAAGCATGATTCCACTGGAATATGTGAGAATACATCACTAATGTGTTGTATTGCACCTTTAGCTATTCATGTAATCCTTACCTTTGTTATGTTCTCTTATATTTGAATTACAGGAAGCTTTGATGTGGGTCCTCTGAAGAAACTGCGCACATTCCTCAGTTATCCGCACTGCAGAGAGTCGCTAGATCTGATAAAGGGCAAAGAATACCTTATCATGGGAGCATCCAAAGATATTCACAGAGATGATCAAGCACAATCGTAAGTTTGGTTCTTTGTGTGAATGTGTGTGGTTTGTGTATTTACATGATTTTACTGCTTTCTATTACTAAATCAAGTGAGCCTTTCTTGTTTCTTGTTGCTGTGGCTATTGACAGTCATTTAACGTAAAGACAGAGGGGAGGCCTTTTCATGTTGTGCTCCAGTGTATTACAGATATAGCTGTTCACTTGAATAACCAATGCATTTTCCCTCTGTTCTCCTCAGGTATCAATATATACTTGGAGAGAGAACCTGGATTGAGTATTGGCCCACAGATGCAGAGGGTCAAACGGATGATTACAGAAGGCCCTATTTTGAAATTGAGGAGATGGTCCAGCAGTATGAAATCTTTGGATGTCTGCAGTAGTGAAACTAAAAGAAATAAAAATGTTTTTTATTATCTAAAACTTCCCCCTGGAATATAAGGGCCTACAATATTGCACTGTATTGATTCAAAGAGAATGGTGTCAATACTTATCATGTGTCTTCTTTACAGATTAAAGTGATTACTGTTATGTTGGTTATGGTAAATATTCATAAGTTCAACTTTAAGTAGAAGTTTAATAAAGTTTGATTATGTTGAGTGAGTCAGTGATGCATAGAAAGTGAAACAATGAAGAAAGAAACAAATTGCAAACTATTGTGATTCAGAATATATAACAACCAGCTGCTCGTTATAATATTGCTTAATTGTACTTACCGTAAAGTTGCTAAGCAACCTGTGGGGAAGTCACAGTTTCTGACTCTATGTTCGCAACAACCCCATAACTGTAACTTGCCGTTTTAATAAATCTTGGATAAAACAAATGCGGTAAAATGTGTTTATTGTGAGATTTTCTGCCTACTTTTTAACTTTGAAAAGAGCCAAATTAAATACATACATACATCTTCGAATTTCTGGATTTGTCCAACTAATAAAGAAACCTAAAGATACTACATTTACCGGTCACATTCAATGACAAAAATCAGCAAATAAATGTCTGTATAATAATAAAAGGAGCACACTCACTGAAAAAATCCCTTTTTCAATATGTGTGCTCATAGATTGGCTATCTGAAGTGCCTATCAAACCAGCAACTATGAAATAGGACAACCCAGTCAGTCTGAGGGGAAATAAACACAGAGAGATGCCAGTTTTAAAATATTTTTCATACATTAAAAATTTAGTTATGTGACTCAGTGTAACAGGTTCGAGGCTCGGACAGGCACCAAAGAGGCAACACACACAATTGTGAGGGCAGTAACAGTCTTTATTTATTTGTCACGCTTCTGGTAGCGACCTATCCGGGTCTCCGCTACCCGCTCTTCCTCCCCTCTCCAGCTACTCCTGTTCTTATATGGAATATAAAACACAATTGATCCCAGCTGAGGCTCATTTACACCTCATGACACTGTTCCCTGAAACACCCCCCCGCTCCACCCACTCTGCAGCCGAGCCTAGCCACACCCCGCTGCCACACTCAGGGAGAGTGAAATCACAGAAAACTGTGCGAGTGAGTGCCATTCGCGAGCTGTAAAAGTTCTACCAAAACGGTAGAGTTTATGAGGTCCTATACCACCTTTCTCACACTGTGTCATAGGGGTGCCACGCTTTATTAAAAAGCAGTGTTTATGAATGAATACCTAATGAATCACTTTTTTTTTTAAATGTAAACGTATGTCATCACTTTACTTTTTACTGTATAATAAAGTTGAACAAGGACTTTTAAGTAGGAGTATAGGTGCATGCAGCAGTTTCAGGCCACTGTAAAACCACTGGCAACAATATTAAGACACCTAGATAATAATGTACCCGTCCAGTCTATTTGTATTTTCTAACCTCACTAACTGTTAGAAAATATAATCCGAACTATTGATTTTGATCTGTTGTTTAACAAATGAACATTGGGCGGCAGCAGCCTGTAGCCAGATGTCGGAAATAAAGTCCTCGAAGAAGAAGAGGGTGACGTACTTCCGGTAGCGCAGCCACCAGGTCATGTTGGTGTTCTCAGAGAAGAAAAGAATCAGACTTTAACTGACAGTCTTGAGGACAGCCAACGTCAAAGCTTTGGAGAACAGCTAACAAGGGAACACTGCGACATTAAAGCAGCGAGTAACTCTTTAAACTTTGTTCAAGTAAGAAAAGAGCAAATCCATTTTCTAGGTCGTGGTGCCTCAGAAGATACCGCTATGGCCAAGGTACAAGTGTTAAACGTTGCTGTGCTGGACAACCCGAGCCCGTTTGGAAATCCCTTTCAGTTTGAAATAACGTTTGAATGCATGGAGGATTTGCCGGAAGGTGGGTATAGTTTTCAGCTAACCTTAACGTGTAATGCCAGCTACATTATTCTTTGTTATATGTTAGCTATGGGTACTAGCTAACTACGTTTCTTCATTCTGCCTCTATGGTAACTTATACTTTGAGGAGGGTAGATGAGGTGCTTCGTCAGTAAATGACAAGCATGCTGTGTTGCTCGACGATATACCAGAATATTAGCCGTTTTTGTTGCTGGATAGTGATTTTTCATTTGACAAGTTGTTGAAAATTGGCGCTGGCGCGTTTATGGTCAGCGCCCCGCCTCCTGCCTGCACTGATTGGTTCGTGGACGTTCTGTGGAGATTTTCCCGGGAAGCTGATTGGTTGATCACGTTATGTTACTGTAGCAACGGAAAAGCTTAACGAGTTGCCGCGAACTGGGCAGAAACAACAGGAAAGCAGTAGCACGGAATGCCAGCCGAGAATAGCTTCTGGTGTCTTTAACTGTAGAGCTGTATACCAATAAGATATGTAATGGTGCCCTATGCAACTAAATTAATAACAGATAATGGTGCCCTGTGTAGCTAAATTAATAACAGATAATGGTGCCCCATGTAACTAAATTAATAACATATGTAATGGTGTCCTTTGTAACTTAATTCATTTTAGAACATTGTTGAAGGGAACACCATTTATTGTTGTGGTTATTAGTGTTTTAAGAGTAAATAAAATCAATTGTCTATGGATCCACTAATGACAGTGCATACTGTCAGCGTCGACTCATGTCACTTTTTTTTATAGATAGATATATACTTTATTCATCCCCAGGGGGAAATTTCGTATTATATTTTACGGTTTATATTTAGCCATCAGTGACATTGGAATGTCAATTGATATGCCACAATATTACAACAAAACGGCATGTGCTTCTGCTATATTTTGATTAAGACAGGTAGAGGAAGCTGTTTTGTTCTTGCATTTGAACAAGGAAAAAAATAAATATATATATATATATGTATATATATATATATGTATATATATATATATATATATATATATATATATATATATATATATATATATATTTGATTTGAATCAGTATAATGGCAATTATATATTATGAGTGTGTTATATCTTATCTAAGTGAACTTGTATACAAGCTGTTATTGTGCATACTATCACTGCCTGCATAGGGTGACTCGTGGGTCATGCAGCAGCTGCCTAAGTAGTATAAACATCCTCTTCTTTTGTTAAGTAATAAAGTACCACCTGTTAAGTAATGAAGTACTTATGGGGACAGGTTCCATATGTTAAGGGCAGGATGTATACATCTGTATGTCTTGTGAACACGTTGACCTAGTATTCCTTTTTTAATTTCTAAAGACTCCTTTATAACTGCCTCTTCTTGCAAGAATAAATTATTTCATAGACAAGTTCTGTTTTACAATATTCGTCATTTCAGCTTAAAAAGACTCAACAGCGGCTAAGGTAACCACATCAGCCAGTACACGTAGGGAAATGGAAGATACCAATATCAGCTCAAAACTCTGCTTTTCACCTATGTATAAAAAGCTTGCTTGTTTTGAAACGTCCAAGCGTAGTGTCTAGAAATAGAGCTTGTGCACAGTAATCAACATCAATAATATGTGTAACTCAAATTCCTTACAAACAGAAATGCATTGTATGTCTCTGTTGTGTGTATGTGATATCAGATCTGGAGTGGAAGATCATCTATGTGGGTTCAGCTGAGAGCGAGGAATACGACCAGGTTCTGGACTCTGTTCTAGTTGGCCCGGTACCGGCTGGCAGACACATGTTTGTGTTTCAGGTCAGTAAGCTGTGGTCACATGTTACCTCTCCTCTCATACAGCTAGACCACAGAAGCCATTGAATACTTGGACTGAAAAAGAAACCGGGGTAAATGTATTTGATTTCCCTAGTTTGGTCCTTTGTTTTTTTTCGATGCTGCATTAGTAACATGATTACTGTGGTTTACTTTGATCTGATTTCTTCCTTGTTGGGTTCCTGTCTGCCCCCTCAGGCTGATGCTCCTAACACAGGGCTGATTCCAGAGAGTGACGCTGTAGGAGTGACTGTTGTCCTTATAACCTGCACCTACCGTGGACAGGAGTTCATCCGCATTGGTTACTATGTCAACAATGAATACACAGACCCTGAACTACGGGAAAACCCACCCCTCAAACCAGACTACACTCAGGTAACACACTCAGAGAAGACTGTCGTTCATTTCTGTTATGCGTAGTAGCATAAAAATGAGTGATTTTTCCTATCTTTTTATGGATGGTATAGGGCTGTTCTCGACAGAAGGAATTCTAAATCGACTAACACAATTTTGTCAACTAATACATTTTTTTTTTTTTTGACGGATCTGTAAAGAATCACCAATTTAAATATTGTGTTTACAAGAGGTATGTTTGGAAGTCATTCAGCATGCCAAAAAAAACATGAAATAAACTAATTGTCGAAATATATCTTAGTTGACTAATCAACTAGCAGCCCTACAAGAGTGCCTTGCGTTTCTTTTCTTCTTTTTACTGGACTGAATCACAACTGATCTGTGTTTAAAAAATGTAATTAAATTAGATTTATTTCATTTTTATAAATTAACACAATGCTACAGATATTTTTTAAGATATGGTACAGTTCCTAGGCCCTACTTAGAAACGATAAGTCTGTTGAAACATGCACTGTTTTCTACTGCCCTCAGGTGACCTAAAATTTAAGTTACAGGCAACAGTATAATTAAGAAAGTATAATATATATATTATTTTATTTATTATTTGTCTTTTCTTGAATTTTCTTATGTTTTGTACCGTTTGTCAAACAAAGTAATAGAGATGCATCGGTTATGAAATTGTGTGTCGATACCAATGTTTAAAATAACAGTTTGGTAGATGGCTGATACCAATGTTCGACCGATTAATCAGTGCATCACTACAAAATAGCAATTTGAAGACGACTCTGTTACAATTTTCCAACAGCCCAACAACAGTCGATTGCTGATACATTTGCACAGGTGTGTTTGTGCTCCCACACCTTTTGGTTTCAGCTGATGGATGTGTTTGAGTGACTAGTTCCTTAGTTTAATTAACAAAATTAACTTGTAAGATTGTCAAGGCTGGAAATATATTTTAAAAATTCCTATATCATTAACAGAAAAATCCATTGTGTCTAAGTTTTTCTCTCTCACTGGCCTAACTGGCTTAACTCATCGTAAAACACACATTTCATTCAAACTCAACACAAAATAGAACTCACACAAACGGTCTTGTTCGTAATCACCAACTCTGTTTTAGTCTCTCTCGGCTCGCTGAGCAACACATCTCATTTATTCATCAGAAGCAGACCATTGAATTAGCTAAATAGAATGTCAATAATCGGCCAAAATATAAACCCAACCAGCATTTGTTCAACTGCCCAAGCAGAACACCTTACACACTACACTCTCTGTGCAATCTATACTCTACATGGAAACGGTACCTTCTTGTATTCACCTGACATGGATCCACTCAACTTTTGAAAAACGGTTGTATAATGTCTTCTGAAGCTGTGCAGAAGCTTTTTATAAATCTGAGAAAAATAATCCATGGGATGCCATTTCGGTTATCTCGGTTTGAGAGACCACACTTTTCTGGAAAGCCTGCATCCAGAACGAGAGGCATACAGTTGAGTGTTTAACAGGACTGGAGGGCCTAATCGAAAGATGCTGTTTAGTTCCATTCAGAAAAGCTTTGATAAAAACTAAAAGTCAGGACATCTCCACCACAGACAGGAGTTTTGACATTTCACCAATGTTACTTTTATTCTCTTAGCTCCTGAGGAATATTTTGGCTTCCAACCCCCGAGTCACCCGCTTCCATATCAACTGGGAGGGCTCGGCAGACAAGATGGAGGACTGCGAAAATGTCGACCCGTCCCCCAACATCAGCGGCATGCTCCCACCGTCCTGTATACCAGGAAAGATGCCACCTCTTGGACTGATGCCAGACAACTCCATGGACTGCATGTAAAAAATCATCAGATTAAGATAATGGACAAGAGGTTGTTCTTATCTGTACACTCAACCACATTGCAAACACACATTTGGACAAGAAGGCCAAGGATGTATCAAGGACATTATTTTTATACAGCATACACAAATGGGATGTATCTGGCATTGTTACAAACTGATTTTGTCTCTTGTGCTCTCTTTCGCCACATACAGGCCTGCACAACCAGCTTTGCCTTATTTTAATATATCTCTGTCTTAGACAATGTCAAAGCTGAGCCAGATAAAGTTTTGAGTCCTCAGGGTGGGGCGATTTTAAGACGGCCATATCCTCACAGCCCTGAGATTTGCAAGTCATACACATTCACTAATGGTCACCTGTTTGGTATCCATACTGTGCTGTTCATTGTGTCTTCTGAGCATGGATCAAAGATATGGGCAGTGCTCTGTATGTAGCACTTGCTGTTTATAGTAAAGCATTTAATTGTTGTGAAATTGTGTCATGTAAATGTGTAGCATCTGGAGTAAGAGTGCCAGTGGACAGAAATGTTGGGTTTGAAATGTGGGTCATGTTCAGGGGCCTGTTGCAAGAACTAGCTGTATTTACTGTTGGCTAGATAGCTTATGCGGAGTACAACCTTGTGTTTGCAAGTTTTAAAGTTATCCCGATAATCGGCCCCAGTTCAGTTAAATGTCTGTCTCTAATGATGCACAAAACATGTAGGAAAAGGAGATGAAGACATGGTTTCTGGATTGCAGTTAAGGTTTAGGTTTTCTGTAAATAATGTTTTCTCAGTGCTCATATTGTCTTCAAGATGAGAAGGCACATTTTCTTTTTGTACTTACTATATATATTCTCTGCCTCCAGTATTTGTAACAATGGGGGTTGTGATGGGCTTAATAAAGTTTGTTTTGTGGACCTAGTGCTACTCTCTGGTAATCGCCACATCTTAATTACACAGCTGCTTTCCCTATTGACCAGTGAGGAAGGAAGCACACTAGCAAAACTGTGTGTTGGCCCACTCTTTCCCCTCCCCTCCCCTGGCTCCTTTCTTTTTCCAATTTCATTCATAAAATGCAGCAGCATCACGCCACCATTTTCACTCTAGCCTCATGTTGCTTGGCAACTGCAGCACAACGGGAGGGGACTGTCTGCTCTCACCCATTTCATCTCTTGGTTGAAGGGACCAGCTCCTCCGTCCTTCCATCTGTTATACCTCGGTCTGCTTTGTGCATGTCTACACTGTTTAACTGCACTTTAACCAGCTGCAACGTTAAGGTGATGTACACATTAGAGCTCATCATTAATCAGAATCCAATGTTTTTTTTTCCTGGGATGAGCTGTTCTGCACAATGTATACCTTCACGTTTGGTACTTTGAATATGTGAATTTGATGCAAATGTGTCTCTTTTACGTCTTGTGTACAATTGTCTTTTTTATATATATTTATATTACACACTTTTTACTCGTGAAATTAATTAACAATAAAAACGTAGCCGCCAAAGATTAGTTTTGAAAACCAGATGTGCCAGAGAAATGATCAGCCCTGTAGGGCAACATTTCTAACATGGTATAGCTTGTACTGCTGATGTAATTTGGTATTTTGGGCACCATTAAAATAATGAAGTAACTGGTTAGAGGCCTCATGGTATCAGACCCTGCAGGGATATATATCGTGGGTGTTTGTGAGCCTGGAGTCCTTTTCACGTTCTGATTTGTTCACCAACACCAGCTCAACTTATTATTGAAATAAGTTATTTAAATGCAAATCTATGTGAAAGTGTGCCTTTTGAGGATCCTCATAAGGGTCCTTGGGCATCTGCTCCACTCACCCTATAGGTACACCAGATGTGGGGTGACAGATAGTAAAGGTAGGTGGGCCACAGATAGGATGAGGCTCTGCGTGTTTTCATTCGACACCGATACTAATACAAATATATATTTCATTTCTCGTGATTCATTTCTTACTAGATAAACTCTTCCCTCCATGCACGTCTGTCTGCGATCTGTTTTAGAAGTCCTGCCAACCAGACCGCGCCGCGCGTGCGTTAATTTCTGACCAACATTTCTAAAAATAGCTCGCGGTTGACGTCACTTAGCCAAACGCGTATCAGTCGCTTAGCGGCGGGGGGTGACAGAGCGCGAGGAGGGAGGGTTTTTCTTTTTTGGAGGGAGGGGGCCATTCCTAACGGCCAATAGATATCCTCGCATTCACCAAGATTCCCACGGTTCGGCCGCCACAAGCCAATGGAGGAGAGCAACCGGAGAAAGTGGGCGCGGACGTCGTCGAGAGGAAAATAATCGTTGACGTTCCCGTCGCTGGCTATTTGTAGGGTGGCGCTACGTTGCTGTTGTTGATGGATTGAAAGGCCAATCAGAGCGCTCCGTGGAACGGCATCGTCGATAGCTGGCCAATCCGTAGCCGAGCTCCAGCTGTCAATCAACCCGGTTCTGGCGAGTGGGCGGGATGTTCGCTCGGCTGTAGTTCCGTCATCTCGCCCGTCTCCGAGGCTACAGGGGGCCAATGTTGATTTGGGCAAATTCGCGTCGTTGTCGGACCCCGCCGAGGATTCATTTTTTAAATCTGGGTTCGGTGGCGAAAAGCGGCAGTCTTTTGATTGAGAATATTGCATCCCCGCCGTCGGTATAGCTGGGTTTTTTTGGGGAGGGGGTGGGGGGGTTGGGGGAGAGGTGGGGAGCCAGGGGGGCCTCGCTCGGAGGGGGCTGCAAGGAGGGACAGGAGAAGATTGGATCCTCCGTGTTCAGGCCAACTGCGCCGAGGTCGGCCTGGCAGTCCAGTGAAGCCCCAGCGACCGAGACACCACAGCGACAGCTCCCCGTGGATTTAATCTCGGTACCGTCCGCCGGTGGAGTGAGTGAGCCCGCTCCGCGAGACCGTCTTGCGCACCAGCAGCTGTCAGGCTATTAACGACCAAAACCCCGCTTGGTAACCGCTACATCTGGATTTAGGAAACACCGCTCGGACCTAATCGAGTTACCGGCTTGACACGGCTGCAGGGCGGCCACAAAGCCACGGATCGCCCGTTGACAAGTTGTCATCATGGGCAACGCGCCCACGGCCAGGAAAGGCAGCGAGATGGAAAGCGGTGGGTACCATCGCCAGTAATGTTACACATCAGTCTTTCAGCAGCAGCACCTGCTCGGTCGCAGCCTCGTGAAATGATCAGAGACGATGTGATACAACAGGCTGTGATGGCTTCAATTCACACGCCGCACACAGTTAATTAGAGGCCTATCCTTGCTTTCTCATTCATTAAGCTCCACGAGCACGTCCATGACAAGTCATCGGTACAAACCAATGCAAGCTCCCAAGATCATGAATGTCATACCTTTTTAAATTCAGGAGCATCGTGTGTACATGGAGATGAAAAAGGGGGATCTCTCCTCAGATGTTGTGGACTCTTTGCTTTGCTTTGAGTGGATGCTCAGGTGGAATGAAGCAGGATGTCGAGCGGTGTTCAGACACATCTCTGCATGTGCTGCTCAACGTCCGACAGCGATTGTAAACTACGAGCATTTTGCAATATCCACTGTCCTGAAATATTGCCAATATCCCAACACACTAAGTGTCAGATATTTCCTAAACACTCTAGGCCTGTTGCTCCACTCCTTTGGAAAGAGATGCTGCTTAAACTGTGTGTGGGTGAGCTGAATCTAATTAACGTGAACCCATTGGCTGAGCTGGTCTCAGTGTGTCTGCTGTTCTGTAAGTCTCGTGTAAAGTTGCTGTTATGCACAAGGGTGAGAGTATGCCAACCTCAGAGTATGTATGTATTCATTATTTCCTTGGCTTTTCTATTTACCATGACTTAAAAAATGTTTTTTTTTTACCATGCATTGGTATTCAAACAGTTTTCTATCAACCAGATACACTTTTCAGCAAACCGCTTCAAAAAGCTCACAGGGATGACAAAAGAGTTTATGAAATATGGTTTACGAAGCTCTGTGTGTATCAAACATGCACTCATGGTGAGTGAGCATCGTAGTTGAAGTGTTACTAGTTCACCTAACTCAACCATATTTCCCCCACAGGTTATTATAACCCATTCAAGGTACATAGACAGAGGGGGAGTAGAGAGTGAGACAGGAAGGGCATGCACCTTCGCTCACTATGACAGCTGCACTGTGTGAGGTTAAACCTTGTTGTGTGGTTAAATTAGTCAACTTCTAAGTCCACTGGAGACGTCTGAAGGCAGGAAAATGAGCCTCAATACCTCATACTGTGCTGATGCTTTACATACTGAACCCAGAATAATCCTAAAGAGGCTCTGCGCTGAGATTAGACAGAATTTTTGTGTGTTTTTTTTTTGTCAGGAGAGTGCTACGAGGCGAAGTGAGACGGCTCTGGTAGGAGCTTTCTTATTAAGTCTGCAGGTTTAGCTTGACACTTAACATCTTGATAGAAACCCCACGCTACAAACTGGGACTGTGGAGTTTGAAAGATCAAGGCATTTAACAGGAAGGAATTATTTTTAAACTTCACTCATCGGGACTAAATATCTCTAGTCTTTGATCCTATAAAATCTGTCTCTTGTGAGTCCCCCACATTTATGGAACAAATAAAGTGCTGGTTAACATGGAGGCATTGCATTACATATTTCCTCCTACAGGTCTTCCCCTTCTTCTAATGCCAGTTTAATCTCACAAACCACTAAAGCTTTTCTCGTGATCTTGTCTTCCACAGTCAAGGAGTTCCTTGCTAAAGCCAAAGAGGACTTTCTAAAGAAGTGGGAGAGCCCTGCACAGGTTAGTGTTTGGATGTATGTGACGTTCATCTAACACATCAGGAATGTGAATATGTTCTGCATGCGCTTGGATGCATACGAACATGTGTACATTCCTATGCTGCGTGACCAAACATATCAAATATATGTGTGGTGTTTTCTCGACTATTCCTCTTGAAATTGACTTGTTTTACATATTCATTTGTGCGCCCCAAATTGGTATGTTTTTTTCTGTTCTGCCAGCTACCACTGTACATTTATATCTATTTGGACAGTGAAATAAAGCAAGCGGCTTGTAAAATATGCAGTGTGATGATTCGGTTTATCATTTATTGATTTTACGTTAAAATCATCTTGTCTTTTCCTAAATTCCTGTTGTCCAAGTTATTATGATGTTTTTTTTTACGGGTGTGAAGAATATTGAACATTGAATATTACATTGATTGTTTGAGAAGCATTTTCTTATATACCTTGTATTATTCTTGTTTGCGTTAGGGCATTTTTTGTAACCGTATTATACAGCGCTTGGAATGTGATTTTTTTAAAGTTCTGTGCTGCATGACTTGACATGAGGCGGTATGACTGTTTTTTTTTTTTTTTTGTATAAACTTCATGTAGATGATCTCAATCACGATATATTTTACAGGTTCATATAATAGGTTTGAATATGACTGATATCTATATAGATATTCTGTTCATTGTATGTACAATATATCCAGTATATTTATATATATATATATATATATATATATATATATATATATATATATATATATATATATATATATATTACATTATATACTCTGGGATTGTATAAGAACATAACTCGAGCATTTGCTTCCCTGTACAAAAACAATACATAATATAGATCAGATAGTAAATGTGAGCATAGGACACATTAGAAAAACTCACCATCCCATTTTCACTAAATCGTCTTGTCTGTCTAGAACACCGCCGGCCTGGAGCAGTTTGAGAGGTTGAAAACCCTGGGCACGGGCTCATTTGGCCGTGTGATGCTTGTGAAGCAGAAAGAAACGGGACAGCATTATGCCATGAAGATCCTCAACAAGCAGAAGGTCAGTCTGGGTCAGGAGGGCCCCGGTGGGATTGAGGTCGTTTCAACGTAACTCTCATTTAAGGACAGCTGCAGGATGATCATTGGAAATGTCATTGATGGGAAAGAATTTACTCGCAAGGCTCCAAACGTTCGTGGATATTAAAAAGTGCCTCCCCTTTAAGTGCTGGTTGAAAGATGCAGAGACTCAAATACAGATGCAGGCCTTTCCCCCAATTGAGCCTCTTTGAACAAGCTTGTGCTGAAGCAGACATCGGCTGGAGTGTCAGGGCCGAGGGGTTCTTAATGCATCAAGAAGTTATTGTGTTTACCAATTTAGAATTAATTTGTGCCCACACTGATCATCTCTTATGAGTAATATTTATAGAAGCATATTTTTATAATCCAGTAGATTTAACACCTGAAAAAGCAAGGTTCTTTAACACATGCAGGTTAGGACAAACGGTCAATACACTTTAAATGCAAAGTTCACAATTTGTATTAATGTCGTCTGTGTATCCACTATGTGCTAGCAACCTGACAACCTACATGGCCAAATATATGAAAGGAGAGACCGTGACCCTATTGTCTCTTGGATAAAAGCATCTATGGTGATTTTGCCAATCTGCTTAGACAATATACCTCCTACTCCATAATATATTCATCCTATTCAGTCCCAGTTTCCAGTTTGTGCCACTTTGCACCATATGTACTGTATGTCTGTGTGCCTTATTCACAAGAATAAATCTTTAAACATTTTGAAAATATTGAACCTGTCAGTAAAGGTTAGACTTCTGAAGTTACCTCCAGTTGTGTGTTGAATAAGTACTCCCATGTGAACATAAGCAGAACAAAACAAACAAAATAGATAGATGCATTTTGAATGCAGACACTTGCAGATATCAGTCGAGCCTGAAGGAGGCAGACGGTTTCAGAGCTGCTGCTGTCATAACTAAGGAAAAAACATTATTTGACAAAATGACCCAACCAATTATTATATCTCATAATAAGACCAATATCATAAAATTGTATTTATTTTTTCATCAGGAATACAAATGAATGGGGTGCCTAGGTTGCCACATAAACACATACGACATAAACTCTCCTTCCCCCTCTTTGTTTTGCCTTTCAGGTGGTGAAGCTCAAGCAAATAGAGCACACTCTGAATGAGAAGAGGATTCTTCAGGCTGTCAGCTTTCCTTTTCTGGTGCGGTTAGAGTACTCGTTCAAGGTGGGGAGAATTTGAGATTGTGTGTGTGTTTGTGTTTGTGTTTGTGTTTGTGTGGCTGTGTGCTGATGATGAGTGACTGAATAGATGTTCCTTCTTTCCACTCATCTGCTTTGCCCCAATTCCTCATTCCATCTTTTAAGTTGCTATTTGTCTACAGCTCACCCAGTTGACTTATGTCATGTTTTCATGCGTGTTGAGAAACGCGTACCGCTTGGCTTCAAAAACTGACTCTTTTTGTGTATTTTTATGTAAACGTATCTTTAGGTTATGTTGTATATTACTAATTATTTCAACTAAGCGCCAAAAGCATTGCATTTGAAGTTTAAGCTTTATTTATTTGTGTCATATCAAATGCTTTTTTCTTTTGTAATTTGTGAAAGAATAACCATAACTGAGAAAATAATATAAAAATGTAAGTGAATATATTTCTGGATTATGATTTTGTCATATTTATGACATCAAAACATTTAATTAACCTTCTCACTTCATTCCAGTGTACAGAAGTTCTGTATAATGCGTATAACAGGCATACAATGTACTCTCAATGAATCCTTTCAGTTTCAATCAACATTGTATGAATGTATCTCAAATTCTTCTGGTTGAAGACCACATCCAAGTATTTCTAATGATCTGTGTGATCATAAAATCGTTTTAGTTTTTATACAAAATGAAATGCTCTCTTAAGTTGCGTGAACGTCCTGATGCAATGATCTGCTTGTTTACAATCTCATCCATATCATCACTTCCATTGTCATTGACAATTCATCTCATCAGGTGTTTGCCATCTGCAAACGTGAAATGAGCCACAAATTCTTCAACATTTTCACACCCCAGCTTTGTCGGGGGCTGGCTGTGCTCGTACAGACTAACGCAGCTGATGGCCATACTCCAATTAAAGCCTTATTCAGGTTAAGCTTTGAATAAACCTATTAACAGAATTTTCCTGTCCACATGTCTCGCCCTTCACACTCATGGAAGAGTCAACAAGCTTAGTTTGGGTATTTTGACAGGAAGTTGTATCTGCAGACGTCAACCTTGATGATGTAAATCTAGTATTACTCTGCTAAAGGGTGTCACAAAACTTATATTAAAGTATGATAGACACTTATTTTTTTCATTATGATAATAACTGAAATAAACGTTGGTTAATTTATTTCTTTTCTCCTGCAAAATGCTGTCTCCATGTTGTCCATCCTGTGTGTTTGTGTACGTTCGTATGTGTCACTATGCGAGGGTCACTAACAGTCTTTTCTTCTCTAGGACAACACTAACCTCTACATGGTGATGGAGTATGTACCCGGTGGAGAGATGTTCTCCCATCTACGGAGAATTGGCAGATTTAGGTTAGTGTTTATAGGCACATACAGAGGTACATTGTAGCGTTCTGTACTCTCAATTCCTTGCTGTTCTCCTCTATTTTATTCTCTTGTAGTCTATTTTATTCCACTCTTTACAGCTCTGTTCTCGTCAGGTCTCCTTTAGCTCTACTTTGTTTTATTTGGCTACGTTCCCCGCTGCTCTGTTCTGAACGTCACACTCCACTAAACGACCCGGTGTTTATGTTTATGTTTGTGTACAGTGAGCCTCACGCTCGGTTCTACGCTGCTCAGATCGTTCTCACCTTTGAGTATCTTCACGCTTTGGACCTGATCTACAGAGACCTGAAACCTGAAAACCTGCTCATAGACCAACAGGGCTACATACAGGTAACTAACACCTGATGCAGTGATATGCGAAAGCTGATCATAACGTACTTGTGAATTAATTTCTGCATGTATTCACAGGATTTGTCTGCCTCTATTAATCATTAAAGGTCAGTGGGAGTTGGCAACTGATGCTAAACAAAGTCCGCCCCTCTTGTGTCCCAGTGGCTCTTGAGATTTCAGGCTTTCTAAACATGCAGACTGGCCCAGCTGTGTTTGTTTGCTGGGAGTTCTCCTCACCCCTCAGATGTTCAGCCTCCAGCCCAATCCCCCTTGACTTTCCGGCTGGGCACTGTACCCATGATTTAGTTTGTCTAAAACCTAAGTGAACACCTGTGCAGCATTGGAGGGGGGGAGGGGGGTGTTCTTTCTCAACTAATTGATTAATTGTTTAATCTTTGAACGATCATAATTCTATGGATAAATGGCAATCACAATTTCCTAGAGCCCAACGTGATGTCATCACACCATCTTGCTTGTGTGACCAAAGCCAGATATTCAGTTTACAAGGCGAGACAAAGAGAAGCATTTGAGAATCTCGAAACATGAGAGCAGAGTGTATTTTGCAATGATCTGTGTTTACTGAGGAGTCTGTCTCGTAGATGTTGCTGCCCTCTAGTGGCGAACAGGCAAATTAAGACTGGTTCAAAATCCCATTGCTGCCCCGAGATCTTTGCCTTGCTCCATCTCTTTGCCTCTGTCTATCGCCTGGCTCTCCCTCCGTCTGCCTTTCAAGCACTAAATCTCAGCCGGGCACTCTTCTCATTGTTTGACAACGTTCTTTCATTTCCCCTCTCAGGTGACAGACTTTGGCTTTGCCAAACGCGTAAAGGGCCGGACCTGGACACTGTGTGGCACCCCAGAATATCTGGCCCCAGAGATTATTCTCAGCAAGGTGAGCCACCATTGTTCCTCGTTTTATCTTGTGAACTGTCAGCTGTGTTTCCTTCCAAAACAAGATGTTCTGCATTTGAACAAACAATGATACCAACTTGTTACCAACACATTAGAACAGTTTCTTTACAGGATAGTTGTTCATTTGAGTTGGCAGAGTTTGTAACATTTGGCTGCTGGTGTTTATGCTCCTGCCAGCCAGAGGACCTGCATCTCGGGGTGTTGGTGTTTGGTCACCTGGGTTGTTTAAGCCATGCTAGGCATGTGGGTTTAAGGGGCAGCTATCAAGCACACACAGCTCAAATGTTCCTCTTAACAAGATATAAACAGTTTAATGTGGCTTGAAAGCAGTCACATGCTGTTACCGACTGCTCTTGACAGGCTATCAAACTATTGAAGCTTCATTCATAATGCTGACATTCAAATTAATAATCAATATTCAAGTGCTGCACAGCTTTTGTTTCCTTCTGTTTACACTGTATTTCTTTAGGATTGTTTCAGACTCCTGTAATTCAAACATGCCCAATAACTCAGAGGGATGTAAAGTCCCAGTGTCAAAATGTATTGAAAATCATTTCTAAATTCACAACATGTTCTCACTCCCAAAATATTCTGCTTCATTCCATGTTTTTTGGTTTAGCATTTCAAAAACAACATGTTCACTTTGGTCAAAACAACGAGAGGCACGCACCTGTATTAACGGGGTGATATAGCAGCAATAACAGTACCATAAATTACATTTATATATACATTCATAAAAAATAGAAAAAAAAACATTGTGACATCTTTATTGATGGAACACTGTAAGATGTCCTTGAATGGTTCTCATCTTCAGTATAATATCTCCTAGTACTTCATTACCCCCCCCCCCCCCCCCCCCCCCCCCCCCCCCCCCCCCCCCCCCGACACGCTGTATATAACAATCCTATCTCTTCCTTCTGAACATATAAATGGGATCCACAGACTATGTTGGAAAAAATAAGACGTACCCGAGGAAGGAGGAATGAATGATGAATGAAAGTTAAAAAATACTAAAATTAAATGTTTTCTTGAGTAACCGTCTATAATGCTCTCTTTTTGTCTCTACTTTCCTCCGTCCTTGATCTATCCACCAGGGGTATAACAAGGCCGTAGACTGGTGGGCGCTGGGCGTACTGGTCTATGAGATGGCAGCAGGGTACCCGCCTTTCTTTGCTGACCAGCCCATTCAGATCTATGAAAAGATCGTATCAGGGAAGGTGAGTCGGACTCTCGGATTCCCACTTGGTGCCACTTGCTGTTGTGTTGGTTTTGACTTTCACTGCTGTGATGTTGGCTTTCTTAGAAGTTCCTGTGGCAAAGTTTGAGTTTCCGCCATGTTGGATACTGCTAGTCATACAAGAAATGACCTCCTTTAGGCCACCACGTGAAGGTTAGAGAAGCGGACTTGGACTTGTTCGTAACCTCTTGTCTTCTGTCTCAGGTGCGTTTCCCATCTCACTTCAGTTCAGACCTGAAGGACCTCTTGAGGAACCTGTTACAGGTGAAAGTGGATTCATTCTGAAGTTCAGGCTACCTTTACCCTGCTGTGTGTTCTGAACAAGTGAGGAAAATGTATTGGTATTACCCTCAGGTGGATCTAACAAAACGTTACGGGAACCTCAAGAACGGAGTCAACGACATCAAGGGACACAAATGGTTTGCAACCACTGACTGGATTGCCATCTACCAGAAAAAGGTACGCGTGTCTGTGAGTGTGTCTTGTGTCAATGCAATGACTTCCCTTCTGTAAAGTTCACTTCTCAACTGGTGTTTCAATTGTCTTCAGGTGGAAGCTCCCTTTGTTCCCAAGTTCAAAGGACCAGGTGACACCAGCAACTTTGACGACTACGAGGAGGAGGAGATCCGTGTCTCCTTCAATGAGAAATGTGCCAAGGAGTTTGCTGAGTTCTAGAGATAGAGAGCGCGAGAGGAAGAAAGAAGGAAGTAGGGAGAGTCAAAGGTAGGCTGGTCAAGTGGGAGACGTACGGAGAGAGTACTGTCTCCTGTCCAATCACAAGCACCAGCTACAACAAGAGGGGGAAATAGGATAGAGAAGGTCAAAAGAGCAAGGAGACTGATAACCAGCAGTGTTGCCTTTTCTGTTGCGTTTCTGTTGTATTTTATTTATGATTCTGTCTTACTTATGGATCCCTTTACAATGAAGGCGTGCTTCTGATTCAAGGGTGTTGGGAACCCCACTTATTTAGAGTTGCCTCAACACATTTTCACCCAAGATCTTCCCTCCTCTTGTATTGTTTCGATCATCATTTCATCACTTTTAGGCCCCATCACAGAGAAATGAGTCCGTCTGTTCTAGTCTCCTGCGGTCGGTTGTTCATCACATGAATCCTATAGAGTCGATCAAGTTGAGGTCTCAGTCTGCACAAAAGTTTCTTCAATTTAAACTGATAACCCGGCCAGCTTGCTCTCTGTCTCTGTCTCTCTGGTGAGCAAGAGGAGCATTTAATTGAACATTTGAATGAATCACACTTGTATGCACTTAAATAACTTTTGTCATTTATTCTTTAAGTATTTAAATCTTTGCCGTTTCATATCGTAGACATCATACCTCGAGTCACCGGCATTATTGGCCAAAAGAAAAACATGAAGATGATGCATTGTCTACTCAAAGAAGTTGGTGTCAGAGACAAATGACACTTCAGGGGGAAGAAGTCAGTTAAGTTTACTGTGTAACTCCATCTATACTTCTTATCATTGTTTGCGTAGCCAGGCATTGTGCCACAATTTTTAAATGTTACTTGATACTAGTTGCTCCAATTATTTCATGTCACGCAAACAAACAAGGAAATTTGGATAAGGGAAGTTTCAATAGTGTTGTGAAGGAACACCATAACATAATGGTATCTCAGGTTTGAACATATCACTTAATAAGACATTTTATCAACATTAAACATTAGGGTTAGCAGGTCAAGAAGATGTGTGAGACACTTGCTTATGTTATAGATTTGGGAATTTAAAGTTCTGGTGAGCACTAAGAGGAACGAAAGGGAATATTAAGACTTTTAGTTAGGGTATTCCACAATTTTCCCTTCCAGAGGATTTGGTTTCGATAACTCGACAACTGTTTGGTCCTAAAAGCTCTCGCTGTCTATGCTCAGAGCTCATTTACTAGTCAAGCTGATGCAGCATTTTGAATCAACCATTCGGCCCTTGCCTACTCCAGTTCGAAGAGACCATCCGAGGCAGACTACCTCCAACTGCCTCTGGCTGGTAGTCACTGGAACACTTTGAGCAGTCACAGGTGGTCTGGATATTGTGCTTCATGGTCTTTTATAGACACCTGTGTTCATCTCCACAGCACAGCACTTACATGTGCCAGCAGCTCTTTTCCCATCTCTGTGTTTACATGCACAGTTTTTGTTTAATTCTGTTTTCCATGTGGTGATGATGTAAAGAGGACTGCTACTCCATTGAAGAAGTTAGGAAAAGGTCTTAGGTTGAATAGAGGTCGGACTGAAAAGAGACAAGAATGATCTCAGCGCTCAGTATACAAGCTGCCTGTTTTAAAGTGCACGACACATAGCAGCACTTCAGGTGTCCAACGCCTAATTAGCACCTGAGCTATGATGGCAAACTACTTAAGCAATGCCCAAAATGTTGGTCATTGTAGGATTTGGTCATTCAGAATTTATAAATAGTGTCTATTTCAAACATTCAAATGCCTTCTTCATAGCTGTGTTTTAATGTGCCACCATGATGAAGATGATCTATCTTGGTTCAAACAGGCACTCTGGTTTTTCTCTGATTCCAGATTATTTGAACGAGTCCTTCCTGTCCACAAAAAGTTGAGATGTCGGGAAATGTAACAAGCTTTTTTTTAAACTTACACATTTGTAATGTGCAACTGTGTGTGTGTGTAAATCAAATGATACACACACAATTACATTTATAGTCTCATCAAATTTAAAATGACCAACCATCAAGGAATATTTACAGTGGGCTAAAAGACCTGTTTCAGATCATTTTTAGATCTATGTAGCCCAACGTCCAGAGCAGGGTTAACTAGCTATAGGGCCCCAAACCCCTATTGCCCCACCATTCCTCCCTCTGTCTGTACATTATGTACAGTATCACTATGCTGGAATATTACATGGCCCCAGGTTTACTGTGTGCTAATTTGATTTAAACAAATTAATTGAGGAAATTGCACCATGTAAGCACAGCACTAGCAAACTTAATGGAGGCCTTAAAGGGACAGTGATTTAGTATAGCACTTCCATAAAACCCTAGATATCCTAAAGTTTATGCCATGTTCGTGACATATGAGATGGATGGTTTGACAACTTCACAGGCTGAGGAGTCGTCCACATGAGTAGTAAACAGACTTTGGCATGTCAAATCGAGTGGGTCCAGGACACCTCTCAGACGGGGACTCAAATTGAAGTAGCATCTATCTCAAGTCCCTTCATGGTGTCCGTTGATATTGTGCTTAATAAATCCCAAACAGAGTTAATATGAATCAAATCACCACAAACTAACTGCTTTGTGTGAACTCTGGGCTTTTGGAGTCAGGGGCCCTGCAGTTGGCCCTTTGCCCGGTTGGTAATCCGGCCTCACTAATGTCCAGTAAAAAGGCTTTTGCCTGAAAGACAGAGTCACACACACAAGGCAACCGACTCGTGACCAAAAGGGTTCATCCCCTCTCCTGTATTACTTACTACTCTTCAGATTCTTCTTTCTCATTGAGAGAGGCGGAATAACATTTCATTGATCAATCCCAAGTCAAAATCATAACGGCAGATAGATGGTGGCAAGAGCTACAAGGTACCACTTGTAGTTATCAGCTGGCTTATTGGATATGATGGACTATTTTTTCTGACCTTTTTTTGTTATTATTATTATTATTATTATTATTATTATTATTATGACATTGTTGTAAACCACTTGTTGAGACTTCACATTCGCTGTATTTCCTCCATGTCGAGTTTAATGTTGACTATATCACCATGGACAAAATTGAAGTTATGATACAATATTATTCCCTGTCTCCTCAATGTTTTTTTGCAGTAATACAACTTCCTCTTGATGCAGGCACAATGCTGGTACATACTGTCGCACTTTTTAGGGAAACGAGACCCGATGTAAACCATGTTAACCCCTGCCACACACACATACACACAACACACACACCTCCACACACACACACACACACACGCACACACATATATACACACACAAACACACTGCAAGGGGAA
Organism: Cyclopterus lumpus; assembly: GCF_009769545.1. Classification (NCBI taxonomy): domain Eukaryota; kingdom Metazoa; phylum Chordata; class Actinopteri; order Perciformes; family Cyclopteridae; genus Cyclopterus; species Cyclopterus lumpus. Next base: position 9,909,330 of record NC_046966.1, on the reverse strand, counting down.
GCGTCTAAAGTCACGGGAGAGGTGACATAAAACACGAAGTGTAATATTTTGCAACATGAGTATCATTCCAATAAAGTTTTACTTGTAAAATTCGACTGAACATGTGTGTGCCTCCCGGATTTGTATTTATTGGACTGTTCAGCGGCTGCAAGTTTGGTAAAGATGGAATTGTAGATGATGACATATTTCCAAATGTAGGGAGCGTGTGCGCGTGCGCGTGTGCGCGCGCGCGTGTGTGTGTGTGTGTGTGTGCGCGTGTGTGTGTGTTGCCTGGAGGTTAAACATCCATGACTGCCGCCTGATGCTGAATGGAGCCGTCACCAACCCATCTGTTGACCGCCCGGCTCAATCTGATTCGGCAACACGCTCCAAAACCCGACACTCAATAACTCGTCTCGCGCTCCTTGTCTGGACTGCCTATTGGTGTTTCGTTGTGTTAAAATCAGACGTTGTCATCTGCGGGCTGATCAGATCGAGACTGCGAACAAAGAGCACAGATCCGATGGACTAAAAGCCAGCCGATTCCACCTTAAATGTAATTTGTGTCTGTGGTGGAGACCTAGGCGCCATCTTCGGTCCACCTTAAGCGCACAATGTGGCCAACGAACGAAAACGAACCAGCCAGGCTTCCGTCCTCATTCTCCAGCCGGGGATCGCACTCTGGCTTCCCAGCTTTGACACAGCGTCACTTGTGAAACAGCAGAGGAGGGGTGGTGGGGAGGCAGGGGGGAGAGAAAAGACGCACCCGGGCCAAACCCCACCAGCAAGAGAAGATGTCCGAACCCAATAAGTACCGAGAGTGGATCCTGGAAACAATCGACTCTCTCCGCTCGAGGAAAGCCCGTCCGGATCTGGAGAGGATTTGTCGAATGGTCCGGAGACGACACGGGTCAGACCCGGACCGAACCAGGACAGAACTGGAAAAACTGATTCAAGAGCAGACGGTGCTCAAAGTTAGCTACAAGGGGTCCATCTCGTACCGGAATGCGGCGAAGGTGCAGCGGAAAAGCAGAAAGAAGAGTGAGTTTACGGCCGCTGGCAGCGGCGGCGCGGAGGCAGCGAGGGAGCGGACCAAACACGACCATCTGAACAACAACGGCGACAGTGCGCACAGCTTCACCGACCAGGAGGAGGGCGAGGAGGACTCGGAGCCCAGCCCAGACCCCCACACTCAAACACCAGCAAGCACCAGCGACAAGAAGCTGGAGCCTGCCTCAAGCCCGAGTAGCGGAAACGGGCGCCTCATTTGTGGCGCAACAACGGGCTGCGCTGTCGGGAGCGGCTGCAAAGAGGAGAAAGCAAGTGCACCGAGAGACAAGGGATTAGGACAGCAGGGGGTGGGGGACTGCCCGTCGCCCGGTCTCGGCCACACAACAAACTCGCACGACGGCGGCGATGCGAGCGGGATAACGCCGAGCAGCGCCGACGCGGTTCCTGGAGAAAGAGAGCCGTGTTTGTCAAGAGATGTCACCCAGAACAAAACTTCCTCTGGGAGCGTCTGCCACCTCCCGCAAGAGCAGCAGAGACCGAAGCAGGCGGTGCCCCTCAAGCCCAAACTTCGAGTCGGAGGAGGGGGCACCGACACAGCGGGGGACCACGCCAACTCCGACCTGGGCGACAGACTGGTGGCTTCTGTTCGCAGCCTGTCGGAGAAAAACATCCGAGGGGGCTCCGCCGCCGCGGCGACACGAGGCCACATGAAGCCGCTCGGGCTGAAGGAGATTCTGGGCTATCTGAGCAGCCAGGACCGGCTGTCGGAGCAGAAGCTGACCCGGGGCAAAGTCAAAGTGGTCATGGAGAGAGAGGTGGCGAGGGGCAGACTGCGCAGGACACGCTGCGGGAACATTACTCTTCCTCTGAGGGGGGTGGTGGCGGCGGAGGAGCCGATGCCGAAGAATGCGTCCGCGGACAGACTTGCAAAGAGCGCACTGCAGGACGAGCACACCGGGGAAAAGGTGGGCACTGCGAACTTAATATTTCCAACACGTCCCGGTGGTACAGAGCTTGACGGCTCGCCGAGGCGTGAGGAGCACCACACACGGCCCCGGGACGCGCTCGGCTCCCTGTGACAACATATTTATGTTTCTTGGTCAACCACGATGCTTTTAGACATTTTACACGCAAAAGAGTTTAAGAAGATCACGTTTAGGAAGATGCATTGTTGTTTCTGTAAAGTGTGTGTGTGTGCGTGTGTGTGTGTGTGTGTGTGTGTGCGTGTGTGCGCGCGCGCGTGTATGTGCGTGTGGCTCTGCTTGCTGCACAAAAGCAGCGGGTGACACAGGGCTACAGGAGCAGACGCTTCACCGGCCCCCAGGATGAGCGCACGCGCACCGTAAAGAGCGCTCTCTGCATGGGGGGGGGGGGGGGAGCTGGTTGTGTTGTCGTGGCCACGTCACTATTTTGGTTGTTCATAACATTTCATGTCGCTCTCAGGAACTTTAGAGGGCGCGGGGTGCTGGTGTCCGTCTCAACTTGACACGCGCCGCTCTCATGTGGGCGCAGCTCTGTCGCGCGGGCGGGCGGAGGACTCAGCTGAGCATCATGTGTGCGCGTGTAGCATCTATAGGCTGCATATATACATTCGTGTTCTCCACCCTCTTTTATCCCCGCAGCTCTCGTTTCGAGCCTCATTAAATCCTTTGTATCATTTCGGAAACAGCCCGCTCTCCTCCCTCAGTGGGTGCAGGAAAGAGAGAGAGAGAGAGCGAGCGAGAGAGAGAGAGAGAGAGAGATGCCCACATTGATCTCATCTGTCTTCACACAACTTTATCTGTCGTTGCAGTCGCCCTCCGCTTCTCTCCGGGAGAATGAGCCGATGGAAACAGCCAGGGAGGAGGAAGAGGAGGAAGAGGAGGAGGAGGATCCCCGGAGTTCTGATGAGGAGGCGGGAGGACTATCCCCGGTAGCCATGACAACCGAACCAGAGCTCATTGAGAAACCCACAGAAGACGTTGAGGTCCAGACCGCGTCAGAGCAGGAGAGTGAGGGTGTGTGCGCGCGTGCATGTACGCGCGGCTTGGAAAGGCTGATTAAAGGCCAAAATTATCATTATAACTTTACCCTGGGAATCTGAATACTATCATGACTGCACCTAAGTACAGAGCGTTTAGTTTTGCTTGGTGTGCTTTTTAAAATATTCATAACGTTAACTAATATCTTACATTTTAATAAATAATCAGTTTACACAAACTTTTTTTTTTTCAATATATTTTTTTCTAATTGAAAACCTAAATAAATGACATTCATTCTAGTATAAATTACAAATTGACAACTACTACTGCTGCTACCAACAATAATTAATAATAATAAGGATGATGATGATGATAATAATAATAATAATAATGATTACAATAATAACAATAATACAAGTTAAAACTAGTCTTTAATCTATTCTCATTTCCATAGGTTGGGCTGCTGGTCTCACTGGGATGTGCAGGCTTGATTCCCTCACCAAGACGCCCCACCTACCTGTTCAGGGAGCTTCCCTGTCACAATGTAACAGCACACACGTGGAGGACAAAGCTGTCGTCTCTGATCAGCAACACATGGAGGCACAAGTAAGTGTGAGAATGTGCATCGGTCCGGTTGTTTTTTATTGTTGAATGATGTTTCGTACCTTATTAAAACAGGCCAACATGACTCAGAAGCCGACCATGAAATGCACCTCCTTTGTTGCATCTCTCCTCATCTCAATACTTCTGTCTTTAATAAAGGCTAAAAACTCCCCCAAAATATACTAAACCATGTCTCATCTCAATTCCATTTTCAATTGACTAATTATAAAGAATAGCCCTTTTAGTATGATATAATTATATTAATCATATCATTTAATTAGTATTAATGATGCATTAACGTGTATGACGTTGTAGCTGGTCAAGACAGTGCTAAGTATTTTTATTTTACCGTTATACTATTTGTAGAATAGTTCCTACTAAATTGTAGTGAAATATAAAATATGTAGTAGAAATATAAAGTAGCGTGTAATGTATTAACATATTGCAAGTTTGAATTTGTACTAAAGTACAAGATTTGAGTGAATCTATTTAGTTATTTTCTATCGCTGGTGGAAAAGTGAGCCTTGGAAGATGTATTCTGTATGAACGATTTTTCAAGGACTCTTTTCAATACATCATTATTTTTTCAATTATGATTTTCTGCTCTCTTGCTTTAGCTATAACCAGGGTCAGAGGAATGTTACAAATGCATTTCAATTAGGTAATGACAGAGGTCAAAATTGTTCTTGATGCCAGTAATCTCTACCTGTTTCACTCTCAAATGTTCATTTTACCTCCATATTGTGAAACGTTAACACACAGCCGTGATTCATCCGACACACAGTTCATCTTTATGCGGTTCTCAACCCATCACGGCTTCTTTCACACAGAGGTTTTCTCTGGCATCTTCAAAAGGTTTCTGTTTGGAATAATTTGAAGGCGAAGCAGTAATTAGAATTTGAAGCGATATGATGGTACACAGCTCCACAGACATAGACGAACAGTATGGTGTCTCCATTTCAGAGTTAAAGTGAATTGGTTTTGATTGAAAACTTGAAATATAAGTAACCAGATCAGCTATCATTGGTTTGTTAGATATACGTCTCCTATCGGTGAAGTACAGGTTGCATTTGGTGCCATGTTTTGTGGAATAAAATGTATTACTGTATGTGAGCAAAGTGCATCTTGGGATATTGACAGGTACCCAGTGGAGTTTTTTTGAACTGTTTCCCACCAAAATGCATTGTGGGTATTCATGAGCCCTACCACAGCGTTGAATGCATTTCCTTACACATAAAGCACATATCAAACATTTGTTGTTTTGGTTTACATCCAAGTTGACTTGCTGGCAGTCATTTTTCTCCCTGCTTATGTTGCGCGTTGCTCCATTTCTTGGCACATTACTGCCACCAACTGTTGATCAGTTATGTGAAACCAAAACTGTGAATCGTGTCTCCCACATGTGCACAATACAAACACAACAGGGACAGCACTACTACTAACTGCCAGTACATTTGTGTCAACTTAACAAGAGACACCACATGGGAATAGTGTACAAAACTAAACTTCTCAAGTTGATTACTTATGGAATTTCTTTATTTTTAATCTCAGGTTCATGCAAATGAGGCATTATCTTCTCAAAAATGTGTTAATTTACATACATTTCTAGAATATAAATCTGAGCATTGGATAAAGCCAGGTTTCCTTTTGTTGATATGCAGGAGTTAAAGGTTTTTACTGAGGGAACATTTGGGATTTTATCTTTTATTATTCCATAAATAAGAAAATACTGTCAACAGCCATTTAAAAAAACATTGTTTTTAGGAATACAATTATACATTATTCAAAATATGAATTAGTCTTCAGAGATATGTATTTGAAGAAGTCATACATTTCACAAGCCACTATGCTGAATAGAGTAAAACATACTGATACTAATAAATTAAACCTCTGTTTCAGAATCTTTGAGAAATCTACAGATGCAATAGAAAAAGTAATGAAATAACCCCCTAAATATGTATTTTGAATGTTTTAATTCCAATAGTCTGTTTTGAAAATAGAACAAAATCTCAAAATGAATCAGTGCAAAAGAAAATGATGACTTTGCCTGTAGCGTCTCCCCTTAAGATAGATAGATAGATAGATAGATAGATAGATAGATAGATAGATAGATAGATAAGTACTTTATTGATCCCCTAAGGGAAATTCAGGATCCAAGTAGCTCCAAACAACACACAAACAAATATACACATATACACTATTAAACTATTTAAAAAGATTGTCCAAAATAAATAAATAATTAAAACACACATTACTAGGAGTCCAGGCTGGGGGTGGAGGAGGAAGGGGGGAGGGGGGGGGGGCTTGTGCAGAGGGCCAACATAGCCAGTAGTCAGTGAAAAAAAAAGTGTCAGTGTAAACAGGGAGTAAGTAAGTAAGGGGTCATTTCTGTATTTTTCAACCTGGACCTTACTTTCCCATGTTTTTGCTTTGAAGTGACGATCTCAAAATCTCGCGTTGCATCCACATCAACGCTAAAAATTCAGTCGTGACAAATATTCTAGGTAAAACCAGGCTGACCTTTCTGCACTCCAACACATCAAACGCCAGCACTCCTCTCTCCAACTCTCATTCACGTTTCCACCGTTGTCTTCTGACAACAAGTCACATGACACAATAACTAACAGAGCCGATCAAGTGAAGGGTAAAGAAAATCATTTACTCCTCTTTTGGGTCCTTTCCATAATGTCGTCAGACACTTATAATAACAATGTGAGCCTGTGGGTGACGTTGCAGTTGCAGTTTTGTCTTCATGCATCTTGACAGTCGGCTCCTTTAATCCTTGAGTTTCGGTGGAGGCTGTATCACTCAACATGATGTTTCCTCTGGCACTGTCTCGAGTGACTTTGACTTCTCCCCCCACACTCTTCTCTCCACGTCAAGAGCCAGATGCAGGAGGACAGAATCAACCACACCTCCTCAGACTTTAACAGTGAGTACTGTTTTACGGACAATCTCAACATGTCTGTGTGTATTTGTGTTTGGTGGCTAGCGGTGGTGATCAGGCTGTGCTTTGTTGTCCCCGCCGTAGACTTGGAGTCTAAAGCGGAAGTCGGCGTGTCGTCCTGCCTGCTCACGCCCACTGCGTCTCCCAGAGACTCCGGCATGTCTGAGGAACGAGGGATAAACGGAGGAGGAGGGTGAGTACAGCAGAGATGCTGCAGACACTGAAGACACCAATTCGTTGCGTTGGCTTGCTTTTGGACCTGTTACAAAGTCGGTTTTAGTAAAGAGAGGTTCAGGCTCACTTCACTGTGGTCTGGCTCTGTGAGGTTCATTTCAATCTTAACATCCAATAAATCACCATCAGGCATTTCATGTTTTCTCTGCCATGTGAAATCCAAGATAACTCATTCCCTGACTGTATAACCTTCAACCAATAATAATTAAATCACTTGGGGGCAGCAGTAAGCAAGTTGGGAACAGATCGTGGACATCTCATCACCTTCAAATTTGATACGCCGAAGTTGTCAGCAAACAGTTGCTTTTTTTCTCACCCTGCAGTTACAAAGCAACGTCATCATTTAGTTGGAGTCTTGTGTGTGTGTCCACCTAATGAATCTAAGTACAAATTCACTCTGATGTAGCTGTTCAATGCTCCACTATGTTCAGCACTGGTCTCTAACTGTGTCTGTCTGCAGTTTGCTGCTCGTCAGGTCAGTACAGTGGGTTATAACAGATTTATTTACGCTATGAAGTGGTGAGAGTGAACCAACAAAGTAAAGTTGGAGCAGAACAGTGAGCTGAAACTCTCTCACCTCAGTAAAGCTTGAGGGGAGATGCAGATTCTAGTGAATTTCTATGATCCATTTCACATCATCACACTAATACATTATTAATGTGAACATTTTGACTACAGACACTTTCAAATAAAGTGAAACAAAGTCTGGCCATTCAATATTAATCAGAAATTAATATCTGATTCTTTTTTGATTTATCCATCAGTGAAAACATTGAAATCACAGTGTCCCATTCTAGTCGGACAGACCGTAATACCATAAAAGGGGAGTGAACAGCTATTAAACCCGACATAAAAACCAAACTACATTTCTTAATTAAACTGTCACCTCCGACATCACGCTACGAGTTTAACATCGCCTGTAGATTTTGTAATGAGCAAACCGCCCTCTTCCTCATCTCCATAGGTGTATGAAGTCAGAGGGGGCCAGCGGGGGCCTAGTGGACTGGACAGTGTCTGATGTGGTCAGTTATTTCACAACAGCAGGTTTTCCTGAACAGGCTGCTGCCTTCAGGACCCAGGTGAGCCTGTAATTCCTTTATCAACCACTAGAGGCCACCAGAGACAGCATCAAAGGTTGTACTTGAACCTTTAACAGTTGTAACCTTCATCTTCTTCCCACATTGCTTTGCTCTCTTCATTAGGAAATCGATGGCAAGTCTCTTCTCCTCATGCAGCGCAACGATGTTTTGACTGGCCTGTCAATCAGACTCGGGCCCGCCCTCAAGATCTATGAGCGTCATGTAAAGGTTCTGCAGAAAACACACTTTGAGGATGACGACTGTTAATGACTGTTATGTCTGTATCTACATATAGCTCAAGTAATCCTATAAAAATGCATGCATGATATATACGGTTCACTTTTCATCTCATGTCAAACAGCACACATACACACACACATGTACACCCACACACACACACACACCCATGGTCAGACTGCCAGGCTGTTACAGCACTGCATACTTGCTTATTAACACCATGCTATAATGTATTAAACAGGAGACTGATAATTGGGTCTCTCTGACTTGTCACACACACACACACACACACACACACACACACACACACACACACACACACACACTTCTGTTTCTTTTCCTCTGGCCCTCTAAACTGTTCTGGTCCAGAAAAGGCGTAACAAAATGAGACTGAATGGACAACCATGATTTTCTACCAACTGTTGGAGGGAGAAATCAGACTCGTACAATTTTAAGATGCAAAGTTTTATTTTTTAAAGTAATGCATGTTTTCTTTTTTTCTTTACAATGATCAAGCACTTTGCCATTTCTTGACCTGCAGACCTTTATGCACATTTTGAAAGAGGTCGTAGTTATTCTGTGTTAAAGTACATTTTCTTTCTTTGAAGCTTTAATTCAAGGGTTTCTCACTTGTGGGTGCGTGTTTGTCACTGTACACTAACTGTATGTGTGTAAAGGCATCATGGAGCATGTGGATTGAGCAGAAACATATTAGAAATGGACCAGATTAAATACATTCGCAGAAGCTGGATGGACCCGCCACAGCCGTCCTGTATATATCAGGATACAATCCGGTGCAAACGGTTAAAGCAATAAGTTGATAGCTCCTACTAGATGTTTGAGAGGTTGGTGGATCTGGTGAGCTCTCAGATCGACAGGTTCTTTTTGTCTATCTTAGTGTTTCTGATGAAAATGAACGACATTCAGTTTTTAAAAAATGTTTATAAGCAGAGTGTGTGGCATGATGTGTTCCGGCCTATGCATCAAGGGCCGGTTTACAAGTTAGACTTCAGAAGGACATCAGAGTTCATCCGCTTCACAAAGCTTAAGTAGGGACACATTTGCAATGAATTGTGGATAAATTACGCAATTTTTTCCTCTTTTTTCTGTCGTTTAGTGCCACTGGTCAGCAGGTGTCACTGATTGTTACCATGGAAAAATGGCCTTTTAGTTCAGTTACCAGGCATTCACATTCAGATGTTAGGCTTAAATTAGGCATTCAAGTATAGTCTCACTCTACAGTCTGACATATCTTTGGGAAACTGGCCTCAGAGTCTGGTGCAGACATTTTGATCATCAAACACGCCAGCTAACTGGTCTGAAATCAGCAGAACAATCAATTTGTGTTGAAAGTGTAAATGTATTAAAAAGTCAAACTTTAAAAAACCAAATGCTGTCAGACGATCACACATCTCAGTCCCACCATCACTCGCGGCATACATTCCAGGTTTGGCATCTCTTTTGTGCATGCCTTCTCAAATGACGTTTATATTTCTGTATTCGGCATATCGGTTTCATTTTGTGAGTGTTTTCAATCCACTCTCCACATACTGACGGTCACATCAACGTTTCTCTGTGCATTCAAACCTTTTCTACCTCTCTCTCCCCTCGTTTTTTCCCATTTTCTTTGCAACCTCCATGAACCTATTTGTAGGTTGTTACACTTAGTCTACGGTGCATGTTTCGGTGTTCGCTGCCCCTGTTCGCATTCAGATCATTTCATTGTCATTAGTTAAATCTGTAGGAAGGGGACAGCTGTGTTTGAGTCCGGATTCTCACAAGGGGGAATGTACAGTGCGTCTACGCCCTTGTTGCGTGTCTGATTATATGTGAAAGGACAATTTTAGTAATAAAAGTTTGAATCAAAACACCACAATGTGTCCGTTCTGAGTGTTTGTGAACAAATGTTGCATGCCCTGTTCAAACAGTGTTTGTGTATGGTTGTGTTCATGTGAGGGCTGCGTGTGTGTCTGTGTGTACCAGACACACGTGTGCATAATGTGTGTGAGGGAGGGAATCCAACCACACAGCAGCCGGGTTCCCCTCAGTCAGGCGACAAGGAGTCGAAGGAGGAAGACGTTTTAGAGAAGAAAAGACTATCCATATGAGACAGACTATAAGTCTGTTCTTTTGGAAAATACTCTCTATACACTATTTATTTTGACAATAAAATAAATATTTCACAGTGAGTTGGAAAGTGTTCTCCGTGTGCTTGTATTTGCTGTTAAGAAGCAGGGGGAGGAGGAAATATCAAGCTATATATGTCCTGGGACTCTCTCCAAGGTAAGAGCTTGGGATATGTGTGTGTAAGTGTGTGTGCGTGTGTGTGTACATGATGGGTGACAAATAAAATATATTTATAGCTCCACTGATAAATATAGATGGACTGGAGTTCCCACAAACATGATGGTTCTAGGCAACAGAGGGGAAAAGAAAAGACAGACGCTCTGCCGGGAACGTCAGGGCTCCAAGAAAAGACCAAAACAACACCAACGCAGTTCAGATCCGGCAGAACCTGAAACCGTTGGCACCGATCACCCCCGGATTCAGACCACACAAGATCGGCTCCTGAATACAACGCAGTCAACAACTACGGACGACGGAGAGGCAGCAGATTGAGGGTATCTGACGAGACAAAAGAGAGCAATCATGCCAGGCTCGGGAGGAGCAGAGTGAGTGACAGCTGCATGTGTACAGTTGTTTTGTGTGTGTTTGTGTGTCTGTGTCTGTGGATATGCATATTTGAACACACTGTACAATATTTAGCATTGGCATATTTTATGCAGTGTTCGCTTCACAAAACTGGTTCTAACTTATAAATTGTGCAACTGGCACAATTTATTGCAGTTGATCAAGTTTTTTAAACCACATAATATTTTTTACATCACCTCAAAACTATTGCTGATAAGTTCACAAGATTATTTTTCATTTGTTGTTGTGTCCAGGCCCATATTGTTGCTACGTGCTGAGCCAAAGAGAGTCTAAATACAGCTCAGTGTCACATGAGGAAATAAGAGCTACAAGTGCAAAGCCTGCATGTCAGTGAGTCATATTGTGTCTTGCTTTTGAAGCTCAAAGGGAGAAGATTTCTCCACCGCCATCCTAAAGCAGAAACACAGACCTAACAGACTAATTGTGGATGAAGCTCTCAATGAAGACAGCAGCATTGTCAGCCTGTCACAGGTCTGTGTGGGGGGGACTCGCAAATATATATATATATATATATATATATATATATATATATATATATATATATATATATATATATATATCCTAGTATGTTTGTATTTCTTCTGATCATTTTGTGTTTACACTAGAATAAGACGGACGAGCTGCAGCTCTTCCGGGGCGACACGGTGGTGTTGAGAGGGAAGAAGCGCCGCCAGACGGTGTGCATTGTCCTGAACGATGACACCTGTGGGCATGAAAGAATACGCATGAATCGTGTGACGCGCAGCAACCTGCGTGTCCGGCTCGGTGATGTCATCAGGTAGATTTCACACTCGTGCCTTTGTGTGTGTGTGGAATGGGGTTACACGTGAAGGTTGGACGATGTGAAATGACCAGGATGTGTGCACTACCACAGCATTCATGCCTGCCCCGACATCAAGTACGGGAGAAGGATCCATGTCCTCCCTGTAGATGACACCATCGAGGGCCTGACAGGAAACCTCTTTGACGTTTTCCTCAAACCCTATTTTCTGGAGACTTACCGGCCCATACATAACGGTACTGCAACTCCATCATAGTAAAACCGCTCTTTTCATATATGATTGTTATCCTCACTATCATCTGGGGCACCCTGGACTTTTTTTAATCTGTGTTGCCAGGTGACATCTTCTTGGTGAGGGGGAGCATGCGGGCGGTGGAGTTCAAGGTGGTGGACACTGACCCCAGCCCGCACTGCATCGTTGCCCCAGACACTGTCATCTTCTGCGAGGGGGAGCCAATCAAAAGAGAGGTCCGTGAGAGATTAAGATTGTGTGCCAGCCAGCTTTATATGACAACACTAATTTAATTTTTTTGTATTACTAAATGCCTTATTCTGCTAGTTAAAGTGTAAGACATGTACCGTGTTTGTTATAACAAGAACGGATGCATGTACCTACAGACATTTATTTCAAATTTGAAAAAGTATTTAGTATTAGTTAGTTCATTGTTAATTTTCAAAACTGTTGTTAAATTCACTGCATGATCATCTACCATAATCACAACCAACATCACAATGTTCTATATCCACCTCGTAGAACAGTAATATGGGAATGTCCACCTGTGTCTTTTAAATGGTACTTAATTCATATCATGTTTCTATTGTGAAAGATCTACATATTGGAAACTGGGTAACAATATATATGTATGTATATTGTAGCTGTGACACAAGGTTGCCTATAGAGACGTGAGGCCCCATGCAGTCGATGTCGATTTTTCAGCAGCACATTCATGTTGTCTGGTCCATCACATCTGGGGGCTAATTAAGTAAACTGAAGCTTGTTATCTTGTGATTTCATGTAACCTTATTGGCATGGTGAACCGCTGAGTGTGCACCACATTCGTGACTGAGAATGAACTCAACCAGGTCTGAATCTTGCATATTGCCTTGTGACAGGACGAGGAGGAGAGCCTTAATGAAATCGGCTACGACGACATCGGAGGCTGTCGGAAGCAGCTTGCCCAGATCAAAGAGATGGTGGAGCTTCCTCTGAGACACCCTGGACTTTTCAAAGCCATAGGAGTCAAGGTGTCATGCACATACGCACAGAAACCTTGACCCCATCCACTCTTATTTCTGCTTCCTTTGATTCTAATATTATCTTTTTTGACTCTGTGTGTTTTTCCCTCCCCTCTTCAGCCCCCCAGAGGTATCCTGCTGTACGGCCCTGCGGGCACAGGGAAGACCCTGGTGGCCCGGGCTGTAGCCAATGAAACTGGAGCCTTCTTCTTCCTCATCAATGGTAAGGCTTTGTTTTCTCGCAGTGGCCCGGTGAGAACATTTGCACACAGGGTGGGAGGAAAAAATAGCTGATCCTGAAAGTGGGAAACTTTGAAAATAAGGTTTACAGAGTTACTGATTGGACATTTCAATTCACTCATTGGTGTTCTTATGTATAGATCTGTGTGGGATAACATGTGTTTTACATGCTGTGCATTATTCTGTGACAAGGTCCTGAGATCATGAGTAAGCTGGCGGGAGAGTCAGAGAGCAACTTAAGAAAGGCGTTTGAGGAGGCGGAGAAAAGCGCTCCAGCGATCATCTTTATTGATGAGCTGGACTCTATCGCTCCCAAGAGAGAGAAGGTAAACATTGGAGAAAAAAAATGCAAGTAAATACAAGGAGAAATGTAAAAAAACATTTGCCTGTAACTTTGTGTGTGTGTGTGTGTGTGTGTGTGTGTGTGTGTGTGTGTGTGTGTGTGTGTGTAGACCCATGGTGAAGTGGAAAGACGTATAGTCTCCCAGCTCCTGACCCTGATGGACGGCCTGAAGCAAAGAGCTCATGTAGTTGTCATGGCAGCTACAAACCGACCAAATAGCGTGGACCCTGCCCTGAGACGCTATGGTCAGGACACACACACACACACACACGCACACACACACACACACACACACACACAAACAATCAAATGCAAATGGTGATGTGTCTCTCCAGGCAGGTTTGACCGGGAGATCGACATTGGAGTCCCTGATATGACCGGCAGACTGGAGATTCTGCAGATTCACACCAAAAACATGAAATTGTCTGACGACATCGACCTGGAGAGGGTGAGAGAGTGTAGCAGCCAGCTTAATATTTTTACCGATGGATTCATTGAGAAAGTAATCGGCGGATAATGACAATAATCGTTATTTGCAGCTAGAATGGAAATTGATTAATGAGGCGTGATGAGATCTCCTCATAAAAAATACCATGGGCAAAATACTCTCATTTGACGAGAATATTATTATTGTAATAACATTTTCCCCATGAAATCCAATAAGAAGACTATTAAATGTTGTTTATTGTAACTGTACTGCTACCTTCACTGAGATCAAAGTGAGAGTGAGTTTGAAATTAGTAATTCTTTTTAGTGAATCAAATTTAGGTAAAATCCGTTGCATTGCATTGACATCAAATCCACTTTATTTCTATATTCTGTAATTCTGTGCAATTATACAGTAAATAGTATAAACTAAATTAAAACAAAACTACTTTGTGAAAAGGTAAGACGGGAATTGTGACTTATTCTTAATATAATAATGCAATTATGCATCTTTAAGTGTAAATTGATTCAATTGAGTGTGATTAAATTAACATGTTGGTGGAGTTTCCGTGTAACAGCACGGTGCCGTGTAAACAAAAACATAACCTTCAGCAATCACATTACCTTCTGATGGCATCCATCCTAATCTTGATATGCATATGTGCTGTTTAATGACTTAAGATTAACGCCCCTGAGTTATTTAACATATCTCAGATTGCCACTGAGACCCACGGCCATGTGGGCGCCGACATGGCTGCTTTGTGCTCAGAAGCTGCTCTGCAAGCAATCCGCAAGAAGATGGTTCTCATCGACCTGGAGGACGAATCCATTGATGCTGACCTGCTCAACTCACTGGCGGTCACCATGGATGACTTCCAGGTACACACACATTGACTGACTTTTGTTCTTCCAGACCTTTTGTGAGTGTATTAATCCCTTAAAGACTGTTAACCACGCAATAAAAGCGATACGTGAATATTTCTAAATGAATGAAGAGAGATTCAGGTAATTTCCTTATCACTCATCATCTTCTCCCTCAGTGGGCTCTGAGTCAGAGCAACCCTTCAGCTCTGAGAGAAACCATTGCAGAGGTGCCACGGGTGAACTGGGCGGACGTTGGAGGACTGGAGGAGGTCAAGAGAGAACTCCAAGAGCTCGTTCAGGTGGAAGAAACTCTCGCACACTCACACCACCAAACTCTGCACATACACACACACAAGCCCCATCAACAACCCTGTCTATCTTTACTCTCCTCAGTATCCTGTCGAGTATCCGGACAAGTTCCTGAAGTTTGGCATGACTCCATCTCGTGGAGTATTGTTCTACGGCCCTCCGGGCTGCGGGAAAACCCTGCTGGCAAAGGCGATCGCCAACGAGTGCCAAGCAAACTTTATCTCCATCAAAGGACCCGAGATGCTCACCATGTGGTTTGGAGAATCGGAGGCAAATGTCAGAGACGTGTTTGATAAGGTGGGAGCAGAGAAAGGAAAGAAAAATGGATGATTGCGGTAGGATCGACATTTGTTTCTCACTGTGACCTTGCTGACCTTCTCTGTCTACAGGCCAGACAGGCAGCACCCTGCATCTTGTTTTTTGACGAGTTAGACTCCATTGCCAAATCCAGAGGAGGCGGAGCTGGGGATGGAAGTGGTGCAGCTGACAGAGTCATTAATCAGATACTCACAGAGATGGACGGCATGTCGGACAAAAAAAATGTTTTCATCATTGGTGCCACCAACAGGTGCACATGTGGGAATTTGTATTTGATGACTGTGGTTTGAGAGAGCAGCACACTGGAAGTAATGATTCACATCTCACATCCTTTCCTCCTCTTGTCACACCAGACCAGACATCATCGACTCTGCCATCCTGCGGCCGGGCCGCTTAGACCAGCTCATCTACATCCCGCTCCCGGACAAACCATCTCGCTTAGCAATCCTGAACGCCAACCTGCGCAAGTCCCCTATTGCACGAGTTAGTGACACACACACATAAGGAGATTCATTTCTCCGTCACACATCTTCCTCATGTACTCGTAAGAGAGAACATAAAATGAAACGTCGGTCTGTCCCTTTATACAAATTTCTAGTACACTTGTGAGGAATGTTCCTCTTTCTCTTTGCTCCTCCTCTCTCTTCTTCCTGTAGGATGTGAACCTGGACTACCTGTCTGGGATCACAGAGGGTTTCTCTGGAGCTGACCTGACAGAGATCTGCCAGCGGGCCTGTAAGCTGGCCATCCGTGAGGCCATCGAGGCCGAGCTCAAGGCTGAGCGTCAGAGGCAGAACAGACCAGACATCCCCATGGTCAGACTGGCAGGCTGCATACTTGCTTATTAACACCATGCTATAATGTATTAAACAGGAAACACACACACACACTGTACTGTTTCCACATGAGGTCCTCATAATGTTTTTCCATGCCTGCAGGATGAAGACTTTGATCCAGTGCCAGAGATCAGGAAGGACCACTTTGAAGAAGCGATGCAATTTGCTCGTCGCTCAGTCAGTGACACTGACATCCGCAAATATGAAATGTTTGCTCAAACTCTGCAGCAGAGCCGAGGTTTTGGAGACTTCAGGTACATATTATGAAAGGAGGACTGTGTCACAGAAATTGTAGTCTTGGATTCTTCAAGACACATGCAAGACTCAATCTTGTTCCCCCCCCCTCCCCCACCTAGGTTCTCCTCTGCTACTGCTACCCGGTCTGAAGGTCAGGAGTCAGGCTCTGGGTCAGGGAGTCCAAATCTGAACAGAGAGGAAGGCAATGACGATCTCTATCAGTGACAACAAAACAATCATCATATAGTTGAACAGCTGCAAGAAAATGTCTGTTTTGTGATGATGCTATAATATTCAATGTAAAGCCAATAAACATGTAAACCAGCGATACAATAATAAATGTGTCAAACAAAACATCAAAGCAGTAATCTGTTTGCAATATGAAAGTTGTAAGTTGTGTGTACGTGGGTGTTTAAAATATGATGAATAAATAAATGTATATGCCATTACTCTTATAATGACTGCAGTTGTTTTGTACAGGTTTGATGACCGCTGGCTCACTGTCACACTGTCACGGCTTACTGGGGCACTTGAATATTGATAATGTTATAAATAACACGACAACTTGACATAGTCTCAGTTTAATGTTTTGAGGTATGAATACACCCCAACACAATAGATCTAAAAAAGGTCCTAAAGCATCACAAATATGATGTTTAGTACTGTGAAAGCAATGCATCCAACTGTGGAAAATCTTTTGTTTATTAAAAGCCAATTGACGCACAGTAAATCTGAGACCTTCATGGCCACTTAGGGTTTGGGGCTCTGGTGCAGTTTTCCTATTGAATATTGAACTAAACAGTCATGATTTTGTATGGTTAACATTATTCAATATTTACAACTGAATAAGTAGGTTTAGTAAACACTAAGTTATCGGAAACAACACCGGCCTCCTGCCAGCGGAACCTTTGTCAGTTGGCCAGTTGGGAGGTGTTTCCCTGAAGGACCACCAGGCTGTTTATTTCCGGTGAAAGGCGGAAGTGGCATCAAGGGGCTTGTGGAGGTGACCGAATGGCAGGCAGCAGATTCCCCTTGGAAATATCAGACTAAAGCCGTAGAGCAGCAGACTAAACATATTTATTTCTCCGTAACAGAGCCTCAACATCGTCGCTGCCATGGGAGCTCACCTGGTCAGACGGTACGTCACCGAGACGGACACCGAGCCGGACCCGGCGAGGAAATACGAGTTCGACCCTCAGTTAGGGTTTCCAGAGAGGAACGAGCGAGGTTTGTCACGTCCGACATCAAACGACAGGGTGTTCATCACCACCTCGAGTGAAGCACATTTCCCTTTCAGCCCCGCTGTGTTTAAACTGTCAAACGTCCGCCGCTCTCGAGGCAGCGGTAATGCTCCGGTTAGCTCACGAGCTAACTTCAGTGTCAGTGAGCGGCTTGTTAGTCTGCGGCCGACCTGGTCTGTGTATTTACCTTTTGCATCTTATTTAAACCATGGGCTCCAACTGGTTCTTGTATATCCAACATCGTTGTATTGTAATGTCGTCAATAGAGAGACTATAATAAAAGAGTTGCTGGTTCCTTTTCTGTAGCTGTTAACGTGTGGAGTCTTTACAGGTATTTACAATCTGCCATTCGCAATTATTTAAAATATTTAGCGAGGAGCCAACCTGATTTGTAGCACATTTTGCAGACAAACAACCATTTGTGTTTGTACTAATGAGTAATACACACTTTATATAACATTATTGCCTAGGTGTTTCAACAGTGTCATATTGAACTGTACGGTGTATTTCTGTAGTATATTGAGGCATTGTGCAGAATAGATGTCAAACCACTATTCACATTAATTATATCTTCATCTCTAAATCAATCTCTAAATTGTCGTGTACATTAAGTACAGTGCTTGCCTTTGTTAGTAAAGCAGATTAAAATTGCACTCTGTCATGAAAGTCAGTCGTTGCCTGATGTATAACATCTGGAAATGTAATTGATGTGTATGTATTATGATTTATATACAGAACCTCTAACCTGTACAGGATTTGCATAACAGACTTAGTATTTTTCCATTCCTTAGGACTCCCACAGCCAACCATTTACTGACCTTTTCCGTCTAGATACCTGGGTTCTTGGTATCGTCTGTTACCAAGTATGATCTGATACCACTTTTGTATGTTTACAATGAAGAAAAGCTGCCATACATAATTTTTTCCCCCAGTATCGTCACACATAAATCAGTGGGCCATTGCATCAACTCGCCTTCTGCGATAGTGACTTAACAGACATTTAATTAATGTAGCCCCCCTTCTCAGTTGCTGTTCTAGTCAGGGGCCTCCTACCCTACCCCTGTTGCATTGAAAAGGGTCTACTCAAATTCTCGCTATACTGTTGGTGTGTGCTCAAAACTCCCATGCATTTATATAAATATATATCCCTGGTTAAACCCCTCGTTTCTTAGATAAATATAGTAGGATGCTAACACTGGAATTTCACCAAGACACAAGACACATCAACATTTATTCTAACACAAAACAATACTCAGTGTAACAAGAAACCCACTAATACATGGCCGTTAACAGTCCTGAACCAGCCCAGTAAAGTCGGGACACAACAGAACTCATAACAAAAAAGGACCACATCACACAACTAACCAAATCAGCAGGGCTGATTAAAATTAATCTTAAATATTGCCACTTTAAACACAAATTCCAGTATATATATAGAATATAATTGAATAGATAGGCTCCATTGTCACGATACCCAATCCAGCTATTTGAGTCGGTATTGGCCAGATATCGGTATTGATGCATCCCTCACGAGGTCCTTGTACTTTTTCAGAGATGGTAGCAAGCCAGGCGCAGATGAACTTGGCCCAGCTGCCGTTGGAGCAGAGGGACTACTGTGCCCAGCACCTCCTGAAACTCATGAAGTGCAAGAGGGACAACTGGCCCAACTTCCTGGCCTGCAAGCATGAGAGACACGACTGGGACTACTGCGAACACCAGGAGTGAGTATTTACTTTGGAAAGATCTTATGTTGGATGGACTTTCCTAGATCAGCTATTTCCACCATGGCCCACTGGTGTGCCTCAGACCGCCATTTACTTAGATCAAATAAAAAACACAAGCTAGTTGCTTTTATATCCACATGTGCTTAATCAATAAGATATTGTACATTTGAAATGCATCATTTAGATGAATTTGTTTGATATTACAAAGATGTCAGTTGGTCTTCGTTGACCCTTCCTCGATTGTGATAAGACGACTGGGTAACGAGTGAAAGCGATGATCTCTTTGCCCAAAGTTGAACACTTTTCAACCAGCGACCAGAACCCCCAAAAGCCCAGTGGCGTATAGATGCCGAATAGACACCCAACGCCTCCTCACGCTGCCATCG
Organism: Cyclopterus lumpus; assembly: GCF_009769545.1. Lineage (NCBI taxonomy): Eukaryota > Metazoa > Chordata > Actinopteri > Perciformes > Cyclopteridae > Cyclopterus > Cyclopterus lumpus. The sequence goes on along the minus strand of NC_046966.1, from coordinate 9,889,626 downwards.
TTTGTAGCATAGTGTAAATATATATACGGCACTCCAATTGCAAATAAATCCCAAAAGTAAACATAGAGGTAGTGGCGGCTGACTTGTCAATAGCACGGTTTTTATTTAGCACAGCACCTTTTGTAGGAAATATGACCCTGAATACATTCAATTTGGAGTCGTGATTTATATTGGTAATTACAGCTCACTGTGGCATTAAGCATGTTTACCGCCCAGTTTATTTTGTATCATTATTTATTTGGGACGGTGTTACTAAAAATGTAGAACCAAAGATTGTGATGCTTTCAGCAAAGCCACTTCATTGGTTTAAATGTTCGTACGGTCATTTATGTGCAGTTGCTAATTCATGACTGGTTTACCATTTAAAACCACTAATATTGGAAGACCTGCAGCACTATCTGACATGTAACCCATACACTGTAATTATTTCAGGTCTTTGTCGCTATATCTATGGAAAAAAAAAGCTACAATTAAATCTAGTGGCCAAAAGAAAAGCTCAAGCTAGTTAACTGGCTGGTTTACTCTATAGGTTACAGTATGTTTCAATATTCTCACACGGTCCAGTCAGTAGTTCTCTAGCTCACACAACCTTACTTAGCAGATGGATTTGTCCTGGGCATTTCTAAAGGACCCATCTTTGTGGGGTTAAGATATTCTAAGAGTGCATAAACTGAGTAGCTAGCCTTTTTAAAATATTAATACTCCAAAGCCTCAAAGGAACATCGATGTTTATAATAACATTGTTTCTCAAAATGTAATCGCTGTTAACTTGCTCAAGGTCCTCAATTTCATATTTGACAACTTGACTTTAATCCTGTAATAATATATATATCCACCTGTCTTTTTCTGCCTCCAGCTATGTGATGCGTATGAAGGAGTATGAGAGAGAGAGGAGGCTTCAGCTGAGGAAAAAGAGAGTAGAGAATCAGCCTGAAGCTGCATAATCATTGCATCCTCTGATACTACTTCTCTGTATATATGTGCCGCTGTTCACAATAAACAATATTGTTTAAGCTCTACAACCCTCAGTCTTATTAATATCCACACAAACGGAAAATCCGCTGGATAACTTTACTAAAAACCTTTGTGTGATCTACATCATTTTGTTTGGCCAAAGATCTCTACCCTGCTCCTGCTACAAAATATGTCCATCGCCATTCATTTTTAGTATTAGGATGAGTCCGAAATGTGTTTTGGGTTGTTTTTTCTATGGTTGCTGAATTCTTGCAGGTGTGTCTGACAAACTGCCCCATATTAATTTAAACATTTGAGCCTGTAATATTTGATGTCATGATTGGTGACACTTAAAACAATACATCCTCGTACAAAAGTGCAATATTTTTGGGCTGGAGAGGTGGCCGCAAAGTCTTTCAATACACACACAGACATAATCGGTCATAGATAACAGAGCAGGGCAGTTTGGTTGATTTTTTTATTGATAAATTACTTCAGACATTAACACAATGACGTTGAATGGATATAAAAAACTGCAGATTCAGCTTTAAAAAAGTCATAGAATATATATATATACATATATATTCACTTCAGCCAACAAAAGGTATGCATGGCTCCTAAAAGAACAAGAGCAGGTACTCAACCAAAGCACATGCTTGATGAAGCTCAAGCTAATGAGTTTGCCAAATCAACAAGGGGGACAAATGCTGCTTCCTTCCAACATCCACCAAGAGACTAACACTAAAAACTAAATGTTAAATAGTGAAGGCGCTTTAATCTTTACTACTGTCCTTTATCTCAATTTAGTGCCAATGAACCACAAGGTCACCAATTAATTAATAATCAAGCGTCCTTTGTCACACTCGGGCTAGATTTTGGCATCCCGGACTAGATCCCCTTTTGTCACAAAGTGACTCAGAGAACGTGACACAGAGGGAGTCCTCGCAAGTTATACTTAAAACCAACACAACTTCATAAACTACAGGTCAGCAGTGGATGCAGTGCATGAACGCGTGTCACGTGTGCCGGTCCAAAGCCCAGAGAAGACATCAGCTGTGGGGAGGGAGGTGACAACGAGGATGTGGATCAGCTTTTATAGCCCGGGCGGCTCAGCTGAGCTTCATCAAGCTGACGACTCCTCGTCAGCCGACAGCTGCGTCTGTTGGCCAGCAGCCTCAGTGGGAGGGGCTTCAAGTATGTCAAAACAACAGTTCAACATGTCGAGATAAGTCATGATATAGTATGTCAAAAAAAAGTCAGCGTACAGTAGGTCAGAAAAAAAAAGACACAAAAGTCATATTGTAGTTTTTCACAAAACATTTTCAGAGAATTTCCATGTGGCTAATTTAATTAAGTTAAAAGTCTGAATAGTAGACTGAGCAGTTCAGTCGGCCTTTTGTAGTACGGGCTCTGTGTAAACTAAGTGGATAGATTTTCCTTTTTGAAAATTAAGACTCCACGAAAACTTCAACAACAGATATTGTTCTGCAACCCTCAGTCTCATTAATGTCAGACAAACCGTAATCCTCTAGATAACTTCACCGAAATAACTGACCTTTACCATTTTTTATGTTTCACCAAAGATTTCTTTCCCGCTCCTTTTTACATGTGTAGTTGAAACCAATATGCTCATTTCAACCCTGGACGAGCCTGTAAAATATGATCTAATTGTACCTATTGTTCTTGTACAAAGCTCACATATTTCTGGGCTGGAGTGGTGGCTGCAAAGTTTGACAATCAACAATAACGGAGCAAGTTTGGTTTACCTTTTTTTTATTATAAATTACTTCAGACATTAACAAAATGACATGCTGTCATAATTTGAAATGTACATGAATGGATACAAAAACTAAACCATTGAAATTATACTGAATATCGTCAGATGCAGATTCAGCCTCAAAGCCACAGTGTTCGATGGCAGAGTGGTGGGACATCTTAACATGTACAGTTTGTCATTCAGTAGTTTGAAGGGGACTAACTGCTCTGGCAGCTCAAGCACACGTAAGTCAATTAATCTATCAGTGGGCTTGTGGGAGATTAACAGAAAAGAAGAATTTTCACTCAATATTATCAATAATACAGGGATCGCAGACAGACAATTTGGTTGCGGAGGGAAAAGGGGACATGGTTAGATTCAGCCAGCCAGATTCTGTGTCGAGTTTGGAGGGTGGAAAAACCAGAGAGCCCCCTCTCATTCAGGGTGGGGGTGTATTTGACTCCTGCAAGCGGGGAGAGCTGAATGGGCGAGGGAGCAATCGAGTCCTCTAAAGGATGAAGGGCAGGATGGGTGAGCGGAGAGGAGGGTAGTCACGGAACTCCTTCAGGTAGCTGCGGTGCTTCCCCTTCGCCCACACAGTCATCTGGATGAAACCCACCAAGGTGAAGAAGGCCACCGGCAGGCACTGGGTCATCAGTGTGAAGCCAAACCAGGCGCCCAGCTGCGGGACGAGGAGGAGGAGGAGGAGGAGCGTTACACACAGATTCAGACCACAAGAGGGCAGCAGCTGGGAGTTTAACTCACAAAACAGTGCAGCCCGAACAACACATTTTTAAGAGACCTATGAAATACGTTTAGTTTTTAAAAAAATTCTGTGTTGAATTGTGCAACAATTATAATTATTATATTATTATATAATCAATTCTTGATGTCACCTCATAGGTGTAGTTGGGGCAGGAGACCAGCAGGAAGATCCAGGTGAAGGGGTTCTTGGTTGGATAGGGAATCTTTCTGGTCTTAGACCCTGGATGAAGGAAGCAAGAGAAAAGGCGTGTCAAAGACATTTATTTTAATTTCAAACCGTCTACTCGTTCCTATGTTTACATGTTGGCCTCATTTCCAAACCAAACAATTCTAAATTTACCTTAAATGCGAAGAAAACCAATGACGTTAATTATCTTCAGGGTCTTTTATTGAAATAAATCTGACTGTAGCTTGTTTAGAGTCATGTGCAGACCACCCAAGAACTACATTACTGCATCAAATATTGTGTATACTGTGTGTGTGTGTGTGTGTGTGTGTGTGTGTGTGTGTGTGTGTGTGTACCTGGTGGACGGAGGTTCCGAAGAGCAATGTGGATGGAAAAGTTGCCGATCTGACAGAACTAAGAAAGAAAACAGTGAAAAGTGATTTAACAATGAGAGCAAAAGAAAATGGACACTTTAAATCAGGGCTTGTCTCCGTAAAAATATAAAAGTTATAAAAAATGTAATGCAAATTATGAAAATGACGTGCTTTTCTTTCCTTATTTATGAATCAAATCGAATGATGCACGATAAATGACAGAACTAAGTGTCAACGTATAAATATTCTTACCAGGAATATGATGAGGGCGAGTCTGATCTGTTGCTCGCCGTAGACTGCAACAAGAAACAAGTAACACGAGCGATGATGAACAAGAGTTCCACTGACACATTGGTAAATGAGAGGATGGTGCATGAACACTCACTGGGTGGTGTGTACAGCGGGTGGTTGACGTAATAGGCCATCCACGCTGCAAAGCCCCAGTAGTAGGTACAGTTCTGAAACGGGAACATTGTCACTTTGAGACACACAAACTCAACTGTTAACCATTCATCTTTTACTCCGTGAAAAAAAAACGACATGACACCTCTGCCTCTGTTAACGTAAGGAAGAATAGGCCAGGGCTTGAGCGGTAGAGTGCGTCTCACCTTGAAGATGTTACGCAACGGCATGGTACCGTGAGAGAAGCGATGGACAAACAGCGTCTCCAGCAGCCTCTTCATGAAGTGGAACGAGTGACACATACAGGCGAGACTGGAAAAAGCACAACAATCGTGTCACCAGACGCAGGTACAAAGAGCACCGTTTCATCATCTCGTCCAAAAGCTGTCGAGATAGGACTTTCAGGCTCATTTCCACATTGATATGGAACGAGCATAGTTAAAGTAATAGTTAGGCTGAGGGAAAAATGAGAGTTGGATAAGCAGAACTTTACTAATCCTGTGTCTGTACGGTAAACTTGAAGCTAAGGCAAGCAGATGATTTGCTTCGCTCAGCTTAAGACTGGAAACGTTTGGTTTATGCTACTTTATAGTTCTACTCCACTACATTTATTGGAAAATTATAGTTACTCATTACTTTGTATATTCAGACTTTTCATTAACATTTTTTTTATTATTTTCCTAAATAAAACGAAAAAGCTTTCCAGGAGCTCTGTTGGTTGCCATGTGGCTGGAAGCTGAAGCCTGAGTTTCTACCTACAGACACCAAAGCGGTATCGATCTCCTATCATCTCACTCTCAGCACATGTCACAAAGTGTCACGCTACTCCTTAAAGTCGAGACACGTTGGACTTCAAGAGGACACGCTGGCCGTCTCAAGAAGGCTCAAACTAGTACAAAGAGTGTGAAGGCGTGTTGGAGACACTCACTGTACGACCCAGTGTTTACTGGTGGTAAAGTCATATTTGGGTGCGTAGATGAAGGAAACTCTGAAGTAGAACATCAGATAGAGGACCAGTGGACCGGTATACTCGGTCAGAAAGACCTGAAAAAGTAGGACAGAGAAAATTAGAGCATCGACAGTTACACTAGAGCCATGTTGTTTGTTGCTGTGTATACATGTTATATATATATATATATATATATATATATATATATATATATATATATATATATATATATATATACACACACACACACATCTATCTTTGGACGGCACCGGGTTGTACTCACTGTGACCCAGCTGATCTGAGCTCCAAGGTCTCTGAAGTAGAAGGTTGCCGTGGTTCCCACAGGGAGATGCTGCAGAACATCCTCATCCTTCAGGGACTTCCCCTCTGAAACACACATGAGTTTACTTAATGAGCTGTACAGTACATTATGAGTTGCTTGTAGAGGGAAGTAGTACTACATTCACTTTATGTATACTGATAGACACACTGTGGTTGACTTACTGGGGTCGAGGCGAATGGACTGTCTGGCTGGGTACCACTGAGGATCTGAAATGGATAAATACGTCACAGACCTCTTAAGACAGGATATAAAGTATAAAGTACGTTTTTGTATGTGCAGCTTGAAGATTTGCTTGATGTTAATTCAGATGAGGCTTAAGACGCCTGCAGAGATGGTACTCACGGCTCTTGTGGAACATGGACTTGATCTCTCCGATAGTGGCATTTGGCTCGACCTACAACAAATGACACCACAATAAATAAGTGCACGCACACACAGTGTTCCATGATGGTGATTAGTGGTAAATTTAGCTCACATACCCATTGGACGTGGTTTATTAACAGCTGGTACGAGGGGTTTAAGAAGCCTGTGCGCGCACGCACACGTGATGGCTTTTGTGTCTTTGGTATTGATGGAAGTTGTTGGGACAATTGGGAGTGCTGGTAAAGGGTTGTCCTGTAAGCTCTGGCTTTTGGTGTTTTGGGAATCTTTGGTGCATGACTTTCTAAATGATATTATTCCTTGCATCTTTCTCTCTCTAACACACACACACACACACACACACACACACACACACACACACACACACACACACACACACACACACACACACACACACACACACACACACACACACACACACACACACACACACACACACACACACACACACACACACACACACACACACACACACACACACACACACACACACACACACACACACACACACCGCATTAGGAAATTAAATAGTTTCTAGTCAACCTCTCTGAGGATTCAGCTCAGTGATTTTAGGGATGTATGCATGAGGGTATGTGTTGGCCATGATGTGATCGATCCACATTAAATATAGTTTATTTGTCATTGTCAGTAGAAAATTCATCTTATAAATAAATCAGTCACAGCAGGCCTGATTGTTTTGTGTACCTTACATTTAAAAATACAATGAGCTTCATGCAGTGAGGTACGCAGATATTTCATTGAGAAAGAAAACCAAACAAACAGTGGTATTGCATCAGTATGGTACTGGCACATACCCCGAGTTAAGATATTGGAATTGGTATTGGGACAGAACAAGTTGAAATGGTGCATCCTTAATTAGTCATTAATCATGCTTTTGTATCTTTAATATGGTAATTCACTTCACATGGTAGGAGTTACTTTATAATATATACAAATACACTACTAGAACTGCCTGTCTCTACACTTTTAATGTTTGTTTAAAATACATTTGAGCATTTCTTCACCAGCAATTATGTTTGCATTTATTTTAAAGTATGTTGGGCTAAAGTTTTTGGTTTAGTTTTGCTCGTCATGTGTTTGTTGCGTTACAAATGCGCTACAACAGAATGTCGTTGTGCATCCCTGTGTTGGATAATGACAATAAGTTATCCTTGAATGAAATGTGCTAAAAGAAATAAGGATCGACTCATAGACCGTGTCTCAAGCATTGATTTTTAGATTTGTAAATGCAATTCATTAATCTTGAAAGAAGTGACTATTATCCCTTCCTTCATTATTTTGTAAGTATCTGTCTTATAAACGTTTCAAGTCACTGCAAATTATTGAACTGAAATTAATGGAAACCAAAAAGTCCTTTTTGGGAAAACAAACTCAGCAATACTATCTGCACACAACATAGTGATAACATCTCAGCCATCCACATCAAGTTTCTCTGTGACATTTACAGGCTGGTGACAGGCTTCTCCAAACATTTTAGAAGTAAGCCTATATTTCCCCGTTGGCCTGGAATGGGAGAGCTGAGATGCTTTTGTGAAATGTATACCTGTGTGATATCACACTGTCCAAGCAAAGGTGTGACATAGGAGGACAGTGACAAGCACAAGAAAGCATGTTCTTACTCATGCGTGCCGTGTGAAAGCCAAGATGGCACTGAGCAAAATAATAAAGGCCGTTAACCTTCAGCCAGTTCGTGTCCATATATGCAACTGCAAATTACGATCAAGTGCTTAAACCTTTGAACTGCATTTAGGAACTTGAGCCACAAGGAAAGACAGAGTATATTTTTCAAGTTGCATATTTGGTGGACAGCACTGCGTTTGTCTGTAATATATCTGATCACCAAGGCCAGCACTGTTCAGAAGCAGACTGAAGAGGTCTCCTGCTGCTGCTGTAATAGACTGGCCTTCTATTCACGTGGTCCAGAGGACCACAGGCCATTTCCAGCAGGATGACATCACTGAGAAACAACCCTCTCTGTGACCCCTGCTGCTGCCCCCTCTTTTACAGGCTTTATTCGTATATGGAGATCACCGAGTCTGTCCTATAAACTCTGACAAGATGCAGGACTTGGTGTTAATATTCTGCCTGCTATCGCCATGGAAACTCTGCCAAGCTGACAACAGGGTATAATCCAACAAGGATAGAACTTCACACTGTGTGAACCCGAGGAGCAGCCTTTGATAAGATGAGTCTGGTCGGGCTAACAGACTAACACCACTGCAAACTTGGCTAATGCACACACCAACAATACACTAAACCCTCCTAATGCAACAGCACAGACTCACAGGCCTGTCAGTAACTAATGAAAGCCACCTAACACAATAATAACTAAGTACAGGCCAAGTACAAATTACTGCAAATATACCTGATAAAACAATTAGCTTAAACATCCCGTCAAAATACAACAGGGATACTCTTAAATCCCAACTGACAGCACAACTAAAGTCCATTATTCAGTTGTGATTATCTGTTAAAACACAACATTTAAGCTTCACATTACAAAAAATTGATTGATGAGAATACTTCTAGTGATGTTAAATATCCTACAACCATCAAGGGAGATGGAAAAAAGGAAAGGTCTCTATATGTTGCATTCATACAAGCAGTGTATACATTAAAGTCAAATGAATTGAACTTCAGAGATGGGTTTTCTGGACAAGTACCTCACATCTGTTTCTACAAAAACCTTATTGATTATAGGCACATGAGCTCCTCCTCATCATCACACTCAAACGTATGCAGAACTATTAAATCACGGCAATCCAATAAATCAAAGGACGCCTGAAGGGATTTGAAATACCTCCAAATCAAAAATAAACTACATGCACAATCCGCCGCAGAACTATGTATGTATGACGTATCATACCTATTCTGCTCTGCACCTTGTTCAACCATCTAAAACAGATCAGCGAGCACGGCGAGTGTCATCCAACGAGGCTACAACAAAAGTAACAGGCACCAGAAATGGGATAGGCCTAATATGAAGCAGGGCTGGGCAATATGGAGAAAAACAAACAATATCCAGAATCTGAGACGATATATCTCGTCTCATATCACAATATCGATATATTATCGATATATGGCCCTGATGTAAAGTAAAGTACCAAGAACATTATGAAGGACTTTTCATCTTCAAACACACCGGCAGTTTTGAGGCCGAAGGTTGTGGTGGTGTTGTAATGCCTTGGGTAAGGTGAACTTTAGTATACCAATGTTGATTATATTGTCTATGTGTGCGCTCCAAAAACCCTTCATTACCCAGAATAGAGAACAGAGCAGCGTTGTGTCATCGCCGGCATGAAGGGGGCTCCTGTGTGTGTGTGTCTCACGTACACACCCACTGACTGACAGCGAGGAACACAGCAGCTCCACAATGTTCTAGAAAACTCAGCCCGACTCAAATACACACAGGCTTTTTTACTGTAAAATAGGACCGGAGACCCACTGCACCTGTTGCATTCAGTAAACATATAGGCACACGGACACTTGCATGTGCTCGTACAGTAATTAAAAATACCTTTTGCAGAGATGATGTTTAAAAAAAGGAAACCGATACAAATACATGAAAAGAAAAGAAAAGCGTTCTCACCTTGTCCAGGAAGCAGAGCTTGTCCTTGGTCTTGGCATCCAGTATCTCCACCTCAAAGAAAACAACAGCCTTTTTAGCTTTTTTAGCAGGTTTGCGTTTGACCGGGGCTTGAGCCAGCACCGGGGCAACCACCACTACCGCCCCGTATGCCGGCTTTTTAGTGCTGGTGGCCTCTAGTGCTAGGGCATCCATGTCCACCGTCCTCCTCCTGCACTCGGTTTATCTTCGTTTTTTCCCACCTTACTCTTCTTCTCAGTTCTCTTGTCACTCGTCACCTCTCAGCTGTCTATCCAAGCGCCACGCCAAACCACAGAGAGGAGAGGGGCAGCACTCAGCTGTGGAAATAAATCTGTCTCTCCCCTGCTCCTCCACCCCTCCCTCCTGTATCTCATTCTCTCGCTCTCCCTCCCTCTTTGCCCCTCTCATTCCTTCACTTCTGGTGCGTTGCTTTATTTAACTGGAGCGTGGACATGTCCCACATGTGTGTGCACAGTTGCATACACAGGAATGCCCAGCATCCCCTTGGCAAACGCTCGGCAGTAGATCCTCTGTGTTATATCTCATGAAGGAAACTTCTAGAGCAGAGAGCTATATTTCAGTGCTGCAGTGACTTGGATTTGAAACATAACTCCTCCATAAAAAAAGGGCACTTGATGACCCCTCTCAACCCCTGGCTAAGTGGAAAGATGGAGGAGAGGTATTGTGAAAGCAGAAACCCCCCTTTCATAGTGCATCCCCCTGTCTTCCTGTCCACAGCTAAATATAAATGTCTACTGCTAATTCTGCATGACCAACCCTTTCCCGACAGACCCCACCGGTCTATGTGATGATGTCATGGGCTCGCTTTTTAAGACCCTTTGCAGTACTGTCCATCTGCCCAGCCCCAATGTACATCACCAACCTTTGATCAGACCCCTAAATGGACCAGTTCAGGGTCGCACGCACAGAAACCAAACCCCACGTTTTACAGAGTATGTACCTTGAAACCCAACTGAGAAGGCAGATTTCTCAGGTCACTCACATGGGGAGTCACCTTTTCCTGCCACCAAGGGGTGATAATACTCCAGATTCAGAGGGCTTAGTCGGGGCATTCCCCTTGGTGAAGCCCACCCACACGCCCTCTCTCTAATGACACTCGACAGAATGAAGTTTCCATAATGAGTGAAAGACATATAGTCACAAGTGGCAACATGGAAGTTTAGGCTAGTTTTGGATATTATTTTCGACGCATGTAGTACGGCTCACGAATCTGAGACTAAAAGTAAAATGGAGCTCTGGGGGATTTGGTTTTTGATGCCCACAGATTCAGCATATTTCTTTATTTGGGTGTTTCAGGCATGCGTTTACATTTTTACACAGGGCGACTTGCCTTTCTAAAACTTGAATCAGAGCTTTTTAAATGAATGAATCGAGCTGCCTTATTACTGTACAAACTAAACATGAATGTGTGTTTAAACAAAGTAAGACACATGACACTGCAGTTGAGACTTCGGGGAATAGCCCCATCACAGCCTTCCCTCTGGCAGGCATACCCTCAGCCACTGAACCTCCCCCATCTCATCTATATAAAGCTTCTGTCCTGGTAGGGCACTCTGGGGTGAGGGCGAAGCAGGGAGAAATACGCTTTAATCATGGCAGTGGACTTCTGCTTTTATTTGCTGGTTTCGCCTGTACCTCCTTTCGCAAGGTGAGAGACCATTTCTGAAATTGGGAAACGATTGTCTTTTTTGGCAAATTAACCAACAATATGAATTATTTCTTTGCTCCATGTTTTTGTACACAATTCCAGATATTGATGGACAGTCAGTTTGTAAGTAAGACAGATCCCTGTGAATGGCTACCTATTTAATGACACAAATGGAAAACAGTTTGATTTACTTCACAGGATACTGTGGACACATTGTAACTTTAAAAACATTTAACAAACAGCTCTTTAAGTTTGTAAAAGTATTTCTGTTTAGCTTTAGATTGCTATTTGGTGTAAATAATAAAAATCCACTGTGATTGAATCCATAAATGTAACACCTGTGTGAATGAAAACATGGCACACAAAGTTGTCATAAAAAATAAAATATGTCATGTTTTCAACCCCTCACAGCTTGCAACAGCCTCATCAGTGATGACAGGAGGAAGGAGAACCGGAGCAGCCACTGGTCGGGTCAGTTTCTGTCAGGACAACTTCAGATCCTGTCTGGTGGGTTTTGGTGCATTTAGAGAAGCTTTAAGTGGCGTTGGACACCTGCCACGTGAATGTTGAAAGACCTGTCTTAAGAGTATGGATGTTTCTGAGGTTAGCCACAAATTTATTTAGGAATTTTCTTTCTATGTAAGTTAAGTGAACCATTCTTGCACGCTTGACTGTTCACCTGCATGATTGGGTAATAATGAGATAAGACGCGCCATGCGTCATTCCAGCCACAGAGGGCGATGATGGCGAGAATTATCTTGAACGGAGGACTCTGATCAGCGTACATCGAAAACGCAACAAATACACATCGCACGTCTACTTCATCGTAAACGTGGCGGCGGCTTGACCTCCATGTGCGATATCAACCAACAGAAGCGCTAACGTCCGTGCACGAGAGGCCGCAAATCCCCGGGCATCGCAACCAGCGCGTGACAGGCGGCGTCGCTACAGTATGCGCCCCTCGCCGCTCATGTTTAAAGCTCAAACACGTGAGTTCATCCTGACAGAAACCACAGAGCACTTCCGAATTGGTCTGATTAATGAAACTCCGGACCCATGAATCGCTCCATTGATGGTTTAGAGGTTCGCGCACACTACTTACCTCGTAGTGCTTCATCTTGGCAGTTAGCACCCTCTTCCTTAATACCCCGGATGAGTGACAGAGCCGCCTCCAATCAGCGGAGTGATGTGCGACTGCTGAGGCCACAGGAGGCGGGCCCAACGTCCGTTCCGCAGCCAATCACAACTGGCGACACTATCAGCGACGTAGCCAATGGGATTTGAGCAGATGGAACAGTCGCGCCTACGCTAACCTTCTTAAGGCTATGATGCTAACATAATTGGATGTATTGCTCTTTGAGTAGCATCTCCGAGCGTTTGTATGCAGGCTTACTAAAAAAATAGGTTCTCAATCTTCTGACTCTTCACAATTTAATTTGCAGACTAAATGCTATTATTTTTCTAATTTCTTTTTGCAGTCTTGCCCCCCCCCCCCCACACACACACACCACCATCACTGCACAATATATAATCATCTCTTTATTTGCTTTCTCTTGTGTAAATGCATGTATGTATAGATTGTGTGTTCCTTGTGTAATAAATCGTCTTTCAAAAATACAGTTTGCCATTTGCCTGGCACACTGACCTAAAGTCATTTTCTTGTGTCATTATTGTCTCACGTCTTGTTGTCCAATACACTTGGGGGACATGTGTCAGAAAATTATTTGAATTGATAATCTAATACAAAAGCAAGGGGCATGATTGTGAATTATGGCTTTTCCAAAAGAATATTGTGTAAGCTACACCTTAAAAAGCCTGTTTTTGTAGGTCTGTGGAAGTGTTCATACCTGCAGAGATAATTAGGCAACGCATCTCTCCTACCTGAAAAGCCGGTTTTGCTTCACTTGTCAGACAGAGACTGAGCTGCATTATTTAAAAAAAAAATGTGAACCCTGATAATGACGGCACATTGTTACCTGCCCCAACAAATCTCAAAGTGACATCTGAGTGTTAGAGCTGAAGCATATAGTCTAAGTGCGTTGTACATTGAATCTGAAATGCTGCCTTCAAGTGCCAATCGTACTCTTGTGATCTTTTGTAAGTCACGCAAAATCGTGTATCATGAAATGAAGCAAATCAAAGGGAATTTAGTCCAATAAAACCATTTTCAACATCTTTGAACGTATTAGCCATTCTGAGCTGTGGAGGTGTTATCTCCTGTCTTAAAGAGTCTTAATTTGGTGATATTATGTCTGACTGGTTGCATTAATTAGATGAGTGCATGCAATACACGTGTCTAACTGTATGCTCACATCTGTTGAACAATCTAGAAATGCACGAACAGGGGCTCCAAGACTATATGTGCCTGCAGAGCGCAGCAGTGTCAGACTTAGCATACTCTACTGTTTGTAATTCCATCAGATATGACAGCTATATTTTGGTCTATACATCATGTTGTGATTAGGTAAGATAAGGTAAAGTGCCACAATATTTATTTTTCTTATGATAGGGATCCATGGGGATATGTTTTTAATTATTATTATTTAAAATGTTTCCAGGCTATTGTTGTGGTTTATCCATTGTGTACAGGGCTGCTTGTGATATGGTCAGGCATCCCTTTAATGTCCATGGAACATGGAATTGTTGATGTACTTGTACTTTAATTGAGTATTTTCATTTTAGGCTACTGTTTATTCGTACTTATTTTCAGGGAGAAATATTGTACTTTTTACATTTATATAGTTATGAATTACTTTAAACTATAGATTAAGAATTTACAATAAAAAACACATGATCAATTTAGGATACAAATTAAAGATTAAAACAGTCGCTTCCAACTCATTGCAATAAGGGCGGGGCAGTTTTCATTCTTAACGTCGCACATAGTTGAACTACCAAACAGTGTATAAAACAGTTACAACTAGCTAAAACTCCACCAGCTACAACAGTATCAACGATATATTTATGTCCTATTGAAATAATATATTAGTAAGAGGGGCGAAACAGTATATCTGTACGTTTAGTCAAGTAGGATTTTGACTGATCCTTTTAACTTGTACTGGAGTATTTTCACATCGTAGTATTGGTACTTTTACAAGACCTGAAAACTTCTTCCACCAATGTTCATAGTCATAGAGCCCTAAATAGGCAAGCGAGTTTTGGGAGACTGATAAGGCATGGTATGTTACTGTGCATGATAATGTCCGACAGTCCCTGAAGGCAGCGCGACGTACGGTCCTGGTGGGCGTGTCCTGGCTTTACTGTCACAGCTGAGCTTGTTCTGGCTGTTTATGGAAAACTCTGGAAGTTTCCACGCGGTTTATAAAGAAAATACTCGAGTAGATCGAGAGGACTGAGGACGTGCTGCCGGAGTTCACAGACAGCCTTCACGTTTACTGAACAAGCCACTAACTAACGTTAGATGGTCAAAATGGGGAAAGACTACTACGACATTTTGGGAATTAAGAAAGAAGCGTCCGAGGACGACATTAAGAAAGCTTATCGAAAACAGGCGCTGCGCTTTCATCCCGACAAAAACAAGTCACCGGGAGCCGAGGACAAATTCAAAGAAATCGCTGAGGCTTACGACGTGTTGAGCGACGAAAAGAAAAAGGACATTTACGATCGTTTTGGAGAAGAAGGTAAGACTTGTATTTACGATTAATTCGACAACGCAGTTAGCTGCTCGACTGTGCCAGTGAAGTGTCTGTCAACATGGGGACGCGCACGCCGAAAAGGCAACAGTGTCCAACACATGGGACCAAGCAGGCACCTCGGTGTAAGCGTGTAATGGCGCCCTGTCCCTCAGTAAAGCCTCGTTTCTGAGCCAGGGGAGAGAGGCGTTGCTCTGCCCGCAGGAGAGCCCACATTTCATGTTTACACAAGAACTGACGGAAGTGCAGCTGAACATAATAAACCTGAGTTCAGGAGAGGAGCTTGACGGTTGGTGTATGACGTCAGGAAGGGGGCGGGGATTAGTGCTCTGTGCGCCTGCAGGCATGTTTCAATGGTGCTGTCAGTGTTGATTTTGGTGCATGGAAACTAGAGAGGTGGGGCAGTGTGACAGAAATAATTTATCTTTTATAGCTCTTACCTGATTACTAACCGCGGTAACTTTAGTGATGACGTACCCTGAAAGTCCCACAAACTGCAATAGAGTATTGATCTTGAGATCATCATTTAAGACCGGAGATAATATGGTCTGGGTTCATTGCTTTTTTGTGTAGGTTTAATATCTGTGTGTGCACTTGTTCTCATATTAGGCAACAATCCGTATTCACACACACAAAGACCTGTAAATATCCAGTGGTTGTCTGGAATGATAAGTGGTTGACTCTCTGTTTGGCTAATAGGGAAAATATCTACTTGATGTAGATGAATTTACAGAGCACCTCACAGTAAACTCTGCTGCCTGTGCTGTCTTTCAGTTTGTGGCATGTTTGCAGATTAACAACTGAGAAATAAATATGAATATCTAATGAGCAATTTCTGGAAAAGTAAACCTCCCTTGTAACGGCTTGTCATGAGTGTTGCATTACTTTGGTTGTGATCTCACTCTTTATTTTGTAATAATTGTATTAATTGATTGTTTTTCTCACTCAGGTCTGAAAGGCGGAGGAGGCCCCCCAGGTAATGGTGGTTGTCCTGGTAACTTCAGCTACAGCTTCCAGGGCGACCCTCATGTCATTTTTTCAGAGTTCTTCGGTGGACATAACCCCTTCGAACAGCTATTTGGAGGCCGCAATGGAGGCATGGATGAGGAGATGGACCCCAACCCTTTTGCTAGCTTTGGGATGGGGGGAGCGGGGATGGGGGGAGCTGGAATGGGGGGGTTCCCTCGCTCCTTCAGCTCTGGTATGGGAGGAATGGGCCCTCACAGTAGTGTTGTGAAGAAGCATCAAGACCCCCCCGTGGTTCATGATCTCCAAGTGACCTTGGAGGAAGTTCTGTCTGGTTGCTTAAAGAAAATGAAGATCTCACGTAGAAGGGTGAACCCCGATGGGCGAACAATAAAGATGGAGGATAAGATCCTGGAGGTGCAGATAAAGAAAGGGTGGAAAGAGGGCACAAAGATCACGTTTCCCAAAGAGGGGGACGAGACTCCCACAAACATTCCAGCGGACGTGGTCTTTGTGTTGAAGGACAAGACGCATCAGAAATTCAAACGCGATGGATCGAACATCGTTTACACTGCAACAATTTCACTCAGAGATGTAAGTTAAGATTACATATAACTAAGAACAATTGTTCTTAAAACACTTTGTAAAAGTGCTTGAAGATGAACTCAAATTTGTAATCCGCTGAAAATTATGAATAAAATAAAGTTCTCTGTTATTTTCCCTTCTGTCCCATCAGGCCTTGTGTGGCTGTACAATCAACGCACCCACACTGGACGGCAGAACGGTTACCGTGTCAACAACGGATGTCGTGCAGCCAGGGATGAAGAGGCGCATCAATGGCGAAGGGCTGCCTTATCCAAAACGCCCTGATCGTCGAGGCGACCTATTAGTGGAGTATGAGGTCAGGTTCCCAGAACGGCTCAGCCAGAGCGCCCGGGACACCATCGCTCAGGTCCTCCCGCGATCCTAAACGAGACCAACGGACATCCAGGACTGAAGAATTGACACTAAGCTGCCAACTTCTTCAGTCATTGCATTGCCATTCATGTGGCCTTATGAATCAAAAATAGAGACTAGACTTGTGAGATAGATGAATGTAAACTGTTAGTGTAAAAAACACCTTGGAAAAACACTTTTTGAGAATGACTAACATTTCATAGGGTAAAATGTAAATATGACCAATGGCGATTGGTGTTCTGAATAAGATTATATTTTGATGGAAATAAGTACAAATCGTACTGTATTATATTGTAAAAAATGTATGTGCATATATTCTTGTTTTGTTGTTATTAAAGAATTCCCTCTACCTAAAAGAGAAAGTTGTATGAAGTTGCAACTTAAAGATTACATTGTTGATAAACTTAAGATGGAACGCTTAAGTGCTATGATGTAGGAGTAGATTTCTTTAAAAAAAATACTACTTTATATTAAAATAAAAATGTGTTTGGTAACAGATGTTCCAAAAATGGGCGGCACTTGTTGGACTGAATATTCAAGCATCGTTATGAAACATTAACTTGTGCCTCATGGACCATGATTGACTTCCAAACTGATAAGATAAACATAAGACAAAGGCCTCTCTCATATCTAAACTAAAGGAACAAGGTCTTCCGTATTAATTCGTGAGCTTTAAAGCTCCTCAAAGGCCGATTATTTAAATCTTTAGCCCTGCTAGCTGTGTCCCCCTCCATTTAGTCTGACTGCAAAGCCAACAGTCTGCTGTCTGTCATGGTCAGATGTGAGAGTGGTATCACTTCTATTGTCTAAATCTCTGCCAGAAAGAGAATTTGTGGAACTAGTGCTGTCAACTCGCTTGAAGGTGAGCACAGAGAAACCTCACCCTTCCCCCAAACGTATTAATAATGCAGAAATAAAAAGCATTGCTTTTTGATAAAACAGAATATATAATAATTCAGTCCTCACGCAAATGATTCCCGTACAGGACAAAACGGTCTCTGGTATATATTTATGAGTTCAAGCTAAATACTAGCCCGGCAGGAAGAAAATGTTTCCATGGCAGCTGAGAGCAAACTCAATCATTCTGTGTATTACAGCATTTTCTGAAAATAACCCTAATTTTCTGAAGTTGTCCTCGGGGCTCTGATCCTCGTGACACAGTCAATAGACATGCAGCTTGTTGAGTCTGCTGTGCTGTGGTTGCACTGAGGCACACAGAGCATGCTGCAAGAGAACAATACATGTAAACACGTATATTTATTTTAAAAAAAATACTTAGTAGAAAGGTGCAACTCAGCTGCACAATCACAGCTTTGTATCTTTCCTGGATCTTTAAGGCACTCAAGTGGCATTTTATCAGATGATCAATTTGGAGCAGACCGCTGCATTTTTCCCCGACACCGCTGGACTAAACTTTTCATTTACTTGGTTTGTAACCTGGATAAAGAATGAGGATTCTTCATGTCGTCATGTTCTGCTGCTTCTATGGTGAGTTTAGGTGTATCTTTTTTAATTAAAATTCATATCGACAGGTTTTATTCGTAAAATTTACATTGTTACAAGTTAGGTGTGAAGGAGAGCAAATCTTTGACTTCACAATGGTTAATTAGCTACATTTCTAAGTGTGATTTTAATTGATGAGCTGCACAATATATTAAAATTGGTCTTTCTAATTATGGTGTTTGTCACCAACAACTGTTTTATTGACAGAAAACAACAAGTTTATTGAATTATACAAGTAGGTTGTGATGTTGTTTCAGAATGTATGTACTTATGTACATTCTTTGCGTCGTATATTAGTGGCTGCCCTTGTTGTATTTCTATGAGCATACTCTGAGTTGTCGCCTAACAAAAACATTGGAACCTTTCTTGGGCGACTCCGGCTGGGGCTTGTTGCGTGTCATCCTCCTCTCCCCGCCTTTCAAGTCTATCTCTACTAATCTAAATCGAGGCAAAATGCCAAAAATATCTATATTTTAAAAGACAATTTGAAAAACCAACAAACAAAGGCACATACTTGTGGGATTAATGTATTGTATAAACTACACATTGCACATAAATTAGGTAAAATAAAAAAAGAATATCAGGTGAATCTAAAAAAGTGGAACGCCACAATTCAAATCAACCATAAAGAATGAACAGTATGCGCACAGGAGATACGATGTGTACTGTGTGCATCACTTCCCGTGAATCATACAGAATTAATTTACAAGCAGAGGTACAGTAGTAATGTGTGAATTCATTCTAATGTGCTTCCCTGTCAAGCAATTCATCCACATTTCAACATTCATTTCAGTAGATGCTGTGGTCACCAGGTGTAACCAGGCACTTGCTTTATGCTGCAGGTGTGTGTGCAGAGGCTTCAGCAGTGTTGGAGGTGAGCGGCCATGTTGGAGCAGAGGTCTCCATCCACTGTTCTGGAAGCTGGACCACAGACAACAGCTCCGAACGCCACAACATGTACTTCTGCAAAGGCGTCTGCTCCAAAGAAAACATTCTCATTCAAACGGCGAGCAAGAGGTTGGACGTCACGCGGCACGGGAGATACAGCATGGAGGTCAACGGGGGAGACGGGGCCTTCAGCGTGACCATAAAGAGGCTAAAGAGGACGGACGCAGGGACATATCACTGCAGAGTGGAGGACACTCTTCATGGGTGGCACCAGGAGGTCGCTCTTATAGTTGCAGATGGTAAGTTTAGGCCTCGATGCATTCAAGTTCCTGCAGGAAATGGGACATTTTGGGATAACGATGAACAATATATCTTCTATTTAGGATATTGTATGAAAGTAATCTCAAAGTGTTGACTGACGGTTACCCTGAGAGTATCTTCAGGATAAAACCAACCACAATGCATGAAGCTTGGCAACCTGGTCTTGCTTTGGGTGGAATGTCCGAAGATATTTTATGTAGTGTATCTTGTGATTCAGCAATATCACATGAGCACAAAGATTAATTGCCACTCAAGTTTGTCCTTTCATTCAAATTTTTTTCATTTAAAGCGTCCACTGTTCCTCTGGGATCGCCTCCCTCCACCACCCCCATTCAAACTCTGCCCCAAGGCAGCTTTGCATCTGGCACTGAACCCTCACCGGCAGCATCGACCCGGCCCGCTGCAGACGAAAAGACCAACCAGACGGCAACACCCTACCTCAAAGGTATTTAGAGCCACAGTCAGGAGCTGTTTTCTTCTAGCAAGCCATTATTAATTATAACTAAGAATTAATAATGGCTTGATCAGTTTGGTAAATACCCTAAAGAAACCCTCCCCACCCCAAAATTGTTTTTTTCCCCCACAACTGGAAAGAATGCAGAAAACAAACTGAAAAAGAGTCAAAACTGTTAGGAATATAAACACAGAGGACTATTTAGTCATTTTGTTTTGGGCGACTTGTTGTAAAGTAAACCGTATCGTCACAAACTCATCCCGGACTCTGTTTGCAGACACCACAGTGGTCATCATAGTTTCGATAAGCCTGGCTCTTCTGGTGTGTGCCATCATACCTCTTATATTATACAGACACTTGTGGAGTAACGCAGGTGAGGCAACACGTACATAAATGTGCACACAAACTGCTCTCATACCATTGTGTGATCTGAAACCAAAAAAGAGCTTTCACATGTTTTAATGAATCCCGTGGCTTGTTTGTTTCAGAAGGTCAGAACAAAGGGGAGGTGAGTGACCATTTTCTCGTTAACCAGCTTTTATTTTGATTAAAATGTTCATCTCTTATGACTGTTAATGCAATACGTTTACTACTCAGATGAAATCATTCTTAATGACAATTCTTATGTATTTACAGCCTGAATACTGTGAGTAAAATGCAGACATTGCCTCTACTCAGGCTGCAGTGAGGCTGCAGTCTTTAGATGCTGAGCCAGTATTCATAATTCCTCCCAGTACACTGCAGTCTACCAGGTACTGAATCCCACACCTCTGGACTGGACTGAACAGAAAGCACGACTTTATATCCGTACATTTTTGCTTGTTTTTTTTAGATCTGTAAAATTCAAAGTAGTGGTGTAGTTAGACCTGCAGAGGGTGCTACACACATTTGATCTCACTTTGGAATTGGACCCCTTTGGAGACACTTATTAAAGGCAACCATGAATACAGAATTGGTTTTGAAAATATTATCAGATCCACCAGTGTCTGTTTAGAAGATACATTTTCATGTTTAAATAAAGGTCATGAGTTTACACAAAGACCACATCAATAATTGTTAATCACACGTCCATTTCCTTGCACACGCACAAACCTGCAGAGTGTTGTTGCTTGTGTTGTGTCATTCTGAGTCACTCACTTTCCAGAAAGGGTGTAAGATGGTCAGAGAGAAGTTAAGAGAAATACACATTCTATCGTCACATTTACAGCGTACAGTTTTAACACCTCCAGCCAACAGTGGACAACCCACTCAGAGACATTTAAGCTCAAGTCTGATAACTACACACTTTGTGAAAGTCTCCATGTCTGCCACCTGTTCCTTAAATAACAATGGAGTCATCTCCTGCCTTTCACACTCGGGCTTCATGTAACTTGTGGCCCACTCGGTGAGTTTTGAGCGCAAACATTCATAGACACAGCATCAAAAAACATGAATGACTCAGTTTTAGATCTCATTAGATGTTAGCACTCAAATATAACATTGTAATGTTGTGGTATCCTTTTGTTTTCATGAGGATCAAGACCCGTGCTTAGAATTGCTTGTAGGTGTTTGTTAATTAACTATAAATCAGTAGTTTAGGATAAATGCTTTATGGCAGAGAGTTGATATGTGTAAGGCTACAGACAGGAACCACTCTGTTAAAAAGTAACAAAATCCACCAAACAGCACCTCCAAAGTGAGAAACTAATTCCCAGTTGCTTTCAGGAAGAGCCGTGCCAGCAGTTCCCCCGTGTTTGCAGTCTTTAGGCTAAAGCTAACCAGCTGCTGACTATAGCGCTTCATACTTAACAGAGAGACATGTGTATTAATCATCTTGTCTATTTCTATAAGAACAGCGAAATGTATGTGACTTTTTTTGGTCAAATAAAACATATATTATTTACAGTCCGTCCTTACCATGATAACACTATTTTAGGAGCAGAGGAAGTCAGACGACAACTGGCCGCATCACAGTGTTGCACTCTGCGGTTGAAGTTACCAGTTTCACAAGTGTGTTGGAGAACTACACGGTGCAAAAGACTCTCGCTAGAGTCAGTGTTTGGTTTGTCTGTTCAATAAACAACAATAATGGAAACATAGTTATTCTTTTTTTATTCCATTTCTGCTCATGGATCCCCCCCTAATTGCTTCACACTGGTCCTTTAAACTCGCAATAACAGATATTATTTTGGTCACAGATTTGTTTTCGGGGGCAGCTGAAACAATATCATCTTCCTTTGAGTTAATACAGTAACCGTGTCATCAAGCAGAGCTGCGTCTGCAGATGATAACTCTCTCCGGGTTATTACGAGTGAGCCTTCTCACATTGTCATTTGCCATGTTAATGAGCAACATTATTTGCAGTCCTATTACTGTCCACACAAATATTCTGTCTCTTTTAGCACTGTTGTTGTCCTCCACCAACTCCTGTGGGAAATATCTGGCTCTTTAGTTGCTAAACACTGCACTGTGTTCACCAGCTAATTGCAGGTAGTGTACATCAGGTTTTTGGAGCCTTTTCCCCTGATGACGGGTGCCGGCTGCAGCTGGAATGATGAAAGGTGTGAGAGTGATCCAAAACAGTTTTGGGCTGGACAGCTGAGCAACGAGCTGAAACTAAAACTCTAAAGCTGAGAGGAGCTCCGTCTGCAGATGATGAATCTCTCCGGGTTATTACGAGTGAGCCTTCTCACATTGTCATTTGTCATGTTACAGAGCAACATTATTTGCAGTCCCATTTCTGTCCACACAAATGTTCTGTCTCTTTTAGCACTGTTGTTGTCCTCCACCATCTCCTGTGGGAAATACCTGTGTCTTTAGTTGCTAAATGCTCCACTGTGTTCACCAGCTAATTGCAGGTAGTGTACATTTGTTATTATATAAATACAGGTTACATCCACTTTAAAACAGCTGCACCAAAGCAACTGCAATTTTTCATGAGCAGGCCTACCGTACCAAAGTGAACAGAATTTTCTTTTTATTTACATATGCTTAGTTTGAATTGTTTGTCGTAGATATGAAGAAAAGCATCTGTATTTTGTTCCAGTTATTTGCTTTCTATTCCTTTGCTGTATTGCAAAACAGGCTACATGTACTGATACCCGAAATTGAAACTATAGTGTGGCCTTGCATCGGAGACAAGGGTCTTCTCACTTCAACTTTGCCAACGCAAATTCTTCCGCTCTCTTACAGTCAAAACCACAAGAAGAAGCTGAGAGCTGAGAGCTAACCTCGATGGTGTTTCCTTTGCATCAGCGTGTGCAGTGGTAGAGCATGTGCATGATGAAACAGTTAACTCCTTTTTAGGTTTTTAAAGAGATAGACTTTGAATCAAAGTACAGTCTGGAGGGACTACGAAGAAACTACGGAGCTGGCACTTTATTAATCAGAATGAAGATCATTTCTGTCTTCTGCTGTCTTCTCTATGGTAAGTGTGATAATGAAATACGTAGAAACAGTCTAAACAACTCAAAGATGCTCTAACTCTTGTCTCATGATTTAATTTGGGCAGCTGCTGGGACAGAGGGTGCAGGCACCAAAGTAGAAGGATTCGAGGGGGGAGAAGTGTCGTTCCAGTGTTCACACAGATATGCGTGGAATAACAACAAATACCTCTGCAAGGATCCATGTAAAGACAGACAAGATGTACTGGCTACAGTACAAAATGGTGGGAGGATAACTCTGGTGGACTCGGGGGACGGAGTCTTCATTGTGACCTTCAGTCACCTCCAGCTGTCCGACATGGGGAGATACTGGTGTGCAGTGGAAAGATTTGGTTTTGATACATTCACTGAAGTGCAGGTTACTGTACAGAAAGGTACGTGTATGATCCTATCACTCCGACCTTGAATAGGATGTCTCTTTACACTGACTGCTTTTATTTTTGTCTCTGCATTCGTAAATACACATTTCCCCATCAGAGGTGGAATGTAACTAAGTACATTTATTCAAGAAACATTGGACTTTCTACTCCACAACATTTATCTGACAGCTGTAATTCTTTACAATATTGTGACATACATGTTTGTGTTATATGTCAGTTTGTGTTTTGGCTCACAACACCTTAGAAAATAAGCAGTTTTTTGTTGGGGCCCCTTGTCGTGTGTTTCACAAATCCATGACTTACATCAAAGAATGATTTCCTCTTTAAACTTCTCGTGAGACTTTATTGAAATAAGTGTTCAAGGCTCAAAGGTGGGAGATAAATGTCCCAAAAAATCATACAAATGTGTGTATCTTTTTCTTCTTCTCTCCATCCCCATCAATGATCTCATGAACCTAACGCTCATCTTGTGAGCCCTCTAGGTGTGAATCTACTGCGCTAAACTCACTGTATAAAAAGTCATTTAAAGCTCCACCTCGACCTGCTACAAAATACTCTTTCCACATTGATGTATGAAAACATAATAATCTAATAATATTATTTAATAATATATCCATGACCGGGGACATTTGTTACTCCAGAACGAAACATTTAGTTGATGATACTTTTACTTAAAAGACCAGTGTGTAGGATTTAGTGACATCTAGTGGTGAGGTTGCAGATTGCAACCAAATGTGTACGGCTCCACTCACCCCTCACTCTCCAAGCGTTATTCTGAATCCTGCCGCTTCCCTTGGCGAGACCCGCCCTGCGTAGCTGGTTGAGACTAGATAATAACCTCAAGTGTAAGAGTCAGCTCATTGGTCAGAGCATAGGACCTGAATACATCAGGTTACCAGCACATGGTAGCATGGACACTAATCCTAGGGCTTGAATGCTGCACATGTTGGAGAACCTCAGTGACCTGCAGGTCACGTGAAAACGTAAAGGGGCCGCTTTAGAGCCAGTGTTTGGTTTGTCCGTTCGGGGCCACTGTAGCAACATGGCGGACTCGGTGAAGATATGAAGAGCTCATTCTAATGTATCAAAAACACGAAACACTGACGACTACCAGACACTCCGCGATAACACACTGGTCCTTTAATTAGGCTTACATTTACAGTAACAGAGTATTTTTGGATAGTTATATTGGTACTTCTATTTATGTAATGGCTCTAAATACTTCTTCCACCACTGTTCCCTTAAAGCAGTTGCAGTTGTGACCACAACTGCCATATCTCCCACATGGACGTATCCTAATACCTTAGCAGAATTAACACCTGGAACCAGTATGCCTGCAAACCTTTGGACAGGTGAGAAGAAAACATAATCAAATTTGAATCCTTACAGATATAAATGGTACATTAAGAATTTAATTTTTTAAGTAATATTTTATCCAACCTCAAAGCTTCAAACAACACCAATGGCGGAAAAAAGAACAGCAGCACAGGTGAGTTTCTAGCTTGTAATTTGGTGTGTGCAGTTGGTGCATGAATATCCGTCGCGTGTGGATATGTCAAGTTGTTGAGCCATATCTCTTGTTTTTGGTCAGGCACCGCGTTGTACGCTACAGTCGGGGCTGTTGCCATGCTCGCTATTTTGATGCTGGCAATAATCATCGGGAAACGCAGAGTAAAGTTAAAACGTCAACCACAAGTTTGCTCCAACATCACAGACCTCGTCAGAGCCGATGAAAGCGAGGTATGAGACGCCACACACAGCAACTGTCTTCCCAGAGAAACATGACGATTGTCTTGGCAGCGAATCAAATGAAGCTGACGACGATTACGTTTCCTTTCCTGGTTTCAGAGGTCAATGTTGCTTTTACAGCGTTAACCCCAAGCTATTTTCTAGGTTTATGCTCGAAATATCATACCCAAACTAAAAAGGGTGTATCTCTGCAACCACAAAGGCTATTTGAATAATGTTGGTGTTATAATAAAGGCAACACATGTGGGCTTCTGTTCAGATGTGTATATATTAGTATATATGTTACTGGTTAAGAGTAAATAAAGATGAAAGACAGCACAAGTTGAATTTCCAGGTTCGCCTAGAAACAAAAGCACTTTCAGGATGATTATCTCTTGGAAAGATGCACATAAACAGAAAAGCACCTCTGAGGTCATAGCTCACTATGTGATCAGTCTCTATGCAAAGTTTGACTTTGAAAAAGTAAAGCAGAACAAAGTTAGAGAGGTTTTAGTACAGATAAATTAGGTGAAATGGGCATTTGGGCAATTTGAATTTTCTCATGTACCAAACCATATATTTCACTTTTATATTACTTATGGTGTTCAATACATCCACATATAGCAGTATTTGTTGATTAGAAGAAGAAAAATTAATAAAAAATAAAAAAAGCCAAAGATAAGCAACATTTGTGACTGTAAGCGCTAAATCGATTCATGTTGCTGTGTTCTTTGGCTCATATCTCAGAGATGCTTTGGTGCAGAAGGATTTTGAAAATACATTTTTAATCTGTGTGGAGTCCTCTTGCTTTTTGCTATCTGGCTTTTTCTGATAGCACCGAGCTACGGGTTGCTAGTTCCGTAAACGTGCTGAGTGGGCTGACTCCTGACAAAATGATGATTATGATATTTTCATAATTCTTTCAGTTGGTGTTTGAGTTGTGTGTAAATGGCTTACTGATTCTCGTAGCCCAAGTTCTCTTGTTTAATTTGATGTATAACATCAATATATTTGCTTATGTTTATTGTAAGGTTTTACACAGTCTAACTATGATGTGTAAATAGGTGCCCAATTGGGCGCCATGGCGCTTAAAAGGCTAAGACGCTATAAAAGCCAGAACTAGTCCCTGTTGCCATTTGTATTTATAATTTTAGGAAATATGCTTATTTGCATACTTGCTGAGAGTTAGATGAGAAGATAGATACCAGTCTCACTTCTCTGTGTTAAACATGACACCTTGGTGACCTTTAAAGGTGGGGTTGGAGCATGTTCTGACTTTTTTATGTTTGAGTCTGTAGTACGTCATATTTACAATGCACATTTTGAATGAGGCTAATCATTTTGAACTACTTCGGTACTCTTAATGTGGTATCTATGGATGCGTTGCTGAGTAGATTCACATCAGAGGTACACTTAAATTCAGTGAAATAAAGAACATACTAATAAATGCTGATTTGTTTTTCCTTTGACACTTTTCAACAGGCTGACTGTGAGTACGATGATATTGGCGAGGACGTGCAGTCGACTATCCAAAGCACGATGTCGAATGTAGCGCACCCCTTCACATTTATGAAAACATCTGTGGCTCCAAAGGCACTGAACATCCAAGACACTCAGCTGCAAATGTCCAAGACAAACGTGACATCAGCTGTGGGATCTACATCAAACCACTTACATCTGAAAGAACAGTTGAAGGCTGTCTTGGAAAACACACAAATAAACCTACAGCAACTAAAAATGCAAAAAGCAAACCCACACAGAGCTGTAAAAGCAATGCATCCACCTGTGATTCCACTTTGCTTTGGTTTGGTTTGGATGTCTCTGGGACAGTGTGAGGTGGAGACTTGTATGGACACTGATGTACAACTGAACTGTACCGCCTACGGTGCTTCTTCAGTTTTATCCAACGGCTATAATTCACTTTATATAAATGTGTATTCTTTACAAAGGGATTGGAGACAGGTTCTATCTTTGCATTGATTTAGTCATTATGTGTGTGCCAATATATTGACAATTTGACTTTCAACTGTAAAAAGCAATAAACGGAATGTGTATTTTTACTTTTGAATATTATTTAGTTCATACTACAGTCCTAGAATGTATTAAGCTGAAATGTCTATTGTTGAAAGAGTTGAGATGATTGTAACTGGAACACAACAGTGTTAAGTCAGCATTAAGATATATCTGTACCTTTAAAATCAACATGAAGGCCTCTGTGTAGTATGTTAAAGCTCCTTACTTTGGCGACTCCTAGTGGTCATATTAATAAAGACACTCTGGCCTGAAAACTGACTCAACCGAGCAAATGCTCATTTCCAGTACATTATTGTGAAACTTTTAAACTTATTATTTTGTGTGCTCTGTGGAGCAATAACAAATCGATGAATAATTCCTAATGATGTTAAAAGAAAGGATGTTTAAGGCTTACTTGCATAAATAATGTAACAAAAGACAGACTTGCTTCTTGAATTTCCACAATAGGGAGAAAGTAGGTCAATGGATACATACACAATATGTTTCATGGCATAAGCCTTGAACTTATCTTTCATGTTTCATTTTTAAACATATTCTCGTTTATTATCAATCTTCATGACCTTTCCAATGGAAGGTTAAAACCAGTATTGCAACCTGTTGTTGTTACACAGATCAATGTTATTAATATTAATGTCATGCTATAGATGGCAGCAAAGAATAACAGGTGCCACTTTTTAATAAAGCATACTTTATAAATGTACTTTTTAAAAATCTTTCCCATCTCCTGATGGATATGTGTGGCTCTCTAGCTGCTTTATGCTCCACTATGTTCACCAGATATTCAATAGCTGTGTCTGTTTGCATGTTGAGTGTTCAGCAGTTAGGGAACAGTTGGGTTATTAAAGAGAACTGAAACAGCTTCCTGCGGCAGCTGGAAACCAATCTAATGAGAGCAGTTCAAATAATTGGCAAAAGTTATGGGCTGTAAAACCAAAATAATCCGCTCAGACGCTCCATTGTTGCTGTTAACTTCCGTTTGGCATACAGTAATAACAACATCTGGGTTAGCAAACTGTGAACAATCTATTCAACTGGTGTTGAACCTCATCACACCTACTTATAGAAGTGGTACAGTACCAGATAGCTATGCTGGAGTCAAGCACAAGTAAAGACAGAGTCAAGAGGATTACAGAGGACTATACGGTTGCCTTGAAGGATGCAGTGAAGTAAACCTGAATTCATTGAACTCTGGATGTGCTGTTATAAAAATGTGAATACATTTAAAGGTGACTTTTTTGTGTCACCTAAGCCGCAATGATTTCACTTTCATAGGTTGAAGGTTATGTGTGGACTGGTTTGTTCGTGAAAGAGGAAGAGGTTTAAACACATGGACATGAAAGCACCGGATTGAGCACACGGACACAGTCCTTCTTCCAGGTTGCTGCCTCATTGTGCAGCTGGAGAGGAATCTGCCTGTTGCAAACTGAAGGTAGACTGGGAGTGATGGGAGCAACCTGGATCTCATGGGGAACCACTACAACTGTCATCATTACTATACTACAAATCCAAGGTGGGCCGCATGACGTAATAGACTTCACTTGAGTTGAACTATTTATTAAAACGCATGATTACATGATTCCGCAACTAATACATCTTTTTTTTTCTCTGAATGACAGCTCGGATCAATATCAAAACCACAGCTGTGGAAGGCCAGAGATTTGACTTCAGATGTAAATATAAAGACGGCCAGCAGAACAATACCAAGTACTTCTGCTATGACAATGATGAGAATGATGACAAAATGTCCTTCGTCTGCCCGATACGGAGACAAAACCACGACCAGTGGCATAAAGACGGGCGTTTCTCTCTGTACGACAACACCACCGGGGCCTTCGTCATCGTCAGGCTGGACAACCTCACCTCAGAGGACAGCGGGACGTATCGGTGTGGGGTGGACGTCGACCTGCCCCCTGACCAATTCAGTTTCATAGAACTGAATGTTTCCCGAGGTACAGTATGTCATGTCAAAGCACAGGTTCTCTGTGTTGACTGCTTATATGCTGCTGGTTGGGGCCTTACAGTTAAATAAGAAGTACAAGACAAACGCTGAATAGTTTCTGTCCACCGGGTGATTTCCATCTAAACACAAGGCGTGGTTTAGATGTGTTTTCTCATCTTTTCTGAACTTTCAATTTGTAAGAAAATGCAAGAAAAATGCTAGTATCTAACACACAGTGTCTGTGTACGTTTTTGTAAACTAACGCAGCCCAGTAAGTAAGATCTCTGTAACTCCGCTATTTATCAGGGAGCTTGGTGTGTTTATTTTATTTCTCTGTATAAATACTTTAGGCATTTTTTGTAACTGTCATTTCCAGTTACTGCATCACCCATCTTTCCGGTGGACGTCCCACTGAACAGTGAGTGATCTGTGTGTGTGTGTGTTTTCATTAGTATTCATAATTCTATGTGTTTGTGAGTGAATCCTCAGCCAGGTGAACTTCATGTATTGTTCT
Source organism: Cyclopterus lumpus (assembly GCF_009769545.1). Taxonomy (NCBI): domain Eukaryota; kingdom Metazoa; phylum Chordata; class Actinopteri; order Perciformes; family Cyclopteridae; genus Cyclopterus; species Cyclopterus lumpus. The sequence continues at coordinate 9,859,480 of NC_046966.1, read as the reverse complement.
CTCCTGCAGAGTTCCACCTGTCACTGTTTATGACTGCAGCGATGTGCATGGCAGCCATGTTGTTCATATGCCTGTTCACGCTTTGTCTTTGGCTGGTTGTTCAACACCGCAGACCTGGCCCGCGCCAGGATAGAGAGGTTGGTCTAAACTTGTAGCCACACTAGCAGCAAGGCCACAGCGATGTCGGTCGGTCCGCCGCTGTGATCAAATATATCTCAGCAACTAGCGGATGGATTGGTAAACACGTTGGTAGGCCTACAGATATTTATGTTCCCATCAGATGAATTGCAATCATTTTGATGATTCTCTGACTTTTGATCAACTCCATCATGATCATTAACCAAAACAATGTTCAAAAAGCCAATAGTTTGGTTAGTGACAAAAGACCTGCATCACTAAAGACATTCCCATCAGACTCAGCTGCACTTGTATTTAGTGCTAAATGATGAGCTGGATTCATAATTGATAACATGGGTTAACCTACGGCTTGGGTTTTGATTGATAGTTGATTGTCAGATGTCAACCATTTATGATCAACTGGTGACCATATAGTGAACCGTATACATGCTAAACATCAGGGCATTAGCATTGTCCCTGTGAGCATGTTAGCATGCTGATGTTAGCATTTGGCTCATTGTGCCTTAGCCACAGTGATGCTAACATGTCTGTAACTCTGTTAGCCAACTGTGAAAAACACTTTTTACAGTAAACAAGAACAAATTTGCATTTAGAGAACACTATGATAGCTTGTGAAAGAAGCAGTTCACTGTGAGCATGTTTCTGTTCCTCCCACAGACATCATCGGACTATGAGACAATGATGCCTGGTGTAAGAACTGAAGCTGAACTGTGCTGCAGCTCTTTGGCTCCAGACTGCGCTGATCTTTCTGCTTTACCACCACCACCTGACTCCTGCTCCCACTTCACATCAAAGCATCGGGAGTCCACTGTCACTCTCGGCCTCAATGGAAATGAAGAAGTGGATGTACCAAAGCACATCGGCCAGTACCAACATCTGGATCTGAGCCAGCTGGAGGAGCATGTCTACCACAGCCTTAAAGGACTCAGCGGTCCTAAAGATGGACCTCTGGTCAAAGAGCAGATCAACTGTTGATGGATAATTTCACGTTAATTACATCCGACAGAAAGTCAGTAACTTCCTTGTTAACCTTTGTTTTTTTGTTGCTGTGTTGATCTTGAGATATATGTAAATATTATTGATAAGAAAGACCAAAATGGCAACATCAAGGTTGTAATAAACCAAAATGATCGTTCATTGTGAGTTGAATGGGCGTTGGCCAATTTGAAGGTTAGCAATAAAGGATCTTTTGTAAGTCAAGTAATTATTAGTTATTACAAGTAATGTTCAGTCATTCCTAGAGGAAATCGTTTTGGACAGCTATAAAAAGACTGAAAGAAACAGCAGTTTGAAAAGGACTCTCAACTCAAGCTGTCGAGAGTTGAAGAAATCCACGAAGAGGAGCATACTGGAAGCTTTAAGCTCCGTCTCTCGCTTTGCTTTCTGATATAATTCCCCAAAATAAACCAAGTGGTAATATCTGAGGGTGTCCCTGTGTACATTATTTACTGGCCTAATTGATGGGAAACATTCACGTTGAGACGACCAAGAGATGGGAAGGGATGTTTTGGTGCTTCTCACAAGTGGTTTTGTTGCATATGAGGAAGCTGGCTCAAGGAAGTGCAACAACAAAGAGGAACATGTGACAAATGAAGAGTTACCACTCGTTTGGAGTGAAATCAGGGCGAGATAAGAAAAAGAAAAGAAAAGTGACAGACGTACACATTGTGTGTGAAGATGATTTTCCTCATGTTGGTCTTTCTTCTGGGAGGTAAGTGTACAAAGGTTAATCTGTTTGTCTCTCTCTCTCTCTCTCCTCATCTATCTGAATGTTTAGTGTCTTGGTGGTTGTAAGTTTTCACAGGTCCGCAGGCCCAGCTGCTCCCAGTAATTCCTGACTGCTGTTTTTGAGTATATACCGTAAACCTGGTTGACTTTTGAAACATTTTGAGAAAGCTGGAGGACGTTTTTGAAGTTTGTTGAGAGCTGTATCTAGTTTAGGGAGTGCACTTTTTGAGCACTATTTATAGGGGCTTATGAAATGATTGATAGAGTTTCAAAATATACAACTTCTCTAATATCTGCTTTTGTTCTTGTGAAGTACGGCTTAGTTTAACCTTTTCAGGCCTCTAATAATATTCAAATGAAACTATTAGAGCAGAATAAACAGCCTATAACTCAGTGTAAGTATAAAATAAAGATCTGACTTTGTTGTTGTTTGTGTTTTGTGCAGGGCTATGGGAGACTGAAGCTATGTCAGTAACAGGAGTGTTGGGAAAGGAGGTCACAATAAAATGCTCTCACTCGTACGCATTTACCAATGTCAAATACTTTTGTAAGGGAGCGTGTCTAAAAGTCCTAATCAGTAGCAGAGCCAATAAGAAGGTTCCAAATGAGAAATACAGTATTGTAGACAAAGGAAACACATTCAGCGTGACCATCTTCCATCTGACAGCGGATGACTCAGGAACTTACAGCTGTGGAATAGAGAGAATTGGTCTGGACACATACATAGAAGTAGTCCTCACAGTCATAGAGGGTGAGTTGATTGAGCACTGTACACGAATAGCTGTCATGTCTGTCTGAAACTGATCTTACACTAATTAAAGGAAGGAAACACAGCACATGGAATGTGACTGAGAGTCAAAGATTTGAGTTAAAATATGTATTTCTTCTTTCTTTCAGTAAACCCACAGGATCCTGACAATGACTTGACAACTACGTTGTCCTCTAGTAAGCAACTGTCTGGATGTGTGTGTGTGTGTGTGTGTGTGTGTGTGTCTGTGTGTGTGTAAGAGAGACAAAGGCGTGAGTGATGTGTCATCACTGAGACGTGCTGTTGTCCCTTTTTCCAGATAAGCTGGTGTACATTGGAGTAGGTCTCGTGGTGGTCATGCTGGCTCTAGCGATGGTCCTTTTGATATTCTTCAGGCATCGAAACAGAGATATCCACGCATCTTCTGGTATAAAACTAACAGACTCTGATATTTGACATACAAACAATGATGGCAGTTTGAAAAATGGCCAGCAATTTATTGTACTTTTAAATTGTTTTTATTTGCTGCAAGAAGTGAAAGTAATAATAATCTAGTTTTCAATTCTCAGGAAAGAACCGTGACAGTCAGAAACAAGTTGGACACCACATCAAAACTTCCTCTTCAACAGCCAATGAGCATCAAGAAGCAGACGGCAGGACTAAGAGCAGCTTAATCCTGTCGACTGTTCAACACCAAGAGTTCAGAGGAGATCACTCGGACAACATTTATTCCAACATCTCTGGTTCATCTGTCTCTCAGATCCAACCAGACGGCCTCCTCTATACCACAGTGAGCTTCAACGCACACACAGACAGCAGCACTGACGCACCTGGCACTGCAGCGCTTACATACTCCACCATTAAACACGACGCAACAGATCCATGTGCGCTCTATGACAACGTCTGAACTCAGTGCTGATCTGCTCAAGTGCTAGAAAAGTCTGTGTGATGCTACACTGAAAATACCCACCATTCACATATTGCTGTAAAACTATTTGTAACAGGTTTCCCTGTTACCCGGTGAGTCTCGGACTTGCACAGAGGCAGCACACAGCTTGAGGTAGTTCAAAATGCTTTTATTACTGACAAACACACATACAGGCTCGGTCACACCCCTCGCTCTTTCCCTCCTGCTCCTATTTGGGGAGAGACACGCAGATCAACCCCAGCTGAGGCTGATTAACCCTCAGCCTGATTAACCCTCAGCCCCAGCTGAGACTGATTAGACATCATCCCGGCACTGTTCCCTGAACCCCCCCCCCTTCCCCCACCCCCTATCATGTTCGGTAGATTTTGGATTTTAGCCTGAAAGAAATCAAATTGTTGAATCAATATAGATAGATTTTCTTCTGTGTTTGTTCTTCTTCTGTAAGGCGCCTACCACCAACACACGCACATGCACACCCACGCACACACACACACGCACACGCACACATGCACACACACACACACACACACACTTAATGAAATAGAAACTGTGATGTGAGCAAAGGAAGAAGCTATAGTGGACAGGCGTCACACCTACAGCTCTAACTTAATGTACCCACGCTTTGTAATTAAGCTCAAAGCTTCTTGGTTCATATTGGGACTAAAGTAGTGTTTATAGAAAACGATGACAGCCTTACATTGAATTTAAACTCAGTGAAGTGGTCTGAGAGCTGGTGTAGAGTCTGAGGAAAACAAAAGCAGAGAGAGAAGGTTTGCAAAGATTGCAAACGATGCTGCAGGAAGGAGTTCTAAAACCAGGATATTAGTTGGTAATTTTGCTCTTCTGAAACAGAAATCAAGCTAAAAGTCAAAGTTATCTATTTTTCTTACGTATTACTGCACTTTATTTAACAGCTCTTGCACCTCTCAAACTCTATGCTGTCTGACATTTTATTGGAAGAATGATATGGTAGTTTAAAGAAAAGCCAAACAGTGTGTCTTATTTTTGGGGATTATCCTCAGCCTTTTTTGTGGCCAATCACATTTTAAGACCTGTATGCAAGTGTTATACAAATTCTTAAATTGTGAGGAAATTGGTTCCATCTGTGTGCAGCTTGCTGCGATGCGGTTTGTATGTGACGGGTATTTGACCACCGGCAGGAAAAGAGCTGTACTTGGTTGTTGTTGCTGCTGCTGCTGCTGCTGAGTCTGTTGGTGTTTCTGTTACTGAGGAAACACAGACATGACAGTGACTTAAATTGAACTTGCAAGTCTTTGCAACATTATTATGTAACCAATGATTTTCTGACCACAAACCAGGTTGTCAGCGTTGAGATGTTCAACACAATGGCAGCCGCCTGGCCCTGCGAACAGATCAGATCAGCTGCTTTCATATCCTCATTTGTTTGTGTTTGTTAGCTTCTCAATCCTCCATCCATGCAGCTTGATGGTGGGTTTGATCATTAGGGTCACAGTGTGATATTTTCCTCATTCACTGTATTATTGTGTAACTGTTTTTTTAATATAAATGCTTGGAGCATTCTAAATCTAAATTCTTCCATGTTATATATGCACTGTGCTACATTATTTCTCCAATAAATCAAATAACCATAATCATATTTAAAAAGTCAGGTCTCATTCATTTCCCAGCTTTATTCCACTCATAATATAACAACAAATCAATTTGTTTTCTTAACCTCCTGAAATGAAAAACGAGGTAAATTTATTTAGGATTGCTATATTTTATTCATGATGTTTGACTGAGTACTGGGTACAAGTTGCATTTACAGGATACATAGTAAAACTCAGTAGCACAAGCAGTGAAGAGTCATCAAGTCCACGAAGTGACTCACTAATGTAAAGTGAACAGTTATATCTGTTTAAGGTTTGCCAACATTAGCCACCAAAGGGTAAAGGTCATACAAAGTGAGGCTGTGTTGCAGCAGAACCCTCGAGTGTCTTTTGGCTTATTTCACTTTCCATTTAAATGAGCGAGAATGTTAAATTTGGTTTCAAAGTTCCACTTAAAACTTTAGAAATCCTCCCATTGATGGTTGTTCGCACCAGCAAAACATAACTCAAAATGCAAATATGTGTGTATGTGATACGATACTCAGAAGGATTTAGAGGTTGACTGACTTTATCTCCTTGGGGGAGAACTGCGAAACAAAAAGTACTGTGAAAGAGTGAAAGTCACATGACACCTGAACACACAGACATGCTACACTAATTTGTATTAATCTATGATGTCCATAACTAATTAACATCCATAAACCATGCACTTACAAATCTTGTCCAGAACTTGCCAGAACTTGAAATTGTCTAATATTTCTATTTATTTAACAATACATTTTATTATATTATTGAATTTAATAAACTTAGAAAGCATCACATTAATGTTGTCATGAGCCACCTTTGTATGTTACTCATTGATTTCCATGATGGTGGACATGAAGAACTTAACATGAATGTATTCATATTTAAAGAGTAAACAGTGTTTCTTTCTTCACTTCAGTCTGTCCATCTTGCGGTCCTTGTGTCATGTCTCACTCTGTCAGCTGGCAGCTTTTAAGTCTTGACATTCATCGGTTAGTTTGAGTCTTCTAAGTTACTAGTACTGAGTCCAAATTTAAAACAGTGCATATTAATTGGCTAAGACTCCATTACAACCAATCCTGGGTCTGAATGGGTTGAATCAATGAGTTGTTACAGTAGGTTTAGATCCAAATATCAGAGGGACACTGTGGACATTGTTCTGTGAAGTACAATCATATTTGGTTAAACAGATGATGAGATCACGAGATGCAGCGGATGAAGAATAACTCTGAATGTTAGTTTGCACTCTTGCTCTCCATCTCATGGAGGAAAAAAAAGAATCCTCATTTTAAAATGCAAATATTTCTAATAATGTTCTAGAAAGCAGAAGCTGACAGACCCGAGAGACAGAACGTGTGGTGGCAGAACGTATGATGCCATAACGAAGAAAGACAGAGAAAAGTAGCTCAATATTTGATGCCAAGTGGTATTTAAACTGGCAAAAAGACAGACAATGGAGACAATGAGATTGTCACTGAAATTCATCATTTATTTAATGACAGGTAATTATATTATAATTCACGTGTTTTTATTTGGTAAGTGAAAAAAATATTTTTGTCAACAAATCATTTGACAGTGTTATGAAGAAATAACTTCTTGTTTTACAACAGGTGGTGTGAGATTATCTGTCTCAGGAAACCAAGGAGGACATGTTGACTTAAACTGTAAGTACAATGAAAGAAGTACTTACAGGTACTTTACTTTTTCCTTTCAGAATTTCTACTTTCTACTTCTTCTTGACTACAATGCAACATTAAAAGTGTACTTTTACACCACAGCATGTATCTGATACTATACTTATTTACTTTGCAGTAAATTAATGTACATATAAAACATAACCAGCTTACAAAATAGGGTGCATAGTTATCGATTAAACTATCTAGCTGTATGGTTAAAGTTAGATTCATCATAATTATATAATAATAGTTTACAGTTAAATAATGTATCTTAATTATTTAGCTATTCCACTATCATTGATGGGGTGCTATACTGCTTACACACAGTGTGGGTTATTTCAAATAAGACATTTATGTGTTTGTGGTAAGAAAATTTAAAGAAAAAATGTAATTCATCATATATGTCTTTTAGACTGGGATGACATTACATCAGTGGCAATACACCACAGTACTGGACAGACTGTCCGAATTGAGTGCACCTATCCAAACCACCATGAGAACAATGAGAAATACCTGTGTAAGGGGAGGAACCCTTTCAACTGTAATCGGCTGATACAGACAACGGAGCAGGAGAGAGATGTGGTTAATGGCAGATTTCATATCAGGGATAACAGAAGGAAGAAGTACTTCTATGTGAACATCAACAATCTGAGCACAGACGACGCCGGGTGCTACTGGTGTGGCTCCAGCAGGACGGGGCAGCGAGCTGGATACACCAAACTCCTCCTCTCTGTAGGTGAGTACACTGACAACTTGTGTGGGATACTTTAACAAACAAGTATAACTTATTCACTGTGTACCTATGAACCAAATGAGGCACAATTATTTTATCAAAATATGTCTGTGCTGCTGTTGATGAATAGATGTGTAGTAACTTTGCAGCGTATTACTATTGACCTATTTTAGAGGTCTGTTCATATTGTTTTTGTCTCACACGGCTGCATAACTGAGCTAAAACTAAGTGCAATAACACTAGCATACAATAAGTACTAGCATTAAGTAAATACTTGTACTTTACTTAAGTATATCAATGTTCTGCTTGTTAGTATACAAGTGTACTTTAACTTCACAACATCTACTGACTATTGAGCTATAGTAAGATACTTAGATTCAACATACAAAACACAAAGTACTTTTACATATTTCCATAGATGATAAATACTTGTAGAGTGGTTAACATGTGCTTCATTTGACGAGCTGCAACAGGAAAGTTGAGCAGCTACTTGATCGGAGTATACAATAGAGGAGCAGATCTGTTATACCAGCTATAGATATATATCAGACAAACAACTCAAGCTGCATGTGTGTAGGCAATTTGAATCCAGGGCAGTCAAGGATTCTGCCACAAATGATACAGACCATAAATATTATAAACAATTACAATTTATTTCATGAAAATCTTAAAGGTCATAACTTTAAAATGCTACATGTTACCACATCAGTAATAAAGCTAAAATAATGTAATTAATTGATATAATAATATAACAATGACAGGGCCATTCTGCGTCACAGGTCACAATGAGGTTTTGTTTACTTCTGATACGTTAGGTATATTTTGCTTCCAATGCTTTGAATGGGTTTGAATGCAGGATTTTGTCACATCTCTAACCTTCTAGCTTTTAACTCTCACACAGCTGATAGACACATCACAATCAGAAGATCAGACCCTCCAGCTCTGCAGGCAACCGAGTCATCTACAACCCGTAAAGTTCTCCATTCAGGTGACCTCGTGACCTCCGGTGGCCGATTGCTACTGCTAACAAACAGCTGCTGTTCACACCTCCCTTCATACGCATCACACTTTCACTGAGCAAACACACACCGACACAACCTCTACTTTACGCTGACAGCATGTATTCTTTAACAGCTTAAACTGTTGTCTCTTGGTTGCAGATCTGATTGCCATTGTGGTAGTGGCTCTGGCGTTGTTACTGATACTTGTGCTTGTATTTATACTGTGCAGACACAGACTCCCCAGGACACAAGGTGAGGGTTGGAAATTTGGCCCAAAAAAATGATGATGAATAACTGAATTAAAGAGGCAAATCTACATGGAAAGCTTAACTTGAACATGAATTTGACTATCTACTCAAATGTTCTTGTTCCCAGTGTGTTGTGCCGCAGGGGGATCATTAGAGCAGAGGACAAACGATGAACACGACACAGAGGTGTGTGTGTGTGTGCGTGTGTGTGTGTTTGTGAGTTTGCATATGCGCACAACAATTACATCTATCACACTACTCCCCTTCTTCCTTTGCAGGAAAATCATGGTGATCACCACTATGATGAGATACAGATGCTGAACCAGCAGGCGAGCTCAGGAGACGCACTGATGTCTGTTTATGCAACTGTTGACGCTCCCACGGACCAGCTCCACTATGCCAGCATTAGTTTCCAGAGGGACCGTCATGGGGGGAGGGGGAGGGGGAGTAGCTTAAATGTAGCTTAAACAAGTAGTTTAAGCTACATTTTTGACTGATGGACCCTATAATTTTGAATAAATAGTTAGCTAATTATTATACCTGTTCATTCATTATTATGCGGTGTAGCTAATGATGTGACTTATTAATGTAAATGTGCTCTGAATATGAGGATATATATTTGGTTTGTGTCAGCCATTGCGAGTGAATCTTCGGACACTAATTCTCGTATTTTGAAACCAATGCTGGTGGTTGCTATTGTTTTTAACTTCTTCTGTGAACAAACATAATGAAGTGACATGAAACATCCAGTTTCACCACTTTCAGTTCATGATCCATTAAAGCTCATGAGTGATGAACGGCCAGTGGACATCATATTTGTCTTAAATACAGAACATCTCGTGCATGTGAACACGTGTCACCGCGACCTTGTGTTGCTTTGCAGCGCCCTCCTCTGGTTGATCAGGGGATCAGCAGGTGGTTGGCTGGTGTGACGACTCTCAAGCGTCAGTTGTCACAAAATATGTTCAATATCCACAATGACCTCCACCTGTTACAGAAATAAACGTGATTGTCTATTATATTCACGCCTAATTGGTGTTTTTGAGAATCATTTATGGAATTTCATAGTGGATTGTAACTTTGTCAGATATTATATTGTTTTGTTCGCTTCAGACACATTTCTACATTATTGCACAAAACGAGGACTGTTGATTTTGTCCCCATCAGTTACAGTGAAAGTCCATTTGACAGACAGCTTGGTAACACTTTCTATAACGAGCAAGCCCAAAATAGATTATAAACATACTTATAATGTGCTATCATTTTCTTAAAGCACTGTAAGTCATAAGCACTCAAACATATACATAATGCTTTATAACAATAATCATAACACTTCTATTATGACTAACATGGTCAAACAAAAAACACTTAGAGTTAGTTAAAAAATCATATTATAATGTATTATAACAGTGCTAAAAATGCATTTAAAAATATTACAATGTATTACCATTATGGGAATTATAATATACTATGATACTAAAGTGATAATTATTAAGTATTATGATACTTGACTTAATAAGTAATTATATAATGCTTATTAATGTGTTGATGTGTGTGATTATTGTTATGAAGCATTATGAATATGTATAAGTGCTTATACTTTGTGAGTAGTACTTTATGAGTATAACGCATTATAAGTATGGTTATAAGATATGGACGTCATGAAGACTGTTGCAGGACGAATTATTCTAATAAGAAAAAAATGTGTTATTTTGCAAATTTAAGTAAAGAGTTAATTTGCAAAAACACCTATTCAAAATGATAGTAAAATAAAAGAACCCCTTCAGATGTTTTGTCATTTTTTTTCGGATTACAAGTCCAAAAACTGTATTGTAAAACTGATGACATGTATATTGACGTCCCAGCTGACCAATGAGAGAGGAAAGTGACGCTGGAGGCGGAGCCACAATCTCCGGCGGAGGCTGGGTGTCGCCTGACCGGATGATGACAGAAGTTTTCGGTTTATTGTTGCTACTTTTATCATGCACTCACTCAGATAATAAGCTCGCCAGCTCTCTGACCGCAGTCGGGACTGTTGACTCTGAACCTCTTTGTGTTTCCAGTAAATAAACTCTCTGAGGCGGCGGCAGACTGCGGTGACATCTGGGAACTTTTGGTTTGAAGAGCGACCCCTCGGCTCTTATTTGACCGGGGAGCAGAGCAGGATAGAGCCCGCTGGGCTGACCGAGGTGCCGCGATGGGAAACCGGGGGATGGAAGACCTAATTCCCCTCATCAACAAACTCCAGGACGCCTTCAGCTCCATCGGCCAGAGCTGCAACTTGGACCTGCCGCAGATCGCGGTCGTCGGCGGCCAGAGCGCAGGGAAGAGCTCCGTGTTGGAGAATTTCGTCGGGAGGTTGTACCGTTAATATGGATTCATCTGACGATGTGAATGTGATTTGTTTCCCTTCTTGGGACTGCAGTTTGTGGCCCTTTTTTTTCTTTTAAGACAAACTACCCCGAGTTTTTTTGCGTAAAAGTCGCCAACTAAGCACTTTGTTACGCGCTCTGCTTGTCGGTGCCTCCCTGTTCCTCACGTTTTTTTTCTTCTACGGAATCTTTCCATTTTGGAGGCGAGCTATTTATTCTCTGTCCACAATAACGCATGTTAAGCTGAAGAAAACAGCAGTTGATTGAGAGATAAAAACTCGAAATGTGTTAGTCTCGAGCTCCTCATCCTAAATTTATAAGCATATCACTTTAAATTAGCACTGATCTGTTCAGTCGGTGATTCATATCTGGCCCATTCTTTCAAACATTGACAACGGGTTTTTCCTTGAGACTGCTTGCAGGCGGTTGTAAATACATCTTTATAGACCTGAAATGACAAAGGTCAGGTCAATGTTTTACTTTCAAGGGCGAGGTATGCTGCAAAAAGATTGTTGGCAGGTATCATGAGGTCACTGCCAAATAGATAAATAGATAGGAGACATCACACATGAAAACGACAGGAGTCTGCACTCCCAGCATGCCTGCACTGCTGAATGTCTTCGTGAGGTTGATGAATGAGTATAAAGGAATTTGAATGAGTTGCGTGGCAAATAAAGGAAAACCAACAGTTCCGTTAATGCAATACGTTAGGATCACTCTGCTTAGCTTATACAAATATAGAAAATAATTACTGAGACAGTTTGTCTGGCAGTTAAAACAAGCCTTGAGGAACATCTATTTGTTAGGAAAGGGAAGGGGAAGAAGCCGCCACACAGGCCTAATCTACTGAAGATATCCGGAGCAGCTTTGTGTTTGTATCTCCTAGGGAAGGTGGCCAGAAAAGGGAACACTTGACTCGTCTACATGATTTCACTTGTTGTCCAAGAGATAGGGAATGTTGATTAGCCCGCCATGTCTCTTTTTTTTCCTGTTGCCTTTTGTCTCCAAGTCCCAAGCAGTGGCTGGGGGAGACAGTAGGGGCATTGATGCGTTTGTGCTGGGGTCATCAGTGATGTCACCAGCTGCACTGTCATGTGTATATGACACACTGGGTACCAGATACCCACAGAAGGCTACTTAGCTGTTTACGTGTTTGTTAGTGACGGTGGCTCGTGAGGTCAGTTTCTTCTCTTATTTTTACTTGTGTGGGTTTTAGTCAGTCAGTGCTGCATCTCGCTGTTATTTTTGGGACCTCTCCAATGGATCACAGGATTAATCTGCGGGTTCATAAGATGATTAATGAGATCTACAAAAGAAGACAACAAATATAATTATTTCTTTTGTTTGGGAAATATTGGATGTTTTTCAGTCTTTAGGACTTATCTGAACAATTTAGGTTGTTTTGAGTGGAAAAATCCCTCTTTGTGCTCATAAGCTGGGACAAGGGGTGGCGAGGAGCCACTGCTTCATTTCCAAAAAACCACACATGTTGGGAAGAGGTTACAGATTATTGGAGGGTTTTATTCATTCAAATGTCTTTGATTTCAAATGTCCAGGAGTCGACATTGGAAAATGTAGCTGTGCAATGAAAGAAAAGAAAATTCTCACAATCAAGAAGCTGAAACTGAAAAATATTTGGTATTTTTAACTGAAACAATTAATCAATACTCAAAACAGCTGTAGATGAATTTGAAATACTAATCAATTAATCCAATAGTTATTTCAGCTCTAGATGGAAACATATATATATATATATATATATATATATATATATATATATATTTTAAACACAAAAAGAGCCTACATCCACACATTTAAGGAGCTGTAACCAGTGACTGTTTAGTTGGGATGTTTACTGGCTAAATGACACAATGGTTTTATTGATTAACCTTCTTGTTGGTAAACGTATTATTCATGTTGTGCTTTCATAAGTGACAGGAAGAGATGAGGAAAGAGGATGGGAATCACTGTTGTGTAACATCCTGACTGCTCTGTCAGCAGTGGACAACGGGCACAGTGTGTGTGTGTGTGTGTGTGTGTGTGTGTGTGTGAGTGAGTGTGTGTGTGTTTGTGTGTGGCCTGCTTGACTTATACTGAAACTCAACTCAGTCGTTGCTGCTGACCCGGCAAACACAGAGACAGAAGGACAGACAGCCACAGACATATTCTCATCGTAGCCTGGAGAGATGTGTAGTCAGTGACCTGGAAATGATCACAACTCTATTGAACACGAGTTTCCATTCTGATGACCACCTATGTGATGAGAAGGGGAAACTGAGACATGTTTCTTTCTCTTTGCACCATTTATAATGAACTGGGTTGTAAGTCGATCTTTTCCTTGCATCAATAATGCACCTGTGTACTGAGGATCAATTTGAGAGCTTGTGCTCTTATTTTGGTAGAAGCTGACACACATTCAGTACTTTGACATGAAGTATAACAGCTAAGTGTGAAGGAGATTCTTCCCCAGTTCATATTTATTTGCTAAAAAAGAGTATCATGTTGCTGAATAATTAATCAGGGATCACTGTGAGTGCACTTGATTTCTCTTGCTCTTATTTTAACATTTGATGTGACCGATTGTGATCATATTCTTGTCCCAAAGTGGTCTGTTTGTAGTGAACCTTTCCTTTCATTTTCTCTCTCAGGGACTTCCTGCCCAGAGGATCTGGTATCGTAACGCGTCGTCCTCTCATCCTCCAGCTGGTTAACAGTAAAGCAGGCAAGTTGTATACACGAGTCAAACACTCGGGACACTTGTGTGTGCTCTTAAATGCAACAGTTAGATTGTGAGCACAACTTAGAGACCACGTAGTCGTATAACCATCCAAGTGTACACAACATGTTTCACACAAGCTTTCTCAGAAATGTACAGTAAAATCCAGATTATTGGGAGTTTACTAAAACATGCTTTATGACGTATTTTCAACTGCCCCTCTTTTTCCCATCTTGATCTGTCCCCAAATTTAAAGTATCTGTTTCTATATTCATCGCCCATCCATCACTCGCCCTCACTCCTCCTTCTCAAACTCTAACTTCTCCATGTAGAGTATGCAGAGTTCCTGCACTGTAAGGGACGTAAATTTGTGGACTTTGACGAGGTCCGTCTGGAGATTGAAGCAGAGACCGACCGGATCACCGGATCCAACAAGGGCATCTCCTCCCTCCCCATCAACCTCCGTGTATACTCTCCTAATGGTAACACACGCACGCAGGCACGCACGCACACACACACACACACACTTTCAACCTCTAATTGATTTGTCTCTTGCCGACTGCCCCATCAACAACTCTCAGTGCTGAATCTGACCCTGATCGACCTGCCGGGGATGACCAAAGTGGCCGTGGGGGACCAGCCTTTGGACATCGAACACCAGATCAGGGAGATGCTGATGCAGTTCATCACCAAGGAGAGCTGTCTGATCCTGGCCGTCACCCCGGCCAACATGGACCTGGCCAACTCCGACGCCCTCAAGATTTCCAAGGAGGTGGACCCTCAAGGTAAGGGGACCTTGGGAGACTTTGAGGCCTCAAGTTAATCTGTATGTCCTTTGATACCTTTTCTCTAGATTTTTTTTCTTCTTTCTAATCTGGAACAAAGCTAATTACTTTTGGCTTTATCTTGCGGCCATTATCACTCTTCTTTCTATTAATATTTACCTTAGTGCAGAGGCCGGCTCGTCAGAATAATTAACAGTTACGTTATTAAAAGACTTCATGGCAGCATAGATCTATTGAAAAAGATTAGTCGAGATATATTTAAATGTAATCACCTTTGGCCTTCTTTCATTCAATCCTGAAGATGTTATTAAAAGTACAGGTGTGTAATTGTAGAATATATCATAACTACAGCTTAGCAGTTTTCTACATCTAATTCCTTCATCAGATAGAAAAATATAAATGTGTTTAATACTTTGGTTTATGACCAAATACGTAATTTTTCTCAACCAGTCTCAGCTGTCTTTGTGTTTATTGCTAATGCTAAGCTAATGTGAGCATTTTAATGAGATAAGGTGGCGAACAAACATGCACCTTTTTCAGCATGATTCTTTGTGCAAGCATTTAAGTATTTATATAATACATAAACTCAATAGGGATTTAGACAATTATTATAATTTATTAACGTAGACAACAAAAAATGAATATGCTCCCTCAAAGCCACCCAACCCTAGTCAGACAACAGCAATTTTACCTCGCTGATTGTTGTGGAACACAAAATGAAACTCATCAAAAACACTGTTGAATGAATAATGAGTAGCATATTTTTAACCACTGAAACATTTTCACTGTATAATTTAACTACCTAAATAATATCATAACATTATCTTAAAATCCAAAAATCCCTGTTTGACGTTTGAATATAAGAACTTCAGTATCAACAATGAATCAAAATATCATGTTTAGGTCTACGGACCATTGGTGTGATCACCAAGCTGGACCTGATGGATGAGGGGACGGACGCACGGGACATCCTGGAAAACAAACTACTGCCGCTCCGCAGAGGTGAGACCACACACACACACACACACACACACACTTTAAATTCTCAACAGTTCTCAACATGGCGACGGCTAAAAGCTAACGCTGCTAACAACAGCGCCAGCTAACAGTGTCTGTATTTCTCTTGAGGTTACATCGGGGTGGTGAACCGCAGTCAAAAGGACATCGATGGAAAGAAAGACATTCGCGCTGCTTTGGCTGCTGAGAGGAAGTTCTTCCTGTCCCACCCTGCATACCGGCACATTGCCGAACGCATGGGCACAGCACACCTGCAGAAGACCCTCAATCAGGTTGGACACAGCGATTTATGGCACGTCTTCAATTGTTCCTCAAAGTTGTTTTGCGTGTCGATAAACTAAAAGAACACAAATCCATTGAGTAAGTAAGTGTTTGTGTTTTAACCTTTTTATCTGTTTGTCATATTGGTTCCCTAAAAAAACCACCCATTATTAAAAATAAAAACACAGCATTAAAATGTATCTTTAAGTCATATAAAAAATATGCAGTTACTTATTGTATAACGTTTGTGTCTTTCTTTCCAGCAACTTACCAACCACATTCGTGACACGTTGCCAGGGTTACGCAGTAAGCTGCAAAGCCAGCTGTTATCGCTGGAGAAGGAGGTGGAGGAGTACAAGAACTTCCGGCCCGACGACCCCACACGCAAGACCAAGGCCTTGCTCCAGTCAGTACATACACAGACCGACACACGCAGACACGCAAATACAGTATTTCAAGAAGTTATGACATTTTCTGTCTACTTCTTGCAATGTTTAGGATGGTGCAGCAGTTTGGCGTGGACTTTGAGAAGTGCATCGAGGGATCTGGGGATCAGGTGGACACCTCCAACTTGTCAGGTGGAGCAAAGATCAACCGCATCTTCCATGAGCGCTTTCCCTTTGAGCTTGTGAAGGTGACTTTTTTCTATTTTTATAAATAATCTTTTATAAATTAAGTAGTCTGGTAGTGCTTTTGAATGTTTTGTATTCACAGTACTGATGTTGCACTATTTACAGTTTTACAGTAACTATGTTGCCTAAGCTCTCATAAATCCAACGCAAAGCAACACAAACCACAAACCTGTCTGGCCTCATGTTTGCTGTGGGTCAGTGTATGCTCTCAATAAGTAGACTTCATTTTGCACAGAACAAATCAGATCTAAGCTTTTTTTTTGGTCCTGTGTCTTAGATGGAGTTTGATGAGAAGGAGCTGAGGAGAGAGATCAGTTACGCCATCAAGAACATCCACGGAGTCAGGCAAGCTGGCCAACGTTGCATCACATTTTGCACACATTTGTCTTCGCTGTCTTTAAGTCTGCCACCTTTTTCCCTGTTTATTCGTGTCCATTCAGCTCTATAAAGACGTACAGTCTTCTTTGTCTTCAGATGTTAATGTATTGTTAATCCTATTTTCCTGTGTTTTTGTGTTGAAGTGACTATTGGCCAACCATTTTTTAAAATTGGTCGGGTATTGAGTGACAGCGCTGCTCGACGGGCTGCAATGTAACACAGAGCAACTGTTCACGGTCAATGTGCGTCCACAAAAAGTATTGCTAAGTGTCTGACAACATTATGGAAAGAAACCCACGTAGAAACAAAACATTTGTCTTCAGCTTTAGCTTCATCCGGCCTGTTTGTTAATATGTGTCTCGCTTAGTGAGAAGTCTCGTTCTGAAATCTTCTGTTGAATCCATCAAAGCTAAATATTGACTTGACATTAAACATTTTAGATAACACCGAGCTACACTTTCTGTCCTCCAACACAACAAACTCTGACAACACCGTCACTCCTCTCTCAACAAGTCACATGACACAATAACAAACAGAACGGATCAAGTTAAAGGGAAAGAAAATGATTATATTATATTTCTCTGTCGGGTCCTTTCCATAATGTAGTCCATGGGTAGGCAACCTTAGGCACGCTTGAAGAAGAAAGTTTCTTGGAATAGTTGAAGTGCCCTCTCATCCGAGAGTATGGGTCAAATGACCTCTTTCACAGCCATTGACAGTTGTGCGGCTTGTTATTTACAGTAGTTTAATTTATGTTTTCCCCAACCCACATTCCATGAAGACCCATCCTATCCTTTATAAGGTTGGCAGCCTTTTTGTATAGTGCTCTGAAATGAATTTCCATTGTTGAGTAAAATTACAGATCTGTTGTAGATTCCAATTCCAATGGTATCATAATTAAACCTAGTATTATCCTTGATGTTGATATGGTAAAACCGGCACACCATATCAAAAGGTTATCAAAAGATACGTAAAATAACAACCTGAGCTTTCCAACAAGCACTCTTAGTGGCTGTACAATGATGGTGAGAAATTGCCCCGTGTGATAACATCGCAGCCCATTTACTGGCTCCCGTCTGCAGCGCTGTCACTCAATACGGGATCAAATCAAATAATTGGTGTTCCACATTAGTCATTCAGACACAAAAACATGGGAAATAGGGTCCAGGTTGAAACATACCAAAGAGACCCTTTAAGTGTGTTGTCTCTTGTCTTTGTTCTCTTTCATCCGTTTAATCTGTTTCTTTCGTCTCTCCGGCTGCTTGTTGGCCTCATAGCGGTCTTTCACTCTATTGGTTCCAGTTTTTCTTTCACGACTCCTCACTTGGTCCTCGTCTGTGCGTGTCTGTCTCTTTCTCTTCCTGTGTGTCTCTCCACTCCCCTCTCCTGCTCCAAGTCTCCATGTCTGTCTTGTCTGTATGTCCTTCAGGACAGGCCTGTTCACACCAGACTTGGCGTTTGAGGCCATAGTGAAAAAGCAGATCATTAAGCTGAAAGAGCCCTGTCTGAAATGCATCGACCTGGTCATCCAGGAGCTCATCAACACATTCAGACAGTGCACTAATAAGGTATCACTGCATGGTCTCCTGCCTGGTACTCCATACACACCACAGAGACCAGCTAACCGTAGAGCGGCCAGAGGCAGTTGTTGTAGAAAGCAGCCGTTGCAGTTTTTCCACCATGTGCATTTGGACATCATTTTGGCATCTTGACATGAAAAAAGGGTGTGAATTCAAAAGGAAAGGTTGAGTTTGTATAGTCCTGCTTTGACATTCACTTGCATGAGCGTCAGTGGATGCACTTGAACGTCCTGGCTGTACTGCGGTGCGCTGGAGTTGGGTCTCTGAGAGGCTGTGTGGTTAGAAACAGACGGGCTGTTACATGTTCCTGTACGGCTTCATTACAAAACAAGCTGCAGGTTTTAGGCTACAGCTGAAACAAAACTAGTGCCACAGTAGTGCTTTGAGCTAAATGCTGAGATCAGCACGCTGACATGACGATGGTGAGCAGGTATAATGTTTACAATGTTCACCATTTCATGTTAGCGTACTAACAATTTCTACACTCAAAGTAAAGTATTGGGTCAGTCAACATTTTGACCAGATGGTGGCGCTGTACAAGATGATATGGCATGGCTCATAAGCTGTAACATACACATGGAAAGTAGGCTGAACATGTGATAAACACCTGCAGCTTGTTTCTGTTCTGTACATGAAGTAGAACTAACTAAATACCTGTTTTTTTCCTCATATTCTTCAATCTCCATCATCATTCTTTTCCTTTTTTGAGACTCTTTTTTTCCCAAACTATTATTCCTGCCACTGTTCCCTCTTCCCTCATTATGGCCCATGCTACACCACCTCCTCCTTCACCTGACATTAAACCTCCAACTCCCATGATGCCTCACCACAGGACAGGCCTGTTCACCCCAGACTTGGCGTTTGAGGCCATAGTGAAAAAGCAGATCATTAAGCTGAAAGACCCCTGTCTGAAATGTGTCGACCTCGTCGTCACCGAGCTTGTCACCCTGATCAGGAAGTGCACTGAAAAGGTAAACAGGAACAGCGGAGCGACAGATGAGTACACAGAGCGAGAGAGAGAGTGAAGGGAAGAAAGACATATGAGTGATGGAGAGCAGTCAAAGAAAGAAAAGGGGACTCACACAAATGTAATCAACTAACTTGTCACTGTCTCCTATTGTTAATCGTTCCCCCTCACCGCTGCTTGAAGGCTTTACACGGCACACGCCCCACCAACCTTACCCAGTGGCTCCCTAATGACCAATCCACTCTGATCCTGGATCCCAACCAGCTCACTTACCCAATCAGCACTGTAATTGGGGATTTATGTAACAACCCCTCACCCTGCCTCACTTATTAAATCAGATCCCTGCTCTCACAGTAAGACGTTTGGCTGCTTAAAATGGCACAACTGTGGCTGTTTCCCACCCTGTCCTGTCAAGGGAGGATTTAATGCATTTATCCTCTGATACACTTGTTTCTGCCCCACTGACACCAACAATGTAACTCCCCCCTTGGAGCCCGACTCCAGCAGACCCTACCAAACCCTCATCTCTTTCTGGACTTTAACCTGATCTTTTTTCCCCATTTCCTCCCTGATTTGTTGAGACTCTGTATCAGCTTGAGATGATACTGTGCTAACGCTCACTGTTTTCTTTCATTGGTAACCGCTTGATTGCGATCACAACATCCATATTGAAATCTCAAGCTGATATGGAGCTCATTAGTGCATGCCTCCACAGTCTTAATGTGTCAAAATGTCCTGCCTCATGGTATGTTTATACTGTACCTTTGCCGTCAGTGGATGGGTGTAGCTCCTTATGAGGATACTTAGTGTTTGCAATGTTGCGTAAGTCTATACATATGTGTGTCCTGTAATCACGGTGCCTGCAGCAGTGTGTGTGTGTGTGTTTGTTGTCTGTGTGTGGGTCTACAGCTGGGATCCTACCCTCGACTGAGAGAAGAGACAGAGAGGATCGTCACCACCTATGTCAGAGAGAGAGACAGCAAGACCAAAGATCAGGTGTGTGTGTGTGTGTGAGTGTGTGTGTGGGTGTGTGTGTGCGCGTCTGTGTGTGTGTGTGTGATAGAGAGAGAAAGATGCAGCCCAAGTTCACCTTGTTGTGTACATAACATGTTTAATGATCTGTGTCTCAGGTGCTGCTGTTGATTGACATTGAGCTCTCCTACATCAACACTAATCATGAGGACTTCATTGGCTTTGCCAAGTAAGATATTTACTCAAGATATCATTAAAGAGTTTCATTAGGATCAGAGATGGAGCTCTCTTTCCAAATTATTTATAGCTGAAACGAGTAGGTGATTAATTGAGTAGGCAATTGACAACTTTTGATTTTCTGTTAATTATTATTTTTCATGTAAAGATTTGTTGAAAAGAAAGTGAGATGTTGATGCTTTTCTTTGCCACATAGCACACAAAATCGTTATGTTTTACACTGTCGGCGAATTTTACTAATGGCTATAATAATAGATACATTTTACTTTTGTCAAATATTTTGTTAAGAAAAAAGTGAATCGGCATAATAATTGATAAATTAATCAAAGAAGAAAATCATTATTAGGTGCTGCCTTATTCTCTTCAACATCCAGCCAGTCAAAGCGTAGAGATTGATGAATCCATCTGAAATTATTCAAATGTTTTGTAGTGCTGGAAGAAATTAAACAGTCTTAGTATTTATAGAAAGACAAAATAAATTAAACCACCATTACTACAGCCCAATCATAAAGACTTTTGAGGCCAATGCTAATATTGATATTTGAGAGTTAAAAAGATGTAGATAAAACATAATTCATTAATAATCTCACAATAATACCTAACCACAAATTGTATTTAAAAATGCAGTCAACATTACTAAGAATCACTGTACAGCCACACTCCTCCTTTAAAGGCTTAGTTCTGTTTGTATACACTTGTGTTACTGAACGGTGAGCTGTGCTAATAACTTATGAAGAATATGTCCCTACACATGAAACACTGATTGTTTCATAGTTTTTGCTTATTAGCCTACAAAAAAATAGAATTATTTTGTAACAACTATCCTACATCTGTGACATGAAAAAACAACAACAAAAAACAAGGCAATTCAATATTTGATAATGTGTATTGTATATTATTAAAGAAATTATTGTTTTGTTAATTGCTGTAAAGATGATTCTTTAATTGTTATCTTCCGACAAAAATTTGTGATGGCCAATTTATCCCCATTTCTGTAATCATATAGACCAAACAAACACAAAAATGAACTATCAGAAATATCTAAATAATAATTGAATGTTTCTCTTGCAGTGCTCAGCAAAGGACTACTGCTAATGCCACCAAGAAGAGAGTCATGCCCAATCAGGTACCTCGCCTGTTTCCACACAGACTCCATATGAAGCCCTCACTGCAGCGTCAGAGCAGCTGCTTTCTCCTGCTGTTCTTTTATTTCTTATTCTCTCTGTCAATGTCTCAGCCTGTCTCTCCTGTCATCGTTTCCCCTTTGTTGTTGCACATTTTTCATACTCTTGTCTGTGCCTCTTGTTGTCTTTGCTCTTTATTTCCCTTTCCTCTTTCTCCTCTTCTGTTCCTGCTTTTTTCTTTTGGGCCAGGGAGAGATTCTTGTAAGTACCCCCCCCTGCACCTCCACTTGAAACACTTCCTCTTTGGGTGGGTGGGGAGTCAACGGTCATTCAGGCCATGTCGAAAAAAACAAGATTTGGGCTCCTTGATGAAGAAGGGGGAAGCGAAAGTGTTCCATTAAGGATGTATCATGAGAACTGGATACCATGTACTAACATGGCAGCCAGTTTTGAAAGTTTCTCACCCAGCAAACAGGACGAAATATCGCTCTTATCATACTGTTTTGATCCTGTATTGTTTTTATTTTATGTGGGATATGGTGGAACATACGTAGCCTGTCTTGTTATGTCTCTGATTCTTACACAGCGGTGTGAACAAAAAACCTGCGTGGGTCACAAAGTAAGCCGCAGCCAGCTGTTTGAATTCATGATATGACTGACATTAAACTCAGCCTGCAGACTCCTTTCAAAATCAGCTGTACATCGAGTTTATTCAACTATCAAATACATGTGCACAGACATAGGTGGGACCTGGTTCAACTCCTCCATCCGTTCATTCTCAAAGCATAATGTAACCAGTCCACTCGTCTTCTCTGTGTCCCAGTATAACTAATCCATTTGTCTTATCTGTGTCCCAGTATAACAGTCTACTGGTCTTCTCTGTGCCCCGGTTATAACAGTCTACTGGTCTTCTCTGTGCCCCGGTTATAACAGTCTACTGGTCTTCTCTGTGCCCCGGTATAACAGTCTACTGGTCTTCTCTGTGCCCCGGTATAACAGTCTACTGGTCTTCTCTGTGCCCCAGTATAACAGTCTACTGGTCTTCTCTGTGCCCCGGTATAACAGTCTACTGGTCTTCTCTGTGCCCCGGTTATAACAGTCTACTGGTTTCTACTGGTCTTCTCTGTGCCCCGGTTATAACAGTCTACTGGTCTTCTCTGTGCCCCGGTTATAACAGTCTACTGGTCTTCTCTGTGCCCCAGTACAACAGTCTACTGGTCTTCTCTGTGCCCCATTACAACCAGTCCACTTGTCTTCTCTGCAGCTTCTTTTGTGCTGCAGCTGATGATTTACTTCCAGTTTATCGGGACTTTTGTTCGTACTTTAACGGGGAATGTAGCAAAGTACAGTAGTTGTGATCAAAAGCGAGTAAGTAAAATCACAGAATTTAAAAAATACCCCCAAAAAACAAAAAAAGCAGTTTGTTACTTGTTACCACCTCTGATCGTCCCTGTGTGTCTGTTCACTTTGTCTTCCTGTCCGTCAGTCTGACAGAGAGAAGGACGCAGAGAAGGTGATTTTCATTGGAGCCTGTCATGTGTTTGCAGTCTCTGCGTTTGTGGTGTATTTATGGGTTGATCTGACTGCACTGTGCTCTTTTTTTTCTCATGAAGAATACTGCTGCACCTGCATGGCTGTTGTGCTGTATAATGATGTACATACACTATACTCTGCCTTTCATGTGTTTCTGGTAGTCAGTTTGCTTTCTGGAGATGTGTTTGTAGTTTCTTCAACTGTTGGGCTCTCACATGCAGGTGATCCGCAGAGGCTGGCTCACGATCAACATCAGTATCATGAAGGGGGGATCCAAGGACTACTGGTTCGTCCTGACTGCTGAGTCTCTCTCCTGGTACAAAGATGAGGAGGTGAGGCTGCTTATGGGACAGTGAATGCAGGGAAATGTATTGTTTACTCGCCTTATATGTATGTGAAAGAGAAGAAGGGGCCTTGTTTTCAAAGACGATCTGGTGAAGTAAAGAGTTATTACTATAACGTGACATTAAGTCTGTTGTCATCACATGTCACAGGATCTTGTCGTACTCACTTGAAGTTGCTCTGGTGAGTTGAAGGTGTATTTGTTCTCGCCTGCCTTCTTTAATATTTGTTTTATCAGGAGAAAGAGAAGAAGTACATGCTGCCTCTCGACAACCTGAAGCTGAGAGATGTGGAGAAGGGTTTCATGTCCAGCAAACAAGTCTTTGCTATCTTCAATACTGAACAGAGGTGTGGATGCTGTGATCCTCTAAAACAATGGAGTTTAAAGTGTTCGTCTCTTCTGATATTTGGTTAATGTGCGTGTGTGTTTTACAGAAATGTTTATAAAGACCTTCGTCAGATTGAGCTGGCATGTGACACCCAGGAGGACGTTGACAGCTGGAAGGCTTCGTTCCTCAGAGCTGGTGTTTACCCAGAGAAAGACCAGGTACACAAGATGTAAATAGTGCAGGTGCCCCACAAGTTGTCTTTACAAAGGGTTCCAGTATTTATTTAAGTGTGCTGTAAGGATATTTAAAGATACACAGCACATTGTGACTAATGTTTACCAGAGAGAGCCATCAGCTGTTTGCATTTATTCAGGTAAGATTAGTTTGTGAACATAGTTCAGAACTCAATTCTTTTTTTAATGTATTTTGTGTTTCCTTTCAATTTAAATGTTTTTTTTAGCAACACTGTGTTGCACAACCAGTTCATTCATGATCAAAAGTACTGCTGTGGTGTTGTTAAAAGGCTAAAACCAAGAAAATACATCATTAAACTGCATTGCTGTGGACACGACCACTGCTGCAAAGCTTAAGTATTTACCTACAACAGGAACGGGCATATCAGTCCACCATATAAAGTAAAAGAAAAGACATTTTTAATTATTTGTTTTAATAAAAAAACCCAGCTAAACTGCTTAATCAGTACTGTGCATTAATTTTCATTTCCAACCAGAACGAAGTGCACAGACAAAAACTGATTTCTCACAAAATAGTGTCTAACGTGGGCAGACAATAGTGTGAAAATACATTTGAAGGGATCACGCCAACCTCACATCTCTGCGTCTGCATCCCTCACATCTCCTTCTCTGGTCTTGATCTCCTCCAGCCTGAGAGCGAAGATGCGATGAACCCTAGCGACACCGTTTCCATGGACCCGCAGCTGGAGCGGCAGGTGGAGACCATCCGCAACCTGGTGGACTCGTACATCGGCATCGTCAACAAGTCCATCAGAGACCTCATGCCCAAGACCATCATGCACCTCATGATCAACAGTGTATGTGTTCTGTCTCTTTTACCACCAATCACACTCTAGATCTAGAGAGGTATGAGATGGAAGGTCATTTACCAATAACACTCTCTCTCTCCTTGCTATCTGTCTGTATTAACTTCCCTTCTTGTTTCCCATCTCCAGGCGAAGGACTTCATCCACTCTGAGCTGCTGGCCTACCTGTACTCGGCCGGGGACCAGGGCAGTCTGATGGAGGAGTCGCCAGAGCAGGCTCAGAGGAGGGATGAGATGCTGAGGATGTATCACGCTTTGAAAGAGGCGCTGGTCCTCATAGGAGACATCACCACCACCACTATTTCTACCCCAGTGCCTCCACCAGTAGAAGACAACAGGATTTCCAAGGACCCAAGGTGACAAACATGAATCAACACAAATGCATCGGCCGATAATAAAATAGTAAAACTAGGTTTGAGGTATTGTGGGAACAGAGTCACCATTATATACTTTGGCCACAGGAGGCCACTGCAGATTTTTCTAGCGTCCAATGTTCTGATTGTTATGTATCCTGGTAAAAAAAATAATAAATTGCTGTTATGTGTTAGTCGAAAAAACTAAATTACGATTGGCCAAAAACATCTAGAATCAGTCGAGCTGTCGCATTCAGTCAACAGCTTGCAGACTTCTGGCTCTTAATCAGCATCACGTTATTTCTACACATATTTACACGCGCACACCAAAATAGCTTCAGATTCATGCTCTCAAACTACTCTCAAAGAATATGTACTTGTATTTAATAATTCATCCCAAACTATAATCATCATCTTTGCATAAGCCGGCAATCAAAAATATGCATAAAGCTATAAAGTTGTCAGAACACGTCAATCAACAGACAATATAAAATAATTATATAACGTGACTCTTTATTCAAAAGCGTTCTGTCTCTCTGTGTCAGTCCCCCACCGGCGTCCCGCCCCGCCACAGCAACAGTGGCCCCTCCCAGCCGACCCCCAGGGGTGAGGGGCCCCACCCCGGGCCCTCCACCCCCTCTCAACCCCTCACCAGCATTCGGAGCACCGCCCGTGCCTTCGCGACCACCGGGCCAAACGGCCTACGCAGGCGATCCTAATTCTGGTATTGTGCCTCTTGTCCCTTCCAGGCCGGCCCGCGTGCCTCCTGCACTGCCGCCCGGGATTCCCAGGTACAATAAACACACACACACACACACACACACACACACACACACACACACGTGTTGGCTTTTGTGTCTTTGGTATTGATGGAAGTTGTTGGGACAATTGGGAGTGCTGGTAAAGGGTTGTCCTGTAAGCTCTGGCTTTTGGTGTTTTGGGAATCTTTGGTGCATGACTTTCTAAATGATATTATTCCTTGCATGTTTCTTCTCCCCCTCCCTATCTCATCCTCTCTCTTACTGCAGCAGAAGACCTCCGGCTGCTCCCAACCGACCCACTGTCATACGTCCTTCAGAGCCCTCCCTGCTTGACTAGAAACCTTTCTCTTTGTTTACACGTTTATATTTCTCCTGAGCAAAAATATTCATCATTTCTCATGAATAGTCCTATAACTACAAACTTTGTCATACTGTAACTGGTAATCTGATGCTGTTTCAGTCTGTGCATTTCAAAAACATTATATATGTACTTTCGACCTTTTAACAAAGAATATGGGGACATTTTCTGCATTCAGTTATGAAAAGGGATCTATTTGATGATGTTATGATTATGATTGCCCGTAATCTTACACACTAAGCACCTCATTAAGTAAGCAGCACTTTTTGATAAAGTCTTTTCTTTCTTCATCGTTGGTTGATTTTTCAAAGCTTTCAAATGAGCTTATTAAATTTAGACTGGCCAATGGAATTTGTATGCTTCAATATTTCTGGCTAATTACTTTATTAGAAGATGTTTCAGTTATTGGTTTTAGTGTTTCTCTCGTGGACCAATTAAAATGAGGAGGTAGGGTGCGGCAGAGTCTTGTAGTGTATTACTGATAATCATGCAGTAGTTCAGGACATTGACATCCAACCACTGCTCATTCTTAAAGAAACATGTATCCAAGTGCCTTAAGCAAAAAATATTTTGTAATTACTCCTTTTAAAAAAAAAAAAAGCCATAATGAAAGAAAAGGCTCCTGCTTGGAGAAGGGCCATCAGAAGGTGTATGAAGTGATGGACTCAATAAAGGAATAGAAAAAGAAGGTGTGGTGGCGGGAGCTTGTTCTTGCTGTTCGATGTTCTTGGCTTCATTTCTTTTCTCAAATTCTCGTGCACCTCCAAGCCTTTCTTTGTCTTCTTTGTTGTTGGATCCGTCTTGTCCATGCATGTAGTAGTACATGTAGTACATGTAGTACATGTAGTAGTACATGGACCTGCTGTCACCGTATGTGACTGTCCACGTACAGTTCAGTGAGTGTTACAGAGTCCAGGACCTTTTGACTTGGCAAATGGAGACAGCCGTGCAGAACAAGAACGTTTCACTTTTCTGTGCGCAGCCTGGCATGAATTCCCCCTCCTTCCTTACTCACTGTAAGATGGAGCTGTGGGTTACCGTGGCAACCACTGTTGCCAATGGCAACACCCAGTAAAGACAGTGTTGCTCATTCCTTTCATAGAGCCGAGCTGGAATGACTGAAGGTATTCAATCTCACTCCTGTGCTCGAGAGACCTTTTCCTTCTCCGAGGTGTCTGTCAGCTGCTGCTCATCCGTTTAAGAACAGAAACTGAGCAGAGAAATCTTTGCATGGTTTTCTCACACAGGCGACCTCTACACGTCCCATCTCGTCCCAACCACTGGTGAAGGAAACTCAGATGTCGAGCACTCCGACTTGGACTTGGAGCTGGAAGAGTCTGGCTTCAGAAGTTCAGGTGTACCAAAGTGTTAATGTTGTCCAGAGCTGTTCCCATGTCCTCATTCTGAAACGTGATGCTTTGTTTTTTATTAGACATTTAAGGAGGGAAAGATGCAGGATGGATGTGGCTGGATCATCTTCTATGTGTTAGGTGTGTAACTGATTGCCTCTGTACATACAGGCGTGTTATTAAGCTTACACTGCATTTTCTAGTATTTAATGTAGATCAATAATCAAGTAATACTTTGTCTCATAATTCCTCACTTGAAATGTCTGTCAAATCTGAGGGTGGGTGAGTCAACAAGGAAATGGGAGAAACCATTTGTGTGTCAAATTAAAACGTCAAGTAACCTCATCATGAAATGTTTTTTCTTTAGTCTAGTTATTGTTGTACATTACAATAATATAATTAACAATTATTGTGTTCTTATATTGCTAGATACTGTACAATCTGTTAATTATTACTATGAACTATACATTTAACTCATGAACTCCTTTCTCGCAGCCACACTGTATGTGTCACATTACACTTCAATATAAAGCAGAAAAACATAAATGCCTCTATACCAACTTGAATTTAATGTCAAAGCTGTTTTTGAAAGTGTTTTTATAGGTTTTCAAGGTCAGCCGTTAGGGGGAGCTCCTCCAGCACAATAAAGTGTGTCTAAACACGTTTAGTCTCAGACTCCTGATTGATTCCTCCAAGTGGCTCTGGGGAAAATATAATGTGTAAAAACAATCTTGTATAAAAGATACACAATACATATTGTTTCTTGTGGTTTAAAGCTGCATATGCTGTCGTTAGATCATGAAACATATCAATGTCAGCCGCACTAAGGTTGCTCATGATTTGCATGCACAAGACGCGATTCATAACAGAACACACACTTAAAAAGATGAATCTGTGTCACAATTTTTTATTAGTCGAAGACATCAAACCAAATATTTCCTGTGTAAAAAAATGCATTTATTAATATCAAAGATTCTCATGTAAACCTGATTTATTTAAAACATATTCTACTATATATATATCTATATATTTATATATAGATATATATATATAGATATATCTATATATATATAGATATATATATTGAAAGCCTATTTATTCATTTTAAAAACGCTGAGCCGAATCAAAAAGTCACATTCTGTTGAAACAAACATACATCTGAGAAAAAAGAGAATTTGATCGTCTAGAAGACCGAACAGAAGCCAGGGACACAAAAACACACATCTATCAAATCAGTATGTTCCCACTGAGTTACCTGATACATGTCTGAACTGACACACAGACACGCACACAGACACGCACACACACTACATAATTGTCTGTAAGCGTGCGGACACATTTTACATTATTGGCAATCACACTGCGAGTCATCCCTCTTTCTTGTTCTACATGCTCACAGGTCAGCGTGGACTTGAGCCGACATGTGAACAGAAATCAGCAACATCTCAAAAAGACCTAATCTTCAACACGGCTGTAACCAAGGAAACGCGCGGTCAGATGGACACCTCACTAATATGACGGAGAGATCTTTAACTTCCAGGAAGAACAAATACGCCAACGACACTATTGCACATTGTTATCACTTGTAAACCGACCTTTAGTGAGGATAATTTCACCTTTCACGAAATATTCCAAAACCCTCTCACCAGTTTCACAAACGTATGCTACAACATTTACTGTTCTGTCTTTGCAGGCAGTGCCTTTTTAAAATGCATTTTCTCAATGGTTTGTGGTAAGATTTGACATTAAAAAGGCACTAAATGAAATCAACGGCCATCTTCAACTTCCTCATCCGGTTACCCTTCATGATCTAATAATATATAATTATTGCTCAC
This sequence comes from Cyclopterus lumpus, assembly GCF_009769545.1. Classification (NCBI taxonomy): domain Eukaryota; kingdom Metazoa; phylum Chordata; class Actinopteri; order Perciformes; family Cyclopteridae; genus Cyclopterus; species Cyclopterus lumpus. The sequence goes on along the minus strand of NC_046966.1, from coordinate 9,829,724 downwards.
AAGCCGATCTAAAACAAGATTTTAAACATAAGATCCATTCAAACTAAATAAAAAATAATAGCGCATAGTCTGAATGGATAACCAGCTGAACATCTTGTACTTGATTGTTCTCCTCAATCATCACTGGAAACTAATCCCACTATGTGCAGACCCTCCGCTTATCGTCGAACAGTTTACGGACCGTGTAGACCTGGAAATGGAGGAAAACACACAAAGACAGCATGAGGTTGGAGCGCGACAGATTGAGATTAGAAGTGCTGTGTGTCGTGCCGGTGCTCCATTTACCTGAGTAAGGGCCACACACAGCATCACCAGCACACAGGCACAGGACCAGAACGAAACCCTCCACAGGTTGTCTTCCAGAAGGTTTCGGTCCCGTGCCTCGAAAGCCCGCAACACCGTCTGCATCTGCCGGCTGCGCTCCAAGCGTCTGTGCAGAGAGTCCATGGACTCCTGAGGAAAATGTGAGGAAAGTTTTAGGGATGTAAAAAAGCGGTGGCTGTAATAAGAGATACGTGGAAGTGGGAGGCAGAGACTCAAAAGTACGCCGGATTTTAAATCCCTCTCGACACGCCCTCTGTCGAATTTAGCAGACATGTTTATTTTCTGAGCTGGTTTTGAGTGTTAAATCATCATGTTGGGTCATGGACCGAACCCTCACGATGGTTTGGTCCAGCTAGTCCGACCCCCTGCTCATGTTTCCAGCTGGTGTTAGCAATTAGGAGTCTTCTAGTAGACACGTATCAGTTTGAGGTTAAGGCTGACGTCATTCTACATTTTCCATATAGCCAGCAGATCTCACGAGGAGACCAAAACCACAATTGTGTCTTTCAATATATTCTCACTTCCCCAGTTTGTCTGTGGGACTCAGCCTCAAATTCCATTTGTTCCTACTGAAGAGATATATAGTTTCATGAAGAAGAAAGGCTAAATAAGTTAATTGAATTGATTGATTAAATAGGGCATTTGTTGGGGACTATTTTCAGGCAAGGATTAATATACTCGGGAGTATTTACAGAAACCGGGCCGTGTGTGTAGGATTGACAGTACGTGTCATCATGTAGGGAAAAATGTGGCTCACTGATGTGCCTTTAATAGTTTGTGGACAACGGTGGAGCTCTATGGCACAGAGGAATAAGATATATCAGGCTTTTGGCCAAACAGACAATATGTGCTAGTCGGATCAGTTGATTGTTGGTTTGGGTCTTTTCACGGGATTTGCTGACAATAATAAACATACAGAATAATGCGAGCCTTATTCTTTGAACAACCAAGCTATATTTAACAGTATTTGTCCAAGAGGACAGAACTGCAGGAGCAAGGGGACATATCTAAACCTGATAAAAGCTGTATTCATACTATTTAAGCTTTATTAAAACATGTTTGCAATCTGAACTGTGTTGCACCTACACAACAAACCTGTTACAAGGATCACTCCTCGTACTCCCTGGATGTTGAGCAGACTTTAGTTGAGTACATATGTCAACAATATGGGTGTATTTAGATGTTAGCTGCATAGTGAACTAGATCTCCTTTAGGAATTAATTTCTAAACCCCAAACAACCATCTCACCCGAATGTCATCCAGCTTGTACTCCAGAAGGCTTCCATCAGGCTCCACCAACCCCGGCCACTCTTCATCTCCACCCACATCTCCTCCTTGACCCTCGATGATGATCTCAAAGAACACCATCTTCTCTGAGAAGTGACTGAAGCTGTTGTCAAAGCAGATTTGATAGTCTCCCTCAACCGTAGGCTCCACCCTGGAATAATAAGGAAATTATGTCAAACATAAAGCGACAGATCCAACAACATATATGAAAAATTATCCAAATTCAGGCCAATGTGAGGTAGCACTAACACGTGGACTCCGTCAGAGCGTCGAGACTCTATGATGAGATGCACGCCTTCTGGAGAGATGACGGTGAAGTCTACATCCATACCAGCACCCGCTATCACCTGGATGTGCACACACACACACACAAATACAAAACACACACTCAGCAACTAGATAGGATTTTCGGAAGTCACACAATATTTTTCTTGAAGATTATTATTTAGCAGTTTGTCTTTATGAGAAAGGCAGTAGAGATAGACAGAAAGTACTGTATGTGAAGAGAGACAGGAGTATGACATGCAGGCGTCTTCTTAACCACTAGGCCACCAGGACGCCCCCACCCAAAGACAAACATTTCCAAGCAAGATTACGAGTGCCTTTTAGGAGAGGGTGAATTGTCATCTCTTAGATTAGGACTCACCCATAAAACAAACACACTGGTTAACAGGCGACGTGTTCCTGTGTTGCTATTTGTTTTAAAAAAAAAATATTTACATGGTTTAGGACAGAAGTAGAGCTGAAACAGTTTGGCAATCAATGGAAAAATGCCTCAAATTCATCTAGCATCTCTAATGGAAATTTCTGCTAAATTCCTACGACCTGTGATGTAAACTGATAATTGGGATATATATAATATATTTGGGATTCTTTTGAATATTTTTTGGAAAGAACCAGTCATCTGAAGTGCTCTGGAACATTATGATGAAGATTTTTCAATATGTTCTAACATTTTACATGATTAATGTAGAAAATACTCAGCAGATAAATGGATAATAGGAATAATTGCTAAAACAGTAGACTGGAGATTGCATGGTGCACACAAAGAGCCTGTGGCAGCTGCTCAAAACCACTCAAAGTCTTCAATGAACTCTTACAAATGGGCATCCTGAAAATCAATACCATGAACAAACTTTAAGATTCGGCTGTTGACCTTTGAATAACTAAAGCTACTGCACGATTAAATGTCAGGCAACAGATATGGGGACTTGTCCTTCGTAGAATCAGAATCAGCTCTAATGTCCAAGTAAGTGTGAACACATACAATTCATTTTGACTTTGGTATTTTGCTGCTCTCAATGTACATGCACAGAAATACACAACTCAAAACAGGGACAACACAACTGAACACGGTACAAAATAGACACTTGACTCTAGATGCTCTGTACGGATATATATCTAGATACAAACAACACAATTTAATTTGTAAATGGTTTATAATTATTCCTTGGCCTCTCTTCTAACTCACTAGCTGTTCCTAGGACCGGGACCGGGACCGGGACCAGAACCTCTCTTAAAGAACAACCTGCTGGATGACCAAAGGCTACTCTAGGATCTGAAACTTTCAGACATACTCGCACAGCCTATCATTTACATAGTGACCCATTCTTCCTCTGAGCAATGTGTGTATTATCTCATTTCCTGGACAGTATTTAGTTATTACGGATCTTCCTCCGTGAAGCACGTGAGGCTTCCTCCTTGTTCTTGCAATCTTGCACAAATGGTGCAGTGAATAGTTTGATTTGACGTTGTAGATTTGATTCCCCGGGTTTTTGGAGAACGTGATGCACGTCGTTTGATTGGTCACGTTAACTCCCACAATACGAAGATACCGGGGAGACATTCACTGCTATTAGCCAACAGCTCCAGTTGGAAGTTGGCTCGTAAAAACGTGCACAGCGTATTTTATGCACGTCCACGTCCAGCGAGTCAGCTAGCTAACGGAGTCACGTCAACGCTCAGCGCCCGTTAGCCATCAACATCGTACTCCTGGCTCGCTCGTGCACGCCTTTAGCAGCTGGCTCGTACACGTGGACATGCCGAGGGGGTCATGTCTGCTGGCCACACACACAGTTACCTGATATTCGACCTCCATCGTACCATTCTTTATCGCTGTTTGAAAGAAACACTCGGATCTTCCGGCTGGCAGCTGAAACGTGAACTCGCTGTCGAGGTTCTGCCCGAAGCAGCTCACAGCCCCGAAACACCACCCAAACACGGCTGCGAGGACCAGCAGCCGTCCTCCGCACCCCTCTTTCTTCCGGAGAAGGTCCATGGTGGAGGTTTTTCCAAACACAGGGCTATCTAAGTTCAGCCATCTCCTTCTCATCCCTCTTCCGCAGCACAACTTTTCGATGCTGTGATTGGATGGAGCCCCCCGAACGAGGGCGAAGCTGCGGACCAATCAGAGGAGGAAGAGTAGCAATATTCCTCCAATCGCTGCGGAGCTGAGGTCTTCACTCAAGTTGAGATGCTCCTGGACTCCTGTGAGAAAATGACCTGCTCCAGTTATACGCCTCTGAAGTCAATAACACAGTGGCATCACTTTATAAAAGTTGTATAGGTTATAGTTAATGGCTTTATTCAAAAGATCAATTTGTATTTGTAATATATTAACTTGTGCTGGTAGGGCAAACATAGACTGGAGATTTCTCTGTGCAGTGAGATATGTTGTGGTTATGTAACAGCTGTTCAGAAACAATAAAAACATGTTAAATACGCTTTAATGACTATGATAACTTTCACGTCTTATAGCGTTCTTGCCATTTGCTCTTTCCAAACCCGGATAAGGACATCACATTAAGTTATCTTATTTTATTCAACTGTATTGCAAGACAAAAGCAGTTGTGTGATGTCTTTGTAAAAAGAGGGAGTTCCAGAATGGGTCAGCAGGGTCAGGCACATTGTTACCATTTGTAACTATTAGTATGAACATCATCATTATTGCTGCTATGTTTAAAATATTTTATATATATATGTTTTTGTGTACATTGTGATGATACTGATTCAGCTTTGTGTCGCTCCCAGAGCCTTATAGGGGCGAAGCTGGCCCATTGTGTGCTTGATCGCTTCCTAAACCTCCCTCTGGCCTTAAGCAGGGGTTGTTTATTAGGATCTCAGATAAGGTTGAGATTAAGGGGAGGAACAAGGTGACCGGGCTTTCCTTTACCTTTCATCCTTGTTAAGCTCAACAGTTCCTTCTTGATTTACTCCCTAGACACACACTATGGGTGGATGCAAACACTCACAAGACTTCATTTGACACCTTTAATAGTTGTTTCCTGTGTCAGACACAAGCCTAGCCACAGTCACTGTCTATATATTACAGATCCATTAGATCATTTTCACATATCACAGCAGGGCAGACACAGCTGCAAGTAATAAACGTAACGATGGGAAGGTTTCTCACCTGGCAAGCATTGACAGTAACAGTAAATATTGCTGATGCTTGATAATTAGCACACCTGAAACCAATCCAAGCCATATTACCATGCAGCTGTGAAAAAGGTCTGTGAGAAATAATGTTTGTACAGTTTCTGAATAATGTGTTAGTACATCTTTACATCCCAACTCTGAGATTTTTTTTTTATTGATGTGATGATCATTGACTGATGTAATCAGACTTGTGCATTACCTCGATTATGCACAAGTCCTATTAAGCAGCTACGACAGTTGTTGTGATCAGTTGTATAGTTAGCACAAAAAATAAATCCAAGCACTTAGGTTCCAATTTTGGACAGTCATTTTTTCCCCCTAGCTCTGTCTGAAATCTCTCATTTGCAATGATCTCAATAAAGCAGCTAAATGGAATACCGCCATAAATATTTATTTTATTCACCACTCTGAATTTACTATGTGTCATTAATATTACTATTATTATGTGTCATCATCATGTGTCACACAGTAATTTAGTAATCTATTTATTGTGATGCAAGCACTTTCTGTGCCCCTATAAAACACTATGAGAGGGTAAACATGGTGCACCAACTATACAGTGTTTAGGCAGCACATTTGGAAATGGACTTCCAGACAATAGGTGTGCCATTAGTAATAGCTTCATATAATTTAGGTGATCCAAAGCCCTGGTGTTGTACCTACTGGTTCACTTTAAAAGGCTTTCTGGGACCCTTAAATGTAATTTAATGCTCAAGCAGCCGCATTGCTGCAGATTCAGATTAGGCAGGTCGAGAGCAATATGGGAAATGTTGTTCTGCAGAAATAGGAAATGGATCATTATTCAACATGTGCTGGTGAGGAGAGTAAAAAGTAGCCTAAAAGTAATTAGAAGAGTTGTTGTTTTTTCCTTTCTAAAAAAATCTCCATTTTATTTATTATTGAAAGCATAATTTATTCAATTCAATTCAATTCAGTTTATTTTGTAAAGCCCAATATCACAAATTACAAATTTGCCTCAGAGGGCTTTACAATCTGTACACATACGACATCCCTGTCCCAGGACCTCACGTCGGATCAGGAAAAACTCCCCAAAAATAACCTTTCACAGGGAAAAAAGGGAAGAAACCTTCAGGAGAGCAACAGAGGAGGATCCCTCTCCCCGGATGGACAGAAGCAATAGATGTCATGTGTACAGAATGAACATCATTACAAAGTTACATAAACACATTACATGAATATGACAATGTATGAATGGACCTCCACAATCCATGAAACAGAAGGAGGTAGAGAGGAGGGGTGGCGGGGCGCATCAGCAGGGCCAACGCGGGAGGCCGGCTCACCAGGCATCAGACACCTCCAGGTCCAATGGACCCTATGAGACGTGAAGTCACAACGACTCCGGGGAGGAAGCAGAGTTAATAAGGTGCAATGGAGAGATGTAAATTCATCCATAAGGAGAGAGAGAAGAGGAGATAGGTGCTCAGTGTATCCTAAAACATCCCCCAGCAGCCTGATTCAGCCCTAACTATAAGCACTATTAAACAGGAAAGTCTTAAGTCTATTCTTGAATGAGGTGACTGTCTGCCTCCCGGACTGAAAGTGGAAGCTGGTTCCATAAAAGAGGAGCTTGATAACTGAAGGCTCTTGCTCTCATCCTACTTTTTATGTAATCAGTGACACAAAGTTACATCCGTGCATGTCGAGGTGCATCTCTTTCTCTTAACAACCACGTCTGTTGACATCCGTCTGTACTCCCAGAGTCTTTATCTCCACTGAACACAGTGTGCATATGTGTGTGTGTGTGTGTGTGTGTGTGTGTGTGCGTGTGCATGTGTGTGTGTGTGCGTGTGTGCGTGTGCGTGTGTGTGTTATAGTGTGTGGGTAGAAAGTGAGTCAAAGAGTATGTCATGGAGTTTCAACATGTGGAGTCTGTCATGTCAAACTGGCCCCTCCTACAACAAAGAAAATACAACTGATTCAGTTTCTCACTCGAAGCCTGAAGCGTCTCTTTTCGTAAGTCAAATACTTTATGAACTCTTCGCTACACAGCAGAGAAACAGAAGAAAACATGCAATATCAACCGCATACAGCACATGTGAAAAAGATAAAGAGAGGGATATGAAAGTATTTATCAGAATACTTGGTTCTATCGTGAAGAAAGGAATAAGAGGAAGAACAAAAGAGAAATACAAATATTAAATAACCAACACAGATTACAGGCATTTCTGCACTTCTGCTCAGCTGTCCATGTCCATGCAAAAGGAGGAATTACATTGATGGGATGTCACATATGGACAAAGCAGGAAGCACGCTGTACATCGATAAATCCCCCATGATAAAAGATATGAGGGGTAAAAGGAAGAATAAAGGTGAAGCAAGTCTTGAACAAAACAATGACCGTAAACATGAAAAAGAAAGTGTTGCCACATGAGGTCTTGCACATGAGGGAGTTGTTTCACAATTCTTAAACATCTGCAACACTTTAGTCATCTTCAATCACTGCAGGTTTCTCAGCGGGAACGAGAGAGACCCACGACTTAGCCCAAAGAATAACACATGTAACATGAATATGTGAGAACACGGGCGGCGTGGGGAAATGCTCTGCTGCATTAACGTGCACATTAATAATAGGACAGTGTCGGGGACATAGTGCAAGGCCGTGGTATAGCAGCCGGGGGTAGCGGTCAAAAGTGCACTGGTGTGACTCACCCTCCACATCCAACTCTACTATTTCAAAGGTGTCACACAACTGACAAACAGAAAATGAGACAAACAAACCAAAAGTGTTCAAGAGAACATGACACACTGAAAAAGAAATGAAAAGTGAGAAAAGGAAGTGCCAGCTTAGGAACGATAACTATATTGGTGGGGAGTGTCCCGCGCATGCACACTCACTCACACACTCTCTGACTCTCGATCTCTCTTTCTCTCGCTCTCTCTCTATGTCATCTTCATTTCCTCCTTACATTAGATTGCTTGAAAAGCATTATTAGTGATACTTCACAACAGGCGAGCCAACACAAGAGGTGGGGGAGATCAGTACTGGCACTGCAGACAGAGGATTTTCTTCTTCTCAGAAGGTGAGACATCTAAAGGTTTGTAATTTTATTTTATTTTCAACATGTATTTTAAGATTCCTTTGGGCATTTCATGTCCCTAAGGAGTTTCAGAGGTGTGTGTGAAAACTGCCCTCTCCTGAACTACCTGTAAAACAAAAAGTATTTTTGATCTATTTGACGTGTTGAAGCTGTCTCTTCTGTGCGTGCTGTAGTAAGGGTATGAAGACATCCCTTTGCTTCTCAGAGGCTGCTTGCAGGTCGCATCGCATCGGTTGCTAGAGGCCTTGTCTTTATGTCTCATGTCTACCTCTCGGTCGGTTTGTGTCTTTTGTTTGTTATCGCCTCTCTGCCTTTCTGTCCCCCGTTTCTTTGCTTTTCCTAACCACAATCCTGTCTTTTTCCCTTTCTTGCTGCATCAGGCCGTTTGACCTTAATCCCTAACATCCCATCTGGAGTGTAATCTGGTTGGATGGCAGAGGGCGGTGTAGGTGCATGCCCCCAGGTGTTTGTGGTGGACACACAGGCAAGCTACATCTCCGTACCCAGTGGGAAGGGATCGAGATGGGCGAGAGTTGGCCAAAAGTTGCTTCTGCTGCTGGTGGGACTGACCCTGTTGGGACTTCTTGTCGAGGGATTTTTCCTCTACAGACTATATAAAAAAACGGAGGTGAGGCTGACGCCTGCATATAATTGTGCTTGTGTGTGTGTGTGTGTGTGTGTGTGTGCGTGTGTGTGATAGTCTTAATGTCAGGAGAAGCATCTGTGTTTGGACCACATGGAAACTCCTATTCTTGAAAATGTCCCTATTTTTCCCTATACGTCATAACGGGACACACACACACAAGCACTGCAGCGGACAGCTGAGTGCGTGGGCTGTGATTTGCTCTTTTAGTTAAAGGTCTATAATGACAAACGTGTCAAATGGGCTCTTTCTCTAGTTCTACTTCCCTTTCTTTTCTCTCTCAAGTGAAAACCCACAGCATAACTTCACTTTTCTAAGATAGTTTCGTAATGTTTTTTATACACTTGTCTCATGTTATTTATTACTAAAATGTGTTCAATGTCCTCTCCGGGCTTTACCAGCCACAGTTTTTCTCAGTAGCACTTATCCGAGACAGAACGTTGGCACATTATAACATTATCTCACATAAAGGCTGAGATAAAAAAACAGTGGTCAAAATAATCCACTAAATAACTTTGAATAAAAAACAAATTTCAAATGTATCTTCTGTTGTTTGGTTTTAATAGGGGCCTCAATGTTTCTAGTGTCAAATGACGATATGCCATTCATTTTGGTGGGACACTTCCTGTTATTACGTGTTGAACTTCTGACGTATTGCTTTCAAACACACACAGATTGTATTACTCCCCCATGTGTTCATTCTGTAAGTCTCACAATCTCTTTTAACTTCCTCTCCCTGCAGGAATTGTCCCTCTGTAAAAATCATCCTCTCTGCCAGAACCTGTCCCATCCCCAAACATCTAGACAGCAGGTAAGTGTGGGCGTTTGAGTCAGGTGTAGCCCTGTTGCCCTGCCAGATGTGTGCTGGCGTTTTACGATTTAACACCTTTCTTTTTCCGTTTCAGGGTGGCACCATATTGAGTCAAGTGGGACATAAAGGTATTGAGTGACTCTCTGTTTTCATGATTGATTATAATGAGCCACAAACATATGATGTCTGAATTAATCAGCGAAAAGTCTATTTTTTTGCAAAACCTGTCATGTGAATTTATGTGAAGTTTTGTTATTGATTGATTGCTTTGTCTAACCCCGCTTTCTCGAACAGAATCAAATGATATTCCCACAGTGCCGCCACGTCTGGATGAGGACCAACAGAAGCCGTTTGCTCAACTGATAGGTTAGAGCCTTCTCACCGCTCAAACCAAGATACTGAATATTACCCCGATGATTAATCCAAACTATTCCCCAAACTAATTCTCTTTGCTCACGACAACTCATTTCTCTCTTCTATCTCATCTTAATCTCAGGCTCCAACACTCCTATGGGGGAGAACAACTTGGTGCTGTGGGAAAATATAGATGGCGAAACCGTCACCCACCACATGGGCTACGACAAGGGCCAGTTGTTGGTGGAGAAGGAAGGTTACTACTACCTCTACTCCAAAGTGACATTAAATGCTGAAAAGCCGTGTTTGCTTATCCAGCACAAGGTCATGAAAAACACCAGTGCCTACGACAGTTCTATAGAACTTATGAGATCAAAAAGGTTAGTCGGTGTCGCCACTCCTTACTTCCTTCCTCTGTCGGAGCACATGGGCTTACAGCCGCTTACTTGAGTGCAACCAGTATGTTGTCATCAGTGTATTTAAAGGCAAACTGAAATCAATGCTGTCTGTATTATGTTGCGGTGAGTTTGCGTTCATCTCTGGCATTTTACCTCCAGTTCCCGCTGCCAGACCAGTGCAAAGGCTTCAGGCAATGGGGACCTGTGGAGCAGTTTTCTGGCTGGGATCTTCCACCTGCAGAGTGGAGATAAAATCTTTGTCACGTTGGAGAATATAGACAACATACGTCCAGGACCTACTGACAATCTCATGGGGGCCTTTATGATATTTCAAGGTGAAATTCTGCAACGTCACCGCTCTCCCACATTGTGATCAGATTGTATACTTCACTGTGTTATGTAAATTACACCATTTGTTCTGGTGAATTTTGTATATCTAATATATACACAATATATATATATATATATATATAATCTAAATTATACTGTCCCCAATTAATGTATTTGAATCCCTTAAGAAAAAGCATATTACAAAAAAGTATCTGATATTCAGATGATATAATCCTACAATGTTGCATATTTTGTTGTTGTGTGAATAAAATATGGTTTCTTATCAAACACGAGTGAGGTGACTTGAGCTCCTGGTAAAGAAATTGCTTGGACAGGTAACAACATAATTAAAGAGATTTTCTGTGGCCGATTGGGAACAAATGTATTTGCCGCCCATGTGATAAAGAGTGCAAAACAAACAAAGTCTGTTAAGCACACCAAGGCTAACCACATAACACAGTTGCGTACACCAACGCCTCTCTCACTGTGTTGGTGTGTGTTTGACAAGAGCAGGATGTGGTTGAGTAAGGATGCACTGAGGGGAGGATGGAGGGGAAGAGTTGCTGAGGTGCTAGAGTTGGTGTGGCTGACTCAGCTCTTCTCACAGTACAGGGGAACATTTTGCAAACACTACAGTATGGTGTCAAATGTAAAAAAAAAAAAAACACATATGGCACACATGGTGCAGATAAATGATATAAAGGAGAGTTTGGCAACCAACCAGGGAATTGGTGTGAAAAGCAGAAAGCGAAGCGTAACAAATGAGAATATTGTGAAGTCACAGGAAACCATAGAGACAGGTAGACAGACAGGTAACCATATGCATGTGAGTTGAGAGACTGACCTCAGAAGCTGCTCAAATATGTGGGTCATTTCCTGCTCTGAGATGCAGATAAACATCTGTGTGAAACAAACACACAACAAGAGGATTCTCTTGCAGCTTGAGCATGGAAGCTTTGCATCTAAAAAAAAACACCTCATCTTGTTGCGGTTCTTTCCTTGCGGCTTTGGAAGATTTCAAGTGTATTTGCTCAATTGCTGTAACCGTTTTGCAATTCTTAAGGTACTTGTGATTTTGCATACATTACATATATTCAGCTCAGGGGCGGACTGGGGGAAAAAGTGGCCCGGGAGTTACTGTCAGACCGGCCCACTCAATGCATCGCACGTATCGACCAATCAGTGGCCTACTTGGAAAAATACCCATACACTTAACATTATTTTGGATGATTACAAAGAAATTACATCATATATGTTTTTTTTATTATAACAATTGGATCCACCAATTTGCCTGGGTGGACACATGGAATAAAATGATACTGGCTATTGTAACACTCCAAGGTAGATATAGTTTGCTAAATGAATATGCTTAACTTTGGGCTAGTATCAGATGCAGTGCAGTGCATAACAAAACAATTCGTTAAGTAACAGAATCTACACTAACTCTGCCGGCCAGGTGCTTTCTAGTCACATGGTAATAAAAAACAATATCAGTATACTCATGTGTTATTATTATGAATAGTTTGTGCAGCAGCTCACTCTTTTCTACAACACCGTCTATGATTTTCTCACTGTCCAGCATCTGCAAAACATCTGTCTGAGTAGCCATCAACATAAAAGTCTCCAGGTGCTGTTGAGAGAGTGAGCTCCTGAGCCTGTTTTTGATATATTTCAGCGTTGAAAAGCTTCCCTTGCATGCTACCTGTGTGACAGAGAGGGTAAGCATGAACCTGTATGCAAGGCCACTGGTATCCATCTGTCAGGAGGTTGTACTGCTTCAGAACTCAGTAGCAACAGATTGGACAGTCCTTATGAGCACTTTTTGTAAACCGTCTTCAGCATCCTCCGGCCCGGGTTCTGCTGTCTTGGTTGTGTACTCCTCTAAAAGTGATGCCTTCAGCCTATCCCACTGTCGTGCCAGACTTTTGAGCTTTGTAACTTGGCCACTGTTACATCAAATGGCAGCAAACACTTGCTTAACTCTTGGAGTGCTGCCTCTGGGAAACTATCACCGTAAGATGTTACCTGGCTGAAGTTTTTCGGGTCCAGAAGTGCCAGATCAGCACGCATAGTGCCATTCTTGAGGAAACGCTTGTTCAAGCTTCCTGCGACTGTGTCCATGATTCGATTGTGGACCTCAATCTTGTATGATGTTTCGGCATCAGTCACAGCCTCATCTCGGGACATCTCTCCAGGCATGGATTTCTTCCTTCTTCCCCGTTTCTGTGGCAGAGTGGTCTCCTCCTCCAGCTCAGTCTCCTCACTCTGCTCCTGTAGTTGATTTTTGGCCCACTGGACGAATTTGTCGGCTGCTGTCTTGACACACTGGAAATCTCTGGTCATATCCTTCAGCTCTGCTTCTGCAGCCGCAACCATCTGATGAGCTGTCAGGATGTCCATTCCACTTGTCTAAAGGTATTTAGAGACTGGTGACATGACCTGGAAAATTCGCAGGAAGATCTGAGTTGAAAGTATAGTCTCATACTTCAGAAGCTGGCGAGAGTATCCCTGTGCATTGACTCGTGCCGTGGCATTGATGGTCTCTCCATCTTGAATGGCTAAGAGGGTGTGGAGGACATCAACATACAGGGCCCCATCTGGCTTTCCAAAAGAGCCAAACACCACGTCACAGCTGCATCAGACGTCTGCGTCTTGGGTCTTTGCTCTCCTTCTCCCAGAATCTCTGAAGAAGACAGCGATGTTGTTCATCGGGGAAAAAAGAGAGCCACTTGCCAGTACACACTGTGCTGTGTCTGACAGCACAAGGTTTAGGATGTGTGAATAGCACCACACATGGATTTGAGTCGGGCACTTTTCGGAGAGCAGTGCAGAGAAGCCTTTATATTGGCCTTGCATATTGGAGGCCCCATCAGTGGAATTTCCAATACACCGCTTCACATCCAGATCCATGGTCTCCAGCACGTCATTCACAAGTTGGGCAAAGTACTGCCCAGTGGAGACCTCACTTCTGATCACAGCAACTAGTCGCTCAAATACCGTATGACAGAGCACTAATCGTGGGCTGTGATATCCTGTGTGGTGTCGATCTGGACCGAGTACATTCCAGATTCTCGAACTTAAGCAGCGATGGTAGTTTTCATGATTCGTTGAATGGTGGTGTTGATGTAGTCGATGGTCGTTTTGGATAGGAGAGTGACAAGGGCCCCTCTACCTCCTCTTGAACCAGACTGTTGTATCTGCTCGCTCTTTTGTAGAGTCAGTTGAGAGTGAGTGTGTTCCTTGAGACAGAGGTCATACTTTCCCAGTAAACTATAATTTCCAAAAGTTTACCATGGTCAATGGTGTCGTCGTCATCAAGTGTGCATGCTGCCTCTCCCTGCTTGCCTCTGTAGCTCAAACCTTTTTTGCCGATGAGCTTCATCACATCTATAATGCGCTCCTGCGGACTTGTTCTCTAAGCGACATCTGAGGTCTCATGAGAAGGTCCTGGATCGTGCTTCTTGAGGATCTGAGGAAATATGCCTCAGTGCCTCTGTGTAGGTGGCTCTTCTCATGCTCTTCAACTCTCTGGTGTACGTGTGTGAGGTTGGACATGCCAGTGATGCTGTCTCTGGGATTAGTAAAAGCCAGACAAAGGGCTTTTTGTCTTGACTGTATAATAGCCATTTAATGTTTGTGCCATCTTTGCAAAAAAAAGCTCTCTGCACTACGGCCTTGTCTGCCTTCTGCTGGGGGTGAAAACGGAAGATGAGGTCTAATGTGTCTGACTTGGGCCTGGTGAAATAATCAAAATCTTGGCCTTCACTTTCTGTGTCATCCTGGCTGCTGTCATCTTCAGCCTACATGAGTGGTAAGTAGGGATTATTATGTTAGTATGTTAAACCATTGACACAAAACTATCAGCAAACTATGGTAGTATTTAGTATTACTACCCCACGTGAAAACAAAGTACACTTAAGTACATTCAATTTAAGTGTACTAAGTATACCCTTTTGTACTTATTGGTCAGTACACTCAAAGTGTATTAGATAAGTATACTTTAAATACATTTGCTAAATGTAATATATTAAAGTGTAACTTACGGTGTACCGTAAGTTGTACTTTAATATACTAAGTGTACTTTCTTGTACTGAAATGGCACACACTGAAGTTGTACTTGAATACATGCAAGTTTACTTTTCTGTACTAATTAGTTTATGGCCCTGGGTCTTATCTTTGCTCTGCGGCCCCTGGCTGCTGCTTCCAGTAGCAAAATCCTCAATCTAGCTAACATATTAACATTGTTTATAATGTTAGTGTTATGTGTAACACGTGATTTTAGCATAACTAGTTAGCTGGTTAACTTAAGCGTTATTTGACATAAGCTATTAGAAATTATAAGATTGCAGTCTTTACAGCTACCACCATGAAGCAAGTGACTACGGCTAACATGTTAAATTAGATCATCTCGATGATGACAACAACGCCATTTTGCTTATTTGACCAGATCATAACGGTCTCAATTTTGGACATTTATCTAGCTAACATTAGCTAGGCTAGCTTGTAGGGAACGTTACCTCATCTGTGAAAAGCAAGCTAACATTGGCCAAGTCAACTTCACAACTTACCATCATATCACTGTCACAAGTTGGTGGTTTCCCAAATAAGTCAGAGATTTGTAAATATGTTGATGCACCTACCTCCAGACATCTCTTCATTTTCTCCCTGAGCTTTTCAGCTCCACCTATTTACGTTTTGGTGCTATTGCTGCCGGCTCATGCTCAAAAACGGCTTTGTATGCAAGCGAGTGACGCAAGTGTTGAGTAGGCTAGAGTGATCGACATTTAACAACACCTAAAACAAAGTTAGACTGACGGAAGAGATTAGATGAGTAAAGAAGATGGAAACCATGAGTGTGAATACAGATCGCGAGGAGTAAATGTCAGTCATTGATTATTGACTTTAGGTATTAGAGTAAATTTAACGTGTTCTGTGAAGCATAGAATATAGTCTGGGCCAACGATATCAGAGGGAGGGGCCGGTGCTTGTAAAATAAAAAAACTACTGAAGGGTATATAAGTAACTACCAAAGGTTTCATACAGACAAAGACAGAGAAGAAGAATAAAGCCAGAAGTTAACATAGATGAAAGCAATGCAGGACTTCAAATACATTTAAAAACAGGTTTTGCAAATGTTTTATGCACCTTTCTTTACCTTGTAAATGCCCCTTTAGTGGAGATTTGTTACAAATATTCGGTTTGAATTCAGCATTACTCACCAAAACGCACTGTGATGCCCTTGAGGTCAAACACATGGGTTGAATGCATTCGCCTCCTCATAAAGCATTTGCAAAGACGATGTTGTTTCAATGATACATTATTAACATCCATATTCACTTGCTTGGTGTCTTCAAAGTGTTGCTGTGTTTCTTGGTGCATTGCCACCACCTGTAGATTAGTTGAATAGTGGGGAAACTCTTGTTGACTGGGAATAGCGTCACCTGTGTGCATGTGTGTGCACGATATAAACAAAACAGGGACCCATTTATATATATAAAAAACGGCTCCATCACTATTAGAGGGGAACAATTCCACAGGGAACCTTTAAACCAGCAATAACTGTTTTTAGCCACTTGGGGGCAGTGGAAACAAGATGTGAACAAAACAGACATATCAACACCTTTTACATTGATATGGAAAACATGTTAAAAAAGAGTTCCCTTTTTACATATCCAGCTGCTATAGAGCAACATTATCATTGATTTTGATGTCATGTCAATATGATAGATGTAAGTAAAACATCTATTTTATACTTGTTTTGGTCTCTACCACCTAATAAAGGCATTTCTGGTTTTTAGCTGCTTAATGCCCCACAATAATAATAATAATAATAATAATAATAACAACTTTATTTATGTTTACTATGTTTATCAGCTCACTAACTGTTTCTTTTTGCAGTTTAGTGCTGAGCAGGTATTTGCACTGAAAACAGCCCAAAATGATGCTCTGAGTGGTGAGAATGAACCAGGACAGCTAACAAGGAGCTGAAACTCACTACTCCATACACTTTATGGGAGCTGCAGATTTGAGTGATGATTCTCTGTAATCCCTTCACATTGTCATTTAATACATTCATGACATACATTGCTAATTAATATAAAGATATTGATTATAGCCGCTTTAAGTAATGGGTCTAACTACACCTTCAGCCACTGATGTGTAGCTTTCATAATCAAAGGATTCTATTAGTTTGGGAATAATGATGATCAGCGATTTGCCATAAAGAATATAAATAGAGGAGAATGAGCAGAAATGTTAATAATTCTTCAAATCCCATTCAGTATTTCTTCTTAGACATTTGAGCCTGCCTTTGTGTGTGTGCTCTGACAAAATGAAAGCCGAAACTCATATCTCGTAATAGCAGGTCATTTTGGTTTTCTCTTGGGTTTATATCACAAGAGGTGTAATCATGTTTGTTTGCTGGCCCACATAAGTTTTTTTCCTAACCCACACTGTTTGGTAAATAAACAGGAAGTGACGTCTGTCCATTTCCAGTTATGCGCTGGGTAACAGCAGGGAACTTTCCCTTACATATACACTTTTCATATATTCCACTTGAACCTTTTTCACAATCACTTTCACACTCGTCATTTTCTACTGTTCACACCAAAATGTTTAATATGGATTACAATCAAATGCAATGTGTATTTTGTCCATAGGACTTACATATCTTTCAAATACACAACTTTTCTTTCAATTCATGTGTCCACGTATTAAAGATATCTTAGTCACAATTTCAGAAGGATCATTTCTATGGGACCGTGTTTCTGTAAAAAATATTTTAAGTGCAGGGCGTTACTCGTCATTGAGACAGAGTTTAAATGACTTCACTTTAACTACACACAATCTAAATGAATCCCACAAGGAGCCTGTTGGGGTTTTGGAGCAGAATCATAATCACACATTTTTGTAAGCCTCTACTTTATGCCCCCAGACATTTATAAAATGAAAAAAAGAGCTATAAAATCACATTTGACTCAATGTAGGCTGAATAAACTTGCAGTGTATTGCACATCAACATTAATGTAGTGATCTCTACATCAAAATAAATTTCCATGAATAAATATATATATATATATATATATATATATATATATATATATATAGGTACTGTACATAAATAGTTACATATTATCAAATATATATATAATATACACAGTAACATACTGTATGCACATTTATACAGAATAAGGTGGGTGTCTAGTCTTTTCCACATGCTGTTATTAATTACATTATCAGAAATGCAATTTCTCGTCAGATTCCACCTGAAATTCCTGCCAAGCTTCATCGTCGTAGTTTGCAAGAAATGTGGTCATAGCTTTGAATACGGCATCGGCCCCCGTCCATCTTCATCTACTTGGACTTTAAGAAAACACAAACTGGTGCTGTTCTTAAGTTACGATCCGAAGGTCAACAAACATCTGTATCTTCATGACAGCGGGCGGCACTGCATGTGTGCACATCAGTCCACGAGGAACATCCCAAATCCTGAGCCGCTCAGCTCCAGTCTCCAGTTCTCCAGTCCCTCCTTCGGTACGGTCATCTGAGTGAGCAGTTTCTGTCCCTCCAGCCGGCTCACTGTCCAGCACTTTCTGTTCACAGGTGTTGAATCTGCCACTTCCGGAAGTTGCACCTCGCAGTTGAGCTTATCGCTCACGCGCACGCTGAGGAGGCCCGCGTTGCATTGGTAGGTGCATGTGAGGTTCAGACCAATGTACATGAAGTAGGTCCCTGGCCGTTGGGCCTTCAGCGAATGCTGCTCTGCGTCAAACAAGTAGTTGCTTCCCACAGAAATCTGAGCAGCAAAGTTGACCGGAGCCCAGTGCATGGTGGAGGTTTTCAACTCGCCTGCAGGAGGAGACAAATGCATCTCGTTTAGATGATGTTTACAAAGTTCAAGAACAGGCTTGATTGATATATTTAAGTATTGTTATAGTTATATAAGTCTGAAATGATTTGGCGCAGCGAAAAACATTGTGAAATGTGAGGTGAACTCACTTGAGGCGGCTTCCAGGTAGACAAAGTTCTGCATCTGTTGAAAGAAGCAGAATATATAAAGTGGATTAAAATGTGCAGAGGACATGGCTCAGTCTTAATAGAGGAGGGAATAAATAAACAGCTAATAGTTCAACATTGTTATAATACGAGTCAAGTGTTTACCTTGTACGTGTGGTCAAGTACATCTCCTGACAGCTTTGACATCTCCAACACAACAGACGGACGCTCCAGTTTGGACCGCAGCTCCATCACAACCATCACTCCTGCGGCAGCTCCAGCTGTCACCGCCACAAACAGAAACATGATTGACAGGACGAGACAAACGTCCAGGCAGCTTCCACGGCGGCGGCCGCTCTTCCGGAGAGACTCAACGTCCATTTCTTTATGGTGGTGCATCATCAATTGGCAGTCCTGAGCTTCAGGGAAACTGTGCAAGCCGTCCAGATGTTTCCTTCAGCGAATGCAATGCTTCAACTCCAGGTGATCTGCGGTTAAACCTCCTCAGAGATAGTCCTCGTGTTATCACACAGCCCAGTCCGCGTCCTAATGTGAATGTCACGTCTCTGAGCACCATGATGGCGTTTTATAGTCCACTGTACTTTAGCACAGAGTTTCAGACACGGAGGAAAAACGCGGAAGTCATGGATTTCCCTCTCGCAGTCTCACTTACGCCCCCTCCTTCGCTGCACGTAAGGTGAGAAACAGACTTTCCACGGCTCTCCCTCAGTTTGCGCAATCGCGCCTCACCCGCAGCGTGCGCGGTGGAAAACCAAAGGGAGAGAACATGCATTCCGACACAGTTCTCACTCCACTTTGAACCTCACACGGCTGTAAGAAAAAGTAGCACAACGGAGATAATGAAACAGTTATTTTTCACTGTGTTGCACTATTTCTTCCTCAACTCAATGGAGAAAACAAACAGCTGGGTGCGCGCGCACTCGTGTGTGAAATGGAATAGGGTGGGGCATTTGTGATCAGGCCAAAAAAAGTTCACATCGTCACTCATCAGGGTTTACCCGGCATTATTCAGGCGCAAGCACGTGCCAAAACAAACGGGAATTCCCCAAGGTATTGCATGTGTGTGTGCGTGTGTGTGTGTGTGTGTGCGTGTGTGTGTGTGTGTGTGTGTGTGTGTGTGCGTGTGATTGAGAGAGAGAGAGCAGCCAGCTCATGAAATTAAAGTAAGACAATCTTACAGCAATCTTAGAAAGTATCGACGATAATAGAAGTGTGTGTCGGTTTGTGTGTCTGGGGGGGGGGGGGGGGGGGGGGGGGGGGGGGGGGGGCATTAACATACATCACACTAACACATTGGACACTATTTTACACCTGTCATTTTAATTAATTAATCATTTATTTATCAGTAATTTCAGGAAATTGCTCGTTTTTTTAATTTATGGCTGTAAACCAAAAAACACTAGTTCCAGTTATATTACTGCACGTAATAGGTATATTACTGCATCTGATCATCAAGAGCCTGCGTAATCTTCTAGAGGAGGAGAGCTAAAACAAAGACAACACTTTGATGCTGTATGTCACTGACTGATCACCTGTGTGTCACAGTGCAACCAGGGCTTTCCATATATCATCAGGTGGTGATCTATATATATATATATATTGTATATTGTATATTTGCACTATATGCCAATTTAAAAAGTCTATAGATTTTCTATGGAACTTCACAAAACATCATATGAATACTGTAATGTATATTTTAGCTCAGTCTGTATATGTGGACTGAATGTAAATGTGAAGAAAGTGTATTGTCCCTTAAGGTTGAGAAATGTGTGTAGTTTTCAGGAACCAGTGCTGCAATGCTGCTGTAAAGCGTAAACTCCTTGAGAAACATGCTGAGATTGCATTATTCACAGCTGTGGTTTAATTAAAGACTCTTGAAATTCCTTCCCAAGTAAAAAACATTTGATTGTCTGTTTTTAAAGGGGAACGCCGTATATGAAGAATTCCAATATGTTATTTCCATGGCTATAAAGTTGAATCGATATCTGGGAACATAAGCTCCTCTCTCTCAAAGCCGGAAACCAGAGAAATAGTGCTGCAATCAATTGCAAGTCGGAAGTTGATACTTCCAAGTCTGTATTCCTGACTTCCAACCTAAATGCATCCCAGTGCATCTGCTTGGGACATTATGGACTCCCGTAAGACACCGATATGTGTATGGCAAGTCTCTGAGCGTCACAAGCATCTAAGAGGACATCAGGAACCACAGCGCCATTATATTATAAATGTATCTGAGACATCTCAAGGATCCGTGGGAACATTAGAAGAGACGGGAGGAGTAGGCTTGCCGCATGCTCGCAAAGAAGCACAAATAAACTGAATGGAAATTAAAATGGCAGCTTCAACAATGTGAAAGTAAAAGCAAAGTTGTTGTGATTCCGAAATGTTTATGTTGGCAAACTCAAGGCGAGATGGATCTCACCCGACTTGAATGAGTGTTTAATTTCACTTTACTGCGTTCCGTGTTTTTTAAAATTTCCGAGTACAATGAATTGCAACATTAGTCTCAAACTTGGGATGTTGTCGAATATAAAGTGTGGAGCTGCTCCAAAGATAATGAATGAAAGACTGATTATGTAGACACACATAATGCGTTTTTTCTTTTTTTTGAATGCAAAAATGATTTTTATTGTGTTGTAAGGTTCTCAGTTGTGCAACAGGAAATGTACCCAGACACTGAGCGTCCCCCTGGGTGGTCTCAGTGTCATCCAATACGTCTGTTACTATTCATTGTTGCTGGAGCAGCTACACACTTTATACTTGATGACATCACAAATTTGAACACTATAATTTTTAGATTTGGGAGGGAGTTGTTCATGTGTACTAATATCTTTGGACTGTCCTAGACAATAGGAATAATATGTATTGAAAATGTACGTAGTTCCCATTTAATATGGCCTTAAACTGCTCCAGGAGAATATTGTTCCTCTACGTAAGTCAATATGAAAAATTATATAGTTTTGACTTACATATATTTTTCATATTACTCCTAAAGTCAACGCCATTGCGTTTTTTGTTTAATTTGTATCAAGTAATTACTGCAATGAATCACATCCACCCATACAAATACAAATGTATGGTTAAATCAAATACAGAGTAAAAGAAAAATCAATGTGCCTGAATAACAATTGCATTACAAAAAAAACTTTAAACAGTAAACAAAGAAATTCACTGACTAATGTCAAAAACAAAAAATCCCTCCCACAATAATGTGAGATAGTAGGCTCGTTCATTAGAGCTGCGCCTCGCCTGGAATCCAGACGAGAGCAGGTGGCTGCTGCAGGGAATCAAGGCGTGAGCGACTCTGCCCTATATGGTGCGTACAGGTGGAGGCACGAGAGAGGGGAGCAGAGGCACAGTCTGGACAATAAAGTATATTATGAAATATATCCTTGAGTTTGCTCATCCTTTGGTGGGGGGGGGGGAACCTGCATGTGACAGGCAGGAACCTGTTAAATGTGTCAATGGAATGTATTTATATATACAGTATTCTTTTCTTGTGTAATATATTTCATGATTATATTATTTTCTCTCCATCAAACTGCACGTCCTCTAAACTATTGTATATTTCATGTTCATCCTCTGTTTTAACTTTTTGTTCCTGTTTTCTAACTTTCCCACCTACAGTTGAGAAGGGGAGAATCACTCTTTAAATGTCCTCTTCTGCGGTACGGTCTATGCTTTCCTCTCCATTTTATTTTGGTGAGTTTTCCTTCATCGTCTTAGGGAGCTTGGATTGGGCCTGAAAGCTTTGACGTTGCAGGTCGTCCCATTGAAACATTGTTTGTGTTTAATGCTGTATACATTTGACTTCCTCCATCATGCTTAGTTTCATAAAACATGATCTATAACCTTATGACATGATCTATAACCTTATGATGTGCACGCTGCTTCAGTAACTACACCATGAGTACTGACAAGTGAGAAAAGACAGTGCGGAAATATGTGGGGTATGTTTCTGTGGGGGAGGGCCAGATATGGGGAAGTCAGCCTGAAACAGAAAACATGAGAAATGTAGCGTTAAGCATTACAAGTATTACATAACGTGAGCAGAAGGTCAGATGCTCCTGCGGGGCAAACACCCATGTCTTCTGTTCCTTAACGAAACTAACCACACGTGGTTCGGACAATAAGCACACCAGGCACACACACACACAGATAAATTCCTCAAATGTTTCCAGATTCCAGAAACCAGCAGCAATTGTTTGTCATGACATGATTTCAAATTATATTGCTACATATAGTGCTGGGTGGGATCTTTGTGTTTGTTGTTGGGTAATAAATCTGCTGATGCATTCATCAACCTGTTGGTAAAAGAGTCCTGCAAAGCCTCTCTGCTTTTCCACCTGTCATAAGAGGAAGTGATCCAACCCGCGCTGACTCCCAAGGTGTCAAAGTAAGTGTGTGTGTACGCAACCACCCGTGGTATTAAAGGCAGAGTGATTGACATGGTTCAAAGAGCAAGATAATCACACAGGTATAGCTGGGTCAAATAAAGCAGGACTTTCGTTCAGGCGGCCGATGTTTGTTTCCCTTGCAAAACTAAAACTACATTTATGGACTGCGGTTTTGAAGCATGTAGTTCGGCATTGTGGTCATCGCCATCTTTGTTTTTTGCAACCAGTGAAAGAATGTGACCATATGAGGACTGCGGAGGAGTGCGGAGAGACGGCGTGTATGGCTTAGTGATAGCGACCTGTCAATCACAAGGTAGACCCGCCTTAAAGCATACCCTGCTTTATCGGCTATTTTACTTTCATTTTGAACCATCTTTCAGAAAAATGAACATCAACAAGACTTGAAACTAGACCATGCATGAATTCATAACCTAAGGCAACCTATTGCTATAATTATAAATCAATATATTTGTGCACACATAAATGGTCAGGATTATGTATACAGGCCTTTTGGACAAAAATAAAAACCACCATCGTGATCTGCTGGACTTTTTTCAAAGGGAAGTCACTGTCATGGTTTTCACTTCTTCACAATTACAAAAGTACTCTCTCAGCTCCTACTCTCTCTTTCTGTCTCTCTTTCTGTCTCTCTCTCTGTTTCTCTCTCTCTCTGAAACCTCCCATGGCATTGCTTTTGCTGCCCTCTACAGCAGATAGTTTAAATATAAAAGATTCCCATACACTCCTCTTTTTTGGAAGGAAAATAAAGGAACTTGCACAGTTATGTGATGCAATTTTCGTTTTTCTTTGAGCAAAACAATGTTGTCTTGTTTCTCACGTTGTTGGAAACGTTAGGCTTAAAAAACAAAAACATTATCTTGATCAGTCATTCCCAATCTCCCATGCATGCCCAAATAAAATAAAATAAAAATAAATATTGTTGGGACAGCGTCATAAAACAAAGTGAGTTTGAGTATATTGATTTTTACTTAATTTTCTTTGTCCCGTGTAGCACATTGTGTTGATAACATGTTGATCCTCATCCAAAGTTCTTCTAGGTCCATGGCAACACAATAAAACAGGGCTGCTCTGTTTCATGTCCTCTGTTTTTTACTATATGCATTTATCAATGGATTACCACATGTTTTTTTAACTGTGTGATTACCAAATATAAATAAATAAGTAATTGTTAAGTTATTTAATGAGTAATTGTTGGATATGTCCTATGATGCTTATACTTAGGCTAATGGGGGATGTTTTAGGATACACTGAGCACCTATCTCCTCTTCTCTTTCTCCTTATGGATGAATTTACATCTCTCCATTGCACATTATTAACTCTTCTTCCTCCCCGGAGTCGTTGTGACTTCACTTCTCATAGGGTCCATTGGACCTGGCGGTGTCTGATGCCTGGTGAGCCGGCCTCCCGCGTTGGCCCTGCTGATGCGCCCCCCCCCCCCCCCCCCCCCCCCCCCCCCCCACCCTCCTCTGTAAAGCCCTCTGAGGCAAATTAGTAATTTGTGATATCGGGCTATACAAAATAAACTGAATTTAATTGAATTGAATTATACTTACAAATATCAAAGATCAGAAATAGTCGCTAAGATTGACAAATATGAGGAAAAATAATGGGCTATAGACATAAAATTACCCTGTATAATCCTTGAGTTACGATTACACTGTTTAGTTTTACTCTAGTTCTTCAGGTGAAAGGTACATTATGGAGAAATATATCCCATATTGCAGCATGTGCGTCAACCTTCGTCACCGTAATTAATGCATTTGATGCACTTCCTCTCATAAGGTAGTGGAAATGATTATTGCCTCACCCTTAATGAATGACATAATGGGCATAAAGAGAGAGGGAGAGAGAGAGAGGGAGAGGGAGAGACGAGTGAGTGAGTCTGTCTGTTGCACAACCAGTTTGGAGTTTTCCGCTGCGCCGTGGGACATAACTTCAAGGTGACGGGTGCCCTGCGACGAGTCGGGGCGAGCCCTGCAGACTCTGTGATGAAATTCAAAATGCGTAAAAAAGACACTTTACTTTGACATCGAGGCGGCACGTGGCGCGGGGACCACCATAAATACGGTGTGGACTTACTTACTTCCAATCGTTCCGCATGCTCTGCACATGAGGAGTTCAAGGGTTGCTGATGCCAACAAGTTCTTTACTCCATCCGCAGCCAATCGTCATGTTGGATACATTTGCGATGCAGAGCGCCGGCGTGGCGGTCTCCAGCGCGGACCTCCAGCTGAAACTGACGGACAACAAGAGCAGCCTGGCCGCAGCAGGGATGGGGATGGAGAAAGACACAGGGAAGAAACTCATAGAGATAACTGGTCCGGCTTTATCCAAAAGAAAACTTCTGGTCGGCTTAGACCTCCTCTGCCTCTGCATGGGTAAATATCAAAATGTACATCAAAATACTGTAATTTCACTTGTAACTATACTTTGTTGAAGTGGACTAGGATTGAACTCAATATGTACAAAGCACCTGTACAATTTCATTCATCCGGAATAATCAGTATTACATAATTTAATAGTTGTTTGGTGTGAGATGCTGATACGACTCTTAATGGGGCCCTGTGGTGTGGAGGCTGTTGTTTGCATTGGATTGCAGCAAGGTGTTTCTGTTATTTTGTCCACTCGTACGTAAACTAGTATAGTAAGTCAACAGCCTATACTGATTAATGTCTCTTTTAGCTATGTATGTATTTTTAAATCTGAAACAAATAGCTGAAGAATCAATTAGTTGATTAAATTAATCAACAACCTTTGTAGGTAATTTCTTAAGCAGCACTGCCGAGTATTCATTTCTCCAGCTTCTCAATTGCGAGTATTTGCTTCTTTATTGTCTCATAGTAACTGTGAATATCTTCTGTCTTGTGTTGTTTTGGTCAGAACAAACAAGCATCTGATCTTATCCTCATGGGCGTTTTCCCCATTTGCTTACATTTTATTATTCAACAATTAAAGGAGTCATTGGCTGTATAGCTATTGATTGTTTACTTTGAAACCACAGGTGAGCTCCCTTAAAATGTTTAATTCTTTCCTTTGTAGAGTATCTGTGGTGAGAGTGAACTTCTACCATGTTGAGTTCTGCCCCTTTTTATTTAGTCAACAAAGACAGTGACTACGTTCAGGTATGATGTGGGCCTTCGCAATGTGACAAATTAACGCCAAGTTTATACGTATAAGAAAGAAGGGGAAAAAAAGTTGTTCAAGTTCTGTCTCCATACATATATCCCTGGCTCTCTTTCTTCCACTCATGCGCGCTCTCGAGCTCTCCGTGCCAGCTGCTTTGTGCATTGCCCAGGGAATTCTACAGTTTCCATGACAACCTCCAGTTCTCAGGGTAGAGCCGGGCCAGGGGGATTGTATTTGGTATAAATAAATACATGCACGATCCACTGTGTGTGTGTGTGTGTGTGTGCAGGCTCCTTTATTTATATGTGTTTATGGTAGCTTGCTCCCTCTCATGGCCCCTATATATGACTAGAGGAGGTTATATAATGTTGGCTAATTGGAAAAAGCTGTACGTCGAGGTAATCTGGATTAACATGACATGAAAAAGGGAGGGAGACTCTCTTTCTGTATGTCTCTCTCTTTCTCTACTCTATGTGTGCAGGCATACAGGACAGAGACAGAGACAGAAACAGAGTGAGAGACAGAGCGAGAGACAGAGAGAGAGAGAGAGAGAGACACACACAGAGAGAGAGAGAGAGACAGCGAGAGAGAGAGGGGGGAAACACTCAAGAGACAAACAGAGACAGTGAGAGGCTGGTTCTGGCTCTGGTGTGCTGCGGCATTTGCTCTTTGTTTTGTAGGGAAGAGAACTGTCACAAACAACCCCCCTTTCTCTTCTCATCAACTGAAATACACACACATACACGCACACACAAACACAATTCAAAGCATTGATTCCAGAAAAAAATTCAGGGTTCCCACCCTTATTTTCCTGTAACAGTATTCCTCTTTAGATCTTCCCTCAGTCTCCTCATCTCATATTCCGAGTTTTATTATAGCCATGAATTTCATGTCCCCTCCTTCTTTCGAGGGCGTCATATGTGCTCCAGTGCTTGGTATCCGACATCAATGCTGTTGTCGTACTGATACAAAAAACATATTTTTCTTTATTTCATCAGCTTTTGTTGGTTTTAGGCAAAGTTCTTGCCTTGCTGCTGGTATTAGAATCCACATTGCAGTTTGAAGACGTTTGGCTTCTTTTGTTGAGAGTCTACAGCCATGTTATCAGCTAAGCAAGGCTGTACTTTGGCCTAGCGCTGCTTTGAGCTAAATGCTAACAATGCTGATAATGATAGCGTTAACATGCTATTGTTAGCAGGTAATTGTTCATTCACATCTCAGTTTAGCGTGTTAGCATGCTAACATTTCCTAGCAAAGTTGAGGTTGATTGGCATGGCACTAGTTTTAAAGGCTCTCTCACCAAAGTTTGGGGCAAACTAAAATGTTGACCTCATGGCGCAAGGTGAAAATTCAATTTAGTAATCTTAATGTTAATTATTGAAAAGATTATGGTAATGGTTTTGGTTTTGGTACAGAACTACAAACCTCGAGAATCAATTTCAAACGACACCCAGCCCTCGTGCACACATGTATAGATGTTCACATGATTAAGAGCTGGAAAGACATGCATGCATGTTTGGTTCTTCTTAAATTTCATTTTTTCATCCTCTAGTTTGGCTCCACTTTTTTTCCTTCCAAGCATCATCTCCACTTTCCCATCACAACGAGGAATGTCTACACTCACACTGGGGATCGTTGGGCTATCAAATCATCTCCCTTCTCTTCCTGTGCAGCTTCCATCCCTTTCTTTGCATGTGAGCTGAAGGCAGTGAGTCCCTACATTAGGGGCTTCATGTGCGGGGACCCCAGCATCACCTATCCTTATCTGCATCGAGAGGCCATACCAGATGAATTACTCATCGCCGGTGGCATCATCATCACGGGCCTCACTGTGAGTACTCATCATAATAATCACCCCTGTCATGCCAGTCCAGTCTGTTATTCATTTTACACGATGTGAGGATGGGAATGCAATATGACAGTTGTGACTATGTGTCCACCTCCAGATCGCCCTCGGGGAGAGTTACCGAGTTCGCTTCCGAGGCGTCAACTCCAAGGCCTTTGTGAGGAACCTGTATGTGTCCTGTCTGTACAAGGAGCTGGGCTGCTTCCTGTTTGGCTGTTGTGTTGGCCAATCACTGACCAACATGGCCAAGCTGAGTGTCGGGCGGCTGCGACCGCACTTCCTGTCTGTGTGCGGTGTCACCTATGCGTCGCTTAACTGCACACCTGGAACCTACGTCGCTACAGTGACCTGCCACCAGCCCGACCACCGGTTGGAAGAGGAGGCCAGGTGTGTGTGTGTGTGTGTGTGTGTGTGTGTGTGTGTGTGTTAATGTACAAAGTGTTATGAAATTTGCTTTTGTTCTGTGTTATTCTAAATACTTCTCCATTTCTTTAGGAAGTCCTTCTTCTCTGGTCACGCTTCCTTTGCGATGTACACATTGCTCTATTTAGCAGTGAGTATTATTTATCTATTGATCCATCACACATTTTCTCCTACACACACACACACACACACAGACACACACACACACACACACACACACACACACACACACACACACTGGCAAACACCAATTACTGTCTTCAGTTTCCAATTACCATCTCTCTATAAAATGCAGAAAGAGAATGAATGAAACAGGGAGCTATCATCGGTCCAGTTAACAGCCGAAAGCGAGGGAATGAAAGAGGAGAGGGGGAAAGAGAGGGACTAAAAGGAGAAATGGGACAAACAGAGACAGCTTTGTTCTGCTGTGGGAGGAGTGCGACCTTGCCTCACCGCCTCCCTGCTCTCCTCTATTGTGTGTGTGTGTGTGTTTGTGTGTGTGTGTGTGTGTGTGTGTGTGTGTGTGTGTGTGTGTGCAGGCTCCTTTATTTATATGTGTGTATGGTAGCTTGTGTGTGTCCCTGAGCAAGTGTCTGATGTAAATGTGTGCATTCAGCATAATAATGGCTGTGCCATCTTGTATGTGTGTGTGTGTGCAGTCGTGTCTTGCTTGTTAAAAAGGGTAAGAAGGGAAGATGAAAAACAAGGTACCATCAAGACCATGTACACCATAACTTTAAATCTTGGAAGAACTGAATTGTGTTCAGTATGCAACACATTGCGTCTCATGAATCTGGAGGGACATTGTGTCTATTTGGATATGTTAATACATTCTCAGACAATAGCCAGTATTTAAATGATGACCGGACCAACTGCAATAAATTTGTGTTTGACAGTATTTATCTTATAAAGAGAGAGACTCAATGACCAGGCTGGATCACCAACCTAGACCCTCAGGGACAAACAGGCCTCAAGTGCTCTGTGTACCAATGATAATGGTAATAGCATATGCTAAACAAACAACAACACTAAACCCTTTAAGGACAAAATGAGTGCTCACATTTTCTTAACTGTACGCTACCTGATAATTAATAATAATTAATGACTTACAACTTACCGAAATCTCAAGTATTGCACTAACTTGCCTCCAGGCCTCCATAGCTCCGGGTATCCAGCAAAAGTCACCACAATGGAAAAAAAAAGCTTCAACTCTCCGGCAAAAACGTGAGGCATTGAGTCAGGAATTTAAAAAATGTAAAAAGCCGCCCCAGGCTCCTTAAACGTGCCCTGTCTGATCAGGGCCAAAGATATCACCAACATTACTACCATATTCTGTCTTAGAGAAGGGCCCTAACCTACAATCAAGTTATTAGGCCTTGTATTCAATCAAGTTACCACAAATTACATCCATGCATCCCTTACTTACTAATTAACACATTCAAAGAGCAAAGAGGTGGGTATGGCATCAGTCTGTACCGATTCAAATAATCCAAACAAGGTAAACATGTTATCATTTGCCACAAAGCGCATCAACTGACACATTTGAGTATGACATACTCTCTAGAATTCTAATTTAGGATTTCAGCAGTTTTCCATAAATGTTAAATAACCCACTCACGAATAACGTAAACTGCAGAACCTTATTCATTATTTACATTAACAGATGTTGACCTTATTGTTATGTGCACTAACTAATGTGGATTTTTGCCATGTAGTTTTACCTTCAGGCGCGGTTGACCTGGCGTGGAGCACGGCTGCTGAGGCCGTCTCTGCAGTTCTTCCTGGTTCTGCTGGCATTCTACACGGGTCTGACCCGCATCTCAGACTACAGGCACCACTCGTCCGACGTACTAACAGGCTTCATACAGGGAGCTCTCACTGCTTACTGGGTGGTCAGTATAACCTTGCCTGCTTGGGTTTGTGCATGTCCACATGTCAACATCTGTTAAAATCTTACATGTGCGTGTGCGTTTGTGTGTTTCCTAGGCCTTTCACATCTCGTCCATGTTTAAAAGCTCGAGTACAGATCTGTCCCCGACTGAGACCCCGGACAGCCCCTTGTCGCCGCACCACACTGTCTGCTAAACCTCACCTCCACCAACCCCTTTGTGGTCCAACACCCACCTGCGGCCTGTAGCTTACCTTGGATAGACCAGAAAT
This sequence comes from Cyclopterus lumpus, assembly GCF_009769545.1. Taxonomy (NCBI): domain Eukaryota; kingdom Metazoa; phylum Chordata; class Actinopteri; order Perciformes; family Cyclopteridae; genus Cyclopterus; species Cyclopterus lumpus. The sequence goes on along the minus strand of NC_046966.1, from coordinate 9,799,091 downwards.
TTGAAGAATGTGAGACCATTTCCTGTGAAGTCAAACCACATACCTCATATGGACAGTGTGTGTGAGGGAGAAAGAGAGAGAGAGTAGAGCTCTTGACATACAGTATGTGGCTCAAAAGACAAACCGTGTGAACTGGGAGAAAGGAAGAGGGAAGGGTGCTGGAGCCTGTCCTGTTGTCCATGTGACTGACCTTAGCTTCACATGCGATACTTACCTGTGAGATGAGACGGCAGCAACCACTACCACTCTATACGTTACCTGTAAATATATACAGATTTGTACATTTCAAATGATACTGTAAAAGCACTTTTTGATTTCCATGTTAGTATTATTAATTAACACTTTGTAATAATTTGTTACGTAGGATGTAATATATTTTATACAAACATGTCATATAAGTTGTAATGTAGCGTTTTTTTTGTTTAGTTTTTTACATAAACCCAGTGAATGTAATGAATGGTGTTCAAGTAGCGAGAAAGCAACTCATTTTCCGAATGTGTTGTATCATCCAGGATGTGACTGTCCTTCTGTTTGCATCCAAGGATGTCTACACAATAGATATAATCATGTTTAGCTATCTATCAAACTTTTATATAATGCTAGACTATGTTGCAAGACCACTCCAAGAGCACACAGATCATTAACATTAAATCCTTTTTTTTTTTTTTAAATAATCATTGTCTCTTTAAAGCTACTAAAAGGAATGTATATTTTGTGTCCCTGTGGACAAAGGGTTTTTGAGTACCAGAGTCCATTTAGCCATGTCCTGGCCCTTCCCTTCAGCAGTACGGTCTGCGTCTCCAGCTGTATGGTGTGTTGGCTCCCAGCACTGGCAGAGCAGTAAGGCGATGCTCTGCTCCTGGCCGGCGGAGGAGACTCTGTTGCTAGGCGCTAAGCTGTCCTCCTCTGACAGCCGGATGTAGTCCGTGGGTGTAAGACTGCCAAAGACTGCATATTTCATATCCTCGGCTTCAATAGTGAACGGTTTAATGAAATACAAAAAAGCCAGAGCGTTAGCATTATCATACTGGTGTAGGAGTACAGCCGGACAATAATTCTTAGTTCTGACAACGCAAGACGAATGATTGCATAATCTTTTTAAAAGATGATGACTCCATTCTAAAGTTAATTTATTCGCGTTCTGGAGCCATTTTTGGACAAAGCAAGACACTTCTAAAACAACAGTAACATATTATCACTAATATTACTATTAAATTACTAAAGCAAAGATGTTGGCCTATTTGTGAATGAGTAGACACATCATGTATTGTGTCTATACAGTGTTTCTGGCCATCTGACAAATATAAGTCATACTATTAATTATATTCTTTAAGCTCTGCTTTTGGTCTCCACCATCCACCATTTTGTGGTCAACAAAAGTAGAGTCCACACAACTGCAAATCCACTACGTATAATTTAATCAATGTAGTAAATGCTTGTACTGTGATGCATGTTCTACCTTGCCTACAATATGATTCTTGTACCAGTTATTTAAGGCTGATAAAAGTCGTTTAACTGGAGCTTCAACTCATCTCAAAAGAAATACCCTTTTTCTCCGTCAGCATTGGTGGACGACGTACTCATCAAGCAACACCACCATTTAAATATATTGTGTCTTGCATTCAAAATTGTACTTAAATATGTCTGCCTGAGTATCAAAAGTAAAAGTACTAATTGAGCAGACCCCCGTCAGAGTTTCATATTATAGACAGCATTATTGGTTTATTAGTACTGATGCATAAGAAGCATTTCAGAGTCAGAGTCAATTTAAGACACTTTATAAACTGATGGGTTGTTTTAATCTGTAACAATGCTTCATATTAAAATCATCATATTTTGTGTATATATAATCTCTATCTACAAAGTAACTAGTAACTGTAGCTGTCACATAGTGTTGTTGAGTAGAATAGAATATAATGGAAGTATACAAGTAAGGTACAAGTACTTGATTATACTAACTACATTTAATTAGTTACATTGAACCACAGCTTGTAAAAGCAGTTATTTTCATCCTTCTAACTCAGACTGCCTCTTCATTATATCCATCAACAGTCTCTCGCCCTCTCCTTTTCCACTGCAGATCTGCATTTCTCCTTTAAGTGAAACCCCCGTTTTCTCTGTACATCCACACAAAGAGAAAGACGGTAACGTTTATTTCACATGTTTACTTGAACTTCAATAGCAATACAAGACAATCAGAACACTTGAGGTCGATATTTACAAGGATCTCAGGGGGTTGCAGAAAAGTTCTGAGGTTTCATATGATCTCTGGCTCTGGAGTCAATAGTTCTGTTGCTATGACAGGCTCCATGGCAACGAGTTCCATCACCAACAGTTTGTGGCAAGTGGAGGGATTGTTGGGGTGAGGGTTGGGGTGGTGGTCTTGACGTGAAATGGGATTGATCAAGAGTTCAAAATCAGTAGGAGGGGATGTGTGTAAGAGGCCCACCAGTTGATATTGATCAAATGTTTCACTGTGATACATTAATTATACAAGAATGATGTATATACACACACTCACACTCATCCTTACACACACGCATGCTCATCAAGCAATTCTCACACACACACACACACACACACACACACACACACACACACACACACACACACGCTCACACACACACACACACACACATACATACACGCACACACACTTCAGCACTTTCCTCCTACAGTTTGTAGCCTGGTATAGCCACTATAAAGTCATGCACATGTTCTTTGAAAGGATTTTTGGCAACACACAAGTGCTTCTTTGACACACTGTTTGCTTGCTACAGGAAAGGGCAACACCCAGCCGACAAACCAATAGAAACTTAAGACGATGGGCCAATAAGGATGAGCACCAATGAGACGGGAAGACACAGAAGGGTTTCAGGAAATAGAGAGCAAAGAGAGGAAGAGGAGGAGGAAGAATTATAAATGGATCACAGTCATAGAAAAGTAACAAAACATGAAAAGGGGGAAGTCTCGTGGTGATCGGGAGATAGAAGCAGGGAGGAGCCATCACTGTCATCATCATTACCTTCTTTATCCATCATCATTATCCCATTATCCTCTTTGTCATCATAATCATCATCAGTTCCATCAGATTGATCTCGGTTATTTGTTACAACCACCGTCTTCCTCCTCGTCCCTGGTTTCTATGCCCCGATCACCACCGCCCTAGTCACAGGCTCGTCACCCGCTGCATCTGTCCGTCCTCTCCCTCCGAGGTGGGCTCTGCTGTGTACACTGCCTCTCCATTAGACGCCAACGGCGGCGGCTGGTAGAAGGTCTGCAGATGATTGGGCCGCGGGCCGAGCGGGGGTCGCCCCAGGCTGTATGGCAGTTCCAGGGCGGGCCGCTGGGGCTGGCCAATGGGGCTGCTGATCTCTTCTGGACCTTCAGGGCTGCTGTCTGGGTAAGAGAGGGTCGGCGGGGAGGTGCGGGTATAGAAGCGAGGAGGTGAGCTGCTTCGGCTGTACACCTGGGGGGAGTGGCGCGAGTAGAGATTGTTGGGAGGCGAGTTAGTTTCTCGAGGAGCGAAGATGTTCGTCGGGGGAGAGCTTCGGGGGAAGATGCTGAGCTGAGGCGAGCGTCGATCTCCGGGATAGAGCGGGGAGGGGTTTGAATCTCGGGCGTAGATAGGTGAGGAGTCAGGGTCAAGGTCAAGATCAGGGGTCAAAGGCAGAGCAAAGCTGTCAGAATCCTCTTGTTCGCCGTGATACCGAAGAGACCCTCTATCTTTTCCTCTTTTCCTCCCATCGAGGCCGCCATCTTTGCTCTCAAACAGGAAGGATTCGTCCCTGTCTATATCCATCCCTCCTCTCCACACATCCAGCGCTCTATCCTTCTGTTTCTCATTTTCTCGCTCAATCCCTGCTCTCCATCCATCTCTGTCCTTTAAAAACAAGGATTCATCTTTCTCTTCGTCTATCCCACCTCTCCATCCGTCAATCCTAAAATCATTCTTCTGTGTTATAAAAGTCTCCTCCTGGTCTGTGTCTCCCCGCCACACCTCCATCCTTCCACTTCTCTTCTCCAGCAGATGAGATTCCTCCCTCCCTCTCTCCATTCCAGCTCTCCATTCGTCCATCTCTTCCTCTCTTGTCTGAGAGTTGAAAGACTCGTCCCTCCCTCTCTCGTTTCCTCCCCTCCATTCGTCCATCATTTCATCTCTTTTTAAGAGAAATGTCTCGTCCTTCTCTCTGTCTTGGCCACTTCTCCATGCCTCTACACCTGCCTCCCTCTGTTTCATCAGCAGGGGCTCTTCCAGAGCCTTGTACAGGGAGTCAGACTCCTGTGGGGGAGGGGGAGGAGGAGGCGGAAGGGGCCTGTCCCGGTAACGCTCCCTGTCCCTCTCTCGGTCTCTGTCGGTCCCTATGCTCGGCTCGACTGTGCCGCGGTGACGTGACAGGGTGCCGGGTGTGCGGCTGAGGGTGGAGTAGGGCCGTGCCTGAACATCAGGGGGGCGCGCTTGCTGCCTGTCCGGGAGCCCGCGGCGACTCAGAGTGCCTTGCAACGACCTGTCCCCGTCTTTTAGCAGATCTCGGGACTCAGAGTCGCCAGAAACCCGTGAGTGTGACCAGCCATCTTGTAAGCGCGGCGTCATGGCGTGTTCTTGTCCACGTGCTGTGGAATGTGTTTCAGCGTCTTGTGTGTGGTGCCGCGTGTGCGCCCAGGCCTCTTGTGCAGTGTGGTGTGCGTTTGGCTGCATGGTGGCAGCCCAGCCCTCTTGGGGTGGCTGTGCGCGTCGAGTCAAAGTTGCAGTGTGTGTGAGGGCTGCCCTGTCGTGGTGCTGAGGCCGCGCCAGACTTCCGTAGCGCTCAGGAGGAACAGGCATGGCAACTGAGGGCCTCAGGTTGCTCTGCACCAGCTCTGAGATGATCATCTTCTCTAGCGCCGCTGCATCAGACAGGTTATGACGCATTCCAGCACCGCTGCCCAGATCTGTGGCCCCGTGGGGGGTGAGGAGGGCTGGGGAGATGTCATCACCTCCTATACCAACTCCTCCCTCCCGCAGAAGGTCAGTGCTGCCCACCACTCCAGCTCGGGACCCGGGTGTGGTTCCCAGACCGTGCAGGGTGAAGGTGTTGGGGGTGTAGCCTCCATTGAGACAAACACTGTCCAGCCCACAGGACTCCTGGCTCTGGGACACTCCCCCTTCTGTTGGATGAAATAAGGAGATGAAAATTATCGAACAGGGAAACCAGAAAAGATTCAGACAGATTTAAGAGAATGAATGGATACATGAATGAGAGAGTTTAGGGTTCATGTGCCTAGTGAAGTGCCTTTCCAAGAAAGATTTTGATATTGAAAATATTCTTTGATGAAATGTTCAGTTATGCAGCCACATGAGAGAGATGTATGTTATGTCCTTATGGTCAATAATTACTGTGTGCAAATGCTGCACAGGTAGTCTATGAATTGAACAAGGAAGTGGCGCTCAATGATTCGAGTGAGCACAATAAAGGAGAGCTCATACTCTTTCTGAAGGTTCCTACTGGTCCACGTTAAGACAGAGAGACAGAGAGGGAAAGAGTCAAAAAATATTTAAAAGACAAACAATTCAAGGTCAAAAACTAGAAACAGAACACACCACACGGGTATAAACCAAAAACATTTCATTCAAAACATTCAGAATTAGGAACAGAAACATTAGGAACGAAGCGAAAGCAAAATATCGGTCACCTGATATTATTGACCAATTATATAAATGTATCGGCATATATATAATGTATGCTAACAAATAATTCTGGTACAGAAATGCAAGAGATAAAGTTTATTACTAATTTAGAAAGAGTGTCATCATCACTGTTTGTTTATGAGAAAGCACTTGCAAGTTATTATTATTATTTCTTAAAAAACATGAATTGAATCGATCCTTAAAAATATGTTATGTACACATAAAACACAACATATAAGTAGACAGCATTCTTTTCCAAAACATTGTCAAAAGGTATGTCAGGATTGAACACATTCAATTTGAGAGTTGATGCTGTGCAACTTTCAATTAAGAAACTTGAAGGAGTGGCCTTACATGGGCAATAATGGCATACGAGTTTTGCAAGGTATTGGGAGTACACATAAGTAAAAGTAAACTATACCAACATAAAGAGGGAGAGACATCTGAGTTGAAAACAAAAACTCAAAATCAGGAGGAATCCCATAACATGAAATGTACCTGTGGAGGTGAAGGGTTGGTTGTAGCCCTGGGCCAGCATCGTGTCGTAAGGAGAGGCTCCAGCATGAGTCTGCAACACTGGATTAGTCAGGAAGTGATTCCCCAAAGCAGCTGAGGAGAGAGGGAGAGAAATAAATAAAACAGAACAACAGAAGAGGCAACACAGACATTTAATAGAGTCAACGTCTTTACCTCGGTTAAGAGTAGGTGTGTTGTTAACGTCTGCAGCGATGAAAGACGATTCAGTCTGTCTGCGAACGGTGTCATTCCACATCCTCCTGATACGACTCTGGAATATAAATATTTCACACAAGGTCAAATGGACTCAGACACAGTGAGAGAGAGACAAAGAGCGGAGAGACTTAGAGGCGCAGTGTATTGTAACGTACCTGTCTGTTAGCAGTAGCTCTCCGACTCTGGCTGCTGGTGTAGCGGCTGTTGGACCGCAGGGCAGCACCCTTCAGGGAGTCCGGAGAGCTGGAGGAGGAAGTTACGCAGCACTGCGAGAGGCGCAGGCATCGGCCGTAGTCCTTCTGACCCTACATGCAATATTGAAACATGTAACATATATCTCTTTAGTCACAATTGATAAGGTTACAGATAGGGTCTTACAGTTACATAAAGACAGATGGACACAGAGACAGACCTTCCTGGCCAGGGTGCAGTGCAGTATGGTGATGAGGAGGCCCTGGGCGGTGTTGAGGGAGGAGAAGAGGTAAGCCAGGAGGAGAGACGGAGCACACAGGAACATCAGGCCTGAGGACCAGGTGACGCTCTGCAGGAAGAGCAGCGTCAGGGAGCCCACCGCCCACGCCCTGGAAATCACATTTTATTTTAATTCTGGCAAGAACAAGAGTTCACTCACCTAAATCTGTCAGTAATTAGATTTTTACGGTTCCCGAGTTTTGAAAGCAACAGTTGGAAACTTTAATAAAAACGTTCTGTCATATTTACTCAAACTGTCACTTTATCCTGCAGTGGTACATAATACAGATAATCTGTGGAAAAAATCTGGTTCCTCCTCTCAGTGCCCCGAATGGCATTCGCACCTCGCCCGAAGAAAAACAATCAATCAGAGCCGAGGAGTCTAACGCAGCATTCAATCACTGCACATGAACTCCGTTTAAACTGTCAAACTAGGCAGTGCAAAAGTATGAGAGGCAATAGTCTGGAAACACAAATATTCTCTCTTTTTTCCATGCTTATCAAGACCAGGAAATTACTTAAATCTGTCAAGACTGCTGTTGTGCATTTTGTTCTGATCTTGGAAAAGCTGTGAATGTTTGACTTGACAAAATGTTAGAGCATTTTTAGTTTACATTGGTTCCCTTTCTCAGATGAAAATGGAATAAATAACAGACTGGCTCCAGCTAAAGGAGCATTCATTTCAAAAGTTTTTCTTGAATTGTGTACCTCTATTTTAATCAGGTTAAACTATTTATAATGTATTGCTATTTTTGCTATTACTATTTATTGTTATTATTATACACTTTATAATAATATATATTTTGTAATAATGTGATTGGAGCCTGAGCCACTGAAACACAATACCTTCACATAATACCACAAAACAGATGAGCATGAGACACTGTACTTACCTCAGGTTGTCATGGCGACTGGAGTCTGGCTTTAAAGCAGCAGTGCTGTGCATCTTATGTAAGGTCATCACCAGTACAACCAGGTTCAACTGAGGCCGAAAAAAGAACAAATACTGTTTAATATATATTTATTAATAATGCCTCAACATGATGTTATTACTCACTGATAATTAAATGTTTGTGTCTGTGTGAGAGTATGAATTCTCCGTACTCACCGTAATGACGACACCAACCGGTCCGAGGAAACTCCAGATGAAGTAATTGTCTGTTCGCAGCCAACATCTACACACACACACACACACACACACACACACACACATACATATCTCACAGTCAATAATGACCTCCTAAATAGCAAAGTCAGTCTAGGAGCTGATACAAGAATAAACAGGTGTAGAATTAAAGTCAACGTACGCAGTTTTTGAGCCGTAGCCTCTGAAGTCTATGGCTGCAGAGACAGCCACCACCAGCCCAGGAATAGAGTAGCCACACAGGTAGAAATACTTCCTCCTGGAGTTACGTCCCTCGAATACCTCCCGCTGCAGCAAGTACAGTTCCACTGCCTCCAGACACAACCAGCAAAACACTGAGAGCAGCGAGAAGTGCAGCAGGCCAGCAATGATGGAGCACACAACCTGCACATTTAAATAGAGAAGATACAATATTTCACACTGCGCTACCCTAAACCACACGCTTTAAAATACATCAGTAATGAAGGAGCACTCACCGTATATTGTGTCTTGTTGGCACCAACAAGGAAGAGCAGCTCAGTGATGAGCAGGTTGGCCCACAGGTTGCAGTGGATGGTGCTGTGGTCTGTGTGCCAGGGCGCCCCCTGGCAGCACAGGGTGGTAAGGCAGGTGGCCAAACACACCAGCGCTACAGAGATGCCAACCCAGGAAACCACATAGACAAGAAGCTCTTCTACACCGACCCCAAACTGATTTAAAGAAGCAGACAGGGAAGAAAGCGCAGAGAGATTTAAGATAATTTCTTATCTGATCATAAAGGGCACCTACCCAGGTGCAGATGCAGGATTGTGATTTTGTGGTGTTGCGTCCTCGTGTGCCTCTTGTGTGTCCCAGTATGTTACATAACATCTATTCAAATGAATAAAATCACACCCAACAAAAAGGACATCTTGCAGAGAAAACACTTAATTCAATTTCATGGCAGGACAAAATAGCCTGCAGCATTTATCACTCTCTCTCTTCCTCTTTTACAGCTCCAACCCACAATTATCACCCCCTCTGTGCTTGACTTTAAAACAACATTTTGGACAGCAGGGTGGGGGTGAAGTCCAACTGTGCTTTAGCAAATGGGTGCACAAAGGTGGAGTCGGGAAGCCTGGAGCTGGATTTAAGAAGTTACGGTTTGGCACCTGGCCAACTTAAATGAGGCAATAGCGGCAGTAATATTGCATAACACGGTCCAGTCATACATCTGCACAAATGCTAAATGCTACATTTTGCGCCACTGTCCCACACACTCAAATAAAGTAACGCATTTGTGCTGCGTGTTCCTTACAGCAGGTTGCTGATATGTCATGAGGACGGCATAGCTGGACAGGTGGTTGCAGGCGCAGGTAGTGTGTGTGTTGTTAGTGTGTAACAGACGGCAGCCCTGTGTAGACCACCGGCCATTCCCAGAAATCCCTGTTCCGTTCCAGAAAGAGCAGTTGGGGCCAAAGTGGTTCTCCAGCTGTGGAGTCAAATGCACACCAACACATATGTAAGTGCATACAGCACAAAGGATACTTAGTGACCAGAGGGAATTTGCTCATTCTAACACAGACCTGCAGGTGCCTGAGAGTGAAGATCACCGGCTCGGAGAGATACACTCTGTTGGATCCTCTGTGCACAGAGGCGGAGATGACATGGGAGTTGACCACCAGGCTCCTGCGCCTGGCCTCTGATCCCTGGCCCAGCCCCAGCCCGAGTCGCAGCGTGGAGTTCTGGGTAGTCAGGAAGGAGCCCAGGTTCTTATAGAGCGAGAGGACCAGCTTCACCTGGCCTGCAGAGGAAACGGGCACATAGTGAAGAGAACATTTGAGACTTCCACCTTACATTATATAATGTTTGGATTGATCTGTGGACTAAAACTAGTATTACTTTCACAACCCGATACTTGTCCCACCTATAGTTTACCAACCCAGGCAACATACTTTATAATACCCAGCTGTATGAAATATTGATTAGTTTTGGTGTGTGTCACAAACCATTGTTGCTGTACTGTTGCAGAGCCAGTGCTGAAATCTGCAAGATGCTGTCGCTGTCGTAGGAGTGAGGGAACGTCAGATCCTGTATGTCCGCCTCTGTATTTAATACATACACCTCCAGATCTGTGCACACAGGAACACACACAAACAAAATCTTAAACAAAATGGTAATTTCCACACATGTAGAGCAAAAGAAAGAAAAGAGATGCTCCACATACCAACATTTGGTGCCCTGTCACTGAAGCGGCCTTCATAAAGATTGTTTGCCAATAGAAATGCTCCTTTCTCCACTGCGTCTAACAGCAGCGATGCTGAGCGGGACTGATCAACACTGCTCATATCTGCCCAGGACACCAGAGCCTCAGGACCCAACAGGTTATCAACTGTCTGAACGACCGCCTGACAGAGAGAAAGAGAAAGAAGTGTTTTATTCCTACTCATTTTATTATCTGTCGGTCTGTTTGTCTGCCTTTCTGCCTTTCTTACCTGAACATAAGCTCTGCATGTGCGTTCCCTCTTCTGCAGCTAAAAAATAAGAACAACAAATCTAACGTTAGAATCATCATAACTGACATTTCCAGGAAAGGTCAAGTACACCTCTGCACTGACAACAGGAACAATTTACCTTGTTGTAATTGCGCGCTGCTGACTCTTTATTGGCTGGTCTCAAGGCCTGCAGCTGGGAGTCCAGGATGTCCAATAGCTGTTCAATTAACTTGACGGACATGCTGACATCACCAGCGTAGATTCGTCCCCGGGTCAAGTTGACCAACTCCCCAGCGATGTTGGCGGCGTTCTCTCCGCTCTTAATCTGGAGTGAGGCGGGGGTGTTTGTAATGTCAAATATTTTGACATTTAAGAGAGAGCTGCTTGTTGACTGGCTTTAGGGGATTTGCAGTGTGTGTGTGTGAGTGTGTGTGTATGTGTGTGTATGTGTGTGTGTGTGTGACTAACCTTCTGTGCAATTTGGCTGACCCAGGGAGAGGTGCAGTTGGAAAGGTCAGGCCCTCTGGAGCTCCAGCCCACCGGAGACTGAATGCACTGATAGGAGGCGATACCTGCAGAGACAGACAGGATGACACGTGCCGTCAGAAAGAGAAAGGACAGCTTGTGTTGAGGTGGATCAAAAGAAGAAAAAAATTCCCATGCATCTTTTACCCTTACATGCAGCTCAAAAACATGTATATTTGTTTTAGTTTTTAAATTTTTCTATAAGCAGATAATGTAGTGCAGCAAAATAATAAAAATATGGATTCGATCAATAATTAATGAAAGACAAGGCAGTCAATAAAAGCAGATAGATTGAAAGATAGAGTATAGATTCATGAAATTAACAGTAAACCAGGGGGAACTATTCAAAGTGTGTGAGTGCAAATACATTTATTATCTCTTAAAGTCAAGTGCAATGTTTTTGTTTGTATGTTTTTTTGATAAACACGTTTTGGCCACTGTGTGCAGAAGGACTTCATAATAAAGAAAACAAAAACCTACCTACCTCGATGTCATTTTATAAAATTATGGCTTAAGTGTGAGCAATTTGAAAACAGTTATAGCACCCCATACAGTCTTAGTGACTGGTGAGTAGGACCAACAACTTACAAAAACTAAAGCAAAGGATTCTTTGCTTTCCAAGTAACGTTTGAGCAAATAAACTACCTATTTACACTTCCAGCAAGAAGCAACCGTAGCGTTCATTTGGAGTTGTGTTTCAAGTCTTTATTTACTCTCTTTCTATCTCGATTGGGTTAATTATCAACAAAAACACATGGGTTGTTGGCTAATTAGCTTAGGTTGTTTTAGTCATCAGGCAAAAGGCACCACGGGCTTATCTACATCATCTGAATAACAGCTTTTGCTCAGAGGGAGTGCTGGGCTGAGGAAGACAGCTGCACAGCGACAGGAAAAGTTGACAAACCCAGCTTCTCTTGACACTATGAACTCTTTCTTCTTCTCTCTCTAATATGAGGGCAAGTTCAAAGAGGGGACATCCGACTACATTTCAAAGGGGAACAAAATACATGCAACTACCCCACATACACACACAGCGCAGCACGCAGATTGGCACGCTCACATCTGTACTGACACACACAAACGCCACACCTACCCAGTGACCCTTTCGGGCAGGGCCTCTCCACTGTCTCGCCCTTCAGCGTGGGCGGCCACTGCACCCCTCGCGCCACCCGGCCCTCACATCCGCCCACCTGACCGGGGACCCCAGGAGCCAAGGGGACACGCAGAGGTGGACGTGGAGTCAGCGGGACCATGGCTGTGATCGGCCGCTGGTCAAAGGGCCCTCGGTTGATGACGCCAATGGGGTGAGAGGCCGACGGCCGCACTGGGGTCAACGAGACAGTGGCCGTGTAGGACCGGACGGTCGTCATCAGAGACGAGAGAGGACCTGGAGGGATGGAAACACAGTTGTTTCTCTGGTTTCAACACATACCAGAATGGCCAATTACACAAGTGCACTGGTTCCACAGACCTTTAGTGGGCGGTGGCGGTGTAAACTGTAGCGGGTATCTCAGCACATAGTAGTTGTTCCACACATACAGCTGGTTGTCTCTGGGGTTGTAGTCTATGGAGGAGATATACTGGTATGGGTTGGGGAATGGTATTTGAACGGGAAGCTCCTGTCCACGGCTGGTGTCGTAGGCATAAACCACCATGTCGCTGCCGACTCGACCGTCTGCCTGCCCCTCATCATCCTGGAAGACGGAGCGCACGGCGTAGAGCACCCCACAGGCCATGAAGGCGTTGCTTGCCCCACGCTTGTCAAAGCCGGTGGCCCACGTACCTTCAAAGCGCAGGGTGTACGGGTTCACCTGCAAAGGAAAAAAAAGACATGGGAAGATGATAGAACTCGCACATAAAACCCTTCATTCTTTTCTCTTTTCAGTCATCTGTCTTTTTTCCTTCCTCCTGTACCTGGCTGACCACGATGCGTCCATTATTGGCTTCAGTAGAGTAGATCACCCAAAGGCCGTTCTCGTCCACCGCCAGATCAATGTCTGACTTCCCTCCCCAGCGGTAAGGCGAGGTGTCGTGGTAGTTAGCATTGACCACCACCGCCTCGCCGCTCTTGATGCGTGTCCGCAGGTCATATTTGACCAGATTGCGTGTTCGCTCCTTGTTGTAAAACACGGCGCCGTCATACACCACAAAGCCTGTACCGTCCACGCGGCTAGGCAGCCTAGGAAAGAGAATTATGAAAATATGAAGCGTGCATAGATGTTCATGCCCTTTACAGTTAGTAGTAATTTAATTCATTCCGAAAAGAGAGTTAAACGTCCGTAAAAAATAATAATTTAAACAAGCTTTTTATCACCATAAAGGCTCTACACAAGCACACGCAGTGCAGCATTTAAGGCCAGAGTGAGCGTGGCAGACACCACCCTTATTCTATAGAGAGGTACCAAATTAGTGTTAACACATTTGATGGCTATGGCTAAATAAATACCAGTCACAAATAGAATAAAGAATTGGGTTTGATATGATACAAATCTAAGGGTTATAACTTTAACTCTGCTTGTTTATAGATACTTACTGTTACTACTAGATGCTTAACATTTAAAACCAAGGTTTTAGGGACTCTCATTTAGAAAGTCAGTGCATTGCACGACAGTTGCATTATGTTGTTCCATTTTGAACTGATTGAACTTAAAGTGAAAAATAAATTTAACCGATTAGTTTTCCTTTGGAAGAATTTAATATTAATTGTATCCACATATGTTAAAAATGATATTCATAAGTGTCCAAATCCCACAGGGCATATAGAGAAATTACTCACTTATAGGTTGTGGTGACCCTGTTCTGGCGGTAGTCGTCCCAGGAGGCGTACTCATACAGCACTTCAGTCCTATATGGCGTCCATGGCATAACGTACAGCCTGTCACCAGCCTGCAGCGGGTCCTTACACCACGCCCCCGACTGATGCTCCGCCTCCAGGAGAGAGGAGGCCGGCTGGATGCTGAGCAGTGAGCCCGGACACACGAAAACTGGAAGACGGAAGTGAGGAGGGGAAGACAGCAGGATGTCAGAAAGAAGAGGAAGAGGGAGGGAGAAGAAGAGCGGGGAAGGAAGTGAGGAGTAGAAAAGTGTGGAAAGATAGTGGAAATGGGGAGAAAATGGATCGATGCATGAAAAATGGATCGAATTAGATGCAGTTGATGCAGCAAGAAGAAAAAAGAATGAAGAGAAAAAGAGAGAAGGATTTAAAACACCTGTGCTGATCTTAAGAGGCAAGCAACAGAAGAGACGTACAAGTGTTGAAATTCACACAACTGTTAGCGTGTGTGTGTGTGTGGTGTGTTTGTGGTGAGTAATACAACAGGGACACTGCAATGAAAAGTGTATGAGTGTGTGTATGCATGTGTGTGTGCGTAAGTGTGGGTGTGGGTTAGTGCAAAAAGAGTGAAAAAGGGTGTGAGGTAGAATCAGGGACGCAGAAGGCGGAGCTAAATGTTGCCTTGAAGTGGATGAGAGGGCAGGTTAGTTTACGCCGAGCACAACGATTGGTCCACCCACATGTCAATAACTGTATGAACACATACTGTACAGTCTCACACTGGCATGCAAATAGGCATGCACACACACTCACACACAGAAGCAGTGCTTGGTAAGCACACATCCAGAAGGATATACAATCACACACATTTGGTCTTATTTTTCCTATGAAGATAAATAAGGGGCTCTTCCTATAAGGGAAGAAAAGGGAAAATAAGCATGAAGAGGATGATCAGACAAGTAGGAAGGAATGATTGCAAGAAAGAAAGAACGGTGCTTGTTTGTGAAAAGGAAATAGTGAGAAAGAGAGAAAAGGTAAGAATGTTATGTTTATGTTTGTGTGAGCAGTTGTGTTTGTGTTTGTGTGTGCACAGAGAGACTGAGGGAGAGAAATAAGAGACAGAGAGATCGACCAGGAGCAAGAGAGGAAGAAGAGGGGGAGAAACTGGAGAGAGAAAGAGAGAGAGAAAAGTGGAAGAGGGACTATGTGCAGAACCTGGATACAATTGGATAAAAGGACGGGTTTCAACCACAATAGATGGATACAATGAGGGTGACAAAATAACTAAGTAGGAAATGAAAAAAGGGGGGCAACATCCAGCATGACTACGAAACAACGTCCTAGGGTAGGAGGAAGAGAGAGATGGCAGGAGAGAGGAAGAGAAGGAGAGAAAAGAGTGGGGGTTGGGAGTAAGAGATCAAGATGCTACAATGTTTTGTCTTTACCTTTTTGGTCCACTTCTACTCAAGCATAGGAAAAAAAGAGGGAGAGAAAGAAAGAGAAGTCAGAGGGTGAAAGAAGGAAAGTAAAGAAAAGAAAGAAAGAAAGCAAGAGAGAAAGAAAGAAAGTAAAAAAAGATAAAGAAAGAAAGAATTGCACAGATAAAGACTTTGGAAGTCATTCTCACCACAAACTTTATAGTTCACGTAAAAGAAAGAAGAAGCACAAAAGAGACCCAGCATACCCTCCCTTCCCCCCTCTATCCTCCCCTCTTCCCCTCCCTCCACCTCCCCCGATCTCTCCTTCCCTCAATCAGGCTCCTGTGGAGAAAAGAGAGCAACTCCCGTAGCGTGAATCTGAAAAAGAAAACACACACGCATGCACGCGCAAGTGCATACTGCATACATGCACTCTCGCATACATACACACACACACACACACACGCGCGCGCACACACACACACACACACACACACACACACACACACACACACACACACACACATACAGAAGACATACAGTATGCAAATGCACTACAGTTTCCCTCTCTGTACTTTATCCATCCACCTTTCATTATGTATTTATGTACAAACACACACACACACTCCCTGAGAAAAAAAACTTCTATCCATCAATCTCTCAGGGATACAGTCGACATCAGAGGTTATAAGAACAAAAAACAACAAACATAAGCCTACAATATAGCTAGAGCAATACAGATTAAATCTCTGTGTTTTGCATGTGCATGCACATATTTGCGTGTAATCATGTTTGTGTGTGCGTGTGTATGTATGTGTGTGTTTATGTATATGTTTATATATATATATATATATATATATATATATGGATACTTACTGTAAGGGACGCACTCGTACTGGATCTCCAGGTACTTGTATGTTCCAGGACAGGGGTCTGGGAAGACGTCAACCCCCGCGACCACCACACACTGAGTCCTGTTGTTACACCTGGAGGACAGCAAATGGATGGATGGATAAGTGAAAGGGATGATAGAAAGAGAAAACAATGCAAGGACGGAGAGTGATTGACAGACAGGAAAGGGGAAACAAAGGACACTCTATTTGTCTACTCTCCCTCTCCCCCTGACTGAATATTGATCAGTTCTTCTAGGAAAACACTGCTGAGTACACAGCTAATGGTGCAGTCAGGCACTCAGACTCAGCTGGAGAGATTACTGCATTTGCACATACACATGACTCACAACACAAGTATTGGTTTTGTCTAACGTTTCCTCTGACATGAATCCACAGGTATGTTGCATACTACGGTGTGTAAGAAACAGTAGATGCTCTCATTGATTGGTTTAACTGCTTCCAAAATGTTTGCACATACTCAAACATCACAAGAAGGACATTACAATGTGCGCCTTTGCTGTATGATTTAAGCTCTTCCACATACACAAGATGTGTAAGACAGCACATACACACCTCTGGGCCATAATCTTAAGTGCGTCAGGGAGGTAACACTGGGTGTTCTCCATCTGGAAGGGGTCTGCGTCACAAATCTTGTCATCGGTGCGTCCATAGTTGGCGGTCTCCACCATAACAACGTCACTTCCTGGGCAGCGAAGCTCTATGGGATAACCCTCGCATGCCAGCTCCCTGCGCAGCAGCCCGAACGGCATGGCGGCCCGGGACATAGCTGCTCGTGAGGGGTGGAGGTGGGGATGACGGGAGGATGAGATGAGGCAGAGGGTAAAGAGAGGAGGTTGGAAGAAAAGCAGATACATCATGTTTATTTATCAATCATGTTTTAAGAACAATTAGCCTATATTAACTTGTATTAACATCTTAATAGACCTTAATTGTTTTGCTATAAATAGATTATAAAATATGAACGTAGTGACATCACCTAAAGGTTCCTGAGCTCAAAGTGGGTGGCCCGGGCGTCACCATATTGACTTTCTTTCACCAGAAGTGACCATATTTGGAAAAGAGGATGGTGCTGGGGAAGAGCGAGTCTTTGTAGGGGCTAACACTAGCATACGGCTTGTTTCTAATGTAACGTTACCTAACGAAGAACAAAATCAAAAGCCAACTCCTTAAAGTGTCTTTTTAATAACGAGCTAAGCTAACACGCCAAAGAATGCTGAGCGCAGACAACCATACCTTCTTCTGCCTGCTAATTAGTCTAATAACATTAAATAACGTTGAATAACGTTAAATAAAATAGTAACGTAATATAATGTTGCTTACTGAAAGAACTGGAGCACATAGCATTACTCATTCAATCAATGTATTTTTCCTGTGTTCTGTCAGGCCGGTAATTAGAACAAAAGTTGCCGAGCACTGAACGTTAATTCAGGAATTAGCCATGTTGCATAGAAACAAGAACATTACATTTTATCAATATCCTGTTGAAAACTGATGCGGGCACGAGGTAAACCAACGCATGAACAATTCTACAAAAGCCACAACACCAAGAATACGACCGAGAGGTCAAGTTCAGTTCCCAAAGTCCTTAAGGCCTTAAACCCTGAACCCTCAGGGACTTACTGACGTCACATGGTACATGGTTTACCATGACAACGTCAAAAAATATAACTTACAATTGTGGGTATTTATTTTAAGTTTACTCCCTGACTTAGACGTCTTCAAGACTCTTTCCTCACACAATTAGATGTAATTTCAAATAATCTATTTACTTGTTTTTGTCAAAACTAACAATATATCTGTGATAGTCTGCTTCTATTCCTCGTGTGTCACTGCTGCTGATCGGACTGATCTGATTTTCCTCAACATCAGAGTGACGACAGATCACAGAATAAACTCAAGTTTGGGATTTGATTTGTTTTCTGATTCACCATCTGAATCAGAAAAACAAATTTCTTCTTTTATTAGAAATAATTGTCTTTTCATGATCTGTTATTTCCCTCAATAACTTTTCAAATGGATTATGGATTATAAAGGATTCTCTCAGAAACACTTTTTACGTAATCAGTCACGTGAGGCTGATCAGTCTGTTTGATGAGGAATTTCATTTCAATTTCCCCCCTGAAACATTGAGCCTATTAAATTAATTTCAGTGTCCAAGAGAAACCATAATCCTATTGTGAGTTATTCAATAATGATGTCACATCCTGACTTTTAGTGCCTTCTGTTGGTCTGTTATAAATGTGTGGTCTAAAAGCCTGAGTTGAGATAACCCTGATAACATCATCTCAGTTACTTTTTCAGACTTGGAAAGATAAGAGAGAAGACTTTTCACAGGCTGAGTGATGCTGCAGAGACGTCTCTGGACGAGTTCACTTAAAATACTGTTCCAGGGATTTAATCAGCCATGAGCAGGTGTGATGATATGCACTCACTAATTTCCCAATTACAACAAATGTCATTTAAACACCATACCCTGATTATCTCGATCTAAACATGCCATAACATAACATAACATTACATAACATGTATTTCTTCGCTGTTAACGTCTGTGATTTAATTTAATCTTTAAAATGCAGACGTGTGTGAGAGTTTACGCTGGAAGGATTCCCAGATGCAAGCAGAGTGTAATTGTTGACATAAATCCCACTGCACCGCCACTGTGACACCTTCTTGTGATGTGATGCGGGTACCTGTACGTCACAATATCTTGTGTTTTAAGGATGAAGCTCTTAGCAAATGCAAATTGACAGGAACAAGATTGTATTATTATATTTTATTTCCCTTGAAGACTGGATCGTACTTTCTCACATCTCTATGTGTGTACACTCACATGACATATTAATCTGTGTAAACCAGGGTTATTGGAGAAAATCACATTACTATGCCCTTAATCCGGTTGTTCACATCATCTTGAGTATCATGTACACACATAAAAAGTGTTTTCAGCGTCAGGATTAAACCAGTTAAATCTAGTATCCTACAGGTGTGCTGTAACTGTCCGTGGTGCTGAATGACTGATGGTTTATTAACTAGGAGCAGGCGGCTTCTGAAGCAACAGGCTGCACACTTCAGATGTTTTGACAAGCTTTTGTTCCTGCAAGTCACAAGATGACTTTGCCTTTCTTTAGCGGCAGTGAGTTCCACTTTTCTTCACTTTACTTTGCTCAGTTTGCAAAACAATGACAAATATGCCAGTCATGCAAATCCACGTAGAACTGGCATTTTGTTGTAATTCATCCTGCTTATTGCTGTGTCACAATCAGCACCTCGACATGATACTACCTTAGTGCCGTTATGCTTACCTTGGCCGGAGGGCGCGACATGAGCCAGAGTGAGCACACACACCCCCAGAAACCACAGTGACACAGCCATGCTGGGCAGGAAGAGTTAGGACGTCACACCACCAGCCGCGTTAGGAGAGCCTGGGGAGGAAGAAGTGTAAGATTGAGAGTGAAGAAGTGCACCCTCTCCTCCTGTGTGTGTGTGAGTGTGTATCTGTGTGTGTGTGTGTGTGTGTGTGTGTGTGTATATGTGTTGGATGAACTATAACACACACTGACAGTGATACAGTGCACAAGAGAAAACACAGCAGGGTGGGAAATGGACAGAATAATAGAGACAGACAATCAGAGAGGAGAGAGAGGAATAGATAACAATTGTGCATTTGGTGCAGCGAAAAGCCCCTCAATCTGTTGTTACCATGGTGATAGCACAGTGCAGTCTGAGAGAGAGAGAGAGAGAGCGATGTGCTGGGTGTGTGTAACTGTGCGTGTTTGTGAGTGAAAGCACACGTGTGTGTACGTGTTTTAAGTCTGTAATTAGCTAGACGCAACAGTGTCCACTGACCCATAAAAGAGTCTTAATCTTTCCATCCTCACACACACACACACACACACACAAGCACACGCACACACACGCACAGGCAGAGGGCTGGGCTCAGCTTAGGCTACTTTTCAGTAATCCTAAATAAATGATGTTGTGGAGACGATCTCCTCCCTAGCAAGAGTAACGAGGTAAACAGCTGACTGAGGGCGCAGGTGATCAGAGGGTGATGCTGCGCTGCGGTGTTTTACGAGGGAACATACGGGACGCAGGAGGGTGAGACACAAGAGAACAACAGTAATATGACTCCCTAATATAGTCTGAACTCTTGGCCCTGGACAGAAGGGAGGATGGAGGCTGAAACGACATCTTGCACGGCATTACCCCCCCCCCCGCTGAGCATTCCAATCTGTGTGTGTGTGTGTGTAGATACATATGTGTGCTTGCGTGGGTTTGTTTGTGACTTGCTTTTCTCTCCGTCTTCTTGTTAGGTAATGATGGCAGACAGATTTAGGTCACTCCTCAACAAATGTCCAACATGCATTCAAAGACGTGTGCTTATACAGGGCACACGCGAACACACACACACACGCACAAACACTCATAAGAAAGAGAAAAGAGACCTCTGCCTTCTATAAGTCCACTGAACCAACTAGACTGTAATAAAGGCCTCGGGACCACTGTGATACACACAGACACACACACACACACTAAACACAGTAAATAAAAGACTCACCAGAATGCGAACCTTTCCGTTTTTTCATCACATACTCACACTGATACACACGCACACACACACACACACTATACAACTCATCTCATTCAAAACCCTTATGGCAGCATGTTCTTTTGCTCACAACCCCCCCCCCCCCTTCTCTCTCTCTCGCTCTGTCGCTCTCTCTCTCTCACTCGCTCTCTCGCTCTCTCTCTCTCGCTCTGTCGCTCTCTCTCTCCCTCTCGCTCTGTCGCTCTCTCTCTGTCTCTCGCTCTGTCGCTCTCTCTCTATCTCGCTCTCTCTCTCTCGCTCTCTCTCTCTCTCTCATGCATACACACGCACACACACACACCCTTAAGTGTTGATGCAGAGTAAGTAGAGCACGGACACTGATGGGCCTTGACAAAGCCACACACCCAGTCCCCTGTTCGCAGCACCATGCTCCCTGCCTGCAACCAAAATCCAGCCCCGGGCCCCCGACCGGCCTACTTGGAGGAGCAGCCTTCTCTAAGTGAGGCTGAGTGTGGGTAGTGCACACACACACCCAACCATGTGCACATACAGTATACACAGAGAAACTGCATTCATCTGCATATATTTAGCAGTGTTAATAGTGAATCAGTAGCAGCAGAAAATGAATTTGCAATGATTTTGATGATCAAATTAACCCCTTCACAAACTGTGCTCCATTCTCAGTCCCGTTAAGTAGCTTCTCGGTTGTTAAAACCACCTCATTCTATGACGTCTGGAACAGCTCGTTCCAACTCATTCAAACACAAAACGTCATCTTTTTTGTGGCTGCACCATTAAATCAAATGGGAATATGATATAGTCGTGTTCAACCTGACATATTTGGTATCTTTAGAAATTGTGGGAGTTCTGCTAGAATTTAAAATAAGGTCAAGTGGGTTTCAACAGTGTTTGGCTTTAGGGGTTTAAGTCATTGGAGAGGAAGAAATTACAATATATGTGCAGATTCCAGCTTCTCAAATGTAAAAATCTGCGGTTGGAAATTACAATTTCACTATGTATTTACATAACTTTAAATTGTTAATCCATAAAATATTCTCCAGCTAATTAATGATAAGAATATTTTTTACTTGAAGAAATGTCAGACAGGAGTCTGCCACTCAAAACCTGTGGGTTTCACAATCTAAGCATTATATAAGAATACAAATGTATTGACTCACTGCTGTGGGGAGCAAATGTTACCTGAAAGCCATTAAAGTCAGCCTGTTGGAAATCATTCAAACTGATGGCAAATTACGCCATCCGAAGATCACACCGTTGGAGGCGGTGGCCATAAAATCAACAGGAACAGAGGAAGAGGGAGTAACCTCCCCCTCCTTTGGTCAGAAAGCTATCAGCGCCTCAGGGCAGATCACGATGAAGCACAAAGTGACAAAGCAGCCTTGTAGTCTTGTGTTCCTAATGGAAGAACAAGTGTGTGAAGAGAGAGAGAGAGCAATCAAGAGGTGAGGGGGAGACAGATAGATTAGACTTCTGACAGCACAGCGAGAGTAAAAGCTTTATTGCCTGAAATACTTTTTTAATAACAAGAGTGTCGAGAATTTTCTTGTCACTGTCCAAAATATTTAAGGCTTGTGAGAGGATTTTAAAACCCGCTACAGTGCCCTCTGTGACGGCAAGCCTGTTTCAGATCATTGACCTCTAGAGCTCCCAGAGGGCCGAGGCCTACTCACTGCAGTCAAAGCCACTTACAGGGTTTTAGAGCCGGTTTGTTTGTCTGGTCGATGCGCGACTCTGGGGAATGGAGGTGTCGCCCTCTGTCAATCATTCGCTTGTTGCAAGCAGGAAACCAAGCGACGCTCAGAGCCAAGTTCGGAACTGCATGTCGGACACCCCGAGAGCGTTGGGGTTGGGGAAATGGGAGTAAATGGCCTGCAGATATATGCAGATCATGTTTTAAAAGTCATTTTCAAAGTCACCCACTGTTTTCTTTAAAATGTTAGACATGACTTTAAGCATTTAGTCATCCGCTAAAATATAAAACTGACTACATATCTGTAATCTAACAAAGATAGATAATGACATTTCAAATATGGAAGTCCGTATGGCTTCTCATACTATTTCACATGTGCGTTACATCCTTTTTGTGTGAGAAGTCATTTCCTCCGACCAAAAGAATTGAGTCTCTTCTAAAGACTGCAGCAAGGTTGATTAAACATTGATAAGTTTCCTCACATATTTATCATGATCGTATAAGTCTGCCCTCGGCACTCGCTATCTGACTTAAAAGCACGCCGTGCCTTAGTGCACTATAAGCACTTTCTGGGAAAATGAGGATTTCAGGAGCGTTTGGTCATTCGTCAGTTTAGTTTTTACCTCATCGCTGATCGAAGATCACCACACACAGACGGGGAAAACAGCCCACAAGACCTCAAGTTAACCTTCGGGGATAGGTTCACTGGTTTTTTGTTTTAAAGTCTTAAGACAACACTTTCGTCACTGTTGTGTCCCTCCTCTCCTCATCCTCTGTGAAGCATTCCCTTCCTTGTTAGGGACGGGGAACTCAATTCACAGTCCTAAAGCAAAGCTAAAGCACGTGTGAAATCCTCCATCCTACCTCAACCTGGTGATGTGAACTGAATAGAGACCTATGGCGTGTGGTGGAGAGGGGGGGGGAATCGCATGTTAACGACTTGTGAGCGTTCATTTCATTAAGACGGATGCATAATTACAGAGCTGGTCATGTGAGGAGTATCATACTGTTCAATGTAACAACATAGCTGTTAAAAGTTGGTGTGATTACAAATGGAGGATTTATGCTGAGGCGTCCTTGTTTGTCTGATTTTCCAGCATTTCTATGTCGTATAACTGGGCTTTTAAAAAAAATCAGATTTTACAGTTGTAACTACAACTTCGATGTTAATTAAAACTGTAACAATTAGGGATTTGACCAAAAAAAAGCAACTACTTAATAATAAAAATAATCCTCTTTTTCTCTAATCAAAAATAGCCAACATTTGCTGGTTTCAAAATCTCAGCTTCTCAATTGTGCAGATGTGACTACTTTTGTTGCACACGATATTAAAATGAATATCTTTGGGTTTTGGCATGTTGCTCAGACCAAACAAAACAGCTTGAAGACATCACTTTGAGCCGTGGGAAATTATAACGGGCATTTTCTAAGACTTCTGACATTTTATAGACAAAACGAATAATCAATTAATTTAATTGTTCACCACATAGAAGGTAATTTACCTTGTTACACACAATCATACTATGAAAGTATGATGGGAAACCAGTAAGACGATATGGCCAAGAAAGATGCAGCAATTAAGTATGTATTTTTCAAAGGTTTGTCTTAGAATTACCATACTGGCTTTACTACTTTACATTTTGCCCAGAACGAGGCCACATTAAGTGTATTATGCTTTTGTGAGCAACACTGCAAATCAAAGAGCACAACTGCTTTGTGGAAATATTGGATTAACTGAAAACCGATAATCCTGGCTGCTTTTTTTTTTATTTATCCTTAAACATGATGATTTTAGAGAAAAGACACTATATAAAATTATAAATCAATATATGGAATTTAAATGACATATCCTGTGATGACGTATGGATTTGATCCACGTCACCTCTATGCAGGAGGAACAATCACAGCCACTAATACCTCTTTTATACATATGGGCATGTTGGTATGCTGATACTGTCAGACACATTTCTTAAAACTCTGATTCATCGCTTTCAAATGCCACACTGCGTTAGTGTGAATAATCCCGAGACACCGCTACTCGTTTTCACAATAAAAACAGCAGGGAAACGCTGCAGTAAAAGCTCATGTTGGAGATCCTGGAAAATGTAAATTCCAATATGTGAAGTGACCGGGAAACAAAAGTCTTGGGGTTGGTTAAATATTCATAATGGGTCGCTAATGTTGAACACATGACACATCTACAGTTGCAGTAATGCAGCGTACAGGTCGATGCTGCCTGAGTGCCTGTTGTCATTGAGAGTTTGAGAATGTAGCACATGAAGCGAGTGCTCAGCATGCGAGCTGTTCCTGCTCTTGCAGCGTTTTAAGAGACTGCATCATCTTAGTGAAGGGAGAACATGAGAAACCTTCATCTTTATGGCAGAGGCTGACGTTGGGAAAAGAACAGCCTTTTATTTGGAGCAACCTTGAGCATCGTCTGCTGTACTGTACGTCCCCGTCCTGCCTCTTTGCACTAAACATGATTTGTGTGTCAGCATAACCTCTCCCTATAATATGAGCTGTTTCAACATGTCACCAAGACAAAGTCCTGGACAAAGAACAGGATTGTGATCATGAAGCGTGGCTAAAAGTCATGGCAACAAAAACTGCCTCTGCTTTCTGTGAAATCATTGACGGAAGTGTGACAGAGCGGAGCCGAGTGCATCCAGCAGCTTTTGTTATCAGGACGGCAGAACAGGCTCCAGCCGGTCAATTTGTTTTTAGCCATAGGACCATTCATCCCGTCAGATGACTCCCGTCGGAGAGCATCCCATAACGTTTACAAGATGGAGGCCATCCCTTGGATATGCAAGGTAGTGTTAAACCTCCATTGTTCGACATTACTTATTGGTTATTTTATCGTGTACCTCTGTAGGATGACGAGCCAATTATATATATAAAGAAAAATATATGAAGGGAGTTTCTCAGGTGTTTGGTTAGTTAGAAATCCCCTTGCCGTTTTCAGTAATCAGCACTTGGGTAAGAGTGTGTTTTGCACACAGATTGTTGAGTTATTTTTTGCTACTTCTTTATCAAATGTGTTTTCGGGAAATGTGTTATACCACAATCAATATCATGATTTAATTAATTTTTTTAATGGCAATCGTATCACCCACACCTCCTGGCAAATATATATATATATATATATATATATATATATATATATATATATATATATATATATATATATATATATATATATATATATAAAGTAATTTTGTACATTAATAATGTTAAAAAAATATATGATTATTTGTGCTTTTAGAGACATTTACACATAGACTTTTGAGAGACAAAAACAAAATATAGATATGATGGTCATCACTGTTCATGTTCACTTTGATAAGCTTTAGAATGCTGCAACCAGGAAAACACAACTCAAGCCCGAAAGCAGAATTACAGCAATTAGTCGATTGACGGAAAATCAATTTGCAGCTTTTTTTGATGAGCAATTACACATTTCAATAATCTTTAAAGCAAAAATGCAAGGTTCACTGGCTGCTGTGTCTTAAACGAGAGGCTGCTTTCCTTTGTAATAAGATTTTTGTTTCTGTCACATGTAATAAAGGATTTTGATCGAACAAAATGTCACTTTGAGCTCCAAAGAACATGTTTCTCCTATTTATTTTGCATAGACAAAACATTCATTGTCATTTAATCACCCAATTATTTTGTCGAATTGATCTATAATTAAATATTAATTGCAATATTGTAACAAGCGAAATCCCAGCTGATGTCTAATCTCATATCACAATATTAATGTTTCGCTGATAGCCTTGAACAGGCCTGCACACGCTCACAGCACAGACAGGAGACTGACCCGGCGTGTCTGACAGATGCAAAGAGACGTGATAGGAACCTGAGTGAGGAGGTCCAAGCAGAAAAGAGACAAATATGGTGCGTTTTACAAGTCAGATGCATTCAAATTGTGTGTGTGCATGTGTGCGTGTCTGAGTGGTTTAAGCAAATTAATTTTCTTTTTTTCTCCTCAGTGGTTGATGTAAATGATCCCTACATAGAAACACACATCTGTTTTCTCTTTCCCATCTAACGTGCACGGCTCAGGCACACACACGCACCCACACGCGCACACAACTAGGTGAGTCACCTTATTAATATAAATCAGTGCAAATCAATCATCCTTTTCACAAACAATACCTTCACACACTCAAGGTTACAAATGTATCAGAAATTCCTCCTGACAGAGGAGCATGAGTCCTGTCGGCCACTGAGCCGTTTCTTTCTCCTCTCATCCTTCTGTCCCTCTATCCCTCCAGCATCCTTCCACCTATTTTATTTGTCTTGTCTTCTCCTCCTCTGCATCTCTCTTCGTCCCTCCTCCCTCCTGGCCTGGCCTCCTCCACTGACCCAGTCCTCTCATCCCCTCGTTGAAATATTGATAATGGACTCTCGCTCGGCCTGCGCTCTCCTCTTCTCCCTCTCTTTCCTCCTCATGTTCCCATCTGAGGTGAATCAGCAAACCAAACCAGCAAACATGTATACCAAACCTGAGTGTGTGTGTGTGTGTGTGTGTGTGTGTGTGTGTGTGTGTGTGTGTGTGTGTGTGTGTGCATGTTTACACCACTTTCCACTGCAGCACAGCAGACACTGCAACGAAGGAGTGTGATGTGTGTGAGTGTAATGAGCCTAAGTCAGCCCACTTTAGACAGACCCCTCTGGTGGGCCAGCATGGGACACCCTGAATCATTAGGCCACTTTCTCCCTACACTCCTCTGGGGCCCAGAGGAGGCTAATCACGTGACCATGAATATTTCACAGCACACATGCCTCACACTCCTATACTATACTGACCCAGCTGCAATGGAAGGGGGCAGTTTAGGCCCCGCATCACATCACTGTCCCTCAGTGATCACATGGTCCTTGACAGCAGCAGCAGCATCATGAAGGAGCAGGGCACCTCTGCTGTCTCCTCATGCATTGGTCATGTATATGCGCGTGTGAGAGAGCGAGTGAGAGAGAGAGAGAGAGAGAGAGAGAGAGAGAGAAAGAGAGAGTGAAGAGGGGCGGGGTGCATCCTCATAGCCTACATCCATATCTTACCGTCAATCCTCCGGTTTCCCCCCTCCTCCTCCTCCTCCTCGCTCACTGCGTCTTCCGCATTCCGTCTCTCCGCGCCCTCGTGCACCCACTGTACTCTCCTCCCTTTATCCCGCTCCGCTCTGCCCGATGCATGAAAAAAAAAAATTCAGTCGGGGAAACGTTGGTGGGTGAATACCTGCTGGACTATAGGACAGTCATTCTAGCGCGACGTGTCCAACAACAACTGGGCGTCCTCCTCCTGTGATCAGTGGACTGTGTGGGGCTCTGCTCTGCTGGACCTCACGCCCTCCCTCCGTCCTGTTGAGGCTCGATGTCTTCCCCGCTGTGCTGTGTGACTGTGCGTCACGTCGGTATCATAATTCCCACGGGTTTCATGGCCAGAGACGGTGCGGGCGATGGGCCTTAAAGCTCCGATGGACGAGGGGAGGAAGATGCACGTTCACACGCGAAACCAATAATTAGGCGCAAATTAACGCACAGAGCCGAGCTGCTCCGTCTCCGTCCGTCGATTTCTCCCGATCATCAAGCCCGGGCGTCGTTTGTCATTTGGTGATCATATGCGTCCAATATTACATCCTTGCATTTAATGGGAAATAACGTCGACGTGATGACAGCCGCTTTGCATATCCTTGAAGAATCGTGATGAGGCGCAGCAGCACATCAGGACGGATGCTGGGGGATGTATCAGGTTATCAAAACAACAACAAACAGAGGCAGGAATCGTGTTTAGAAAATGTCGCCGTGATCAAAAAATTATTTTAAAACGACAACAGCTGGATAAACCAGGAGAGATCAGGTTTTCCGCTCCTAGCATCGCCAGGCATCCGTCCTTCTCTCGTCTTCTTCCTCTTCTTCTGACGCGCTCTCTCTCTCTCTCTCTCTCTCTCTCTCTCTCTCTCTCTCTCTCTCCATCCGCTGGTCCGCTTGTTGCGCGTTCTGCTCTCGAGAGCGCGCAACGTATATAGTGTGTGCCTTTGTGCGCGTGTGTTTATGTGTGCGCGTGTGTACGTGTGCAGAGACAGAGAGAGGCGGGGAGAGATATATATTACCAAGGTTTGTCTGTGAGCAACAATAAGCTGTTGTGTGGGCAAAAGGAGAGGAATAATATGGAATGAACATGTTTATTTAGGCCTCGGTGTTCTTAGCTCGGATTTAGGTTTATCATGTACGTTGCTCCCACGACGAGAACATGCAGAAAGGGGAGCTATTGTGTGCAGTCCGTGCACATCCAACAAGCACGCGGGCATTTGGTTCATTACACTAAAGGAAGAGCTTTGCTATGCTTTGAGCAGCTCTGACAGAAAATGTTTTGTCAGTCTGTCTATAACACTGGGTGCTTTTAAATGCATCATGTCACCGCCATTTATCGAGCACGTCAAACCTACCAATCAACCTGTCACACCTTGATGACAACCGGTGTCATTGTGTCATTCTGGTTTCATCATCTGTCTCTGCAGAATCATGTTTACCCAAGCATGTGCTGCTCCCGCTGCCATTACTGGCATTGTTCCGACAATGCAAAAAAAAAAAAGAGAAAGAGAAAGAAACGAAAAAAAGCACTCTCGGTTTTTCGTATTTGCATTTTAGGAGTAATGACAGCATATAGAGTGAATACTCAGGATAGAGGATGAAAGACTAATTATGTTTGTGCATATTATTTGGTTGGGGTTTTAAACCCTAACCCTCTGCTGTGTGTCCCAGCCTCCTTGATTGTCCACACCTGGCCTCAATTACTCACCTGCCCCTGATTAGGTCAGCTGCCCTGCCCATTTATATTCTGCCTGGTTTTCCCTGTTCCTCAGCCCGATTATCTCCATTCACCACTGTGTGTTCGTGGCTGTTCCTACTATTTGCTCCAAGGAAGATAACCTCCGGTCTTCCTATAGTCCATCTATATAGCCCTTAACTAAAAGCCTAGTTTATGCAGTTGACACGTGCAAGGAAGTGTGCACAGACTAAACACTGTCCTGAGTATGAAAAGAGGATGAGTCATGTCAAAGAAGATCACTGATTATGTAGAAAAGCCAGTTTCCATAATAAGCCATAATTTCCCTTGCCTGCCTTTGAATAGCCCTGATTGCTTCTTGTGTAGCCTGTAAAGTGCAGCGAGACTTCATAAACACTCAAAGCACAACAGTCACCAACAAAATTATTTTAATGGCGGTGAATAATTCATTGATTTTTAGATAACAGATGACGTGTTTTGATTGGATGGTACAAATGATCAAGTAAAAGTTCATTGCATTACAGAGCCGTGTCGTTGAAAATGGGGAAATGGTTGAAATAATCTCCTGGGTGTAATAAAACAAGCCATTATGGTATTTCTTGGCTCAGACATGACCTTGGCTTTACTCTTGGCAGCTTTCAAAGACATTAAAAACAGTCAATTCTAAGCTGAGGTTAGCAGTATTTAGTGCTCCATTTTGAGAGATTTGCATTACCTTTTATTGGTTGTTGGCATATCACACCATTTATATAAAAGATATGTCTGCAGCAAGGGTAAGGGTGAGAAATGTCAGTATTGTCTGTGAAAAGGTTTTGTTTGGTTAAACAGAACCGTGTCATGTTGGCAGCATCCTCAATCAATCAAATCATGGCAACTTTTGAGGAAACCCCACCCTGTTGTCCTCCTCTTGGTCTCTATCACCATGGCGACCGTCCTCCATCCACCTCAGCATCTTCCCTTCCACCTCCACCCCACCCTTTGCTCTTTTTCTTCTTCTCATCTTCCACCTTATACTTCCACCTCCTCACAGGGTCAGTCAAGCTGTGCATGGACTTCCCCTCAAAGTCCTCGCTGATCATAAAGTTCCCGTCGATGATCTCTGCTGCCTCCTGACAGTTGCGGTAGCAGTCCGGGCCGAGGCACAGTATTTCCTCCGCTGCATTAGGGATGAGGATGGAGCAGTCGGGACGCAGCACCACCACTGTGGGCAGCTCCTCCACATTAAACATGGCCTCCAGCTCCCTGTGGACACACACACATTTGCATACAGCTAATTAATTTAATAACAGCAATGTATATTTACATTCAAATAATCCACCAGCAGGTTGTGCACACAACTAACTGGCCAAACCCACACACCTCCTGTAGGGGTCCTCGTAGGCCAGGAACAGGCACTTCTTGGGCAGCTCTTTAAGGAAGCTTTCTTGCTGTTCCTCTGACTGGTCCAAACTGACAGATGAAGGGAAAAGTAAGATCACGTTGCTGGGAGATGCAGGCAGGTAGACTGGAAACCCTATCCAAATGTTGCTTTGAATGTATATTCCTGCCTTATGTTTAGGTTGGGGGAAGAGCATCTGACTGGATACATTTGGGGTTTTGAACGTTTGTAAATAACAACCTCATAATGTGTGAGTGTTGTACCTAATGTGCAGGAGAATCATCTGTCAGTCGTGTGAAGAAGTCGGTGAGCGTGGGAGCAAACTGCTGGCAGCTCTCACATGCGGCAGATGCAAAGAAGAGCATGAGGATGCGGTTCTGCAGGCGCATGACAATCTCTTGTTCTGAGTCCATCTCGTCCTGGTCCTTGTTGTTCTTCAACAGGACTTGGTCAACAAACAGGTCCACCATAATGGAGTGTTACAGGAAGGAGGACGGAGGCTTAGGAAGCACAGGGAGTGATGAACAAACAATGTATACGCAATGGTTTCACAGACAATCATTAAGAAAACACAACATAGTATACAGTATGTTGAAAAGATCAAATACAGATGAGGGTTTTAAAAGGCATTCTTATCTATGATAAAGCACACACTAACAACCAAAACACACATGAGAACTGTTTGAAAAAGTTGTATCAAGCATACTATTATTAGATGACTCTGCCCTATAAATTAGCA
Source organism: Cyclopterus lumpus (assembly GCF_009769545.1). Taxonomy (NCBI): domain Eukaryota; kingdom Metazoa; phylum Chordata; class Actinopteri; order Perciformes; family Cyclopteridae; genus Cyclopterus; species Cyclopterus lumpus. The sequence continues at coordinate 9,767,829 of NC_046966.1, read as the reverse complement.
AGTATGTTTCCACTCAGTCAGAATTACAAGCCTCCCATTAATCATATGGCCCATCTTGCTTGCTGTTAAATCGGATAATCTTCTCAGTTGCTTACTTCTCACAAATATTATCTCCCCTTGAGGCCGCAAATCCAAAAAAGAAAACAGCTTTCAAAATATAGTTTTTTCTTTTCTTTTCAAACTCGGCCGTACTTGAATCAGGTCCCAGCCTGACACTTTATATCACGTTCCCTCATTAACTGTGTCTCCTTCACCTTGACGTCTGTAGCTGCTCACTCCCTCTTCCTTTGTGTGTCGGCGCTCCACCTCCCCTCCTCTGTCTGGGAGGAAGGGATTGAAAGACAAGGTGACAGAGGGACAAGAGACATAAAGTGCTCACAGTGTGTGCGTGTGTGTGTGGACGTGTGTGTGTGTGTGGGGGGGAGAGCGGGGAGGGGGGGCATAGCAATTACAGCATGAGAGACTTTGTTGGAAAAATAGGAAGACATTAATGAAGTGAGCCTCAGTGAGACCTTTATTATTCAGTAACTAATAGAGGAGCAGAACCACAGGGAATATCTGGTTGGTTGTTTGGTGATAGTTTGATTCACTCTGCAGGGAAGAGCCTGATATGACCATGAAGCCACAGCAGAGACACACACACACGCGTGCGGACACACACGCGCGGACACACACGCGCGGACACACACTCGCGCGGACACACACACACACACTATAGTTTGCGTAAGCAGAATATTTACTTTATTTTATTGCTTTTTTTAGACACAATAAAATCATATTAAACAACATAAATATGTATATGCATGTATATTTGTAATAACAAAGTAAGAAGTTGGTTTAAGAGACACGCCATAATTAACATGGCAAATACAATGCTATAAATAACGGACACACGGTGCTTGGCAAAATATTGATTTAAATTTTAAACACCAGTAGGCACCTGTGCCTACATTTATTTTATAGCTGCAATTAATAAAAAAAATTGGCCATTTAGGGGCAAAAGAACCCACATCCTGCAGACACGGAGCTATAAGCCAGACTTATAGGCTTATGTACGTGTACATGTGATGCTTCTAATGACAAACTGATCACTTAGTTACTTGCACATATACGACAGTTCCCGTTAACTGAGGCCCGTGTGTTCACTCTGCTGGTGTCTTGTAACACATTCATTAAGCAGGGAAGGAGCATGACCATGTAGGCATTTAAAAACCAGCTTTAAGCTAGAATAGTTTATAAAGCTTTCAAAGCTGAACATATTGTGTTTTTGCAAGATATGACAATGGTGCCACCTCATTGGTTTTTTGTCCATAATTTTTAACGTCTGGTTATACAGTGATATGATGGGTTGTTTGTGAGGCTTGTGACCAGGTAGTGATGCAGTATGATAGGTGTGAAAATATCATGGCATGCATGTAAAGCTGGGCTGTACTGAATGACAGATGCTTTCTGATGAATCTGAAGCAGTTGAGATTTGATTTAACTTTTTTGCTGATATTACGCACTTGTTTATCAAGTCTTGGATGTGAGTCGAGGATGATTCCTAAGTACTTCACATTGTCAACCTCACTGATTACCTTATTGTTTATTTTTACCATGAATCTTGCATTTTTATGTCATTTACGTATTGAAAAACAGATGGAGTCTGCTTTTTTTACATTCAGCATTAAGTGTGAGGACGCAATACGGAATGTAAAGCGTCAGTAAGCTGATCAGCGGCCTGGCTAGATATTTTGGCTGATGTATAAATAACTGTATTATCGGCATACATTTGGCAGCCAATATACATGCTAAATAGCAATGGAGCTAGAACCAACCCCTGAGGTATCCCCATGCTATTGGCACGGATGGTGGACTTTTCCCCATTGACTCTCACACATTGTACTCTTCTCTTGAGGTACGAGTCAAACCATTGCGAGGCAAGTTTGAGAGTTTGAAGAAGAAAAAATAAATATATATATATATATATATAAATATATATATATATATATATATATATATATATATATATATATATATAGTTCGCAGTAACGGTCGTAGGATTTTTCTTATGATGAGCGACTCAATCTTATTTAATTCCTTTCAAAGTTTTGTGCAGAACGGCAGTTATGTTATGCTTGTACATGCCAATACCTCCGGCAACACAACAGAGGAGCTCCTTTCAGTATGCATTTATTTAAGTTCTGCCCCACATGGCAATGCAGCCAGAATGTTTTTCAAAGAGCCTGTAAAGAGGTTGGAGTATCAGTAACAAAGGATTAAGTATTTAGGAGGCTGGATTTAAAGACGTAAGACAACAAACACAAGACTCTGCCTTTAATATGTATTTATATATGTGTTTTTTTCTTTGGTCCCTTCTCTTGTTCATCTTCTCCGGCATGTTCCTGTATCTCCCTCCTTTCTCTTACTATCCCACGTTGCATCTTTCACATCCTCCTCTTCCTCGTCCTCACTTCTATTTTTGCCCTTCCCCCATAACTTCCACCATTGCTTCTTCCTCTTGTCGTCCACGGTCTTGTACTTGAGTCTCCTCACGGGGTCAGTGGCAGTTCGCATATTTAGGTTGTCGAACTCCTCATTGAGCATGAAGCTCCTCTCAATGAGCTCTGCTGATTCCTGCCAGTCTCTGAAACAGTCACACCCAAAACGACAGATGTCCTGCACAGCATCTGGAGCGAGGACGGAGCCGTCAGGACGGAGGACCACAACTGTTGGTACGTCCTTCACCTTAAACTTGGCCTGCAGTTCTCTGACAAGCAGAACAACACACATATAGCAATTAACATGACATGTTGTTAAATTTGACTTGAAATTTGAAACATACACTCAAACAGGTTTGACCCCATAAAAACGACGCAGACTCTCTGCTTCTCTTCACCTACTTCCTGTATGGATCATCAAAGGCCAAAAACAGAACCTTTTTGTGCAGCTCTTTGAGGAATCTATCCTGCTGAGCCTCCGACTGGTCCAAGCTGGAGAGAGGAGATGGATGTGGAAAATGTATGAATGATAAAACATGTGTGAATGTGACTGACATGTGTGCATCAAGGAGATAAAGGGGAAAGAAAAGTAGAGACCTGACGTAGACGAGTGTAAGCAGTTTGGGGTATTCAATGTATGCAGGATCTTTCAGTCTTTTGAAAAAGTCATTCAGAACAGGCAGGAAGTCCCGGCACTTGCCGCACTTCGCAGATGCGAAGAACAGCATCAAGATGCGGTTTTCGAGGATCCCGATTATCTCTCGTTCGGTGTTGAGTTCATCCTGGTCCCAGTTGTTCTCCACCAGAACTCGGTTTAGGAACAGGTCCACCATGATGGCCGGAAGAGTAAAGGCCCTCTGGGGAGACAGGATGATGAAATACAGATGCATATGTTTGTGTTACAATTTAAATGTGTTATCTGTATCATGCTTCAGTTCATTGCACTGCATCCAGAGGACAAAAGCTACACTGCTGGATATCTTTAAGAGATCATCTGAGACTTTCGGTGCAGCCTCAGGAATTTATTTCTTCAATGATTTCCCAGAATGACTTTCAATACTCCACAGAGTGTGAAGTCATTGCACTCAGCGGAGATCTATATATGTGTTTGGGAAGAGAAGTAGCAAAAGCACTTTTGGAAAGAGTATGGATTTTCTTTTCTTCACATTGTGAATACACATATTGTGGCTGCATTGCATTACGGTGCACATTTTGATTTTGGTTTCAAAACATAGGTATTAAATATTCATGACTAAATGAGACAAACATCTAAGTTTGGAAAAAACATCTGTTACTTATTAAAAGTTTTGACATACAATAAATCTGCTTAATCTATAATGTGTGGGTGTGGTTGGATCAGATTTGATAGACTTTGGCAGCACAAGTAAATAAAACCCCGTAACTGTTTTTATTCAAATGTTGCTTAACACAAACAGTTCTGGCAGATTCTCACGTAGGAGTCCATCACTTGTTGGCAAAGACATGTTTATACTGTATTTCTTCTATTTCTTCTATGTTCATCCAGAACAACAACAACATATTTTTCCCACAAAACACATCTGTTTTGGTGCAGCAGAGGAAGCTCTTCAGAGAAATTAAGAACAAAAGTAGCTTTCATTATCATCACAATTAGCAACTAGTGAATACATGAAAATACATGAAACTACAAGAATGAAGGTTTCTGTGCATTAGAGAGTAGAGAGGCTTGTAATTGATGAGCGATGTTGTTTAAGCATTTTCTTTAAATGCGGAGAAAACATCTATTCAATTCATCATTTTGTCTTAAATAGCCTGCATGTGGACAGTTATTATGGTTACAATATTTCTACAAAGGGACAAAGTACTCAACAGGTTTTCAGATATAAAATGAAATCTGGGCAATTGTCCACTTGATCAACAGACTATTACGGTTTTAATTGTCTTTTGTTTCTATTTAATAAAGTACTCCATTATTGAGTGGATCACTCTGCAGAAATAAAGTGTGTTGTTTGATTGGTTGAGTTTTCTGTAGCAATAGGAAGGAAAAAAAACAGAACCAAACGGAAAGAAAGGTCGAGGAATGTAACCACCTATTTTAAAAAGGTTTAATATATACCTATTTTTAATTAAAGGTTCCCTTGGAAAGGTTTGGTGGCATCTATGTGGTTGCAATTAACAACCAACTGAATAGCCCTCTGCTCATTCCTCCCTTTCCAAAAACCATGGTAACGCTATTCATCATGCTCAGAGGCCATCCTTATTATATTCACACTATTTTAAGAGCAATGGAAGTTTGGCGAAAACACGGTTGTGCACAAAGTGAAAATAAAACATGCAATATGTTGGACTCTGTGAAGAGTGCTCACCATGTAGATATGAATGGCTCATTCCAAGGTAATGAAAACACCACCGTTCTCAGTTTCAGGGGATTATACATTGTTATGAATATCATAATATATTTCTGATAGATCTCTAAGTGATGCTGCTCATTGACAGACTGATGTACATTTGTGTGTTGTGACCTACTGAAGGACATCCAGTCTATAAACTACATAGTTATTGAAGACAAAAGTCATCCATAAAACAACAACCCAACCAGGATGAATCAGTCCTTTGTGGGATGCTGTTTTCCAAAAGCAGACTTATGGCTCAGAACAAAAAATACATTTTGTATATAGAAATAAAGTTCAGGCCTAACATCTCTGAAATGTGCTTTATCTGACTCGGCCAGCCTGTATTTCACTGTGGCAGCAGTCGCTGCAGGCTGTGAATTGACAGCGATAACCTCACAAATTAGATTTGGCTCTCCGGCTCTGAGCTGTGCCAGATCTATTTGAGACTACAACTCTGGATGGAAACTTCCAAGACTGTCAGAGAAATATGTTTGAAATTGAGCAGCATTGCATCTTACCTGGAAAAAAAGAGGATTTATTGGAAGACTCTGAAAGGTCAGATCTTAAATCCTACATTTGGAAAAGTTATTTCACATTAATCCCATTCACTTATTGGAGCTCAGTCGAATACACCTGACATATACTAGCAACACTGTCTTGTTTTGTTAGTTGCTAATTTAATAGACCATCAATTTTTGTATGAGCGGTGTCAGCCGCATATACCACAAGTAATTTACCTCACCTTGAAACTCGACTCCTACAAGAAAGAAATATGTCCAGTTCCTCCTCACTTTCAAGCCATTTTTCTATTTCTTTGATTTGCTTTCTTTCTTCCTTTAAATCCTGTGAAGTTTGTTCCGTCTTGTGCACCTTTCACTGCCTCTTCACCCCCGTCTTTACCGGGCACTCTGTGGTCTACAGAGGGAGATTACAGATAGCTGGCATGGCAGTGCTGTAATTCAGGGGCAAAGGTTGCTCCTGTGTGTGTGTGTGTGTGTGCGTGTGTGTGTGTGTGTGTGTGTGTGTGTGTGGGTGTGTACTGTGGGCTTTTAAAACTCCAGCTCAACAGTAGCAATCTTATTACTTAAAGGGGAGGTGGAAGGGAAGGATGAAGTAAAGGACAAATTGGATTGCAAAAGGAGGACTGACATGCAGGTTAAATGGTAGAAAGAAAGACAGACAGGAGACACATAAAAAGGACAGATGTGTTTTATGCGTTAGCATCAAGTGAAGCCTCCTAACCGCTGCTAGTTGTAGTCTCACTAATTACAGATGTCACTCATTTACCCCTCGGAGCTTTTACTGATTCTTTTGCATCCTGTCATCAAGAGGATTTGACAGTCAGGATGCGGAGCTTCAAGGAAATTAACTGAGAAGGTCGATAGCTTGAGTTGAGTCTGGTTTAACTCAACCCCCAGCAGGTCCTACTGTAGAAAAGTGACTATTGATCTGCAGGGGCATGGGCAGAAAAATACCTGAGTTAATCTCAGAGAGGGGTGAGGTAAATATAGAGTAGAGAGAGAGTGATATAATAGGATTAGTCTGAGTCAGATATGTGCCACTACACACACACACACACACACACACACACATATATATATATATATATATATATATATATATATATATATATATATATATATATACAGTATATATAGACATGCCCATTAGCCCCAGCAGTTATGTGTTTATATAGAGTAATAATATTGCTAATTAGCTGAACTAAATATTACCAGTGAAACATTGCATGTTAGCTTGCTGAGTTAGCATTTAGCTTAAAGCCCAGCTGTGCCTAAGAACAGCATGACAGAGCCTACAGTGTGGCAAGTATAAAGGGTAATTTCTCGAACTAGAGCAATCTCTTTTTTGTGTTTGATGCGTCATGTGTTAACAGTACATAGGGGATTATCTGTGTGAATACATTGGAGGAGAACTAATGGCGGCCTGCTGCTGCCCAAACTGACCATTATGTAGTGGCAGGGAAGGCAAACACCACCAGGCCTTGATTAAAAGAAACATCTCTACTGGGCTGTGGGACCTTCAGATCAAAGCTGCTGAACCCACAATGTGTGTCGGTTAGAGTCCAAGCTAAATTCAGTAAAGAAACATCACAACCAATCATTCTAAAAGTTTTTATTCATTCTTTGGTTAAAAATAAAAGACACTTGTTGAGAGAACTAAACATGGACAGTTACAAAGAAAATCTATATTCATTTGTTTTTCTGATCAACAAACAAAATGCAACAAACAAAACTGAAAGTTTGGGTTAAAACTGCATCTTGAACTCAAACACTGAAACACTAAACCAATATATATCTGTTATCAAAGTGTAAAAAGGAAAACACAGCTACATTCATGAGTGCAACATATGGGAAGTTATTAAAGTAACAACCTTACAGTCGATAGAAAGCCTTCACATGTAATCAAGAGATGTGAAGTTGTCCTTTAGAGACGTGTTACAGTACTAATCTAAACTAAATACTGCAACCTTTTCCAATTGTATACATACTTTTCTTTAGGACTTTATACATAATGTGATTTGGGATATATCTGGGCGAAATATTATTTAAAACATGTAACTACTATTGGACCAGGCTCTGGTCAAGGGATGAGCATTTGAATGCAATAAATAAAACAAAAGCTGCTCGGGGACTCGTCAAGACTCCGCATCTTCACCTCATCTCTGAAGAGAAAGAAAGATGGATAGAGAAATGGAGAAGGAAAAGCATTAGTCACCAACCCTGTGCCCATCTACTCTTCTTCTCCTGTGTTCTGGTATATTCTCTCCATCTTATCACAGCGTTGTTCTATCTCCCTCGTCCTCATCTCGGTTGGTCTCTCCTCCTCGCCTCCTCTCGTCTTCATCACAGCTCGTCCCTTGCGCTCCAGTTCTCCAGTTCAGACTGCAGTACGTCAGAGTTCTGGGCCTCGAAGCTCAGCTCCCCCTGCTCCTGAGTTTTCCTCGACTTGGCTCGGTCCCAGTCGGTTTCGACGGTCTCGTTGTCCCAGACCACCGATGTTTCCGTGTCACTGATGTAGCCCTGGTCTCCGGTGTAATGGGTTGGATACACCAGAAGCGGCTCGGCAGAAAACGCACGCAGGTCCCGACTCTCAAAGTGGTCCATGTACTCTGAACTGATGAGTCGGAGGACGTGATTAGACTAACAAGAGCGCCAGAGGACAGAATCAAAAAGACAGATAAGAGGGACAGATAGAAGATGAAGGGACAGATGGGTTGTACTTACACTGGATGTTTGTCGAACATGACAGGGAGGAACTCATCCACAGGAAGCAACTTGTTCAGGGGTTCGGCCCCGAGGAGCTTCTGGGCTCCTCGTAAAGACAGGAGGTAGCCTAGTGTCCAGTAGGAGTAGTCCGCCTCCACTAGATTGTGGATGTTTGGTACAGACTTCTCTTGGTGGTCCACCTGCATCCGCTTACGCCCAATGTAACTGTATTTAGAGTTTAAGATAAGAGGGACAATAACAATCACAAGCACTAAAGTAACACCGGCATTGAAAACAGAAAAAAGTCAAATCATTTAAACAAAATTATGCGGTCAGTTAATGAGCAAAGCACTGCACCATAACTGTTGAATTGATCAAAGATCTACGTACAATTCAAAACTGAACTGATTTTAGCATGTTCTATCATCTTTAGACTAAATCCATCGAATTAGACTAAGCAAATAGATGTTTCTAATAAATAAAAATAAATTTTGGAACTGGGAGACTGTCATGCCTATTCCCACTTTGTCGCTATGCAGAACAGTAATGGTACTTTTACTTTGTGTAAATATCTCCTCCTAATTAGCTAATATATAACAGTGATCAGTCTAATGTGAAAATGCTGCAGCATCTCTGTAGTGTGATGCTAAAATGCATAATTCCCACAAGAGCTTTCAGCACGTGATCATGTGTGACAGATGGATAGATTTTGCTGAAGGGGGATGATAATCCTGTCTTTTTACAACATGGTGTTTTACATCACTCACATGAGATCCCAGTCCAGCTTGTGTGTCGTCACCTCCTGCAGCAACGTCTGGAGACGTCGCTTGAAGAACACCTCAAAGCGGAGGTCGTCCTCGATGACCAGGGAGGTCTGCAGACTACGATCTGCTATCTGTTATTGTGATGGAAAAGAACCAAAAGTTGAATCTACCGTAAGTGCATTTTATTTTCTGATATGTTGTTGAACTAAACTGTGGACATGAAGACAAATCACCAACAGCAGGGTTCTTTTTGCTTAACAGAAACTTGATGAAAAACCTTATTCCACGAAAGGCAGTGCATTTATTGAAACATAAATAAAAAAAAGAGCTCATTACGCTCACCAAGCTGCCACTTCTCACACAAACTGAGTTACTGTGTTGTTCAGTAGTAAACGTTATCTACCGTGCACAGGTAGACCCAGAGGCCTCAGGCCTGCCCGAGCGTCTCACCTCCTTCCAGATGTTGTAATGAGAGAGGAAACAACCCAGTTCACCCTTAGTGAGGGGCCGACCATGATAAGGGTCTTTGTAACCCGGCAGCATTTTAATCCTCATTGACTCTATATCCGTCTTGTTCAGAGCTCTGAGGGAAAGAGAAGGGAAAACAACGAGGTGATAGATGGAAACAATAAATCATATGGATGTGATGAGTATGTATGTGTGTGTGTGTGTGTGTGTGTGTGTGTGTGTAAATGGGAAGCGAAGGGACAAACAGAACATAATGCATGCATACCTTACGAGAGGTTTTTCTATTCATTCTCATCATTTTAAATGAAGATCCTAATCAAATATGTAAAACTGTTACCTACCGACTGGAGAGCCGACACAGGAGCTATTATTAGAGCTACATTCTATGAGCTAAAACTATGTGGCTCAGAGAATATCTAATTGACAACATGCACCCGCTACTTTTTCCCTGGTTGTTTTTCTCAGCTCAGCCTCCCTACTTCAATCTACACCGCATGTTGCAGAGGCACAAATCAGGAAGACACAGGCGTTGGGGGAGGAGGAGGATGAGAAACGTACTTGCCATCCACAGCAGCAACAACCTTACAGCTGAGCTCCTGCTCATACAGAGTCCTTAGCATTCGCTCGCGACGGTCAGATCTGCGCACCAGATTTATCATAAACACCTGGGTGCACAAAGATGCAAAACCTCACACACACGCTTCGGTTACTGTGCGTGTTTCAGTGCGTGTATGCGACTTAGTGTGTGTACCTCATCAAAGCCCATCTTGTTAGGCTGCTTGGGAGGGAGAGACAGGAAGCTGGAGGGCTCCAATGGAGGATTTTTCACTTTCAAAAAAGAAAAAAGGGGGTAAGGTTACAAAGAGAATGTGAAATGTGGTGGGACAGGGGTTCACAAAATGTGGATCAGGGATCCGCAGGAGATTTTCTAAATCCACCATTGATTTTATACACTCAGCGGCAAACTCACGACAATGCATACAGTAACAAAGGGCAGTTTCATTTACCTTTACGATACTGTGAAATCTATTTTTTGAGACTTTGTAATGAAGATGTTGGGAGTCCCTGAATTATAGAGCTACAGTTTGATACATTGATTGTATTTTTTTTTAAATGGCACGTTTTAGTCCTCTCCTGTGGGCTGTAGGTTTTATCTGAACAGCTTTCAATGCTGCAAAAAAAAAATCTCACTGCCGAAGCATTTTAGCAAGAGTCATTATCTAATTAAGTATGTAGTGTTAAAGCAGAGGCGTATGGTATATTGCCTGGCTATGGTAATAGCTCTTTTCTCCATAACCTCGTAACTTCAAGCTCCTTCTGGAAAACCTGTCTTGCTTTTTCATGATGATACAAAAAAACATTCACTTCAAAATGTAATAAATGCAAAACCTGCAGAGCAGCACAACATGTCAGTGCGAGTTAAAGATAAAATCACAGTAACAGAAGATCAGTACATTGGCAACCAACAAACCTCCATAAGACAGAGACATAAGCAGGTGTAATCACAGCCCAGCCTGTGTCAGTGATTCACCACTAAGACTGTGAAACACAAAGAAATCATTCTGGTCTTTACGAGTCTTTGGTCTTTGACCTCTCGACTCACCCGTGATCTCAAGCAGAGTATGCACGAAGCTCTCCACCTCATCCTGCAGGGTATCGGAGGAACGCATTGGCACTGGGAAATACCCATAAGTCTCTTTGTTGCACAGGTACATCTGCACATCTGAGGAGATAAAAGCGAGAAAATAAAAACACTTGCGTACAGACATCTCTGGAAAGATGTTGAGCAGCCCTCCGGATAACAAGCCTGTTCCCTTTGTCTCACCTGCCATGCGAGCTGAGTAGGCAAAGACGATGACATCATCCAGGGCCCAGCTGTACGATGGGTGTGGTGGATAGAAAGCCAGCTGACGAGAGGCTTCTTTCTGTAGGTCCACTAGATAAGTGGAGTGGACCATCGGTACGGCGAAGCAGCCAAGGCGCTCCTGCTTACGGATAGGAATGTAGGCTGGTGTGCGTTTGTAGTAACCCTGCAGTGAGTGCACACAAACACTGTACGGTTACACACGGGTCTCTTGAGTCCAACTCTTTTCCGAATGAAATATCAAGCTGGGGAAGATTTGTCGGGGAGAACTTGAATATTATGACTGAGAAAATTGTCTGCTGAAAGTCTACACCTGTGTAACAGTTACCGGAAGAAGGCTTGACTGAAACTCCGTACTTTACTACTAAATTGCTAAGAAGAATATTTGTTTTAATTGTGAAAAATAAAAGAATGAGTGAATGAGACTGGGCAACACTGACAAATAGGAATAGACGATGACATTAGCCTTTAGGCTGCTTCAGGCCCATTAACTGCCATTGAAGAAAATGAGAGGACGACTCTTGGTGAGTTGGTTTATTCTGTGCTGGAGGATAGACAATGTCCATATGTCCACTCTGATTTGAAAAGAGGCAAAGATGAGTTCTTAAAGGCATCGTGTCTTGCATGTTGGCATAACTGTAACAACAGCAGTGTGTCTGCATATTTAAAACATCACGCTGTTGAATAATCTTTATTAAAATATGAGGCATACATCAATACAAGACACAGTGGCTTATAGTTCTGTAATATCTGGTAAACCCTGCAGAAACAAACAAAGAAGGTGGAGCAAATTGAACATAAAGAGCTGTGTGGCCTGTGTGCACCAGTCATATAACAATCTTTATGGAGAGCTAAATACTATTATATCAGAAAAGTTTAATTCACCTGTGAGACCAATCATTTACAAATTATATTCAGCAGAACATTCGGATTCGGCCCAGTAATCTGAGATGAAACATTTGAATACAATAAGCAACTCTACTCAGTCTTCAAATTGACTCATCGAAAGTGTGACTCATTAGCACAAATTTGATTTCCTCCTGCATAAGAAAAAAATAATGAAGTGTGAAATTCCCACTAGATCATATGTGTTAAGAAGGTGGCAGGAGCTCTATTATTCAACAGGACTGCATTAAAGAGAATATAGAGACGATGATAATGTTGATTCATCTTTACAGTCTGTTGGTTCGGTTTGTGTGTTAAGAGTAAACGGGAGGTGGAAACTTTGCCATGTGCTGTAAATATGTAAAGAATAAGAACAATGAGCTGCACTATGTTAACATGCTGTTCATTATTCTAGGCCCATGCAGAACATTTGTATAATATAATAATCTCATTCTCTATTTCTAAATGTTTAATCTGATTCCTAATGTCACCATGGTATTGTTAAATATTCTTATTGTAGCAGAATATTCATACCACATACCACATACACAGTGGATGTGAAGGTGTACCTGAAGCGGTTTCAACGGCATGACGACTAAACATCTCCAGTACCTGTGAAGTCATGCCGCACCAGAAGTTAGAGTACGCCGCTCTGGATTCCAGCATTGGTGCTACAATGGTCTTGTTCTCACTCATCAGTTTCCACAACGTGTCCGTATTGGTGAGCAGGTTGTCACAGTCGGCCACCTGCAGACGGAGGAGAAGGGCAGACTATCGACAGGACTCGCACACTAACGTGAACATGCAAGCGCAGACAAAATGTCCCCCGCTGTCACTGAATGATTGATCGGGCCACGGCAACACGGCTCGATCACAGAGGACTGTGAACATAATGTGCTGCTTGCTAACCGTTTCAGCCCACAGCCCAGGATTTAAAACCAGCCTGGCAGACAGAATGCACTTTGATTTGCGGCGGGTTGTTCTGCTCTCTGGTGTGTTTGGACGTCCAGAGAAGATCACTTTATCAAAGACTACAGGCAACATTTAACCCTTGTGTGTGATTACCTCCACGTGTCCCAGCAGAGCAGTCCAGTAAATGAAGGCCGCTCCCAGTCAACCTATATTCTCTTCAGTCTTCATATTTATCTACGCACTGTTAACAGTTTAAAGCCAAGTTCGTTCTTTAACTGAGATTATAAAGTGTACTTTTGGTACTTATTGTCTTTTATTTTGACCACTAATCAGAGGGGCTGATTTATCAGCTGGTATCATCTTATCCCAGATACATCAGTATTGGCCGACATGTCGGGCAATAAATTGAAAGAACTTGCCCGAGAGAATTGCCAAAAATATTTCTATTTAGAAACAGTGTCCGTATTGCATACTTGTTCTCAGTACACATCTTGGTCATAGTTTCTTTAACCAAAATTGAAGGAATCCTTACAAATGTTGGAAAAGAAAGAAGATATCAGCCATTTATAAATCAGGTTTTTTAAACTCTGGTTTTATGCAGATAATATTTTATATTCATTTTTTTCACATTTCACATCATGGTTATGGAAAAAAACAACTCACTGCTGACTGAGTGACAGGTGGGGTTGAAATCCTATCAAAACACCTGGTTAAAATAAACATTGAGGTTTATTGGAAAATAAAGATATTACTATCTCTACTATTTCTGGGTCTTAAAGGCGTGAGAAAACATTTTGACAATCTCTAAATCAGTGCCTGTGTTATATGAAAATGATTGTAACAATGGCAACAATACTCCCTAAAACATTACCAGTTAACTCTAAGTGGTAGAAAACATAATCTCCACCCCTCTCCTTCCCATTGGGGCGTTTCCTGCCTCCATCTTCTCCATTACTTTATTACATCAGCACAGCTCTTTATGCAGTATGTTGCATTATTCATAACACAAAGAAGCACTTGCATGTCACAGAGATAATCTCTGGGAGATTAGATTTGAAGACTAAATAGAAATCAGGACATTATAAATAATAATGTGCATTAGTGAGTAGCCATTGAAAATGTATATACATCTGAAACATGGCTTTATTCATTCACCATAGATGTTGTCTCTTTAATGCAGTTCCTTTTCTCTGTAAAAGATAGAGCTGTGCTTTCTCATTCATCTCATTCACCTTTACCATGTAGACGAAGGATGCACACATCTGACCCAGAGACATCGCTGAGAGGCTAACAACAGGAGGCTTATGAAGCTGTTGAGTGGGTGAGGACGTACCAGCAGGTAGTCGGCCCAGATCTCACGGGCGGTCTCCAGCGCTGCCTGACGCAGCTTCATTACGTGTTCATATCGGAGATTATTCCAGTGCTTAGGCCCCGTCTCGTCTTCAAAGGCACTGATGCATGCACAGACAGACCCATTAAGTAATTTACCACACACACACACGTGTGTGTGCGCACGCACACACACACACACACACACACACACTACCTGGGTTCATCTTCAGGTCTCCACTCCACAAAGTGATAGTCATTCTCCACTTTGATAAGCCAGTCTCTCAGGATGGCCGTGGTGTTGTCTATGTTGTGATCTGTCGCCACCCTGTGGGAGAGAGAGAGATGGAGGAAGTGGGAGAGAGAGAGAGAGAGAGAGGAAGTGGGAGAGAGAGAGAGAAAATGGGGCTTTTGTTAGGGCTGCACCGTTCTGATACACTAGCACGGTATTCGTCCCGGTACTGACCTTATCAAGTCTTGGCTGCTCCTGATAAAAACAGTTTCCTGACCACTGTCGTTAAAATTCAGCGATTCTACCTTTATTTGTTTGCATTGCACCATTTCAAAACAATAACTTGACATCAACATGTGAAGATAATAAAACAGCTGGGACTATCACTATTGGTGCCTTAGAAAACACTCTGCAATATGAACACTGTGCAATCCCTGTGCACGGTAATGCCTTATTCATAAATATCTGACAGCAGTTATTATTTATGTCACTCAAACTGCACTCTCACAACAGGGGCTCTATTGTTTTCTCGATCTCTATTCATTTATAGCAGTGAGCTAATGCCTCTGAATGAATAATGCTTCCACTTACAGGAAGACGTGATGTGTAGTTATAGGCTCATGTTCCCTGAAAGATCCCAATCAGTTGCCTGCATTGAGGTTTGCAGGTTTGACATAAGGTGGTGAAAAACCCTTAATGGTATTTTTAATCTCGTTGGTACTAACCAATACTTCCAGTCATTGGAATTGTGTTTCGATTGGTACTTCAGAATATGTCTGATCCAATTATTGTATCCTGATATAGCACATGTTTCTGGTAATTCAAGTCACTAACGATGTATAGATTAAACAACATTTTATATGAAATAGTTAGCAATTGATAGTTAAGTTATTAATCCGTCAAATGTGTAGAAGCATTGCAATTGTAAAGTCAGTAGTTTTAGACCATTGTTCAGACAAAACAAGCTATTCGTCCATACCACCTTGGTCATTGTATTATTGTAATTGGCATGTTTCACTTCCCACTGATATGTTGTAGACTTAACAATTAATAATCAATCAAGAAGATAATCAAGAACATAATCAAGAAATGAATCAATGATGATTTATTTTGTTTATTGCTATTTAAAGACAATAACTTGATATCAACATGTGAAGATAAAACAGCAGGGACTATCACTATTGGTGCCTTAGAAAACACTCAGCAATGTGAACATGATCAAAATGATTGACTGTGCAAATATCGGAGCTACTACACTCCAATAAGCTCATACAAGTCTTGCACGTAAAACAACCTTAAAGCTGGAATGAATAAAAATGTTGGGGCTATTTGAGGGCCGCAGAACAATCTCAAATCAGGGTATTGACAAATACACACAGATTACTGCTGCTTCAAGGATAAAACATATTTAAGACCTATCTGGATAAAACAAACCCTGGATGATAAAATATTGATTCATCATCCATCTCTACTGTTGGTCCTGTGAGGGTCTGGTTGTCATTAGAGCAGAGCTGCACATCACTAATGTCAGACGTGGACAAAGAAGAAGAGCACAGGCCAACAATAGGGGCTGATAAAGAGGAGTGGCGGCGTTCATCTGCTGTCTGTGTTATCACAACAAATCTCAGTTTGTGCCAGGGAGGGGCAGCGACACAGACAAAGCCAGAGAGAGGGAAAGAATGTGTAAATATGAGAGAAATGGATTTACTCCCAGCCCTGTCGTGTAGTGAGTGACAGGCGGCGTGCTGCAGGTGTTAGTTTCCCATCTGGCTGTGGTGTTTTAACACAGCAGTGCCGTCCCAACACCTACATGTGACCATCTCACCAATCCATCTTCCTTCTCCCCCTCTCCAGTCTCCACATTTCCCTCTCTGACTGCTGTGAAGTTTTGAATGAGCAGAAGGTAGCAAATAAAAAAAGGATTTATTCAGTATGTGCTTGCATGCCAGCAATTGAACCATGCCTGAAGGATAAGAGAGAGAGACCAAGCAGAGAAAGAGTCGGACAGATAAAGATGGAAGATTTATGGATTGATAATATCCATCCTGCATGGCCCTGCAGAAAACACACACACACACACACACACACACACCATTAGGCAGTCTGCATGTGTGTGTCTATGCTGTCACTTGCCAAGTACTCCATCTTAACCTGTCAGGATGATAACTGCAGGTATCGACCAGCTAGAGCTCGGTTTAAGTCTTTCGTGCATTATTTCAAAATCTCTTTTATCTGTTCCACTGAGGCACGAGATGTGTTGTAGATCAAAGCAATGACGCAGAAAACTGAGCTCATGTTGCTATGGACATAGTGAGATGCAGGCACCAAGGCTGTATTCGCTGGCTGTGATACAAGGGGAAAAATCTCCAACATCAGAGGCTGGTTTGTTTAAACACACACACAGACACTTGAATCGATCATTTGAGTACCAACTGAATAAAGTTGACATTTCCTCTCAGAATAGGCCCGCCACCCATGGATCAAACATTAAATTCATAAGAGTGAACGGAGTTTGGTTTGAATCGAAACAGTCCCATTAAACACAACTCTGCTTGAAGCTTTTGCTCTTACTTGCCTTTATCGGGTCACTTGGTTTCCAAGAAATATAATTTAACCTGTAAGGCCTGAATGCTCTTTGAAAGAGTAACTTTATCTTTAATAATAGTAAATCTAAAAACAGATCTACTGGCAGGGGCTCGACATGAAAAGAGGAAGTGAGCAATGCGGGAGAGAACAATCTGGAAGGCTGGGTGCCACAACGACCTGCTTCCTGAGGTTTATTAAGGGAAATCCATTTTTTTAACAAATTTTTGTACGTGAGCTGTACACGATTTTATTTATTTTAAACAAATTTTTTTTTTCCAGTCAAGGCTGCAAAACGAAGAAGTGGGACGGGAAGAGGGAGGGCCAGAAAATGGGAGGGTGGGGTAGAGGGGAAAAACGGAGAGACGGTCTGTGAATGGAACTTTTTATGGGCGCGAGCCTGCTGGTGCAACCCGCCCAACGGGCTCCGCTGCCGGGGCAGAGTCCCTGCAACACACGCTGCTCTAACTGTTACTCATTTCACCGCTGATTTGATTTGTAAAGTGTGGTGAGGTACAGCGCTCGTGCGTTTCCCTACATCTTGTTAATAATTACACAGCGGCCCCACCTGGCCAACACTAACAAGCGCACGCGCAAAACAGGCAGAGTTTTCCTCTAATGTGTCGAAAAGGGCTTGACGTGTCTCTGCTGCTGCCTACTGCGGTCAAGCCAGCGTCCACTTCGAAAAACACAGTCAAGTCAGCCCGCACGGTTTTTTTCAGTACACGTATATACTAGTCATTACGGTACGAGCTGTACAAATTGACTTCAAAATAAGACCACACTTGCGGTGAACGTGATATGATGAAATACGCCTTTAAATACAGATACAGTAATAGATTAAACTAATCATGAATTTTATGAATGATGAATAGAATAGAATAGAATAGGAAGGTAACTCTTCCAATATTGGGACATAAATGGTCTTGTGAACTGAATTGAAGTAAGCTCAGGAAGAAGATTTTGATAGGCTCTCAACTTGAAATGAAACATCAGAATGTCCTGATTGTCTCTGAGGGACATCCTGAGATGGTCTACTATGCATCAGAAGTTGAATGAGTTCATAACTATGGGCCATTCCTTTTTAAATATTATCTAAAGTTAGCCATAAATGGTCTCGTGAACTGAATTGAAGTCCGCTCAGAAAGGAGAATTTGACGGGCTCTCATCTTGAAATGAAACATCAGAATGTCTTGATTGTCTCTGAAGGGCATCCTGAGATGGTCTTCTATGCATCAGAAGTGGAATGAGTTCATAACTATGGGTCATTAGTTTTTAACTATGCACCATTTCCTTCTAAATCTAGTCTGAAATTAGAGACACGTTTGCTCATGAATGTGATTTTCTATCTTTTATTTTGAAATTCAAAATAAAAATGTCCCAATATTGGAAGAGTTACCTTCCTATTCTATTCTATTCATCATTCATAAAATTCATGATTAGTTTAATCTATTACTGTATCTGTATTTAAAGGCGTATTTCATCATATCACGTTCACCGGAAGTGTGGTCTTATTTTGAAGTCAATTTGTACAGCTCGTACCGTAATGCCTAGTATATACGTGTACTGAAAAAAACCGTGCGGGCTGACTTGACTGTGTTTTTCGAAGTGGAGGCTGGCTTGACCGCAGTTGCTGACTGGTATGAGCTCCCACTCACGTCCGATCACACTTTGTCGTACTTTACTGCCAGTTCTATTTTATGAAAACACTTTTCAAAGTTTTGACACGAAATAGCTGACAATACGTTAACAACGAAAGCTTATTTAAACGGTTTACAGCGACGGCACTCACCAAAGCGCAATGCGTTCCTTCGGGTAGTTGAGGCGCTCGATGGCTCCGAGGAATAGCGGCAGAGAGTGCGCCGAGTTGCGGCAGACGAGCGCCACGACAACCCGGGGAGCGAGGAGCGGAGACTCGGGGCTCCAGCGCTCCTCGGGGAAATACCCCCGGCTCGAGCCCGGCAGGAGGACGAACAGCAGGGCAGGCAGCAGACAGGTGACCCGGGGCATGGCAGGGGAGAGACACTCGCTGGAGACGCGGCGGTCAGAGAAGGACACGGAGGATGTGGACGCTGAGGGTCTCGCTGTTGTGTTGTGCCGACAGCGGCTATATGGCAGAGAGGAGCTGACTGACTTAAAGGGCATGTCTTAACTGGAACTTGGTGTTCTCAAAATAAAGTCGTTGGTGCACATTACTGTGCCTCTTTCAGATTGTTAAAATGAATCATATCTGGGAGTCCCTGATAGTTTAATTGTATTTCTTATAAATAACTTGCATCCTTTGAGGCCAAGGAGGGATGTTGGGTAATATGATGTCCTCCCCTTTAAGAACAGATCCAGCTGTAGGACAGATAGAAAGCAACATGGGCGTGTCCATGTGTTCAATATCCTGTAGGCTGTATCATCGGCCCACTTCAAGCTGGAGGAACTCGAACTGGTGGACTGGACATCTACCTGCAATGGATCCCAGTCTAATTGTCCAGAGGAACCCTTAACACGAAGCAATACGGTCTATTTGCAACACTATATGAGTTGTGAACAGCTAATTCTCAGATTGTTATATTATGCAGGATTTTAGAGGCCTTGAAATCAATAAAAAGAAATGTGTATATATATAACAACATTAACGAAATTCCTAGGTTGGGAATCACTGTTCTGCTACTGTACTGCTCTGGTCTCATGGTTCTATGCTCTGACCTCAAGGTTATATACTTTGACCTCAGGGTTTTCTGATCTCATGGTTCGATGCTCTAACCCCAGGGTTCTCTGATCTCAGGGTTCTATGCTCTAACCCCAGGGTTCTCTGATCTCAGGGTACTATGCTCTTGCCTCAGGGTTCTCTGATCTCATGGTTCTATGCTCTGACCTGAGGGTTCTATGCTCTAACCCCAGGGTTCTCTGATCTCAGGGTACTATGCTCTGACCTCAGGGTTCTCTGATCTCAGGGTTCTATGCTCTGACCTGAGGGTGCTATGCTCTAACCCCAGGGTTATCTGATCTCAGGGTACTATGCTCTGGCCTCAGGGTTCTCTCACCTCAGGGGACCATGCTCAGACCTCAGGGTTCTCTGATCGCATGGTTATATGCTTTGATCTCAGGGTCCTATGCTCTGATCTCAGGATTCTATGCGCTGACCTGAGGGTCCTATGCTCTGACGTCAGGGTTCTCTGATCTCAGAGTTCTATGCTCTGACCTGAGGGTTATATGCTCTGACCTCAGGATGCTATGCTCTGGCCTCAGGGTTCTCTCACCTCAGGGTTCTATGTTCTAACCCCAGGGTTATCTGATATCAGGGTTATATGCTCTGATCTCAGGATTATATGCTCTGACCTGAGGGTTCTATGCTCTGGCCTCAAGGTTCTCTCACCTCAGGGTTCTATGCTCTCATCTCAGGGTTCCATGCTCTGACCTCAGGGTTCTCTGATCTCAGGGTTCTATGCTCTGGTCTCAGGGTTCTCTGACCCCAGGGTTCCATGCTCTCATCTCAGGGTTCCATGCTCTGACCTCAGGGTTCTCTGATCTCAGGGTTCTATGCTCTGGTCTCAGGGTTCTCTGACCCCAGGGTTCCATGTTCTGACCTGAGGGTTCTCTGATCTCAGGATTATATGCTCTGACCTGAGGGTTCTATGCTCTGGCCTCAGGGTTCTCTCAACTCAGGGTTCTATGCTCTCATCTCAGGGTTCCATGCTCTGACCTCAGGGTTCTCTGATCTCAGGGTTATATGCTCTGGTCTCAGGGTTCTATGCCCTGACATAAGGGTTCTCTGATCTCATGGTCCTATGCTCTGACCTCAGGGTTCTCTGATCTCAGGGTTTTATGCTCTGACCTTAGGGTTCTACAGATCCTACAATCGAGGGTACTTAGATTGAAATGACGACCAAAATGAAGAAGATAAACATACATACAGATATAAAGAAGCGTACCTGCTCCCCCACTCTGCGTGTGAATGCTGGCAGTGTTTTCTGCAGGCTCCAGACTTAATTGAGATCAAAGCGACAACAGTTCTGTATCCAGGTGCTGTATTTGTTTGCCTTGTGAGACATTTAGATAGACTGAGACATGTTTGGTCTGAGTGACATGAATAAAGGAAGTGTGTTTGTCCCGAGCCAACCCTGCACACCTCGACCACCCTCTTTTTGATCCTACACAGCACCGCCATGAGCGGGGAAGAGTCAAAAGAGAAACATGGATATCGAGAGAGCAACCTCCAGAACATCACAGCACACATATCCACCACCTGGAAGAGAAAGAAGAAGAGTGGAGTGATGAGACAGACAGCATGGTGCGTTTATTTTAGGAACACTATCCTCTAGTAAAGGATTATCTTATCTTATCTTATCTCAACCGAACACACCAACATGTGCGTTAAATTACTTTGGAGAGAGCGTTCTGAGCTTTGAGGACCAAACGCCTCCAGGTTCTATTAAGCCTTAACTTGAATTCTCCAGCACGATTTGTGAATGAGCTGCCGGTTTTATTCAGTTCACTTTGGAGTGTGCAGCTCTATGTACAAGCCTTTGATTTTTTACTAAATCACACAGGTTTAACAATCCACATTTATTTCATACATTAAACTTACTAAGAATGATTCATATTTTAGAAAGACACATATGTCACGAGCTTCCACTAACAAATCACATGCCTCAGGCCTCACTATTCATCTTCATCTCACATTCCATCACATAGTTACACAATTGCATAGCTGCCAGTCAAATGAAGAAGTGGTCTAAAGAAAGTACAGAAAACATACCTCCTGTCGCCCGAGGGAACTCTTTTTCAAAGATCCTCTGTCTCTCGTTACGTTTTGTCCAGGCAACTGGTTTAGAATATTTCCATGGAGAGCAACATACAAAAAAACATCTTAAAAAACATTTGAAAGGGGTGGTGGCGGTTAGACATATGGCCATTTTGCCCAATGCACCTCTTTTTTGATATCTTTCACGGCTTTGCTTTCTGATCCCAGGTCGAGGATGTTATCGCATGTCTCAAGGGAGTATTGCCAGGTAGAGGAAAATCCATCAAATGTGGGTGTGGCCACTTCCTGCAGAGTATGGTCGAGCCTCGGGATGATGGCGTGTTGGAGAGACCGTAGCATCGGCTCACACATGTCCTCTGAGGTGAGAAGCAGTAAAAAAGCATCAGGATGCTGAACGCAGTCACATTTTACATCCTCTGACTTCACAGACAACAGCAATGTGGTCCTGCAGAGATCCTCCACATCACAACGATCGAGTGACAAGTCCTCCCTCCATGGCGGCTTTCACCTGATGCTTTGCTGTCCTGTAGACCTCAGACAGGAACTGACAGCCATGTCAAATATACATATATGTTTTACATGTATGCTTGAACCTTGATGATTTGTACACCATGCTTACCAACACCTGGAGGGCAAAGTGAGACAGAAGAAGAACCAAAAAAGATGGAAGATATTAGAAAGGCAACATGGCTCACATGATAAAAAGAAGGTAGAAAACAGCAATACAATACAGGGCTGTCCTTGACCAAAGAAATCTTTAGGACTCACTAACCCTCATACAATATTGTTGACTTATCGATTAATTGATTAAATCAATAGATCTCAAAAACTGAGTTTTCCACAAAGAATCACACAAGAGCACCACTTTAAATATTGTGTTTAGTAGAGATGTGCTTATAAGTTTCTTGAAAATGACTAAAGAAATCAAACCGAGACCAAAACAACTGATTAGTCGACTAAAATGGGGCAGCCCGTATACACATGACATCTTACAACATAAATAAGTGAAAATACAACAAAAAAATGTTGATTAAACATTAAAGGCAAACGGGATGTAGCATGGTTTAAAATGCACAGAGGAATGAGAGTAGGAGGATTTATCATCAGGCTCACCTCTTCCTCATGGCCCACTGGATGAAACTCTGTTTGAAAGTTTCCTCTGAGCTTCTTCAAAGAAGACACAGCATGTAAGAAGGCCTTGGACTCTGGTGACTCTTCACACCAGAGTAGACGGGACATAGTCAAGGGACCTGAGGGGAAAAGAATGACTTGAAAAGAAGGCATTGAAGTGTGTGGAAACGTTCTTTTGCTCATCACTGTACCAGAGCTCGGATGTTGTGTTGCAGCTCGTAGTATGTTGGTCCACCGTGTCTGTTCGTGGCGTGACCCGGTGGCCGGACACACTGGGGCGCTGTACGGGTGCTGCATGAAGACCGGGAATTCTGTGGGGCAATCCCAACACGGCAGTTTACCGCCTGACTTACCTGAAGTTTACATGCGCCAGCTCTGTCTTACACCCCCAACCAGCTTCAAAAACCTGCAGCATCAAAAGACACATCCAACCACACACAAACACACACACACACACAGACACACACAATGTGAAGATCAGGCTGCAGAGGCGGATATAGGTCAGGGAGCAGATGGCTCCTGGATTTCTGTGTGTACCTGTTTGGAGTCACGACTCTCGACTGTGAAGCTGCTGGTGACCCGTAGGTGGCGATGTGTCCAGATCCCCTCCACGTATTGAGGCAAAGCCAACACAATCCCAGCATGTTGAGCAACATCCAGGAGCACAGAGTTCAGGTGTGTTATAGAAAGCTACTGTTCATCCATAAAAATGTGGAGATATGAATATGAAGTATCGTTCATTTTCTCACAGGATGCTGAATCAGCGGGCGAGGTTCGGTGGTCTCCATGTGCTTGCCCCTCATGTGAGCCAATAGGTTTGAGCTGAGGCGTCGTCGATAGAAAGGAGCCAACATCTTCATGGTGTTAGCGGTGTGTTCTGTTCGTACACGGAAAGACAGACTAGATCTACCAGAATGCAATTCAAATTTTTTGTGAAACATTAAAAGGAAAATCCAGAATACATGAGTGGAGGAATGATGCTTCCACACAGCCACCAGATCGTCACCAAATTGAACCACTTCAGGAAATGTTGGTGTTAGACAGCACTCTCCACCACAGGTGTTATCCTTCTGTATTGATGGGTAACAGTTCACTCACAGAGTTGATTTGTACGACTAAGTTATCAGGTATGAGTTTGCAGATTGAATCTGTGTGAGTGTCTGCATGCACTTATGGGTGTTTGGTAAATAGCAGCATTCTCTGCCATTGAGCATTGACAGTCTGGTTTATGTGCAGCAATGGTAAACAATGGAATCAGGACGAGGAATGTATTTCAGAGAGAATGAGGACTTTTCTCAAAATGGAAATGAAATGTTGAGTGTAATTGAACCTGACTTAAAAATAATGGAGCGCTGGTGAAAGAGGAAACTTCCTCCTCTCAACATTCTGGTCGCAAAATCCATTTTCTGACTGTGACTGATGTGGCACAACCCACAATCAGCTGTTGTGATTGAGCAAACTGATTACAGGGCTGTGCCGCAACTATGGAACCACTTTGGAAAGCAACACAGTGAAACTTTTAACTCCATGCGTTGCCACTGTCTCTAAAACTCTTCATGTCAGAGGAGAGACACGTAACACCCGGTTGTCATGATTATCGGAGCCGAGGAGGAGGACAGTCGGCAGAGGTCTGCAAAACCATTACAGAAAGTACGTGCAAACGAACATGCAGAGACAGCTGGCGCAGGGGTATGCGTCTCGTCTTGTCCCTGCCAGTATGTGAGACCTCGACTGCATAACATGGGGGATGGGGGGGGCCTGCTGCTCAGGTGTGTGACCAGATCTGTCGCAGAAATGGTGTCTGATGATGGAGGTCTGTAGGTGCGCCTGCACACAATCCTGCGTGTAAAGTAGCACCCGTATAAACAATGTAGACATGGATATGTCATGACAATTAAACCTGCATGAGACGGTGGAAGAAAGCTTTGAAGCCATGATCACATGCTCATCATCTCTTTGAGCAAAACACAAGGGCATTCTTAAAGGTATTTCTAAAATACTCTGTTTAAAAAAAAATATTTTAAATTAAGTAATTAACATGAAATATTATTTTAAAATAAAATAAAGAATCTGTTTTGGGCAGTAGAGCTGCTTCACTACAAACAAATGATAAAATCTATTCCTAGGAGGAAGTTACTGTAAAGCTGTAAACCGATTGCACCCCTGGGGCCTGATATACTCTACCAAGACATCACGACTCAAAATGTTCAAAAACAATGAACATATTAGATTTCATTAATTTCACTTTAGAGCCAATGAAATATGATTTGCCTGTCAGAGCTGATCTACATGTTCTCTGAATCTAAGCAGCTCAAATTATTTAAGGCCAGTGAAACTGGATCCATTTAACATACCTCAGGCCAGGCATACAGTACATGAAGTACTACTGTACATCTCCAAAAATACACAATAATTACGTGTGAAAGTTCAATTAAAAAAAAAAATCACAATTAAAAATAATGTCCAGTCACACCTTGTTGTTTGCATGCAAATAATGTAATTTAGTGAAAGAAGTGCTATGCCTCTCTTGGGGAGAAAGTAGTTAAAGTACAAGCGCAGGCACAGGAATAAATCTGGCCTTGGGATGTGAGAATGTACCATAAATCACAGGGTCATGAAAGTCCCACTGACATTACAGTGATGTATGACTACATCTGGTGTGGGCACGTTGGCCTTGCTTCAAGTTTGAGAAGGAGTGTGTAAGCAGATCCTCTTTAAGGAACTTCAGTGCCTCTCATGTTGTACATAGTTGTACATAGAGCGGGAATCAAGACCGATGCATGGCAACTGCACATACAACACTAATATGGAAACACACAAACACTGCACATACAACACTATCATGGAAACACACAAACACACTACGCCTCCCCCTTTTTAGGCCCTCCCAGGTTCCCACTTTTCATCTGTTTCACGCAAACTCGCCGCTCCAGTCTGGAGACCACCAGCGGCCCCCATGAGCTTCCATTCCTCCCCCCCCCCGTCTCCCTTCGCCGGGCAGAGGCAGACGAGAGCAGTGTGAGGAACATGAAGAGAGCCTGTCCATGTTCTGCTTGGATGACCTGGAGCTTTTATGTGAACTATGTGCAGTTGTGAGCCACGCAGGACACCGGGTGTACTTCCTGTCTCAGGCTGCAGTTGACTGCAAGGTAGGAATCAGGTAGCAGGCTCTGCAACTGCAACGGATGTGTTTGAGCCCTTGAGAGAGGGTTGGCTTGCGTGAAACACATGGTTTTGTTTTGCAAAGTTACACTATGTGTGCTACATTCTAATGAGCCTGCATGCAATGTGAGGAAGGGGAGCCACATCTGAATGCCTTGGAGAAGCACACGTTTTCTGATCAAGACATCCCACATGTTTAAAAAAAAGAAAGAGCCAGGACAAATATGAATGTTTCTGTGGAAAGGAACATGTTTTTGATTCTCTATTTTTTGATGGAGCCGCTGAAGTAAAAGGCCTGAAATTGGCCTCCTTATTCCTCCACTGAAAGCAATAACGCATCATGCTGAAGGGTTGGATACAGTGCAGCTGGCAAGGATTCACACTTCTGCGGGGCAGATGATTGCCAACAAGAGTGCTTGAATGCTGGTTTTCTAGTTAGAGCCCCCCCTGCTGCCACGAAGCCAAACAAAACAACGGTCACAATGACATCAAATAACAGCAGAGCTCTTCCCAGATTTGAACCCTGTTTTTTTGCAGAGGCTAATACTTTTTTATTAACATGCCTTCTGCGACCACACTGTGGATGCTTCAACAAGGAGGCAGTCAGGCATTTTTTCATCTCCTGTAAATATTTATGTTTATTTCCTGCCAAAACAGATGGCTCCCGTTAATCCAAGATTAGTTTGCACAGGAAGAATTTATAGTGAGGTTTAAAGAGGCGCAGCGTTGAAAACTAAGCTGGTAATTAATGTTGCTATCATCGCGTCTCAAATGCAGGTTTAGATCTCATTAGACATGACGTTTGACACACACAAACTCACCAAAACACTTAGAATAACCTGAAGATCTGGTGGATTATGTTAATGCTGTGTGAAGTTAGTGGTATATATTCCTTTCAAATATACCAGATTTATTAATACTGATATATTGTTCAGCTGGTTGAAGTAGAACAAATCGTATTACACTGTTTAGTTTGATTAATGAAATTCAGCTGTCACCATGTGTTTTGTATGTAAAACCTTGGCGCTCCTGCACGCCTATCAGTCCGCCCACACAGGACTCTTCTCAGGATAATATGCACCTGTTATCTTTTTTTTATCACATAATATGGGAGTCTACCGTGTTAGCCAAGTTAGATTTAATGTAATTTTAATACAGCACACAATTCAATTTAATACGTTTTTCACTGTCATACCGATAAAGAAATAGGACGCAGGGACATAAAGCGTACAATGATTTTTTAAGTAAATGCATTTATTGACCTTCATATTGCATGTGTGTGTCAGTTAAAGTACTCATGATACAGAATGGGCCATGTCAGTGTTATTTTATCGTAAATCTTATCACTTGATTAAATTGATTGATCTTTTATTAGTTTTTTCAAAGTAATTGTCCTTTTGGCCACTAGAAGGAGCTCAGGACATCACTAAAGGGACTGATGAAGAAGATGACTCTCTATGAGAAGGTCTCACAGACCTGTGAAGATGCATCCAAACATAACCAGTCACAGAGAGCTACAGAAGGGGTGCAGACCTTTTCCAAAGGGTCCAGGTTTGAGGCCTGTCCAGAGGCAGGACTTTGGTGTATTAGCCTGCGAGAAGGCGAGTACTTCGCTCTGACAGCTCCCGCTCAGGCCCTAAACTCACAGCACTTCCAGAGGGTCCGCGTGAAGCTGGACTGGGACGAAGGGACGCTGGAGTTCACGATTGCCGATACTGATACACATCTTTTCAAGTTCGTTTTACTGAAAAGGTGTACCCATACTTCACACAACAATACACTGAGAGTGTATCGTTGTGTAGAGGCTTTACTGTGTTGGCACAGAGGGTGAAGGTCAGTGTGGGGTCAGATGTGGAGGACACTGAAGCAAATCAGGCAATGACGCATGACTCACTGAGGGAGACATTGACGCTGCATTGAACAAAAGCAACAGGAAGATGTCAGAGCGCGGAAGTCCGACTGAAGACAAAAACTGAGGATGTTGATGATCCCCTGATTTCATCTAGCACCAGCATGAAGTTGACATTTGTAGTTTTGTATTACTATTGGATTTTATTGCCATGAAATTTGGTATAGACGTTTCAATAATTAATTTGGTCGTATTTTGAATTTTTATTTTGCAGGATCATGTAATCAAATATTTTTGTCCAGTACTTTGGTTAGCAAAACTAATTAACTGAATGTTCCCATTGTAACGCCCAGACCTTCTGGACAAACATGGACTCATCGGACTCCGGTTACCTCCGTCAAGCTCTTGCCTCGCAATGTGTTCTCGTGGGCCGTCACGAGCAACTCCTCCAGGACATGATGGAGTCTATCCGATCCTTTTCCGCGAACGTGAACCAGATTGGACAGCAGCTCTATCAGATTTACTCACAGCTGCCTTCTTCAGTCCAAGAAACCCCTGCTCCTTCTCTACCTCCTACCCAGCCGTTCTGGGTAGGAGGTAGGTAAAGCTGTGCTTTAGAACTGCAATACTGGAACCTACTGGAACCTATCTGAGTGAACTGGCCACTGAGAGTTCTAAAGCCACTCTAAGATGGTCCACTTCATTCCCCTGCCTAAGTTGCCTTCTGCTAAGGAAACTGCGGAGGCTGTACTATCATGTTTTCCATCTACATAGTTTCCTTGCAGATGTGGTGTCGGACCGGGGTCCCCAGTTCGTTTCTAAGTTTTGGAGGGAGTTCTGCAGGCTCTTAGGAGCCACGGTCAGTCTGTCATCTGGATAACACCCCCAATCCAATGGCCAGACGGAGCAATTGAACCAGGAGCTGGAGCTTCAGCTTTAGAACTGCAATACTGGAACCTATTGGAACCTATCTGAGTGAACTGGCCACTGAGAGTTCTAAAGCACAGCTTTCGCCATTAGTCATTAATGGAAGAATAAATAAACAAATGTGCGGATAAACCCTCCTATTTTAATACTGGAGATACAATATAAAATGAGAGCCGTGGTGGAAAATGTAAAACTACCAATACTGCATTGAAGGAAAACTCAGTACAAGTAATTTGATTACCTCAAAATAAGTACCAAATATAAAAGTAATTGTTCTGAATTTCAGGGTCAAGTCATTTATATTATTGATGCATTAATGTATACATCACTTTACTATTACAGTTGCTAAAAGTTGAGCTAATTTTACACCTTTTTACACTTATTTAGTCTACCTATTATATTCCATCATTGTTAATTCGTTGATTATATGTTGTATTTTTTATCTAAATCTGCAATGAATCTAATGTCAGAAAAAATGTCTGGTGTCCCAGAACCCCACTTCCTGGTGCAAGCGCCTCATCTGCACACAGCGAGTACCGCAAGCTGGCACCACGATTTGTGGGACCCTCACCCTTCCCTAAAGCCAGCACCTTTGGTCCCTGCCACCAGACCCCCGTCACACCCCTAACTCATCGATTGCGGGCTGACCTACAGTCAAGCGGCTCTTGGCTGTTCTGCACCGGGCCGACAGTACCATGTGGATTGGGAGGGATACGGCCCGGAGGAGAGGACTTGGGAGCCAGCCAGCAACATTCTGGGACCTAACCTCATCAGGGACTTCTACCGGAGGTTCCCTGATGAGCCTGGTCCGTCAGGTTCCGTCCCTTGGAGTACTGTAACAGCCCAGACCTTCTGGGTAGTTTTTGTTGTCACTATCTGTTTCTGTTGTGTTTTCTGTCACTCACCGTGTCTCCCCTTTCAGAGTCCTCCCTCCCTGTGTGTTGCCCTCCTGTGTGATTGCAAGCCTCGCCCTCATTGTTGTTATCTGTGTCTCATTCCCCTGTGTATTTAGTCTGTGTCTACTCTTTGTTCAGTGCCAGTTGGTCTCTTAACGTTCATAAGCTTACCAGCAATTTACCCCCGTGTGCCTTCCCGTGCTTTGACCTGTTTCTGTCCACCCGTGACTCTTTGCTTGCCGATTCGGATACCTCTGCCTGTCTGTCTGATTACCCGTGTACCGAACCCTGCCCGAAGTAAAGACTTTGTTTTTGAACCGGACTACCTCGTCTCGAGTCTGCCTTTGAGTCCTGCCCCCGTGGCTCCCAGCCTTTCTAACACCCATCAGCCTCCGCTATACTTTGTGATCAGTAATATCATCAAACGTAGCATGCTAACACACTAAGCATGGTAAACATCATTCTTGCTAGACATCAACATGGAAGCATTGTCATTGTGACCATGTTAGCGTTTACGGTGCAGCCCCTGGCATGCAGTCCATGTCAACTGTAATTCTGGTTTTACATTTAAAAATATATTAGATTGGATGTTGTTTTTAAAGTGTGATGACAATATGTGTTGTGTGCTCATCGGTATTTAAATGAGCACATGAGTATTATATCCCAACAACAGAGACTAATGTGAGTTTTACTTTAAACTGAAAGCTGAGTTTCAGCTCCATTTATCCTGTTTTGTTTTTATGTAAAACTCTTCATATTGTCTTCTGTTCCAATGCAACACATTAAAATGTGCATTAAATCTGGTGAACAAAATAGATGAGTTTATTTGAAAGAAAAAACAAACAGTGCCACAATCATATTTCCACATCAGTATTTAGAAATACTGTTTTCCTTCTCTTTCTCCTTTTGAATATACACACATCCAGTCAGTTCCTCCTCATCCTCGTCCTGTCTCACAGACACACTCTCCCCTCCATGATGGCATTATATAGTTCATCAGTAACAGCCTCGTAACGGCCAGCACGACTGTTCAGAAAATAAATCTCTTCCCTCGAGTCTTGCGGCTTGTATCCTTCCCTCTGCAGCCGTGTCTTCTGGATTTTAAAGGTACCTGACGACAAAAGTGGAAACTTTAGTTCACCTGTGACTTTGTGAACGTGTGTGTGTGTGTTTGCATGTCCTTGCATCGCCGTCTCACCTGTAGTGTCAACAGATGGCATGAGTCGCAGGAAGACGGGACGTGCGTAGGAAGGCAGAGCTTTCTGTACAGCGATCAAGAACGCATCAAGGTCAAACCGGCCTCCCGCGTGAGCGATTGCTGCCATACCAGCCTTCCCTTCCACACCTGCACACAGATAGACAGGTGAGGCAATGAACAGAAGACGATAGGCTCTAACCACCAATCAAGCACGTCATCTTTTGTCCTTCATTCATGCGGCGACTGTCTCGTCTCATCTCTACCTGGGACAGAAGCTCCATAGACGGCTACAACTGTGTGTCCCAGCAGGCGGCTGAGGACCCCCTCCACCTCCGTGGTGGAAACGTTTTCCCCTCGCCAACGAAATGTGTCGCCGCTACGGTCCCTGAAATAAATGTAGCCATATTCATCCATCACCAGCATGTCACCTGAGAGACACAGACAGACAGACAGAGACAGAAATAATAACAATCATTGTCATCGTACCCGGAGGGGATAACAGAGTAGAGGACAAAGACGAAAGTAGAGTCTGTAGTGATGATGACTCACCAGTACAGTTTTGACTTTGATCTGATGACTATTCACTGTTTTTTATTAAAAGTATTTCCCCATCTTTTATTAAACCTCACTGAATATTTCCCCATCTTTTAATAAAGATAACTAAGAAAAGTTATGCATACCTGAGACATACGCAGAGTCCCCCACCTTGAAGACATTGTGCGCTATTTTCTCATTGGTAGAATCCTTATCAGCGTAGCCGTCAAATCTCCTGAGTGGATCCGTGTGGTTGATGCGTCCTACCAACATGCCCGGCTCACCTGCAAAGACATATTTATTATATTAATTGTGTGTGTTTGTGTGTGGGTGTGTGTGTGTGCTTGTGTGTGATTGTGTGTGTGTGTGTGTGTGTGTGTGTGTGTGTGTGTGTGTGTGTGTGTGTGCTCACCAGGCATACAGGGTATACAGAGGCCTTGTGAATCCCTGAGCAGCTCTCTGTTCCCCTCCTGCATCCTGACCAGTCTGATGGGGTAAAAGCTGGGCAGGATGCGACTGTTGAAGCCACACGCCCCCACCTGGACATGTAGGACATGTATGTGAGACACGATGCAGTTTAGAAAACACTCTGCTCTACCTTGAATATGTCTAAGACATCACACACCTTTCCATTTATGTTGAGCAGGCTGCAGTTGCACTCTGTGGCGCCATAAAATTCCCCAACTCGCAGGATTCTGAATCTCTGGACAAACTCTTCCCACACAGAAGGACGGAGGCCGTTGCCAATGGCAACACGCACCCGGTGATGTGCCTCGGATGAACGGACCGGCTGGGCCAACAGGTAACGACAAATCTCACCAATGTATTGAATTACCTTGACAAAAAGGAGATCAGCCAGTCAACTGGCCTGCTGCTGGACACTGGTTGGTAACTGAGTTTGATGGTGGTGCAGTGAACTCACAGTGCAGTTGTGTTTGACACAGTCGTCCCAGAAGCGACTGGCCGAGAACTTCCTTCTGACTACGACAGTCAAACCAAAGAGCAAACACTGGCCGACACCCATGATGGTACCTGGTAACACATTCATATGTTCACATGAATACACATATACTCAATACTGTACATACAGAAAGGCACAATGATAATGGTCTTCTTAATCTTTTTTTCCAAGAAGCTTAACAGATTCTGGTCTGATATTGTTCAGTATACCAGCCAGATGTAACCACTGATCTAAGTCAGTGGAAGCAGAATACACCACAATAAGACACGTTTATTGCAATTCACCAATATTAAACACCAGGGGCATAAGGACAGACAAGCACACAAGAACCTACTCGTACATTTCATTCAGAGAGGAATCGTCTTACAACCTCTATGACAACATGTGTTTAAATTAAGCATTTAAGAAAGACACAATGATATAATATGGCGAGTGACAGTAAAAGCAGAGTATGGCTGGGAGAGAGCGTATCGAGTGATGCCTACCTGCAGAATGATACAAGGGAAGACAGTTATAGATGACATCATTACGACACAAACCAAAGGAGTGGAAACCAAAGGCAGCGATGCGATAATACCTGAAAGAAAGATGGAATAAAGTGACTGACATCCATCGTCACCAGACAATGACCAGAAATCCTTATGGCCCTGGTTTTAATTAAAACACTTGTAACTGCAATAAGATCTACTAACCGGACAATGTAAAATGAGATACATAAAATCTGATGTGTGTGGCAATCACAGTTAAACTCACCGACTGTGCACCACCACAGCTGCCTTCGGCATGCCTGTTGTTCCAGAAGTGTAGATGTAGAAAAGTCTGTCTGCATAGAGAGAGAGAGAGAGAGAGAGAGAGAGAGAGAGAGAGAGAGAGAGAGAGAGAGAGAGCAGGGAAAGAGAGCAGGGAAAGAAAAGGGAGTTGTTACTTTAAGTTACTTTAAGAGCTTTAGATTATTTTGTGGCCTTTTGGCCTTCATTAGATAGACTGGAAAGAGAAGGGACAGCATGCAGCAAAGGACAGAGGGCTGGATTTAAACGTGGGTGCCCATGGAGCTGGATTTTACATGGAATGTTTACTACTTATTTTTCACCTTCATACTTTGTCTTTTGTATATTTGCCAGAGTTTCAGGTGTTTGGAATGCACCCAGACTCCCACCTTCATTCCTTAACATGTTTCTGTCTCTCCTTCCATATTCTCTCTGTTTATCTGACAGCCTGCACAAGCAAAGACTTGAAGAGTATTAACTTAGGAATGTCATTAGATAACGAAGGCAAAAACAATACAGATAATAACCAAAACAATAAGAGGAGTGAATGAACAGATATGTCACCTAATATATCACTTCAAGAGTGAAGTTTAAATAGAAATGGAAGTGTATTATACCAAATAAAAAGGAAAGTATGTTTCAAGCTGCACTTGGATGTTGGATGATATTCCGTGTTTCTTTAACATGAGTTGATGATTTGTTTGACAGTTGTGTGTGTGCTCATAAGCATTTCCCTCCGACAGGCAAATACTTGCTAAGGAAAAGATGGTGTTGCAATCAAAACTGATTTCATGAGGACTTGATATGGCAACACAGTCATGCCTCACCGTTGAAGTCCTTCCTGAGGGTGTATCGCGGTGGGTGTTTGGGCGAGCGGTCCAGCAGGGTGTCCAGGCTCTGGGCCTGGAGGATGCAGAGATCCTCTTCACCGTCCGGCTCACCACTGCTGAACAAAACCATGTGGGGCTGCAGAGAGCCACTCACCTCTGACACCGCTGGGAGACAATCAAAAGCCATGTGTTACAGATGTGACTGTGAACTGCCGTCTGCGTACCCAGCATACCTATCAGCCAATGTTCCTACCATCTCTCATCTCTGCCCCGAAGACCATTGCCCGAGCACCAGATACGCCGACACAGTGCAGAAGTGAATGCTGTCGAAGGTTGTGGTTTATGAGTGCAGCCTCTACGCCGATCATAGCCAGACCCAACCATAGAGCCACCACCAAGGGCTGGCTCTCCATGTACAAGGCCACCACATCTCCCTCAGCCCACCCCTGGGCCAGCGCCCAGTGAGCCACAGCATGGCCACCGCTCCTGCAGCTCCCTGAAACTCCAAACCTGGAATAAAATGAAGATGGAAATGTGGTGAGTCCATCCATCTCAGTCAAACTGCATTAATTTGTAATCCTCGTCCGAGTCCTCACCTCTCCTGTAGCCTCATAGATCAAAGCAGCTTTGTGTGGGTGCAGTGACACCATCTGGGCAAACAGAGCAGGGATAGTGCTTCTATTTCGCAGATTGCAGCGAATGGAAAACCTCACCCGCAGGATAACAACCAGACACCTTGTAGGTAGAGAAGAGTTGAACACTGGGCATTGAAAGAAAGTTTGACAGGAATGGGATAGAAACACGCACACACATGCATGTTTCACACACACACAAAATACATTTAAAAAAATCCTTACATTAAGTCTCTTTTGATGGTGCATAGAGCGACATGCAGGAACTTCCAGGAACCCCTCCAAACCACGAGGATCCCCAGCCCCGCCAACAGGCTGCAGAGCCCGGGGAGAGAGAGCAGTCTGTCCGCCCCGAGCCCAGCGAGGCACGCTGTGACGCCCCCCATCAGATGCATCTGTGTGCGCACAAACAGTGACTTCGTGCACAACAAACAGTCACAGTGTAGCTGTCCGAGAGTTTCAAGTCAACAGCAGCAGAGTCCAGAGCTGTGTCAGTAACTCTTAAGTCGAGTTTACAGAAGCTCCGATAGACGTGAGGACGGCCGCGCGCACTGGATCATCTGGAAGCGGCGCAGGACACAACTCATCAACTCCTGCGTCACCGCAGCAGTTTATGGTCCATCCTCCCAGGAGAACAACATGTAGAGTCGGATTTATTGCATCATGAATGTCTGATTTCATTGGGGGGGGGGGGATATACTGCTCGTTTCATGAGTGGCTCTCAGAATGGCACATATTGTAAATGGCCGCGGGGAATTAATGTACTGAAGTAAAATACAACGTACAGTGGAGGAATAATACAAATGTTTTATTTGTATTAGTAGTGCATCACAACTTCAAGCACGCTGGCGCCAGATGTATTATTCGATACGAGCAGAATTCTTTTGCAGTTTTCTTTGCACATTTTTAGGAGTTCAAGGATTCAAGGATTCAAGATTTTTATTTGCCATTTGTGCCTGAACCAACAGTCCAGACACATTGGAATTATTATGCAGGGCTCTCCGAGTCAGCTGTTCAGAATACAAGATATAAAATATAAAAGAGAAAAATACAAGATATAAAATATAAATACAAGATATACAATACAAAAGAGAACACTGTAGAGAAGTGGTGATCTATACAGAGGGGTGTTGAATTAGACAGTTTTAAATTATATTGTTTTAAGTAATAAAATAAAATGACACATATTGCACATAAGTGTAGTGTGGTATTGTTGTTCTTAGTTACAGTGGTTTTGTGTTGCCATCAGTCTGACTGTGGCCGGGAAGAAGCTATTGAAGAAGCGTGTTCTGTGGGTGATGATCTCTGCTGTGTCTCAGGTTGTATGAACATTGTTTGTGTCTGAGCAGAGAGTGAGCTGGGTGGAGTGAGCTGGGTAGAGTGAGTCCCTGATGATTCCCTCTGCTCTTTTACGACAGGGCTGCACATATATGGAGTCCATGGAAGGAAGTGTTGTCCCTATGATCCTCTCCGCAGTCTTTATGACTCTCTGCAGAGCCTTCCTCTCTGCCTGTGTGACGTACCGTACCAGACAGTGATGCCTGCGGTGAGGATGCTCTCTACCAGTCCTCTGTAGGCCTGGGTGAGAAGGTGGCGGCTCAGACCGGCTTTCCTGAGCAGCCTGATGAAATAAAGCCTTTGCTGGGCTTTTTTCACAGTGGCTGTGGTGTTGAGAGTCCAGCTCAGGTCAGATGTAACCTGCAGTCCCAGGAATCTGCAGCTGTCGGAACCTCTCCACCTCAGTCCCTTTGATGATAAGAGGCTGGAGGATTCTTCCTGAAGTCCATTATAATTTCTTTGGTCTTGTCTGTGTTGAGGATGAGGTCGTTCTACTCACCATAGACAAGAATGTTGTTAATGATGGTCCTGTACCCTGACTCGTCCCCTCCCTTAATGAGCCCCAGGATGGTGGTGTCATCCGCGTATTTAATGAGGATGGTGTTGTCCTGGGTGGAGACACAGTCATGGGTGTACAGGCTGAAGAGTTTGGGCTGAGGCAGCAGCCCTGTGGGGATCCTGTGCTGACTGTGAGCTCAGCAGACACCTGTCCTCCCATTCTCACCACCTGTGGTCTTTCTGTCAGGAAGTCCAGGATCCAGTTGCAGGTGGGCGTTGGGACGCCAAGGTCTGTCAGCTTTTCGATCAGTTTGCCCGGGCGGATTGGGTTGAATGCAGAACTGTAGTCCAGGAAAAGCATCCTGGCATACGTTCTGCTGCTCTCCAGGTGTTCCAGTGTGGTGTAGAGCTATTGCTACCGTGTCGTCCACTGATCGGTTGGAGCGGTAGGCAAACTGGAAGGGGGCAACGGTGTCTGGGACCGTGTTGTTGATATGTGTGAGAACTAGTTTCTCTAGGCACTTCATGGCGACTGGTGTGAGTGCCACTGGCCTGAAGTCATTCAGAGTGGGTGTGTCTGGTCTTTTGGGGACTGGTATGATGATGTAGGATTTGAAGATACGGTGGTCTACAGCCTGTGATAGTGCCAGGTTGAAGATGTCAGCATACACACCAGCTAGTTGTTCCCCACAGGCCTTCAGAACTTTGGGAGGAACTCCATCTGGTCCCACAGCCTTGTGGGGGTTCACCTTCTTCAAAGCCTTCAGGACCTGTGTGTGTGTGTCACCTGGAAGGCAATGTCCGTGGGGTCAGAGGGGGCTTTTGCGGGTTTGTCTGTGTTCAGCCTGTCAAACCTGGCATAGAAGGTGTTGAGGCTGTCTGGAAGGGTGGCATCTCGGGGGTCTGTGGTTGTTGTGGTTCTCCTGTAATTTGTGACAGACTTGATTCCCTGCCACATGCTGCGTGTGTTGTGGTTGTGGTAGTAGCTCTCAAGTTTTTGGGAGTGAGCCCTTTTCGCTGCTCTGATGGACTTCTGCAGCTTCTCTTGGTCTCCTTCCGCCGTGTCCTGATTGTATGTTTTATTTCCCTGTTAAACCAGGGTTTTTGGTTGGGGAACATACGCAGTCCTGGGAGGTGCACATATGGATGTGCACCAGCTGATGTAGTCGCTCACAGTCTCTGTGTATTCATGGGTGTCCTGAGTGGCTTCTTTGAAAGTGCTCCAGTCTGTGGCCTCTAAGCAGCCCTGCAGGCTAGCATGGGCGCCATCAGTCCAGGTGTTAATGGTCTGACTGTGACTGGTTCATCTTATTTTCATGAGCTAGGTTGGTCTGTAAGGTATAATTACAATGGCATAGATACAATATGTCCCCTTGAACTGTAGAAGTATAACGGAGCATAAAATATAAATGCGAAAAGTCAGGGGCGTTTGTAGGATTCCAAGAAAGGGGGGGTCTAAGCCCCAAGGGGAGTGTTACATTTGTGAATGTGTGCGCTGCAGGTGTACCTGTAACTACCTGGATTTACAGGTAAACCTGAATGTAAGCAGGTAACACTTGTTAACAACTACCGACAGCCACATTCTGTAACTACCTGGACTTACAGGTCACTCCTTGCATCATTGACTTTGAGCTAAACTCCCTGTCTGTCGTTGAGAGACGTTACTTGGCAGAGTGAGAGCGTCATCGCAGCAGCCTCCCCAAGGTCCTAGTGCCCGGGGTTTATATTGTTAAGTATGATGATGGGCTATTGGATTGTAATTTGGGGAAGAAAACATACAAACCAGAACATATGTAGCATCTTAGAGATATAAATAACGTGTCCATGTGAGAAACAATAGTTTAATATAATTAAAAAAACTTTTAAAGCCAATAATGCCAAATTATTTGTGGGGGCTGCAGAACATTTTGGCCTAATGACGCCCCTGCGAAAAGTAGAATCTGTTGAAAGAAGATTGAGCACATTATTACACAGGGGTTTTCTGCTGTGCCTGACTTGGGTCTGTTATGAACAGGTAATGTTAGCCAACTTCACAGAGATGTTGCTCTCTAATAGACATTACTGACTCAGTTGGCTGTATTTATGAATTTAAAAGTTACATAGTCTAATGTATAGTAGTTTGAGTGAATTATTGCCTGGGCTGCATCCACCAAAGATTTTGAAGGGTTGTAGAGTTTCACAATCATCATGTCAGAGTTTTATGAACGAAGTCATGGTCATTAATCACTACTTGATATATTATATTTGATGCAACAGTAAGTGGGCGTATCCGGAAAATGTTAGTCTTTTATTCTGAAGGTAAACTTAGTGTGAGTCATTCGGACTAATTTTCATCAGTCTACTACATTGACATCTGTATCTGTCCGTCTATCTATCTATCTATCTATCTGACTATTGCTAATAAACCACTCTACAGTTTTTACAGATGAAATAAAAGCTTTAATAAAGATGGTGCATATTCTTTAAAGAAAATAGTACCAAACGACAGACAACAAAACAAAGTAGAAAAATAAGTTCATAGAAGATCTAAAACTAAGAGTCTTACATTCACAAAATGCTGCATGATGTACGTAGCTTTTTTTCATAGAAATACATTTTGCAATGCATGGATAAAAGGTATTACTGGTCACAAAAAGAGGGCAGCCCCACATAAGAACCTGAGAACAGTTTAGTTGTTAAACCAACACATGGTCTGAATCAAGCAATTTAAATACAAACAAAAGGTGCAGGACAAAACCAATCACGTAAAAAAGATTTTGTATTCCAAAAGGCCTCTCTCTTTATAGAAAATATAAAAATATATATAACTGATAGCTTTTGTACAACAAGTAAACTGTTCAGGTTCTGTGAGTGAGGCTGTCTCTCAAGTTGATTGTTGCACCGTCTGAGTGAAAATGTGCTGGATTATCATTTCGTACAATGGAAAAGTGCAATAACATAAACAAACCACGGTCTGTACAACTCCCATTAGACTTCATCAAAGCGGTTGAAGTTCTTATTTCAGGGATGCCATAATTTACAGTCACTAACAATGTGTGGAGACATTGTCAAACAGCTGTAATAAGAAAACATTACAACAAAATGGAATTGTATTACATAAACACAGTGTAATTGCAGGAAGCTGCAGGCTTATCAGAAGGGTGGGCCTGTTTTTGTGAATTTCTCAAGTAGCTATTTGGGGATGGATTTGTTTTCTTATGAAAAGAAAAAAATGTATCTTCACAAACACCGGAGACAAAAGGCACAGCTCAATTGCAAATCAATTACAAGAAAATATTATCGAAACAAATAGCCACAAGTAATGCAAAAACATCACTTATTTTGTTAAAAATCAAGATCTTCAAATCCTTGCAGGAGCACCTGTTGGATTTGCAGGACCATGAAGGGAACTTCAGAGGCACCCCGTGGGACAGAATCATCGCCAGCCAGTCGATTCTTTCCCATTCAAATACAGTACATGGAATTGTATTTCTGTGAAGATTCAACAAACAAAAACCACACCCACCCTTATTTTCTTAACATAAAATATTAATATAAAATACAGCACAAACTGTTTGCTCATGCGTCAAGCTTAAAAAACATCACTCATATTTTCTTGTAGCCTACATAATGTAGACGTTATAGTCTGCACGCTGCTCTTGAAATTAAATAGTTTACGTCAGTGTGTATGTTCACTTTTAAACCTTTGAAAGGTAATACAGCTTATGTTAGGATTATGATATGTTTTTGATGAACCGTTAAGATACTGAATTATCTTTTTACTTTCATTTACAGAGTTCCTGAATAAACACTTCTACTTTTCTTTTTGCCTGCCGTGACAATAATGACACTAAATAACTGATTCAGTCATCATCAATACAACTTGATCCACCATTTACTGTCGAGCAGGCTTTCTGACCCACAATGCAATTGATCAGCAGGCGGTGCTACTCTACTGGGTTTTTTAAAATTTTATTCTTCTTATTACCGCCTCAGATTTAACTTGTGACCTCTCGGGGACCCTGAGTACCGGTACCATTAAGCAGTTCGAATAGTGGTACAACAAAACTGAAATGGTTTCAATTGACATCATGAAAGAAAATAAAGACAGAGTTTTTCATTTGAGTCTTCCAAACCTTTAAAATCAGGGCTAAATTAGCCTGGATAAGTTCAAATTGTGACAGTCGGTCTTTGGGTTACAATAACTGATAGAGCGCTTCATATTTGGGATTCTCCGGTGTGCTGCCCACTCCGAGAAGCCTGAATGAACATAAACAAAGTTCAGAAACAATGTTAGACAACGTGTTTGCCGCAATGGAAGAAGTATATTTTTTATTAAAGTAAAAGTATCAATACCACCATGTTAAAATACTCCATAATTGTCTGGCCAGTATTATCAACTAAATGTACATAGAGTATTAATTAATAATTAATAATTCAACATAGATGTTATTGCTATTTATATTATATGAATGAAATAAAAATGTTTGATATACTATCACGATGGAGCTAATGCATTACACTTGTAAATTTGAATCTGCAAAGTAACATGCTACTGTAAATGTCAGTTATAGGCAAATGCGAATTAGAAGAGTACAACATATCTACTTGGATGTTGTAGAGATGAAGTATTAGGTAGTAGAAAGAGAAAACACTCAAAGTGTGATACCGAAAAATTGTACAAAAGTACCGAAGTTGAGTACATGTGTTTGTGATAGTGAGGGAGGCGCCTTTACACTTACTTGTGACTGACTACTGGAGGGATTGGTAGTGCTGAAGTCGGAGTACCTCTTCTTCTGTGGTGTGCAGACACAGGAGAGGAAATGGGCGTACTCATCTCTCACCTGCAGGGGGCAGCAGAACATCAGAAAATAAATCCACTGCTCAAAACCCTACATTGTTTAATCGCTACACGCTCTCTTGTAGATCTGGTATGTCGATATATTACCTGCATGTAGACAGAGCCAGTTAGAGCGCGCACACACACACACACACACACACACACACACACACACACGTAGCTACACGCAAACACACACGCGCACACACAAACACACAGGCACACACAGCTGCAGTGTCCTACCTGTTTAGACAGTAGGCAGTGCATGAGGAAGACCAGCGCCCCCTGCAGGCTGTTGAGGATAGTGAAGATGTATGCTTCCACTGTGGTGCCCTTTTGAAACAGGAAGGCCCCAAACACCCACATCAGACCCAGAATGCACATCTGGGCGATGGCTGTCACTGTGAACGCTCTGCAGAGGAAAAAGGAGGATGGGGGAGGAAGGATTCAGAAAAAAGGCAACAGATAGAGAACGAAAGGGAAAGATTAGCATGAGCCCAAACACCTGGATGACTCAGTTACCACTGCAGCATCTGGAAAATCCCTAAACAGTGGAACGGAAGAGATGAATATAAAAGATTAGTTTGAAGCAAAACATCGTTGCAGATTTCAACTCTGCATGGGCCCTTGGTAATATTTGGTGAGGTGTCCCTCTTATTCCCATTAATATATAATCCACATTGAGATACAGAGCAGATTAATAGCATATCAAAGTTTAACCATCATGGAAACCCATGGATCTTGTTCTTTCATCAAAGCTAAGATATGTTCTGTAGCTGCACATGTTTATGCAGTGCTGTCGACATGGAGTAAAAAATGAGCATGCATAGACGGAGTGAGGAAGGGAGAGCAGAGTTGGTACTAAAAAAACATTAGCTGCATTTTTCCCCCTCACAAAACTCCCACATTCTTTCCATCCATACATATGGATGTTATGCGCAGTGGTTTAGGTGAGGTCACATTAATCACACATTAACACAACAGCAAGAGCGGGGACACACACAAAAAACACTGTTACACACAAAGAATACTTGCTTATAACATTAATACCTAATTTTATGCAGTTTGGAGAGGTCTGGGTTGAGGCTGGTGAACTTCTGGGCCAGCTTCCAGACGGTGACGATGAAAAAGAAGACATTGAAGATGATGATGAAGCACACAGGACCGTAGAAACTCCAGATGAGGCCGTCTTGAGACAGCCAGCAGCTAGATGAGAAGAAGGAAACACACGTGCATGACAGCGTTTTCCTGAGGTCACTGAGATAGATAACAGCAGGTCTGTGTAATGCACTGATGTAATTGCTATCACACTTTAAGTATTCAAACACACACGTACTATTGGTCAGTGCCGTAGCCTTTTGGTCTAATGATGGCAGATATGACGACGATAAGGAGGGGCGTTCCATAACCCGTGAGGAATAAGTAGAGGGGCCGAATGCTGGCATTGAACACCAGGACCACCATGCGGTAAAGCTGCACCCCTTCTAACAGCATCCAGGTAAACACTCCCAAGAAGAAGTAGTGGAGCATCGCGGCAACGAACCTGCAGCCTCCCTGTAAAGATGTGACCACATGAAGGAAGAGGTTAAAGAGGAAGGAGCAGAGGACGGAAATGTCTAACAGTACTAATCAGATCAAGAAGTGTCCGAGCTATTTTTGATGATCAGATTAATTTTAAAAATAAAGACCATAAATGTGCACACTGTAGTATTATAAGTAAAGGTCCTGCATTCAAATCGTTAGTAAAGTCAGTAAATATCAAGTTATGTATTAAAAGTACTCAAAACTTTGACTATTTCATATACTGTTGGATGGTTTAGTCAATATAAATCTAGCTCACATTGATCATGTGTTTTTTGTTAAATCCTCAGAGTAATTACTGCAAAATTGTACTTAAATACAGCAACGATCCACCACTGATTAAGACAAGTGTGACAATTCTATGTCATTTAGAAGTGCTCTGTACTCTAACAATAAGTACAAACAAACTTCCTATTTGGCCATGTTGTGCTGTTCTGCTCCACTGTCAGTCTTCTCAAGAAAAGTGCTGTTTGAGAAAAAGCCTCTGAGGACACAGAGGTATCCAACTTTACATTGACTTTGTTGCACGTAAACAGGAAAATAAGTGCAACACTTCAGCCCAGTGTAAACATTTTAATCCAAAACTTTCTTGGTAAATACGATGCCAATCGGGACGAGTATGAGTCACTAATTCCTTGACAAAACGTACCACAGGTTTAGTTTGTGAAATGCCAGCTAGAAAGATGAGGTCAGCCATGAAGAGGCAGATGCACAGGTGCAGGTGGATGGTGGTGCGGGTTCCTTGTATGGAGTGGCAGAACTTGAATGTCAGGATGCACAGTATGAGGCACACGAGGGTGATGGCCAGTCCTATCTTAGTCACCACCTGGAGCCCAAAGGTGTGCTAGAAGAGAAGACGCATTAGTTGACGATCATTTACAACATTGTGTGTGTGTGTGTGCGTGTGTGTGTGTGTGTTACTCTGACATAGGTGAATGAGGAGGAGAAAAGAGAGAAGCAAATGTATTGGCTATTAGCATTAATTAATCTTTTGGCCACTTGGAGGTGAAATAAACAAGCTGTAAACACAACATTGATATATTATCACTTGATAAAGTTAGTATGACACATTTGTGAGCAATCAACTGCCTATTTACACATTGAACAGATACATTATCATTCATTTGGAGTCATGTTCCTGGCCACCTGACACATGTAAGTCCACTAGTTGGTCTCTATAAACGCCTGAGGGAAACATCTGCTTATTTATGGTCTACCAGCTAATTGCTAACTTCTCCATTTGCTGCTGTTCAGGTTATTCATCAGAGCTTTACTAATACAGCTGCCTCCTTTGGCCAAAAACTATATGAAACGGTGAAGTTGTTTTTTAAATGAATCGATAAGAACAAATAAATTGTGGAAAATATATATATTGTATCCATTCTGGGAGAGGACAGAAGATGGACTCTGTGCTTACCTCTATATCGTAGAGTGCCATGAGCACAGCAAAGCTGCTCAGATGTTTACATGTGCACACGGTGTGTGTGGCATTGGAGCACAACTGATAACAACCATCTGTGGACCAGGCCCCGCTCTCATTCCAGTACGCACAGATGTAGCTCAGCTTAGCCGACTCCTCTTTGTCCTGTGAACCAAACAATAACAAAAGCAATCTGCTTTTAAAAATCACCAGAAGCAAAAATCTATGTTTATATGTCGTTCTTCATATTGCATTACTCCCAACTGTTTTGACTACAATGATTTTTAAAAAGTAGGACCACACAGAGAGAGCGGTGTGACTACCTGGAGGTGTCTGAGGGTGATGTTGACGTGGCGGCTCAGGTTCTGAGTGGATGGGTTAGAGACCACAACAGACACAACTCTAGAGGAGATCTGAAAGGACGGATTCACACCATCCTTTTCATGTCCTGTGAGCTTGTTAAAGGACCGGTTAACAGATATCTCAAGGTTCTTGTAGCTCAACAACGCAG
This sequence comes from Cyclopterus lumpus, assembly GCF_009769545.1. Classification (NCBI taxonomy): domain Eukaryota; kingdom Metazoa; phylum Chordata; class Actinopteri; order Perciformes; family Cyclopteridae; genus Cyclopterus; species Cyclopterus lumpus. The sequence goes on along the minus strand of NC_046966.1, from coordinate 9,722,903 downwards.
CCAGTGCAAAACCTGTAAAAGACGATCAGAAATATGAGAATATTCATTGATGAACCATAGAATTTTGGCCTGGTTGCCAAAAGGAGACGTTTACCAGGGTAGGATCCCATCCCAGCTGCTGTTGTCCAGTCAGTGTCGAGTGTAGCATTCTCATTGGTCAGATGGATTGGTCCAATGGGGGGAGTCGTTCCCCTTTGCACTGCAATCTCCGCATCTATTTGAGCAGATAATTAATTTATCATCATGTATTGAACTCATGCATGATATTTTTACAGTATAACATAAGGCAAATCTGAGCTCATGGTCACGGTTACCTGTCTCATTGGTCACTGACTTGGTGCGCCCGTCTTTCAGCTGTGGGCCAATGAGCATAATAGCGTTCTCCACCACACCGAGCAGTCTGCTCACATCTTCACTGCTGTCCAGACCGGGGGCCAAGATGGCCTCGGCCCCTGTGAAAAGTTTCTGTCCAAGTTGCAGGACACGAGGGGGACAGTTGAGAATACCGTATGGTTGTAAGAATGTATGCGATTGTGTTTCTGTATCTGCTGTTCTGACCTGCAGTAGCACGTTTCCATCAGTGTTCCCTTCACCAGCGGTGCTCGGGTCCGACAGAGCCAAACAGCTGTTTCTCATCATGAACAAAATGTCTGCCAGGCCTTCGAGAGACTGAGAGAGAATAATAAGACTTTTCAGTTTTCCCTACTAAAGCATGTGTATACTAAAAGCTACAGAGTCGCAGGGAGGTAAATTGGTTGAATTGTTCTTAAGAAAAACCCACAGTGCTTGTTTATAACTGACCCTGCACTTAATGCATTGTTGCAGTGTGTTAATCACTTTGTATCTAAACATGCAGCTCACCGGTGCAGGCCTCCCGTTTCCATTGAAGCTGTCACAGTCGAGCTCTAGATGGAACGGAAAGAAACGGAAAGATAATCATCTCACCGGTTGAGTTTGAAACTTCACGCAAAAGTGCATTGAAAGCAGAGGAATGTGACACAATCTAGGCAACAAAACAGCAGCCCTGAACAGAAACTCATCCTCATTATCACATGGGACACAGGCCACGGGTTTTCTGGTATCAGATGAGTCAACCCAGAAAGTACCCAGAGCTACCACAATGACATCTGTGTTGGGAAGTTTATCCAAGGAGCGGATGAACCATTAGAAGCCTCGGTTGAGGAATTGGAAGCCGGTGGCGTAGAGGAGTTGTGTATGCATTCACTCACCTGAGCATGTTGTCCTTTCGTTGCCATAATTGGTGTATCCTTTTGAACACATGCACCAGTAACTCCCATTACTGTTTGTACAAGTCCCTTTTACTCCACAGAGGTCTTCTTTCTTATCGTCAGCTTCTTTGCATTCATCAATGTCTGTGTGAGAAGAGCGAACAGAGACATCATCAATGACATTCTCAAGGCCAAAGAGTTCAGAGAGACCAGTCTGAAACGCATCTGAATATAGCAGGTTTTGCAAATGGAAGAAACCTTTCTGCATATAACTACGGGAACAGTCATGTGAGTCATTCATTGTTGACAAACGGAGCTTAGACAGTTCTGCACTTTGGCGGCAACCAGCGTTAGAGGTTGTTGAGAGCTGCAATTTGTACTAGCAGGAGGCAGGAAAGGGCTTAGGGGTTTAGGTCAGAGTACATGGAGCTACAATATTTGAACCATGATGAAATAAGAGCATGTAAGACCTTTTCAAGATCAAACTATGAAATTACACAGTTTCTAATTTTGGAAATGTTCCTTAGCTGCAGGGAAGCTATGAATTGCCTGATTTCTTTTGTTTTTACTTGAATGTGAGAAATGTGCCCTTATGTATCCCTGTTAAATTGTTGTCAGAGGAGTCGTTTTCTGTTCTTTACTGAAAAGAGTCAGGATTTTGCAAAAGATGACATTATCACAACAATCTCTTTTAAACTTAAAAAAAAGAAAAGAAAAAAAAATAATGACACATTCTTCTCCTCTTGCAGAAGAAAAGTGGAGATTATTTCCATTCAAGAGCAACAATACTTTACTACTTTGCTACTTCAACCTTGTCTGGTATGACCAGTAGGTTGTGGAGGTTACTGTTAGCTGATGTTAGCAAACCTAATAAGTAGATACTATAAGTAGGGTCAGTTTGCTTTATTGTATTGCTGTTATACTATGTTAACTCTTTTATAATTAAGACCCCAGTATACTAAGTATATGTTTTGACATTTGATTGTTGTCACGTTGTGGTAACCCTGAAGAGCAGAGGACCTTATGAGACAGCAGATACAGTATGTTGATTCTAATCAAATAGCAGAAAGTAGCTTTGGTTAGCTTTAACAATTTCTCTGTTTAAACGTGTTGGCAGAAACACTGCTGTTTTAATTAACAAGTCACATGAACTATGTGTTTATTAGTTTGCAATGTTTACAGCGTTGCCAATATGTGTGTTGTTTTCTGTGTCAGCTGAACCATCACTGATCCTGTTTTTGGTTTTAGAGTGTAATAGTTACATGTACTTGAGGCCGATTATACTCTCACACCTGCATCTGGCCTGTCAATACGTTCAACGGCTGTGCTCGTCAGATTGCTTCTTTTAAGATGTTTTTTTATTGTCAGAGGCAGCCATGATGATCTAACAAGAAGCACACACACACCAGAGTTTCCGGGACTGTGTAGGGGAGTACAGATCCAAACTTGATTGACGTCTCACCTGTTTGTTTTGTCGCAACTGTATGGTCACAATTCACCTTTATGATTCTATTGAGCATATTGTTAAGTGAACTCCCAGCACAGCACCAGTCACAAGTGTTGGCATACACTGAATAAGTACTTCAGTCACCTTGGCAGTTTCCAGTGCTCCAGTTGGCGTTGGTGTACCCAAAATGACAGGTGCACATGTAGCTCCCAATCCGGTTGGAACAATTGGCAGCATGACCGCAGATATTGTCGACACCTGTGCACTCGTTGAAATCTGACAGAAGAACAAGTGAAGATGGGTCAAACCGGTTTGACACCAGAGAATCACTGATCACACACACTCACACACGCTCACCTTGGCAATGTCCACCGAGCGTGAAGTTAAAGTCCCCATTATTGTTTTTGAAGCCTGGCAAACACTGGCAGTAGAAGCTGCCATTCGTGTTGAAGCACTTTGTGTTTTCGCCACAAAGTCCTTCCTCGCACTCATTCACATCTGTATTTAGATACAAATACAAAAAACAAAGAGAGTACAATTATATTGATAAATCTCATAGGTCGATCCATAAATAAAATCCACGATTAGCTTGTTTGAGGCTAATCGTGGTGATCTAGGAATTTAAAAATCTACTACTGTTGTTTTCATTGCAATCCACTCTGAGCATCAACAGTGCTTAAATGCCTAAAATGGAAAAACACTGTGGAACGTCACCAAAAAAGGCTTCTTTTCTAACTTTAGTAAGAGGTATATAAGGAACCCCACTTATCTTTAGTAGCTCTTATCTTTAGTAGATTATCTTTAGTAGATTATCTTTAGTAGATTATCTTTAGTAGCTCTCGTATTTAGTAGAAACATTGGTGGACAGAAACAAGACAGTGGAGAGGGATGGTTGAAGTTAGAGGTCATGGCAGATTATTACCAATACAGGTACGGCTTTCTGACTTGAAGCCCTGGTCACACTCAGGGTGACATTCCCCCAGCGTACACAATAGGCCTGTGGGGAAAGAGAAAGAGGTCATTTAGTTTCAATTCACAGTTAAGGCAAAATTGTACAATAACAAGGAAGGCCCAATAAAGCAGAGCAACTGCACCTCTGCATTGTGCCCTTTTTGTATCTTTATTTTGTCGGTCAGGTCTTTATGGGGAACTCCCATAATTGCAACATATGACACAACTTTTTGCATGCAGAGTAGCTGATGAGCTATTATAAGATTTCCAGTAATGAAGCTTTAGATTTACATCTACTTAAACCAACATTTCCTGGAGGCGGACCACCTTTGCTTCACAGAATGTAACCAATGTTGTCCATCTCCAGTAGGCCGCCCCTATCAACGACTATGGGCCCCACAAACCACCAGAATGCAGGGCACAACATGGGTACAACGCCAAATTAATTCCAATTTCCTGATATTCCAACGTGTGTGGCTGCGTGCGCGACAACATTTTGGTCACCCCCGACAAAATCTCACTACAAGATTTTTTGAAAAGTTGGCAGCTCTGGTATAGGAGGATGGTAGTTTAATAAAAAGGGAAAATGGTTTACTGAGAGATTGAGAGCGCCAGCTGCTGTCTGGTTTCATCTTTGAGACCTCAAACTGCTCCTCCGGGACGGACCCTGAACTGTGAGATGCACTTTCTGTGTTTATGCTCTATTTAGAATAGGCCCACCGTTGGGTTTAGAGTTAAGTATCGAGCTCAGTGTGCTAAACGTTAGTGGGTAAAGGTACTAGGTAACTTTGATAGAAAATAATTGTTGTATTTGCTCAAACTATCACTATTTCCTGAAAGAAAGTAATACACAACACAGATAATCTGTTAATAATCCTTGCAGTTCTCCACGAATCAGAGCAGAGGAGTCTCTAACGCAGTTGTCAATCACTGCTCCTGAACTACGATCAAACCCTTAAATTAGTGCTGATGAAACATGAATCAAAATGATGTTACTGCATTGCCTCAAATGTTTTTCAGGAACGTGTTTTGTTTTTTGTTTCACTGAACAAAAAAATGCGACAAAACATTGTAAATGACAAAAAAGACAAAAAAAAGGGGGAAAAAAGAAAAGAAAGACATAAGTAAAAAATAGAGAGTAAAGTAAATTAATAGGGGTTCGTCAATTGTTGATCCATTCTTTTCAGGTTAGCTGAGAACATTACTCATCTTTTCCCACAGTCCATTGCCCCCAGCGTTGTTCGTGGGACTCTTTACCCAATTGTTTATGTTTTGTGTGGGATGTAATGAAAAAGCGGATTAAGTTCTTCCAACAAAATTCTCTGCATCTTCTAGAGCTGGTGGAAGTGTGTTGCGTTCTACACATGAAAATCACTCTTCGACAGTTTAATGTTCAGTTTTAGTTTTACATATAGTGTGTTTCTTCCGTTTTTGTAAACTACTGTACAGTTTGGAGACCAACTTTGAGAGGGTTTGTTTGTATGCAACACTTCAATCACTTCATTACCTACTGCTGATATTCCTTTTTTAATTTCTGTATCATAGAAACGTCTTAAATATCTGAACAAGTCCCCATTTCCTAAATTAAATTCTCTTTTTAATTGTTCAAAGGATTTAAAGGTGTTTCCCTCTATAAGTGTACATACTGCCGTTATTCCTTTTTCTCTCCAGCGTACAAAAGTATTATCTATGTGTCGCAGTCTAAACCTGGTGGTCTGAGGGGGTCAAATCAGAAGTTTACTGTCTCCTTCCAAATCTTCAGTGATTCTTCTATAATGGCATGTTCTCCCTTTTGGTCAGTATATTCTTTTCCACCTGACCTGGGGTTGAGATTGACCCAGATTTAGTTCAATATGTTTCCATCCAGCGTGATACTCCGGGGAGCACCAATAAACAATGTATCTCAATTGAGCCGCGTAATAGTATTCTCTGAGATGTGGCAGTGCTAGGCCTCCGTTCTCCTTGTCAGTTTGGAGTGTCTTAAGTTTTACCCTTGGCCTTGCTCCTGACCAGATAAACCGGGATATCTGTTTGTCCCATGCTGTAAACTGAGATTCTGACTGGTAGTGATAGGAAGAGGTAGAGCAACCTTGGCAGTACATTCATTTTCACCACCTCAATTCTTGAACTGAAATCCAATACTAGTGTTGACCATTTTGTTATATCTTTCTGTATCCTATCATTTATTAAATTGTAGTTCGTTTCATCTATGTTGTTCATTTCCTGAGTAATTAACACTCCCAGGTATTTTATTGATGTTGCTTCCCACTTCAGTTTATATTATTGCCTGATTGCCTTACTTGGTGTGTAGTTAAGAGAGAGCACCTGTGTTTTTGTGAAAGTTTTGGAATTGAAGAGTTGTGATTTTGGAGATAGGTAATAATGTCATCTGTGAAAAGTCCTATTATATGTTCCCCCTTTTCTATATTGATCCATTTAACCTCTTTGTTTTGTCTGATAGCATGAGCAATGAATATTGCAAAAAGGGAGGAGCTAAGGCAGCAACCCTGGTGAGTGCCTCTAGAAAGCTTAAAACTACCTGACAGGTGTCCATTGATCTTGATTCTAGCGGTTGGATTGTACGCACCTAATGAATTGGTTATTAAAACCCAGCCTTTCTAGCACTGTGTACAGAAACGACCAGCCGACTCTATCAAACGCCTTTTCCGCATCAAGACTGACCAGAGATGCTCTTAGATGTTGTTTATTAGCCTGTTCTATTATATGTAAGGTTCGTCTCATGTTATCCTGTGTGTAGACCTTTTATAAATCCTGTCTGATCTTCATTTATTTATTCGGGAAGAAAGTGTTCTATTCTTTTTGAGATTATAGATGTAAACAGTTTGTAATCTACATTCAATATAGAAATTGGGCGATAGGATTCACAACATTGTATATTTGTGCCATCTTTCGGGATGACTGATATCACGGGCTCTTTCCATGATGGTGGAGCCATAGCTTGGCTGAGTGTCCAATTTAAGGATTCTAGCAATCCAGGGGCGAGGTCTTCTTTAAAGATTGTGTACCACTCATTTGGAAAGTAATTTATTTGTTTTCAAATAAATTTGAGTTCAATTCTTTTTTTGTGATGGGGGAAATTAATTAGTCAATTTGTATTTTTTCTATGGAAGTAACGTGTTTTAGTGTAAGCTACTGTTAATCTTTAAAATGAGACGGTTTGCTCCGGCCGGTGGGCGGTGCTTGATTTTGGCTCAGTCATTGTCAACATATCATTTTAACAAAATGTCAGCTATACCAATAACTGAGCAGAATTACTTAAAAAACATTTGCTTATCAAGTAATTCTGCTCATTTTAGTAGAGGTAATGATAATATTTTTGATTTATTTCAACTAAGAGGGTAAATAAGCTTTGTACTTTTCAAAAAGCTTTCATTCCAGATACTTGTCTGAAGTCAACTATTTAAAATAGGGCATACTCAACTTGGAGAGATCAACTGCTTAGGTCAACATTTTCTTTGTTTCTTTGTCGGGCATTTTAAGTTTTGCTCCAAACCTTTCTGGTAGCGACTTTAGGAAACCAAACCCAAAAGCATACCGTGCTTTACTGCCTATTTTACTCTAAATGGGACCAAAATGAACATCATGGTGCATTAAAGAAGACTTAAAACTTGCAATTTAGACCATAAACTCATGTTTACAATGTTTACTGAGGTAATAAATCAAGTGAGAAGTAGGGTCCTTTCCTCATAGACTTCTATACAATCAGACGAGTAGATCCCTGCTGGCTATTAGAAGGAATGCACTTCCTCATTTGTCTCAATTTGCAGACCCAGATGCCACTTTTTGAATTACATGTGGACATTATTTTATTTAAACTCCACCCACCCAACCCCTTGCTGGTCAGATTATTTACAAACCACAACAGACACATGTCACATTTTCTGACTTACGATTCACGTTAAAATAGAAAACAGCCCCCACCCCCCTCACATGGTAACAGCAAAAACTAATAAATCCCTCCTGTTTTCCCCTCCCTGCTTCACAATGAGCCCTCTGTTGTTCTCTGATGAAGCTGGAGCTCCAGCAGTAACACCACGGTGGGAAAACCAGGCAGAGGTTGACAGAGACAGTGAGTGTGACTGATTCTAACTTTATGACCACAACATTGTGGACAGAAACAGAGCCTGAAAATATACAAAGAGTGACTTTATGCTCAGCTTGCAGCAGATTTTCATTCTCCAGGGCGCATAGTGGTGATGAGATAGTTGTGTGTCTTCATAAGCTGTATGTTGCATATTATTCTCTCTTCCTGTTGCATTACCTTTGGCCTGATTGAAAGGGGAAGTCATAGCCAACCCTTATTGTTTGTCTTGTATGTGTATTTTGTGAATTGCTTATGAAAGCAACTTCTATTTCTTATAGCCCAAAAGTTATGAAAAGCTAAGCTGAATAATAAAAGCTGATTAAGTCGCAAGTTAACAATTATACACCTATTTCAAAATGATGGGACCAATTGCTTCTTTAAAAAGACAGTACTGAAAAACTTTTAAAGAAATTCTTGCCTCGATACCTTAGCAGTAAACATGCACAATTATGATAATGATTTTATTGATTACCAATTAAGAAACTTTGGACAGGCTCAAGTTTTTGTTCAACATCCTACTAGCATATGAATTTAGACATTGATCATGAGCTGATGAATCATGTATATGATGTAATACTATATTTTCATAGCCAATTTCATGCACTATACTTATATAGGATAATTATGAACTATTAGCTGTAGTAAAATGGTAGTTACATGAGTCATTGTGTGCCATCAGACCTCTGCATGCAACTCATCCAGGCTCTGGGTTTATTTACTGAGGAGCTGCTACTACAACCTTTCTAAATGTCCCCGTATTTTTATTTTCTTCAAATTTTTCTCAACACACACACACACACACACACACGCACACGCACACGCACACACACACACACACACACACACACACACACACACACACACACATACTTTCATTGATGGACTTACCCAGAAGAAGTAGCTCCTTCCAATACTCCATGTTGAAGGCAAACCAATATCCCCCACACAGCTGATGACTTGATCAGAAGAACTATGAATTAGTTGTAAATCTTGTAGTTCTGGTTGATGTCCTAATAAAAAGATCCTGTCGCAACGTTTAAGAAAGATTTGCGTATTTTTCTGACTTTTTCCGTGGTCCAAGGTCCATTAAATCCAGTTGAGAGAGATAAATCCTTTCTGTCGAGGATAATTGTATGGCAGGGGAAATAACTGTGAACCTTCACCAGCTTCCCTGCTCTTTCAGATTCAGACTTTCAGTGTGAGCACGCCACGCTCTCCGCCTGATTCCCCACCCCTTTCTTTCTCTCTCTCTCTCTCTCTCTCTGTCTCTCTTTTCCTCCCTTTCACATATCTGTGTGGCCTTGCCTCTTTTACGTCACTCTTTCTTGCTCTTTTCTTTCACTCCATGTCTTCCATGTGAACACATTTCTCACACTGGCACCCTATCAAATTGCTTGCACAAACCCCCCTTCTGTCTACACCGTCTTTCACATTTCCCTTTTCGCTCCAGCGAGCTCTATTTCAGGAGCTATTCACAACACTCTCATGAGAGACAGGGAAAGAGAGGAGGGGGGAACAGAGGCCGATGACTAACACTCAATCTAAGCAGCTGCTGTACTTAAGTTTTGCCAGTAAGTAATCGTATATCTGTTCCATTCCCCAACTCCTACTCTAAATCTCCTCCTACTTTTCCTCCTTTCCCCCCTAAATGTTCAGCCCTTCACCCATTCCAGGGAAAAGCCCTCTGAGTTTTCTCAACCCCCCAGACAGCAAGAAAACAGACATGAGACGGATGCTGGATGACCTCCATTAAAGTGAAATTCTCCACAGGACTACACTCATGTGGTTCAGAGAAAACAGGGTTGTATAAAACTAATCGAATGACGTAAAGCTCTGAGCTAAAACAATCCACACACATTCAAATATATTTCTACATAATGACTCAACTAGCATGAACCAGTAAAGGAATAATACAAAATATGTGAAGATACTTCAGTAAGAGTGTTCGGGTTGCTTTGGTTTGGTGAGGGCTGGGTGAGTCTATAACTATGGAAACTAAAAACTCAATTGCATCAGCTTCAACTTTAACCATTACACCCCATCCCCCTCTGTCACTGTTGCTTCATCTGACCAGCACCAATGCAATCTACAGTAATAACGGTCACATGTTCACGGCATGGATTTCCAAACACAGAGACAAAGACAAGTTTCTCATTTCTAGTTTGTAACTTTATTGGCTCAAATTGACAAGTGAAGTTGGTTGAAAACTTAATATCCAGCTGACTCGTATCAACTCTTGTATCAGAATGCTACGATGACCACATACATACAACACTGGCATCATGTCAAAGGCAAAAGTCATGTCTATGTTGTTCAATTTTGCACACGTAACTACAGCGATTGTGTGTTGGGTTCTGAGCACAGCCCGAAACTCAGATGATCTATTTCTCAATACTGTGAACACATCCTGTAAAGTCCCGCGTAACAGCATCATCCTCCACTTCTTGCGAGTGAAGCCAATCCAGATGTGTCTTAAAACTTGTATTCTCTCGACTGACCAGCAGGGAGCGAATACTATGAGAAGTCTATGAGAAAATGACTCTACTTCTCACTTGCTTTATTCCCCCAGTAAGCATTGTAAACATGAGTTTATGGTCTCAATTGATATTGTTAAGTCTTCTTCAATGCAGCATGGTGTTCATTTAGTAAATGATGGTCCCTTTAAATAGACGCGTAGTATGGTTTAGGGCTGGCTTACTGTGATTGACAGGTTGCTGCCGCTACCAGAGGTCAGTTGAATTTTGCTCTACTTCTGATGCACGAAGACACAAAAACAAAGACACAAAGCACAGCAGATGTAAAGTAAATGTAAATGTGTAAGACATTTAGATTCATACTTTTTACATCTGTGTGAGACGATAGGAGTCATGGTTCCCTGATGATAGTAGTCATGGTTCCCTTGCAGCATACAACAACAGCATTTAGCACATGCCAAACTCACAAGCTTGTGCTCCACATAGATGTGTTCCCATTACAAGCAGTGATGGTGGATAGGAAGCTAGTGGTCAACAACGCTCTGCAGTTTCCAGTGAGTGAAACATACCGTATACAATTGATGCACAACACACTACACGCAGTGGCAGCAAGCAGTCTGTGTATCCTCAGCCTTTCTCAGATTGTTCACAGAGAGAGAAAAGCTGGTTGATATGACCTTGTTTCCCTCCCTAAGCATCCTCTTGACTCTATGTCATCATTTTCACGCAGACAGAGGAGCAGACATACAGAGACAAATGAGCAGACACATGGAGACAGACAAATCCCCCGCACATGTAGGCCGGAAGAAGACGAGAGAATGCAAGTTCATGTCCCCTCAGCATCTCTCGGAAACAAAATCATGTGTGCATAAAATGGACGTCAGCCCAATGTTACCATTAGTCATCCAAAAGAACAAACAGTATGGGAAAAATGACAAGTAGTCAGAGGGAGTAATGACAAAGTTGTCCTGACAAAAACTTCCAAAAACATCTGTATGTTGTGTGTAAGTTAATGAGTTTGGAATTTGGGTCACACTTTCCGTGTGGGTCCGGCCACATCACAAGTAATGTTATTCTGGTACCTTTCTTTGCTCTTGTGCAAAATTCCTCTCAAAGCTGAAATTTTTTTTTTACTTCTGGTGCCTTTGTTTACAGCATGTTTACAAAAGGTAACGTTTTGGTCCTCTTGGCTAAGCATCCACTTGTAATGTAAATAATGTAAACATGTAAAACAATACTTTTCTTTCGGGAGTCTGCAGCCATTCTAGATGCTCGAACACAAGCTAACATTAGCAAAAAAGTGTTGCAGTTTATGTTCACATTTAGACCTAATGATGGGTCCTAGATGACAACTGATGGGATCTCCAAAGTGAGGAAAACTCTTCTTTGGCCAAATTTGAAAAAACATTTGCATGGATATTTCACTATAGGCCAATAGGTCAATCTGCTAGTTGTTGAGATAGTTCAGTCTGAACTGTGGAGATATTTTATATCTCTTGTATGCATGTTAAGATTGATAACATCGTATGTCAAATTGTAGCATGTATTAGTATATATTTCCATCTTTTTTATAGAATTACATATACTGATATTCACAGATGAACTCTGGGTGATTGGACACATTCTAGTTAAACAGGTGTATCTGGTTGACCAGTGGGGTCAACTCTTTTCTATTTAGAGATCAATGTCTTGCATGTCTATGTTCTGACCATCTCCATATATGGACTTATGTTTCATATGCCTGTGCTCAGCATCTCTCCCTGAAATGTAAATAACTGACCTGTAGGTTAAAACCTAAGTTCAAGGTGGTTAACATCCATGAATGGACATGAAGATGACTCCCATGTGTGTCTCACCCCCACTTCTATGTGACGGGTTAGGGTAGATGCTGATTCTGGTCAAACCAGATATTGTGGCAACAAGCAGCAGTGTATTTACAGCCGTATGGAGCTGGCTGTGTTTTTAATGCCAACCACTGCTGGATGCTTCTGACAACAGGGCTGTTATTATGTGTTTTCAGCGCCTTCCTGCCACCCTACTATTAAGGCTGCTCAACATATATAATACAACATTTAAATAAATAAAAAAAGATTTTAAGAGAATATAAATCATTCACAACACACATCAAACTAAGACAGACATCTGTTTTAAATTGTATGGTGTCTGCTGAAGTCAATCTGTGGTGTGACTCTGGAGGAGGAAGTGACCCTCTTCAGTCTGAATCTCAGAAAATATGATTCTGAAAGGTTTCCACAGAATGTGTCACATGGTAGTTTACGGCCAGACAGTCTCCTGGAACTAGGAGTATTGTCCTGGAACCACATCCTTCATCGTGATGCCTATATAAGTCAACATTAAGGTCCATTAACCCTCCTGTTGTGTTCATTTCTTAGGTACAGCAATGATGTTCCCGGGTCAATGTGACCCGGTGAATGTTGAATCATCCAAAAGTTGTCAGAAACCAAAAAATCCTAATAAATATAGTTTGTACCTCATCACCAACAGCATTACCAACAATTATGAAGTTTTTAGTGGAATGGAGTTATTCACCCCTCCATATATCAGTGTTCAATTAGGATAACTGACTTGTTTTAATGAAAAATACATGTTTAAACAATTCTTTAGGTACATTGGAAAAACCTAGATATAAATTGCTTTAGTCTACCATAACATGTATTTTCTCCTAAATTTTATTTGCATTTTGAAACTTTTTTTTTTCATGAGGTGATGTAGATAAATAGAGATGAGACACATGTGCTGTTCAGGGTCATATTGACCCACTCACTCAAAAGCAAGCCAAATTAGTCATAAGGATTTGTATTGAAAGTAAACTTTAGCTATGTTTATTTATAGTGTTCAGATACATCAATTATATTATAAAAGATGACCAAAGGCTAGCGTGCAATCGTTCTCTTGGTGCAGTCCTATGTATCTGCAGTGTGTACTGTTGGGAGGACTGCTCAGCAACCCTTTGGGATGTTTCGCCCCTCCTCTGCTAAGTGTGGGCACAGTTTTCCCGCGGGGAAAAATAAAGGTTCCCGTCAAAATAGTATCTGTATTTCTCGCACAGGTGGGGTCGTTAGAAAGAGAGTGTGTGTGCGTCTGAGATTGGGATGAAGTAGGGTGTGTGTCACTCTGTCAGTCAGTCAGAGAGACAGTCTATTAGAAATCCTATAGCACCATATTTATTAGGAGAGACATGAAAGAAACCCTTACATTAGTGTTTAATGTCCAGTAAAAGTGTATGTAGGGGGAAAGTGAGAAGATAAGAAACTTTGTTTAGTCTGGAAAGTGTGGTTCACATGGGCTGATGGGCACATAGCAGGATAGAGATGGGTTACCATAACAACCACCTGATTTTTTTGTTTGAAGTTTGAAATGTGTACAACTTTATATATGGGGCTGTGAACAAGTGTGTGTGTGTGTGTTGGTGTGTGTTCGTGTGTTTGTGTGTTGGTGTGTTGGTGTGTTGGTGTGTGTGTGTGTGTGTGTGTGTGTGAGAGAGAGAGAGAGAGAGAGAAATGTGGTGAAACATGGTGGGAGGGAGTAAGAAAGACTGTCTCACATTTACAAAGAAAGAAATGGTCTAAACTTGACACTTCTGACCTCTTTTAGCCTCCACTTTCACTGTCGGGTCAAATTGACCCGAACATCATCTCTGTAATATAAACCAGCATTGCAAAATACATGATATTTTTTAATAATTTTTTTGTATGTTGATTAAACTAAATAAGGTAAGCAGAAGAAGTGTTATACAGAAAAAGTACTTACAAATATTTTTCCTGGATTTTCAAACTTTGAAATGGGTCAATTTGACCAGCAACATAACAGGAGGGTTAAAAAAATATTATAAATACAGAATTAAACATTCACACTATAAAACTCTCCTATGTTTGTGGTTCCTAACAAATATGACTTGTGACCCTTTAATTCTTAGGACCAACCTCCAAAATACATGAGAAAAAAAACATCTGTATATGTATTATGCCAATGTCAGCTGTAAATAAAAAATATATATATATTCTGCTTTCCCTCACCCGTCATTGCCTGCCATGACAAATCCAGATTGAATGTATTCAGCGTCATATTTCCTCACCAGACACAAACCCCTTTGTTGTTTCAAAACCTATCCTTTTTATCCCACTGCATTCCAGGGAAAGTGAGCTATCTTTCAGTAACTAGTCTCTACCTGATGATGTGTCAGGATATTCAAACGTTACTATTGGATTGTGTAAATGAACATGTTTTGTCATGTGAATTCTTGAGCACATTTTGATATAACAATAATAAATTAAAGAGTGGTCTTCCTGCAATATTTGTGAGTTTTGAACCTGCATGAATAGATTTTCTATTCTGGACAGCAAAACAAGATAAAAACACAACATTGACTTATTATCAACTTATAAAGTGATTGTAAAGAAGTTGTGATGGCAAAAAGTGTTACAAAATACAATTGCTCATTCATTTATTATCCAGCAGACACAGATTGTTTAGTCTCCTGAGGGAAATATTTGACTCTATTTGACTCCGCTGTTAAATGCTTCGTGCCAGCCTCAACTGACTCTTCCTTTTTCTGTGCATGACCACATTTTAGCTGATATATATGAAATTATTCACAGGCAATGTGTTGTGGTTTCCTGTTGCCCTAGTTAGAAACATTTCATTGACACAATGTGAGATCAGGTTGAAGGCGGTGTTGCTATTATGCACTCTGGTAGTCAACTTGGCTCCCCAGCCAACACAATACAGGAACTGTGCTCCCTATCAGCCCATCAGCTGGCTTTCCTACGTCCTAAAGTAACAAACGACTGCCCCGCCACAGCTTATCCGAGTTCACCAGGTGGAAACCATAGCAACAGACTTGACAGGCATCCCCCCCCCCCTCTTCCACCTATAACTTCCTGAGGAATCCGTCACCTCATTGGTTCCTTCCTGAATGATCCGGTTGTGCCATTATTATTACTGCAGTGACATGACAATGATCTTTATCCAAAATTAGCTACCGTTTTAAATTATAATTGGAATATATAACGAGAATACAATCTTTAATCCCCTCCTTGTGTGCTAATACAGCTACAAGACTGATTGCTTGTTGTTTTTGTCCTTTCCTCGCCTCTTAAGCCTAACATAAACAAAGTGTGGTCCCGAGTACATGTAACGCTGTTGTTTACTCCTACTGTAATATAAACCAATGCAAGGCTTCTTTTTGAGGGACGTCATCTGGACTCCTATGAACCTCACTGTTTATATCAGACTCCATTAGAGACCATATGTCCATGTCTAGTTATGTATACAAAGGCATACACAGAGAGAGTGGAGGGATCCGATTTAATGAATTTGAGTTTCCTCTCTGTCGCTGATACATTTTTCCCTCTTTTCCAGCTCAATAGCTCTTTATCAATCTAACTTAAAAAAGTGCATGTAGATTTCCATCCTCTAATATCCTCAGCAGTGTATTTATTTTGTTTCCTTCATCTTCCCTCCCTCCAGTCTGTCTGTGAAGTGAGGGGGTGGAGTGAGGTGACAGAGGGCAGATGTTTCCTCCCCAGCTTTGAAGATGCTTGTAAAGATGGAGGGGAGTAATGGTGGAAAGGGTAAAGCCGGTTTTCGTGAGGGGAGGCCACAATCACAAACAGCAGACACAGGCTTCGTCCTGGCAGCAGCTTTGGAAATGGTATAGCTCTCTTTCCAACCTTTGGCTGCAGCCACAAACCCGTAATGTCGCGCTAACACCTCATTTAGTCGAAGCTGCTTTAAATTGTCTCCGTCGTGGGCAGCCGTCATTGCGTCACTTTGCAACTGGTTTGTCTGATCAAACTGAACTTTGGCTGTTCAAGAAGAGTTTAAAGTCCATGTTGACTCAGAGACCTGCAATGACCAGCCAAGTGTTTTTTGCTTTTTTTAAATATAGGATTTTGTAAAACAATAGCTCGACTGTGAACTGCATCTGTCCCTCCAGTTGTTGAGGGTGTGAAGGCTCAAATTGCTCTCAGCCTGAAGGCAATGGGTGTGTGTGCCTGAAAGCTATATGTTGCCACCATTTGGTTAAAGAAATTACTTTATGATGCAGTGCTCAGATTAGACACCAGGTGCGTAATCTATCAGATTTAAAAGCAGAAACATAATTTACAACATCTTTTGTTATACTAATGGGCTTGTACAAAAGTAGGGAGGCGGTGCTGCTGGATTTTGGAAAAAATGGCAACGCCAAAAAATTTAACAATGTTACACTGGTACACATTTTAAGCGCTACATGTTTAACAGTAATTGCTTAAAACATGAAAAGACTGAACTGAACTACGTAGCACTGAATTGTGAAGTTTTTTATAATCATCATTTTTGTGTTTTGGGATTTTTTTGGGTATAGGCAGCTGCATAGTTGGGACCAATGGAACCAATGAAAACCTCTTTACCTCCCTTTTCTGTGTTTCACCAGAAGTCAGCCGGTCTCTGGTGCAGATGCTCTTTAACATTCTGCAGAGTAGTTCATAAATAAATCATTTGTGTGGCTCCAGTGGGAGCTGTGTGACGTCAGCGTGCTGTAGCAAAAGACTAAAGTCTAAAAATGTTAAATAAAAAAAGCCCTCTATTCTTAAAATAATTGTGCACTGCGTCGTCAAAGTCGGTATTGTTCTTTTATAGATAATTGCATTTGTCATTATAATAATATTTACCAAAATCAAGCTGAAATGGAGTTACAAGGCTCCTGACCAGTGAATGTCGAGATTCTGGTTTTATCCGTTAACGGAGGCTGAGCCACTGAGGGCTACGCGAGTCTCCTCAGCAAACACATATAATCACAATGTTAACTTCAGAGACAAATGTAATAACCAGGTTAACCATATTTTTACCTTAGCGTCGAGATTTTCAGCAAAGTGTGCTCTAAAGCTCACAGAAGAAGATCCGAGCACCTGCGTTCATATTTTATAGCATGAGTAAAGGAAACCTGCAACCATTTTTAAACACTTTTTTTTCATTGAACTTAATGACTCTTGTTTTATTTGGTCTTTATTTGAATTTAATAGCATAATCAGAGCTTTTATAGATCAGGCTTTTCTTTGTTTCAGGACCAAACAAAGAAAATCCTGATCTAAAAGTGTCAACTCAGCAGATGACATGAAGGGAGGCAGACAGGGTGCAGAGGCATTCCACCAGTAGAAACTCCCACACACATACTGGCGGACACAAGTCCACACTGAGTCCAGAGCAAAGCTATCACAAGGAAGATATGAGACAGTAGCAACAATGGCAACAGTATCAGTTTTCTATAAAAGTACAAACTTAACCCCACATTAACCGCACCTGAAATTTAAACAGCAGTGATTTTCTCAGTATTAGCTGTTAACCTGTGTTGATGGCAACAACCCCAAACAACCAGAAGTTGGATTAAGCTGTAAAAAGAAGCAAAAAGACAAAAGATAAAACATTAACAAGTTAAATAAAGAGCAGCGAGTCAGAGCAGTTATTTTGACGGACGTTTTGAATTGCCTCAACCCAAACACCAGCTCACGTTTTATGATGACTTTGGCCAGCGCCTCACTGGAGCCAATGTGGTTGGTGGCCACACATTTGTACGTCCCGCTGTCGCTGAGTTTAACGTGGGCGATGCGCAGCCTTCCATCCTTCGTGGTCTCTGCTCCTGGAGGCAGACTCACCCTCTCACCCCGGCTCCACTCAAACTGAAGGGGATGAGAGCCGTGGGAAAGGCACTGAACGTGCAGCGCATCCCCAGGCTGGAGCCTCACCTGGTCCGGCAGGCAGGTGGCGTATGGAGGACCTGCATGAAGGAGAAAACATTCCTTTTATCACAAGCAGTGACAATCTTGATATGTATCTGTGTTTTTAATCTGCATCGTCCACTCACTCTCCACCTCCATCTGCGTGTACGCTTCACTGTAGCCATGTATGTTGGTTGCATTACAGATGTATTGGCCTGAATCTTGGCGCCCCACGCTGGTCAGTGTCAAAACTCCACCAACCATTGAGTGTTTCCATGGCAACGGTGCTCGCAGCTTGGACCAGGTGATGACCGGAGGAGGGGAACCTGGAACGAGGGAGAGAAAACGAGAACAAAGTGAAAAAATGAGAAGTGAGAGCAGCGCTGAGAGATATTGTCACGCACACGCATACAAACATCCTACCACTGGCCTGACACGCCATTGTGATTGTATGTCCCTCCACCACTGTCATTTCTGTCGCCTCCACTGAAGCCACTGGTGCGCCCGGCTGCCCCACAACAATGACCTCCACTTTGACCTTTGCCACACCCTCATTGTTTTCAGCCTGGCAAATATAAACTCCTGAGTCCTCTGGACGCACTACAGGCCACTGAGAAAAGAGTTGGCAATTATGTTCTATTTGTTATCTTAAATTGTGGAAATAAGTATGACTGTGTTCATATTTCACCTGTATAGTGTTGACATCATTTGTCTCCTTGGTTACCAGCTGCAGGGTGGAGCCTTGGCGTTTCCAGGAAAGCGTGGGCCGTGGCCTGCCTGTGGCGCGACACTCCACCGAGACAGGTTCACCCATCCTGACTCGCAGGGGCCCTACAGGTGTCAGCCGCACTTGAGGAGCATCTGACAAAGGACACACAGACGTGAGGGACATATTAAACCAGCAATAATCCACTTTTCTGACCACAATACTTGTATATAAACATTTAAATTGGTATGGGAAACAGTTGTAGTTATAGTTCTTTCAGATTACCCACCGGTTAAACAAGTGCAACGTTTGGTACTTATTGTAGCCCTTATAGATATGCTCTATATCACCGTTGGCAGTTGGTGGGGTTTAGTGTTGGGCCTGCTGGATACATTTGCATACTGGTGCGGGACACATTCTTTGTGTGGACTTGATTTACCGTTTACTGCTGTTTGCGGTTAGGTTTTTTTTTATTGTGTCCTTATCCGGCTTTGTTGGGAGACATAATGGCTTCCCAGGGCAGATGGTTTTGTCAGTCAGCGATAGGTATGAGTATTGTTATGATTTTATCTTATTGATACTGCTTATCAGTTTGGTTCCTTATTAATACTCTTATTATATATATATATGTATATATATATATATATATATATATATATATATATATATATATATAATTTTATTTAAAAAATAATTCTTGTGATTAGCTTTCATTTCTGAAACATTCTTGTTAGCAAACTTTTATGGCATCGCTAACATTACTTGCAGTGGACAAAGATGGGCGACTGTTCACCATTTATGCAGATTTATGTTCTGCTTGTTCGCCAAATGTTTTAATAAATTACTGGTAATACCTTACTTACTTGTGAGGGTTTTATTGCAGTTGTGACAACAAGAGTTATCAGCATCTATTTGAGTAAAATGTAGCCTCACTTCTTAATGTTTGGAGTCGGTGTGTGTGTGTGTCAGAGTAAAGCACAACAACAGCCCTCATGCAAAGACAGGGAGGAGGTTTGCTGTTATTTACCACGGAGATGTCACTCCAGTACCAAAAGCAGAACCCTTAACTCCAGACAATATCAATACTCCGGGCTTTTACTAAATTAGAACCGGTTACCACTTAAAACCGAGTTTCAGCGGCCATCTCAAGTCAGCAATGGAACCCATGATGGGCATTGAGAATTCCCCTCATGCTTTGGGATTGCTCATCTACCAGCCTCTATTCAATGTATACTATACAAGGTTCACTAATGTCAATTACCAAGTGAAAACTGGACATGGTGACTTGCCACCAGAACCGGAAAATACATCATGGAGAGTGAAGGGGTCAGCCCGTGTTTTTACTAATCGTGGGCTATCCTCCTGACGTCCTTTTCGACAAATACCTAAGCGTAGAGGATCAGGATGTCTCTTATTGGTTCCCCTTAGTCAGCTCACCCGAAAATGATGTGTGGAAGAAGCTTTATACTCAGCTGTCATAGGGAAATATGGCTGGCGCAGACTTCTTTGCCAGATACCATAAGGAATGAAGTGATGAATTTGCCCGTAATGACAGGTTCTCAGCATGTGCTGGATAGGGCTGAGCGCTCTAATGCATTGAAGGAAAACTGTCTCATATGCTTTGGAGTGCCTCAAAAGCTATAGCAGTCTGTCTGGCCTCGACTTGTGGGCCGCCGCCCCCCCCCCCCAGGAGGTCAACGAAAGAGCTCAGATAAAGGTGTTGGTCACGGGCCTGTATTCAACTTCAGGCACCAAACCGATACCTGAAGGTACTCCCATTCAAATTGATTGATACACACACACACAGAAATCGCTTTGCCTTTCAAGGCCAAGTTTTCCAGTGTCACTGTCACCAATGATTTTTACTCAGGTGGTCTCTGCTGCCTTAGCCCCCCTTCAGTTACAGGGTCTCAATGCCATATCTGAAAGACTAATTTACCTCTCTAGATCAAGAAATCCAGGACACAGAGATGGTGCTTGCTCAAGTTCAGTCCCTGGTTTTTACAGTATGATGTAAGAGCAATCCGCAACGTCAGCAGCAGGTAAACTTTCTTAGTACCCAACTTTGATTCTGTGACAATGAATGCACGTCTCACTCGCAAGAGGGTAGACAGTCTAGAGAAAGTGTTGTGTCACTTCCGACCAGGGAAGCTTGCGAGGGGTTCATAAACAGCTGGGACTTTGTGATTCCATTTTGGCCTGCCAAGGGCGTGTCCCGTACAGCGATGGTTCAACTCCTTTCATCTCCATCCAAAAAGGACACGAGGCTGAGGCTGCCTTTGACATTCCTGCATTGCAAAATATTTGCCCAACACCAGTGAGCACTGCTGTTCTGAGGTCTGCAGCACAGCATGGTTCATCCAATTATATTCTTCTCTTCCTTGTGACCTGTTTTGTATAGTCATCCTATTTAGACGTATGGCGGTCAGAGTGAGGTTCAAGGTGAGGTAAGTTATGAACGTAACTGTTGTTCTGTGAGACCGAGGGATGACAGTCTCTTGTCTCCTTGTCACTCTCAGAAAACACTCCAGAAGCCGACCGGCTTTTATTTACACCACAGTGATGTTTTTCTCGCAGTCTCACAGATCCACAGTTAAATTCATAACTGGTGTCACAGAGCATTTTTTATAATTTATGTGGAGTTGAGCTTCTGCCCACCTGACTAATGTTAAGTCCTATATTCACAAGCCTTTAGCTGTCTCCTGTTTTTGGTGTGTATCAATTGAAAGCTCAATGCTCTCCTATGTTCACCAGCTATGTCGCTAACTGTGTCTGAGTGCCATTTGGTCCAGAGCAGGTAGTGTAGACCTGTTGCTACTGGAGAGGACGCTGTGAGATAAGATAAGGTAAGAGTGAACCTGAGCAGTAAAGGAACGGGCTCGACTAAATACTGAACAGAAGCTCACGTTTGATGTTCAGCACAGCCGAGGCACTGCCGCGGCCTACAGAGTTGGAGGCCACGCAGCGATACTGGCCTTGGTTTTCAGGTCCAGCGTTGGCAACCGTCAGCACAGAGCCATCAGGACCCGTCTTCACATTGTCTAGAAGGGAAAAGGAGAATGCGGTGAAACTTCACAGATGTTGATATTGTATGAACAAGGCTTACATGTTATAACTCCTGACCTGGTAATGCTTGGTTATTGGCTTTCTTCCACACCAGTTGGATTGGCTGGGCACCTCTCTGCACCTGGCATCTAAAGCTGGCCGACTCCCCTTGGCGCACAGTAGCAGCCCGGGGCTCCACGGAGACGTCAGGAGCCTGACCAGCAACTGCACAGAAAGAGATAACTGGTGACACACACACACACACACACAAACATGCAATGCTACTTTGTGAACCTTTAGACGAGTCTGGGTAAAATACAGTGTACACACGAACCAGCCCCAAGCAAACATGCTGAGCAAATACACAGATTGAACAGCAGTGCTATTGATGACAAAGCAACAACAACAAAAAAGGCACAGAGATTAAATGCAATTCTCTCAAAGACATTGTTTCAGAGAAGATCTTTTTTACTTTGGTTAAAAGATCTGTATTACTATATTAAAGGGTTAATGTACCCAAATTACAAAAGATTGGTAGCCGTACCGTCCATTTTGTGTTTGATTTGCCCAGATGTTGAGATTTGTACTTTGTTTTGATGCTCACAGCATTGAAAGATCTCCGCGTTCCTCTGGACAATCAACAGAACAAGCTTTCAGCAGCCTCCAAAGGAACTATTTCTTAAATTGAAACTATGAATGAAAGTGAGATTTATGGATTATCCAGAGTAATCGGGACACCGTTTCTGAAAGGACACGGCTGTTAAAGTTTTTACATATACTATTTTATATTGCTGTGTAAGCAGCAGTTTGTGTGACCCTTTAAAAGTACAAGAAAAAATATACATCTCTGCAGACGTCAAGCTAATTAGCAGGAAAGCTGCAATTGTGTTCAAAGTAAATCAGATTTATTACCTGAACAGAACAGAGAAAACAGGATCAGAACCCCAGGTGAGAAATCCATGATGACGGAGAACAGTCCCACTTCGTCCCCTGTGAAAAATCTCTTTCCCTGTTTCTCTATCTGTTTTTCATACAGTCACTTTCAACCTTTAACCCCTAACTTACCATTCACCCCTTCTCCTATTCAAATACTAGTTCTAGTCACGTATGAAGAGTTTCACCACCGTACATGGTTATTTTTACGATCTTATTTTGTTTTCATTAATTGTTTGATTTCAAAATCGTCTAATGTGCCTGCATGATATGTGACATTTCAGTTGCATTGGTGTTAATTAAGTAATGCTTACAAATAACTCATGTTAATGGCATTGCATGGACAGAAGTTGTAGGACATATTCTGCTGATGGAAGCTACACAAGTTGGACACTAATTGTTAAGTGTGTAAACAACAGTACATGGAGACATTGATTTCATCACTTTAGTATTATTCTGCTTTCCAAGAAAATGATTTCTCTCCAGTCAGACACTCCATGTATCTGGATTGTGTTGACCAGTGAGCCAACAGTGATAAGTGGCTGATAAAGTAGAATTCAAAGAACTCAAAGTACAACTGTCCTATTTTTGGTCACTGAATTTGGGATATTTGTGAGTAGCCTCAAGTAAAGCTGGAGAATAATCCGATAAAATGAAAAAACATCCGGAAATGTGTAGAAAACTAAAGTAACACACCAAAGAACCCTCCGATATGACTGAAGAGAGCATCATCAGTATAATTTCTTCTCATAGTTTGTTTCAATACTCTGATACAAAACACTGACTGTTAGGCCTTATATGTAAGATTTGTAATTGTAATGTTTACAGAATAACAAGATGCAATAGAAAGTGCATTTAAGAAATTAAAGCTGTTACAGTAATGGAGTGAAGTGTAGTCTTAACTAATAAAATAATAGGCAACTAAGACTCATGATAAAGAAATTATTATATCATCCTATATGGACCTTGAATCCTGTCATGTCATAATTTGGAGGATTTTGAGGATGAGTGGTTGTCCCGTAACCTCAAGGTACCCGGTTCGATCCCCGCTTTCCACATAGTTACTGCATGTCAAAGTGTCCTTGAGCAAGACATTCCCCACAGGGATCAATAAAGGATATATTATTATTATTATGCCCTTCTGTTTATCAGGTTTCAAGATGTGTTTACATCCACCATTGAAGATGAATAGATAGGGGAAACAAACCAGGGTGGGCAGGAAAAACAGCTTCAATATATCCAGAGGCCAAGTACATGCAGTGGCACTGTTCAACACTAGAGGGCCCAGACAAATACAACCCACATGGTCTCAGTGTGAAACTTAACTTCAGGTTAATGAGCAACACACACAAGTCTGATCTCCCGGGTAGAAGCCTCTGGTTCGGTTGCTTCAAAAGCATTTAAAAAACAGCATTACCTGTTAAAGCAATATCGTATTTAAATTCATTTAAATGGCAACAAACTCAAACCACTTCTTGTCTGAAGCAAAGAAAAATTTAATAAGTGACAATGTTTTTATTCATTTTTGGTCATTTCTGCCATTTATGATGTTTTTGTTGTACTCTATCAATGCATTTTCTTAGTGACATTTTTCTTAAAAAACTTGAAAGAAAGAATACATAATAAAATTGTAGTTCAACATCTAAAAATGACTTCATGCTTTCTTTTTGTCTTTTTTTCTTATTTTAATTCTTTGAAATAAAATGATGAATCTGGTTCAAGGCGACACACAGGCCCTAAACCTTCATACAGTTTATGATTCACTGAAGGTGAAGTAGTACATTAAAAAAAGTTCTTTTCATCATTTATTTATCTTTTTAAAAAAATAACAGAAGAAAAATGGCGTGAGTAATAGTAAAACTAAAAAAGAAAGAAATAGGTGTCAACACATTCGTAAAGTGGAGGGATTAAAAAAAACTTTGAGAGATGTTAGAAAACGATCAGCATCACAAAGCAGAACGGAACAGTTGCAGAGTTTTGGTAATGCTCTGTTCGTAGCTTGGCTGGACGTCAACCTACAGTCTGGGTTGTATTAGTCTGAGGAGCAGGGTGGGGTGGGGGGTGTAGGGGGAGGGGGGGTGTAGGAGGGGGAGCATAAGCTGGAGGTGACGTAGTGCTTGCTCCCTGGTGCTCTGTGTGGGGAGAGATGGGAAGAGGAATCACCAGCCGTCATCACCCTGAAACAGATGTTCAGAGTTGGATGTAAACGGAAAACAAAATACATCTTGAACCACTGACACTGTTGATATATCAATTTGTGATTTAAATAGAAATAATTTAGTCCGAGCCATTTTCTCGACATTTGCATTCGCTTAGTTAATCTGACTCTTCACAGGATTCATGATGTCTGAATAAATGCATGTTTTAACCCAAAACACACCGAACAACAATTATACAGGAAGGTGCACAGTCAATCCCCTTTAAGCATAATAAAACGTTTGTGTGAATGTTTCCTTTGATGCATAAAAACAATCCGGTGTCCGGTTTCAGTTGGTGATGTCGCCCGATGTAAACGACATCAACAGTGTCTACAAAATGTGTCACACCATACCACGCACTAACACGGGGAAAGGCTGTTACCATGACTACTCAGTTGGAGAGTGCGTAACTATAGCAACAGTGAGTAACCATAGCTACTCACATGGACACAGAGGAGGGAAGATAGTTCCTCCAGGCGAGTCCTCACAACCTCCCGTCAGGAGTGTAACACTGGACCGGGTATCCTCCTGTCGGCACACCGTCAACACACACTTTAACACTCTTTAGTCTTATGAGAGCTGAGGGGTCAACTAAAATAATATAGCCAATGGTCAGCCCGCAATATACACCTGATTTAGAGAGAACTGATGTCTTATGGGACAGTTTAATGAGGGCGGGATCTCACAGTCACATAATGCATTCAAACTGCAGCCTTGTTTTGATCATATTTCACCGTGTGAAAGGCAATCTACTACCACCCACACATCTTCAGAGTACTTCCTTGAACTTCTCCAGAAGTTATTTCATCCTCAACATTCTTACGTCTAAGAATGCAACAGATACGTAAGAGTTATCTATAAACGTATCTTCTCCTTGCTTTAATCGCGTGACGGGAATCGGATAAAACAGGATGCGTGTTGGCAACCAAGGTTTTGTCTGTTGTGTACCTGAGTTTGGCGTGGCTGGGGAGTTGGCTTGGCTGGCCTGTGAAGATACACTGGCAGCGTCCACAGCTGTCTTCACAGCATACCGGTTAGCTTCCTCCTGCAATTTTGCAACGTTCCTCTTATACCGAATCCTCTTGTTTCCAAACCAGTTCGCCACCTGAGAGAGTTGCAGAGGTCAAAACAAAGTCAAAAGAATTTCAGTTGGCTTCATTACACCAAACGTTGTCCAAATACTGTACAGTGTGTGTTCTATCAACTACTTCATGTTCCCTTTTTTTCCCAGTGGGTCTCTGATGGCCTGACCTGAGAAACAGTGATGGAACACTTCCTGGCCAGGTCCTCCTTGGCCTCCTCACTGGGGTAGGGATTTGCCAGATGAGAGTAGAAATATGTATTCAAAATCTCCGCTGCTTGCTTGCTGAAGTTTCTTCGTTTCCGCCTGCCAGAAAAGTGCAATTGCAATAATTAACAGTCAGAAAATACTCATCTCCCCGATGTTGGAAGCACACCGTCACGCACCGGAAGATGAACGTTAAGAGGAGGCAGCAAAACAAACAAATAGAAGCACGAAACCCACCTGGCGTCCAGGAACCTGGAGCGCAGGATCATGACGGCTTCACATGTGCTCTGCTTTAACTGCATCTGGATAGTGCTGAACTTGCGGTGGATGATTCCCACCATTCGCTCTATCTCTTTGGGTGAGATGGGCCGCGTACGGGACTGCTCCCTCAGCAGGTTCATCACATGGTCGGTGAACTCATTGCATGCCTGTGTGTCGGAGGGGAGGGGGGGGGGGGGGGGGCAGGTATGAAGGTGAGAGAGAGGGACAAAGAAAGAATTCAACAAACTCAAACATTAGATGTTTGTTTTCCACTCGCTGCACTTCAGCCAAAAACCCTGGTGGGATCTATAACTTGGCTTCTCTGGCATCCCACAAAAAAAACTCTTCATACTCAGTTCTGAGTGGCTCAGTCATGTGACATGTGCTATAATGAAGAAGATCACACCTGTTGGTATTTCTCCAGCTCAGCATGGTACATCCGTCGAATCTGAGCGAGCTTCTCTTTGTACTCGCTGTGTTCTACGTTCCCCTCACTCGGCGACCCTCCGGCTGCCGCGGCAACCACAGCCGCCGCTGCAGAGGCCCCGCCCCTCTCCGGACCCGCAACCCCCTCTGCTAACAGCATGTTGTCCAGTCGCATGATCTGAGGGTCGGGACCGTCTTCTTCCTGGATGCCTCGGATGCTCAGGGCTGTGGAGGAAAATAGAGACTGTTTGTAAATCCTGCTTGTGCAATACTGAAATATTCATTCACAACTTCTGGTTCAGGTATGTCGAACTGGAAAAACAGGATTCACACACATAAGTCAGAACAAATGCATGACATCAGTAGATTTGTAGCCTGTTTCAGTATGTCACATTTAAATTGCTTCATAAATATTTTACATAACTAGCAGCTTCTTTGCTGTTTTTATATTAGTTTTTTATGATTTGATTGAATTATTGCTGCATTAAAATTTGAGGCACAGGCATTGCCACACTATGAGCCCAATCTGTGATAAAGAGAAGAAAGAATTATAGGAAACAAGTTGTTACTAGTTTTGTGCTCCCATTGAAAATATGATAATGTGTGCAACACCAAATTGTGTATAACTCGATAGAGTTTGTGTGTTCGGCAGTTAGGGTTCCCTTCACAGCCAGCAGAGAGCACTATCTCACAATACAAGACCCACAACAAACAGAATTCCACACTAGATTCAGACTATTTTTGCTCGTAACTTGCATTTTTCTCTGAGTTGTCCCATCAATAGAATGTCCTCAAACAAAAATGTGCAATCTCCTTTTCCTCGTAAATATTAATAATGATCTCCTGGGTGCTAAAGAAACCAGCCAATGTGTTAAATCTCATATGTCCTAGACACCTGGTTTGGCCTAGTCTCTAACTAGACAACAAATAGCAACAGCCGCCTAATGGCCTCAAGGTGAAACAGTACAACAGCTTTTTTAAAGTTTTCTCACATCAAATCAAATATACAACACAAACAGCACAGTTGAAGTTCAGAAAACTTCAGAGAAACCAATATTTAATAGCCTGGAAAGAGCTGACAATATAATACTGGATGACAGGGGAAACCTCAGTCACAGCTTTGTTAGTAAGAGGCGGTGAGGAGATCAAGTGTCTGGGGCAACTGGAGTGAGAGAGAAAAGGAAGAGGCAGGGGAAGGAGACACAGACAACAAAAACACTGCCAGGAGGGAGGTTTACATAAAGAAATACTGGCTGTTGCTATGGCAGTGATGCCAGCTTTCCTTGGCATCCTCATGCCCAAAGAAAAACAGCCACACAAGCACCCTTGCACGAGCGTGCACGCACACGCACGCACACACACACACCACACACACGCACACACACACCACACACACGCACACACACACCACACATACACACACACACACACACACAGCTGTTAATTAACGCCAGCTCTTAAGGAGCGACTAAAGACCCAGTGAAAAATTAAGGCTCATTTGAGAGGTCGTTAATTTGCACAGCTATGCAAATTAGGTGGCAATTACAAGGTAGTTCCAGAGATCACATTCATAATCCCGCAACGAGGGCAATGACAGCCTCCGCATCTGGCAAACAGCATCCGCATACACACACACACACACACACGCACACATCTAAAGACACTAGCAATTGTGATGGCCTCCAATTATTTCACACTAGCAATTTTCAAAACCATGTTACAGTACAGTAATATAGTTTAATATGTGAAATATGTATGTAATATTACATCCAAATATGAGTATACTGCACCGAACATACAAATGTGCCAGATTAACCAGATTACAATATAATCCCATTGTTCTCAAAGTCCTGCATGCTCTTGTAGGCTGAATGCAGGTGCACCTGTGCGAGTGTCTTCAATGGCTGAATGGACATCCACCTGTTTCTCAGAGGTATGGACAAAGAAGCAAAGAGAAACACTTCTTATCATGTGAATCCCCCTTTTCCCTTCTCCCTTAATGTATACGTCCAACCTCCCAACTCCTCTAAACTACTAAAAGTGGGTTGAACCAAACATACCTGTGAAAAACAACACGGTCAAAAAGGAAATTTCCTTTATAGTAACAGTAAAATATACATTTCGTTTTTTAAGTGTACCAAGCAATGTTTCTATATTGGAATCCCCCATTCGTACGAATAATGCAATACAATTCAACAGCACCAAACTACAGCCAACAAAACGACCATTTGGTTTAATCAAGAACAGAATATTATAACGTCTTTCTATTACAGGACTACTTCAGTAGACTGCATTAGTTTTATTTTGGTATGCCTAATAAACTGGCAACCGAGTGTAGAAGAAAAGAGTAAAAAGCCGCAAAGATAGAGTAGACGAGAGGAAAACAACGACAAGTATATTGAAATGGGGCCGGGTCCCATTACTGTTAATTACATAATAATTAGTCCAGAGTTTGGGCCAGCCTTCCAGATTGCCCGTTGACTCCGTTGAGTGTACAAACACTAACACGCACAGAAGACAGGATAAAGAGATGAGCTGCGGCCCATGACGCTTGGTGGAACAGAGCGAGTAAATCCAGCTTTGTGAGCCCAGTCGGGGCCATGGGTGGCAAACTGTCCCCCACTGAGAATCTGTTTGTAGTGAAGGCTGACAGGACTCCGGGGTCTGGAGATTATCAACTGTCTGCCATACCATGAAACACAACCATTACTGCCTCTCCCTACAACTCATCCATCAATCTGTCCCTCCCTCGCTCTTGTCATTTGTTCTGTTTTCTTACTTTGCCTCTGTCCTATTTTGTGCGCTGTAATCCTCGACTAAAATTCCCAGAAAACCGAGGTTGATAAAAATAGAGTTGTATTGGGAATAGTGTGGGGAAGGAGGGGAAAAGAGGCATAGATGATAACAGAGAAGAGAGCCGACATATGCAGTGGAGAATGCAGGGAACATATATCTTAAGAAAACAGCAGTGTTTTGTCGCTGTCATGTGAGGAGTTATTTTTAAAGGTTCTAACTTGGGATGGAGAGGAACGAAACACTGACAGCAGAAATGGGGAGGCAGCCCAGTTGAGACAAAGAGAGAGAGAGAGAGAGAGAGAGAGGGGAGTAATCTATGTTATGAACTTCCACAATAATCTAGATATGGAGACTTCTTGGAAGCCCAGAAAACCACTTGGAGATCAAATGTGTTGAGAGCTACGTTTCTCTAAGAATCGTCATCAGTTACTCAGCATCGTATTCTTCTTCAAATTAGTGTGAAGATGCAACAAGACACCAACGGAAAGTAGGAACTCTCCGTCGCTTTGTAGGCATCATGATACCGATCAAGGGTCCAAAACACATCTGGCCATTCATACCAAACTATTGCTTCAGGGTAAATATGGGTCATCACCAAACTATATGTATAATAGTCATACGTAAGTGTATGGGTCAATGGCAAACTCCGTTTGATATTTCATGGCTACCAAAAGTGGTGCCTAGATGTTGATTTTCATGTAAAATGGTGCATATGATGACGTATCCTGGTAATCCTTGATCTCTTTACTAGCTCACTGTATTAGAAGCTGATGCAATAACGGCATGCGACCTTTCATTGTTTTTGTTGCAGTTGTATTTGGGGTTGCTGTGTTATGAGTTAAATGCATTATATATTGCGTTTGTTGTTTTGTTTTGCATGTAGTGCTCATTATTAAGGTTTACCTTTGATGTGCAGTTGCTTGGTGTTGCATGTACTTGTGCTGAATTGCAGTGTGTTTTCTGTTCGACTCGGACTTGGCCAAAGCAAGCAGCTTAATTGAACACACCTGTGGAGGCAGCTAACAGGGGGGGAGCACAGTGGCAGGAAGTAACTGCTGGCGAAAGAGAACTTGAAGAGACACAAGAGCGAGATGACGCAACCGCAGAAACAGATCTGGTGGCGGCCCAAAGAATCGGGCCCACTCGCTCTGGACGACTGGCACACGTTGTGCGAGTCCTGAAGTGAAGGGGGGGAAAGAGCTCGGGTGGTGGGCGTAACGCAGCAGCGGAGAGGATGTCGCCAGCTAGCGGCTAGCATACAAAGCTGTAACTTGCTGAGGGGACGAGCGGCCTGACGACCTAGTGGCGGGACAAAGAAACGCGGCGGTGGACTGCAAAGTAACTCTGTCGTAAAGACAAGAAGACTTAGTTTGAGCTTGTATTTATTGGACTTGTATTGATCTTTTAGTTTTTTTTAAGTTTTCAAGTTTTCATAAGGCCTTATTTTTTGCTGAAAAGACAACAAAAAAATTATAATGGCGAGCAAATTCACTATTTACCTCTGTTTGAGTAACTTTTGGCAACAATTACAGTTCCCAGCTGTACTTCTGAGCCTTTTCTGTTATGTGTCTAGTAGGAGCAGATGGGCTGAGTGCTGCAGGAAGTACTGAGACTAAAACATTGCTAGTTTTGAAGTGTTCATGGTATTCGTTGACACTAACAAAGATATAGAATAATACCAGCCGTATCCTTTTGATTATCTTATCACTTATGAAGAGGGAGGTTTACAGCTCAGAGGGGTAGCAGTAAGCACTCACTGAAATCAATGCATGAAACCCAGATCAGAGCACATAACTCGTGATGACCCGTTCACACGAAACCCAAAGATCGTCTGTCTCCGAATCAAAGCTGCGGTGTGATAAATGTACAACTGAGGCTGTCAGAATGTGAAAAAGCTGAATGACATCGAGTTGCCTTGGAAACTCTGCATCCCTCCTCCTGCCAACCTCAGGGTTCCCGTTTACACACTAAGTGAATGAAATGAGGTAATAACAAGGGCTCTGTGAAGCTCACACTTCTGTCTGGCTCGTGTCTGCAAGGAGTTTCCACTCTCAAGACAAGTTAAGAGGATTTTCTACCATGTAAAACACAAACTTGGGCCCTTTACCGTTCAAGTGAACTGACGCATCAGTGGAGTGTGATTGAGTGCCAGGATCAAACATTTAGGTGTAAGATAGTTGTAACAACGCTCTTATTCCTCAGTCAAAAGTGTCTGTTGGTAAAGACGCTGCACCTTGGTTGGTTGTGCTTTTAAAGGAAAGCATCCATCAGAAAATGAGTTTTAGAAAAATGTCAACACAAACTGAAGATGGAAGATGTGACACACCGAGCACAAGAGCAAGAGAGGAAGAAAGTGAGACAATATATTGAGAAGACAGAGAGGTAGATGAAGGAAGGCTGGGAAGACCTGGCTGGACAATATATTGATATCTTTCTGTCTCAGATGATCCATATACTCTCAAACTGACCAAATATTGGGAAGTTCCTCACTGGCTGATGTGAAAAATTCATAAGACCAGGAACCGAATGGACAACTCACCTGTCCTTTCTTTGATCTCGCACAGGACACTGAAGAGAGCCGGCTTCATTCTGTGGCAGTTTAAAGCGTGTTTCCTTTTATGGAAAATGAAAGACACAGAGACAGAGAATGTAAATTATATGCCATTCTATTGGTTACAGGCACTGACATCCACCAACAATAGATCATGTAGACACATTGCAAGTCAGTATTGAACAGACTGGATTCAGATGAGTGAGTGTGCAACCAGACCTGTTAAAGCGTCTGACTGAAAACAGGCCCAAGCACATAGTTGTCTAATTCACCTGGACTTACTCACCTTCGTGAAGACAGACAAGAGAAGAGATTGACGGCACAATCATGCAGAAACTCTGAGAGCTTCAAATGGAACAACTCGGTGTCCACATAATAGGGATGGCACAAATGGAAGAGTATAACAATCAATATTGTTATATAACTTCAAACTACGACACAATATTAATACTCTGACGTCAGTTTTGTGATTACTGAGGCATGGATATTTTATTATTTTCCTGCATACATTTGATCTGAAATGTGCTGTTTTATGGCAGTTGTGTGGCAGTTTTTGACTGTTTGAATTTGTACATCCTGTCACATGTCCATGTTGCATCCAAAACAACTCTGGTATTGGATCATTTATCTCAACCTGGTATAAAACTCTGAATGTCATACTTAAGGCAGTTCTTGAAATATGATTTGATTTATGCTTCGTGGAACAAAAAAAGACAATGAAATGTACATCACAAGATGAAGTCAAAAAGAGAGAGACACACTGAGCACAAGAGGGAGAAAGACAATGCATTGTAGTAATAATAAGTAGCTTTCTATGAATGTTACAGTTTTAGTTACACATATAATGTGAATAGATTAGTTGGTTTTACTGTGTATATATGGTGTTTTGCAGTATTTCCTGTGTGTTGAGATAGTATTTTGAGCAAACTACTGTGATCGCATTGTGAGTTACAAGAGTAGGGTAATTATGATTGTAATTAACACAATATTATTAAGGATGCGTTCACCAATCAGGGTGTATAACAATATTGCAAATAAAATAACCAAACTGCAAGTTAAACTTCACTTGAAACCAAAGTCTTCATATGTTTGTGGTATTTCTACTTTGTGGGACGCTGACGCAATAAGATATTGAATTATTATGAGTAAGTGTTTGATTCCCGGCCCCAGGGGAGGAGTGCTACGGAGCCAGTGTTGTATTGGTGCTGTTGATAAGACCTGTGGGGGTGAAAGGTGGTGATCCACAGCTGGAGAGGGGCCACAACAATTTGGAAGTTGGGGGTTGTTATTACAGTGTTACAATGTGTGTAAGACCATGCACGCTTGAAGGGATACTGCAATGACTATTCCCCATCCCCCCCCCCCCCCCCCCCCCCCCCCCCCCCCCCCCCCCCCCCCCCCCCCCCCCCCTTGCAGACCCAAATCTAACTCTTAAAACATGTTCTGCCTTCTATCAGGCCTTATCTGGTCATGTTATTACCTGGCCTGGGCCTCATCCAGACTCTCATCTGTGATGACCATGATCTGCTGGAGGATGTCACCAATGTCCTGCTGCGGCTGACCCATGTTGTGATGTTTCCTTATGTTGTCAGGATCACCCACATCCTCGTGAGGCAGTCCAGTAAGTCCAATATGACCCAACATCATGCGGGCCTGGTCCTCCATACCTACAGTGTGGCTCTTATTGTGGAGAGAGAGATGGGAGGAGGAGGAGGATCACTACAAAAAGGGGTTTCCTTCTCCAACTTTCAGCACTTAGAAAAACGAGAGGTTGAAAAGTTTCCCATAAAAAAAGGGAGAAAAAAGGGAGAAAAAAAAGCATACAGGGCTCAAAACTGCGAGAAGTGTTGGCTCAGCTGGAGCTGCCTGCTTGCATTGGTCTGAGTAACAAAGCAAAAGAGACAGAAGTGGAGCAGCCTTAGCTTTTACTCATCCGAAGAAAACGGTACAAAACTCGAGCTCTAGAAACGGGTTCTTCTTTGGCATGGAGGGGGGTGGTGGTGGTGGTTGGGGGGGGGGGGGTGGGGGGGCACGGCTCACAAAATGTTAGCCTTTAGAAAGATACTGTTGTTTTTATAAGTAGCTTGACGCGCCACGGACGTCTTTTCTTCCCCCCGAAAAGACGACCGAGAGGCTCCGGATAATTACCAAAACTGGCTCGTTACAGAGCTCATTCCTGTTTGTGAGAGGCTGCTCGGCTCCCGCGTGTTAAATGCTGGTCCGATCGGCGCTATGGCTATATCTAATGACCCGGGAGCCCCTTTGATGTCGTCGTCTCCGCCTGCTCTCCTTTTATCCATGAGTCCCGTATCCTGCTCGGTAATTAAAAGTGAGAACCGACACGGTCACCTAAAAGACGGTCTGGGGAAGGTGTTCCCGAGGAACTTCATCTATCTGGTTCCGTCCAAGTCCCGCAAATTCGGGTTTGCACCCTTAGTTGTTGCTTATTGCTATTTTCTTTCCCCGTACGGCTGTTGTCCCACTCCTCCCAGAAAAACACCACCATGGAGCAATGCCGTCCTCTGTCAAATTACACAACACGAGAAAAGACTACTTCCGCTCTAACATTTCAGACTAATACACCTTAACGCAAATGGCCCGATTAAAGGCGTGTGTTTGATGAAGTCATGCATCGGGAGATGGGCCACGTTTTGTGGACGTGCAAATATTTTTTGTTTTTGTTTTTTTTACAGCATATGCGTCGAGGCAAAACGACAAAACGCACAAATGGTCCAACCGAGAAAAAAAAAAGGTCATGCAAAGCTGTGTTGTCCTGAACGGAGGACAGACCGCGGACCTCACGCAGGGGCCGGGAGCCATGTTGTGATTCATCACTTTTACATTTTCTGGGCTCTTTTTCGCCCCTACAACAGCATAATTTGCCTACTTCACTGTATTATAATCGATCCCTTGAGACTGCATATATTGTGCAAGCAAAGCAGATTAATCTGGACATGTATACCTGCTCTAATCCACGAGCCTGCTCGTCTGTATTGTGAACATGTTACAGTGTGTACATGCTGTTGTCACATGAACGTTACGTGGAGTCTTCCACAGACTTGTCCCGGACGGAACAGGAACATGATTATAATATCCAGAGCCAAACATAATTATATGGTCACTGAAGAACAAAGAGCTGCTCAATATCGACACAGTTTAAATGTCGGCAACATTATCTAGAATGATATCCCCTGCAAAACCCATTGACCAACACAGAAATGGAACAATGGTTTAAAAATGGCTTTCGAGTCAGATTAAAGCGCGTTAGTACTTTTATTTTGAAAGAAACTGTGATTCAATTCCGGCCTCTTTCTGGCTTTTTCTGGTTCCCTTGACGCAGCTCTCCATCAGTATGTCGGCGGGCTCCGGGGAATGCTGCAGTTTGATTTGAAACCGCGAGGAGGCCATCACTTCACCATGGAAACAATGTTGTTGTTGATGTTGATGTTGATGATGATGATACGACCAATACTAATACGAGTGTGTGTGCGTGTGTGCGTGCGTGTGCGTGCGCGTGTGCGTGTGTGTGTGTGTGTGTGTGTGTGTGTCCCCTAGAATAGCTAAAGGTGCCATCCTGATATTATGGTGACCTCATCGTATTGTATAGTAGCCTATTGTCTATAATTACATTGTATTTCTCCAGGACTTTATGTTTCATCAGTTTCAAAGATGACTTCTCATACACCTTCTCAACTACCTCAGTAGCTATACACATGTTCACAAGCTGTGGGTAAGCCCTGTGTGTGGGTGTGTGGGCCGGGATAAATCATGTTTTTTATTGAGGCTGCAGTGTGTGTTTGTTTGCACATGAGCTGAATGCATGTGTGTCTGTCACTCGAGACAGGAGGCTGACTTGATGGAAAAGATGAATGAAACCCCCCCAGCATAGTGGGAAGTACCAGAGCGTCTGAACCTACTCGCTCACTCAGTCTATCACTCTCATATTTACTACCACGCACACACAGGCATGCACCCCCAACAAACAGACACACCGATGTGCAGGCATTCAGACACACACACACACACACGCACACACAGCACTGGCAATTTGCCTCTTCTCACTTTTGTTTCAGTCCCAGCAGATTACAGCTGGCTCATTCTCATTAATTGGCCAATCAGCCAATAAAGCTAATGCTCTGAATAAACACTGATTTTCTGTTTTCACAGAGATGGAACAGTCCACCCGCTGCAGCCCTCCCCCCTACAACCACCCCCTGTGGTCTGCTCTGCATGTTGCCATGCCAACAGGGACCTGAGCACCTCTGGATGCTCCAGTCGAGTGTCTTTTTTTCTCATTTTCACACACAACATTAGAGTTGATTAAGAGGAGTGTCTGTTGTGAGAATGTATTGTCTGTAGCCATCAAAGGAGCGTATTCCTAATGTTCATGCCTCTGTGTTGCATGGTGGAAATGATAAACAAAGGATAAGCGTGACTTATATTTCTAGGTATTTGGTTTTGTTGGATACATTATTCATATTCGGTGGGCTCACTGACGATTCAAAACAGATGTAAATATCCCAGAACCATTCACCTTGGGAGGGTTGGAGGTGGATTTAACCCCGCTGTTGCTGTTGTGAATTGTATTGTGTGTGTTACATTAAAACCGCACCTTCAAGGATAAGGCTGATGACATTCTGTATTTTTCTTATTGTCCCCATGAAAAGATTAAAACGAACCATGTTAGTCCTAAATGCTTTCTTCCCTTTCCCCTCTGTTTCTTCTCTGTGGCACCAAGGTCCAGGCCCAGTGATCCCTGTTGAAGATAAACATCTTTTCAAAGGGTTTTTTCTTCAAAAAACTATTAAGTCAGGAGTAGGATTAATAGTGTGTTTGTTGGGGACCATTTTCAATGCATTTACTTAAAGGAACAGTTCACCAAAAAATACACAAAAAATACACATTTTCCCTTACCTTAAATGCTATGTATCAATCTAGGTTGTTTTTAGTGTGCGTTGCCTTGTTTTGGAGATAACGGCCATATAGAAATGTCTGCCTCCTCTTTAATATAATGGAACTATATTGCTCAAAACTCAACAGCAACGTGCACTTTCCAGAAATCATGACCCAGTGACATAAGATAATCTGATTTTGATATAATTTAAGCAGCAGAACGGTGCATGTGGGATCGATTCAAGATACTCTACATTGCCCATGTAAATATTAATGAAGGAACACGTCAGCCAGTGCAATGTTTTCGTTCATTAATGTGCTTTTAGTCGTTTGGATCCACAATTAATCACACTAGGCTTTGGCGACACAAGCAACATTGAAGGCTACATATTGGTAGGATTGAGTCATTGTTGGGGGGGGGTCAGAAAGAAATTATATGTTATCCATTAAACCAGTAGTGTGTGCATGCCTAGTTTTTAACACCAGTCTCGTCACACATCTTTTCCTTGCCCTTTAAAACCCCCACTACTCCATACAATTCATCCCTTCTTTATCTCTCATTCCCTGTTACCCTTTTTCATTATCCTCCCCTCGCTCTCCCCTCTCCTCCTCCAGTCTGCCCTGCTCACCCTCATTTTCATGCAAATGAGAATCGATTCTTCTCTCAGCACCCCTCTGTCCACACCTAGTTATATCTGCAGTGGCCTATATGTTTGTTGTGAACGAGCCAAAACAGGCTAAATGTTTATTTCGCCCTTTGTCATTCGGGTACACGAACAACACAAACAGCTGAGAACCAAAGAATATCAAACATAGCAGTGCGGGTACACGTTTAGCAATGGGGGGAGAAAAAAACACATGTTTAATGCATGTATGGCGTGAAATTGGACAACAGACTGTTTCTCCGACTGTTGTAATGCTGCCACCTGGCGTGCAGACTCGAGTCGGCGTTTAGCGGTGACGTCTTGCCCCGTGGGCTGATGGGAGTTGGAGTCAGAATGGAGTCAGTACTTCCTGCTTGGGAGAAAACGAGCAACACATTGCGGCTGTACTCTAAAAACGTTGTTCGCGTGCCAGCCCGGTTCACCTCGAAGAGACAGAAGTGGACCCAGAGACAGTAAGTGTTGTGTTTTACGGGTTGTATTTGTCAAAAGCTGGCGAGCTCATTTTGAACAAGCTGCAACGAAGTTGTGTCAATGGAACAGTGGCTCCTTTGGTAAAGTAAACTCGCCTTGGCGTGGAAGTGACCGAGAAGTACTTCGAAAAGGACTCCGGGTCCGGTTTTCTTATTAATAACTCTATTGTACACGCGAGCTGGTTTGGAAACATCGACCGAGTTGATACCAGCGCGCATGTCAAAGTTGTCAACAATGAAGCACTTTAAAGTGTCAGAAACTCAACGTGGATCGATTTAACCTCGAGCTACCTGCATCTACCTGGTATTGATTTCCCACCCTGATACCAAACCGAGTTCACACAATAACAATTAGGAGCCTGTTACGCAAGCAGGCTGTCGGCAAGTGATTATGCCTTTTACATGTCTCACTTGAAATGTGTAATTTGTTAGTTTACACGCATTTAAATATGTTGTCCGTTTTAAAATCACTGCTCATACTTTTCAGATTTTGGCTTTATTCAGAGTTGACTAAAAATGGCCAGTTTCTGGTTATTTGATAATCAAGTCAAATCAAACGGCGATGTTCTCCAGATACCTCTAGATTTAAAAAACAAAAGCCACTCATACAACTTTTACTAGATGTATGCAAACAATGCTTTTCTACCTGAAGGCAACATGCATTAGTTACCATCAGAGATGTTGCCTTACAGTGGGCGCTGTGTGTCCTGACAAACACATATTGTGATATATGAAGACGCATCCCTTGATAGAAGACTTTATCCATAACAACCCCTACGTTCTACCAGAATAGGGGTTCTTGGTAAAAAGCAAATAAAAATAAAACATCTCAGATAAAGGAACATGCAGAAGTTCCCAGGATGGACTGCCACTTCACTGATGTAGTTTTTGGAGGAATTCTTGCACTGAATAGGATCTTTCTGTCCTAAACAATGTGACTTAAGGATAACATTAATTCTTAGAGTCAATGGGAGCCTGTTTACCTTTTAGTGAGTCCTTTTTTTGTCACATGGACACAGTGAATAGGTTTGCAATGCAAATAGGTTTGTAATGCCAACCAGTGCCAGAGAAAGCACATTTTTACACACGCACAACAGATAATGACTCTCTGCTACCTCAGTAGAGTCATTTCTATTCAAAAACTCCACTGTCAGATGAGAGGCTGACAAGATTTTATATAAGTTTGTCTCTACCAATAAAAAAAATAAATGGATGTGACTTCCTTATTTACTACTATTCCCTTCTTCCTTCCTCAGATGTCTGTGATGGAGCGTGGGGTCGTCCGGCCAGTCACAGCAGTGGCGTGGACCTCCAACACCAGCACCTGCCCCATTGATTTCACCCTGGTATGTTTACTTATACAGATATTAATGTTGTGTACAACTGTTCATATACAATAGTGCATTGTTGCCCCTGGAGTAACAATTTTAAAGCATTTAAAAACCTACCAAATAAATAGGAACCAGGCATTTCCTTGTTTCACTCAGCGGTGACCACAAATAGTTTGCTTGATTATTGTGAGAATTACAATATATCTTCCCTTCCTCGCTTGAGTAACTGACAACCTGAAAGACCCATTCTATACTGGGATGTACTGGGATTTACTAGAGTGAGGTTGTTTTTTCTTGACCGATTGAAGTCATATCATGATGCAAACTCACAGTGGAAGGAAACGTGGATGGATCAAGTGTGGATGGGGTTATAGTCCTAGGTCAGGGGTCGGCAACACACGACTCTGGAGCCACATGCAGCTCTTTAGCCCCTCTGTTGTGGCTCCCTGAGGCTTTGACAAAAAAAGAATATATATATATTTATTTATTTATTTATGTTTTCCCCAGTGGACAATCATTCAAAGGGAACACCTCTTATCTTTGGGTTTGAGCTAAATACTGTGTCACTGAAAATAAAATAAAAAATTATATTTGTTTAACTAAAATGTGTGTCACATCCTTTTACGTTGCTGTCAAGGGTTTTTCCCTGCAGGTGGCTCATCGTGATATGCAGAGCCCCGCCTTAAACTGTCACGGAAAACAATAGAGAGTTTAATTCTGCGTGGGCGTATTCATTTGCTTTCACTGCCAACGATGATGGTTTACCTGTATGCTTGATATGTGACAGGAATTATCAAACATGTAATGTTGAAAGACGCTTGATACTGCTGAACAGTATCAAGCTGCAGACGAGCGAAGAAGAGCGATTTCTCAACTGCTGCAGCAAACAGAGCAAATAAATCTACTTTCGGGAAGTCTCCAAACTCAACCTACATAGTTGTCTGACCAGTATATATTTTTTCTACTCTTCATAATAATTTGATTTGTTATAACCGGTAAAATAGCAATACAATGTCAACAATTGTCTTTATTCTGTTTCTATAATTTCATAAATGCAAAAAACTATAGTTTTGTATATATATATAAGCATAACACTTTATAAGCTGTGATATCAAATAGCTTTTGCGGCTCCGGACACATTTTATTTGGTGGAAAATAGGGCCAAATGGCTCTTTGGATAGGAAAGGTTGCTGACCCCCTGTCCTACATAGAGGTCCGTTACAAAGTACAGTATTACAGGGTTAAAATGGCACAACCTCCAGCATTAGGGTGAAGTAAAATGTTGTTGGAGGGCAGTTTGAATATGTTAATGAACTGTAGACATTTTGAGGATACTCTCAGAGAGCTCCTAACTTAGCCTCAACAAATGTATCAAGGAGTCCTGGTTCAGCCGGGATTTAGAAAACTTCCCTGAGCAAGGCAGGGACGGAAACTGTTACCGTAGTGAGGAGCTGTGGCTGTAGGTATGTCTCGCTCTTCTAAAGAGGTGCGATTGGTTGATTAAAAAATTAAAATGCACACTTTGAATGGACAGTTAAATCGATCGGACTAATCAGAGAATTTAGTCTCTATTCAGACATGGTGTGATTTATAATGACTATTCTATATCAAGAACATCTCTGTTGAATATGTTGTACGCCATACTTTAAAAGTAGGCTTCAAAATGTTTACAAGCACAGGCCTACTTGCACAGTAGCTTCTTCACATGCTGATTGATAGCTGCTATACTCATTTATCATGCATGGTCGCCATGCAAAGCTATAAACCAGCAAACACTGTTGCATTTTTCCAGCTGCCAAAGTCTTCGTGTTGTGATCACTTTTATTATTGTGTTGGGGGAGAGATGTGAGCGTATCTCTCGTGACCACAAACATTATCCTTGCACCATCTAATCTGAAGCGTTTCCTTAACTCACTATCATTCCACATTTGGAGAATATTTCTCACCCCCTCAGAATGACAGGGAGTAATGCCTTGCTAAAG
Organism: Cyclopterus lumpus; assembly: GCF_009769545.1. Taxonomy (NCBI): domain Eukaryota; kingdom Metazoa; phylum Chordata; class Actinopteri; order Perciformes; family Cyclopteridae; genus Cyclopterus; species Cyclopterus lumpus. Next base: position 9,681,434 of record NC_046966.1, on the reverse strand, counting down.
AGAACAGGGAAGTCAAGTGTCATTTGAGTGAAACGTGGTGGCCACCTGGCGTTCTCTTTGCCAAATGACTTCCCTTATTACACACCCATTTTTCATCTTGTTAGTCAGATGCAGTGTGTCTAAATGTACCTCTTCTCGCTCTAATCTTTCTCTGTCCCTCTGCAGATCAGCATCACAGAAGACGGAGCAGCAGCGAACTTTACACGCAGCTTTGCGATGAAATCTGGATATTACCTCTGTTACAGCAAGGTAACAGACCGAGATCAAATCACAGATATACAGATATGATCACCATATTCCTTGCGTATTGCACTTGTCCCTCCGGTCTTCTATAAATTCAATTCAGTTTATTTTGTATAGCCCAATATCACAAATTACAAATTTGCCTCAGAGGGCTTTAAAATCTGTACACATACGACATTCCTGTCCCAGGACCTCACGTCGGATCAGGAAAAACTCCCAGAAAAAAACCTCTCACAGGGAAAAAAAGGGAAGAAACCTTCAGGAGAGCAACAGAGGAGGATCCCTCTCCCCAGATGGACAGAAGCAATAGATGTCATGTGTACAGAATGAACAGCATTACAGAGTTACAACACATTCAATGAATATGACAGACATTTATGAATAATTGGTAGTAGGCATGGACCATGATCCAGACCTCCACAATCCATGAAAGATAAGGAGGTAGAGTGGAGGGGGGGCTGGGCTCATCAGCAGGGGCCAACACGGGAGGCCGGCTCACCAGGCATCAGACACCGCCAGGTCCAATGGACCCTATGAGATGTGAAATCACAATGACTCCGGGGAGGAAGCAGAGTTAATAAGGTGCAATGGAGATATGTACATTCATCCATTTCTCTCTCTCTCTCTCTCTCTCTCTCTCTCTCTCTCTCTAGAACCTGACAGCTGGTGTGGTTGTGTCGGACATTCAGCTCATCTCAGACAAGGAGTCTATTCCTCATGGTTACTGCTATATAGCAGAGCACCTCGAATCAAGTGAGTCTTTTTACACTTGTGAGGACTTCTTGCCTCTCACCATCACAACTAAACGCCCATCCTTTACCCTGACTTAAACTTAATTCTAACCTTAACCTTGAAAGCAAGTCTTAACCTTAAAATAAGTAGATGCACTAATATCCTCACTACCATGGTGAAAAGCTACAATCGGTCCTTGCAAAAGATAGCAATGCAAGCACTTTATGATATTGATGTTTTTCTGGTATTTAATGTCTTATTTACTCGGTGTGTGTGTCCAGAGGCCTCCGTTTGGAAGAAGAAGCGTGTGTGTGTACGCGTCGTCCCAGTGGGCAGTGTGGACACAGCTGTGTTGGATATCAAAGTGACTGCCAAAAGCAAAATGATGTTGCAGCACTACACATATGTGGGGTTGGTAACGTTCACAAACACAAACATTTGACTTGCCGCTGTTTTTTCAAAACAATTCTTAAATTCCATAACCGGTGGTCTGTATTCAGATGTGCATTCAGTACTTCATGTGTTATTTAATGTGCTTTTTTCTCCAGCGACGTCCATGGCTACGTGTTGTGGTGCAGAAAGGGCCATTTTTCCAGCCCCATGCCTCAGGCAAAGCCCCGCAGTGTCAGCCTGGACATGCACAGAATCTCATTGGAGCAGCCGTCTGCTCTTCTGCCCCTTCGACCCAGGTGCACTACTTATTTAATATCCAGAGAATAATACACAAAATGAATACTTGTCATTGTTTATTCGGGGGCATATTTTGGCTCATCTGGTTTAAACAGAGCCCTTTTAAATGACATTAACAGACTGGAAAATGAACATTGGTAACTAATGTGACATAATTGTAAGTTTCTCTTCATAAAAAGTAGATGTAAAGATTTGTGAGAATGATGTTTTGTAACTCCACAGTCGAGGACAGTTTGTATTGTGCTGATGTTTTACTCTTGGCATGAATACCTATCTACTTGTTTCCGCAGCAACCCCCTTCATCTACTGCCACAAAATAAAATGAGTCAGAGACGCCACAGCCTCAACATCAAGGACAACTCGGACAAACCTGCTGATACCCAGGGGATCACAGGTACTCTACGTCTCTCCCCGCACACAGGAGACATATTGCTATTTCTCACAGCACTTACTCAACTGTTACCTGCCTTCACTCTCTGCAGCTTTAGATGGAGTTCCCTTTAGCCTTCATCCAAAGTTTGATATCCAGGCCAACAGCATGGTGCGTTTGACATTTTGATGAATTTCATTCCAAAATGCAGTGGGGTTTTTTCTTCTTTTTTCCCCTTATCTCCAGATTTTTGCGTTGTCACCCCAAGCTTCTGATATAAACATGTGTTCAATTCTTTCTGTTTGCCATCTCTCGCTCTCTCTCTCTCTCTTTTAGGCCCTTCAACTGAACTCTCAATTAAACAACATTCGTATAAAGTCCTTTCAAGACATTGAAAATGAGGTAGGGTCACATCTGGCTCTCAATTTCAGCTCTGTGATCCTTGAATTAAGACCGTGCAATGTTCCTAACAAAGAATACACTCATTTTGCTCTGTTTTGTTGGGTTTCTTTCAGTATAACTACACTTTTGCGATGGAGGAATCTGCTGCAAAGAGAACAAGACCATCAGTGCCAACAGAAGGCGCCCAAACAGCTCAGTGATCTTTGAACTTTGACAAAGTAACAATGTCAGACTTGTGTGTTTCGCTGTGTCCAAAAGCGTCCAGCATAACACCTCCCAGCATGGTACAGTCGAAGGATAATCACACCTACATGTGCACTGTAGGCTTCTAATATTGGGCATGACAATCATACTTCAGAGAGTTTATTTCTCTTGCATTCCTTTTTATTTGTCTATCATGCCAAGTCGACACTCCATCACCATCTTCAAGCATTCCACGTTTCTATTTGCCAAAGGAAAGGCCTGTTTGAAGGAAATCATACTCGTAATGATGTTGTTGCCCTAAAATGTTTTTTAGACCGTTACAGGGTTAAAGACGTAATGAATCTCTGTACAGTATCTGCTATTTGGAGACGACTCATCCGCAGCATTACGCCCAACTTTTTCCAGAATTTAGACTAATTGTATGCTTCACAAAATGCTCAATCATATCATAAATAATTTCTTAAGCAGAGCTGTAATGTTGAACTTAGCTGCAGACGTCGATCTGAACTCCATAGATACACGAACATATCTAAATGTCGAATATAGAGTAATTCTTCATAAAGAGTAGTCTACTACTACAGGTTTGTATTATTACAGACGATACATAATATATCTTATTTTAAGGTGAATGGAGGAAGGTTGTATATTTAGCTCGGTGTGTCATACTTACGATGTGTGGGGAAAAAGGGAGAGAATCTGGTTGTTGTTTGTTTGTTTTTTTAATTATCAGGTGCAATAAGGACCAAATATTTATCTTTTGACATTGTACAATATATAAAGACATGTTTTATTGTCTGCATAGTAAACTTTTATTGCATGGAAAAATAAAAACCAAAAAAACACTACTTCCGGTGTGTTGTTTACATACAGTACCACCTCAGAGCCACTCTGCACATAAGGCACATTTGATGAATGAAGACTAGTTTGAAATGCAGCTTTGAGAATGTAAATTGTGTACAATACGATAATGTGCAGTAGGCAACGGCGAGAAGAACTGAAGCATTAGTCGTTTTATTGTGGTGGCCTCACCAACAGCAAGTAGTTCAGATGGAAGGATGTGGACAGAGACAACAGGTGTTGACCTTTTTTCAGCAAGGCCTTTATGCACACAACCACATGCTGAACAGAGAAAGTGGTTCATTCATTCCTCCGTCTTTGATTTTTCAAGCCACTCTTGGATTCAAATCAGTAGTCTGAATCGTGAATGGCATATTTAACTCTAGAATCTGTTGATAAAATTAAACTTGGTTGAGTCTCCTCATTCACAAAAACAACTTCTTAAATGGAAATGGTGATTTTATTGCCAATTCTGGATCCATTCTCTATATCATTTCCATTATATCCTAAATATGTTATGTTATTCCACCCTCAGGTTATTATGCATTTATTCACAACAGCTTTACTTTTACAGATCCACATGTTTACAGCTCTTTTGAGCGTAACATTTAACATTCAATTCAGCATTATTCAATAGTTGTAAACACGTTATTGTACATTACTGCCACCTGCTGTACCATGTTGGACTATCAATAATGGATATGTTATGTATACATTAGCTTTTACATAAATGTGTCCCTGCATAGTAAACTGTTATGCAAGGTTAAATGCTTCATACGTTTTGTAAATATATATATATTTTTCATGTGTGTGTCAATAAGACAAATATAAGTTACCAAACTCCAAAGTGATGCCTCAAAATAGCTTGTTTTGACCAACGCTCAGCTAATCGAAAGGGATTTCATTTATACTGATTTATATATACAATAGCTGGTAATCTAGATTTGATAAGAGGGAGATGGATGTATAGAGAATCCGTGTAATTTAAAACCAAACGGTACATGATGTCTCCTTGTGGTGTGAACATCTGTAATGTAAGTGTGTGCAGCAGTAGGTGTCACACACAGAAACAGGCATCATGTTATCTAATGCCAGTTAGTGTGAGTCTGCGCTATTACTCAGTCGGTGCTCGTATTTAGCGCACACTCCGATCACATGTGCGGCAGCGCAGCTACACGCGGACCCTCTTTCTGGTCTGTTTGTTCTGCTTTCCGGAAAACGGACTCTGATTCCAACCAGCTGTTTCCCGCCTCGCACAGATCAGCTGCACACACACACACACACACACACACACACGTAGTAGGCGGAGGCAGCAGACACACACACAGACACGTAGTAGGCGGAGGCAAGAAGCCACACACACACATTGGAGGGAACCCCATCAGCTGTGGGAAGCAACACAGCTTGAACTTACTTTTATTTTTCTAAGTCTATTCTTCGGATTGGCAGATTTTCAAGCGGTATTTTAGATATGCGCCATTGAGGAGGACAGCGAGAGCTCGGTGCTAAAAAAAAACCTACATCACCAGGCGATATTTTAACAAGGACAGCAGTGGAGGAAGAAGAAGGGAAGAAAAAAAAAAAAAAAAAAACAGAAAACACGGACTACAGAAGGTGGCTTTGGAAGCATGGAATATTTCATGATGCCGACAGACAAGATCCAGTCCTTACAGCATTTCAAGAAGACGGAGAAGGACGTTATTGGAGGTCTCTGCAGGTGTGTAGCTGACTATTTTTCTGTTGATACGAAACCGCCTGCACAAATCAGCCCTCGTGTCGCTGTAGCGTGTGTGTGTGTGTGTGTGAGAGAGGGAGATGCAGCCCGACTTCAGTTAGCATGCTCTGCGTTAGCTTCGCCGCGATGCCTTGGCAGCAGCGGCAGCAGCGTGGTTGGAGACATTAGCAGCTTGTTGGCCAGCTGCTGCTGCGGCGGTCGGCGGCGATACGGGAGACAGTTGAGCCGATGTTGTTGCGCCGTGGGGCCCAGTGACATGTGATTAACCCAAAAGGGCACGTTTGCAGCCATTCCGCTCGGAAATATGTAAATCGGCGGCATGAAATCGATACATTCGCTTTCAGTTGAACGCCAACCACGTGGTAGTTAACGTGTTCCCCGCCGCCGCGCCGCTTTACACCAAATCACACGCTCCAAAGCAAAGTTTCTCGCGCCCGTTCCCGTTCTCACGGAGTAGCGCGTGCCGCGGAACTAATCTGTCGGTGTTTTGAACGCGGCCACGGTAGTTGTTGGGGTTTCACGGCACTGTGTGCGTAGCAGCCATGGTGCCGTGTGCTAAACTTAGCTTAGCATGGCTAACGAGTCGGCTACCAGGACGCACTCGTTTTCTAACCGCGTCGTGTGCGCGCGGACTCGCGTCCACGCGTGTGTCTTGGCGTGTTTAACTGAAAGGTGTCGTGAGTGCGACTGGGTGTCTCCGTCCCGGAGCAGCAGACCAGAGAGTGGCCGCTTAGCTTCGTGCTAACGGTGGAAAGCATTGTTCTCCACGATGCCAGGGGGCCTGCTGCAGCTGCTGCTGCTGGCGGAGTCACATTTCACTGTTGCTGCTGTCCAGACTGCCCGACGCGCCCTCCGGCGGCCATGTTGAAGAGCCACAGCTGACAACAGCTGATTTCATCTCTAAACTTTAATAACAGCGGCACGTTTCAACTGCGTGGGATGGATGCATTTGTTTGTATGTTCCCGTTTCTGATCGGATATCTGATGTGTGGAAACCAGACGACAGTAAATATAATGATGGGCTGAAGTCATCAGAGGACAAACGTATCCTCATGTTTCTTTAACGCCCACTTTAACGTCTCAATCTAAGCATGTGTACATACAATAACTTTTGATGGATAAACGATGTAATCCCAATAGACGAAATGAAGCCCTACATGTTGCTTATACTCCGCTGTCTGCTTTACATTAATTATATGGGCTTTAACCAGTAGATAAGGATGCATTTAAGAGGGCTTTTCAAAATAAGATTGAACTGAAGAGCATAATTAAGCAATTTAGAGATTAATGTTCATGCATAATGCGATGGTAAATATGTTGTTTTAAGGTGTGTTTTCCCCCCAGCTTTTTAGTTAAAGTTGGTTTTACTGGCTTGTAAACACACAATCAAGTCCGACAAAATGTAGCTCTGAACATTAGAGTATGGCTGCACACCCACACACTCTTATAGAGAATACCTATTCAGAGCCATGTGCATCGTGTCCTCTGTCTGACCTCTTTCATTTTTGTAAACATCTTCTTCTTGGCACCTAATCATCTTTAGGCTTAATGGTTCACGCACTTCTCCCCCTGATCAAATGCAACAAAGAGGGGTTTGCCACCATAACATCCAATCTCGTGGGGCGGTGTGTGAGTGAGGGGGCACTGAGTTCAGCCAAACTCCAAGATCTCCATGCGGCTAAACTGAGGAATGTGAGGTTGAGACTAAAACCTAGTTAAGAGTCCAGGTTAAAGGATTAAGGAGTCCATGTCAGAGATCAGCTCATTGGTCATTTTATCTTTGCTCTTTTATTACTAACTATTTTTTGTCATTTCACCATAAGTCACTTTTGTCTTTTTGCTGCGTTTTCTGTGATGTTTGACAGCGTGTTAGAATAATTTGTTAGGAGAAACTTTCATCTTTTTACATAAATAGCAAAATTAGATGAAGGTTGAAATGTGCGTCTGTGAAGAGCTAATGCTTTCTCATGGACGCAACGCCGATGTGGACAGAATAATGAGAGCCTCTCTCCTTTGACCTTGCTCCCCCAGCCTGGCCAACATCCCCCTCAGTCCGGAGACGGCCCAGGACCAGGAGAGACGAATCCGCCGTGAGATTGCCAACAGCAATGAACGCCGGCGCATGCAGAGCATCAATGCCGGTTTCCAGTCTCTCAAAACAGTCTTGCCCCACACAGACGGAGAGAAACTTAGCAAGGTGCAGAAAACATGCAAACACTGACGCTTTGTGACAGAGCGCAGATCATGACACAATGTTATGTTTTTGGTCCATGCACCATTCTCATATTCACTTTTTGGGTCCATCCCTGCCAGGCGGCCATCTTGCAGCAGACATCAGACTACATCTTTGCCTTGGAGCAGGAAAAGACGCAGCTCCTGGCACAGAACAACCAGCTCAAACGCTTCATTCAGGTACATTGTTTTTCATCATTGTTTGTAACCCATTTTTATATATCTTTTATACCTCATTAACACGAACAATCCTGTTTATCAAGATGTAGGGTTTTCTACTTTCAGGCCATCTTCAAAAGATGTCGTATGTAGTCGCATTGTTGGCTGCTATTTGTAAACACGGCATTAGAAATGTTCCCGCTCATTGAGCAAGCGGGCTGTGATGGTCGAGCGAGCTAGAGTGTGGGGCGCCAATTGTTCGAGAGAACAACGCCTTGAATCAAAAGATGAAAACATTATGTTCTGATTGTTTCACGACGGTTCCGTTCTAAAGCTCAAGAACATACATTCTTACAAACCTGCAGCAAGGTGCCGGACTTTGAATGAATGCAGCCCAAGCCTCGCGACACGATGTATGCGTTCTCTGTGTCTGTCTTTGAGCTTCAGGCGTGACAAACGTGACCTGGGAATAAGAACAGGCTGCGCAACCTGTAATAATTATATTTGCATAATTGTAGTCTGGTAAATGTTATTGTTTTCATCAGCCCCAAATGACTTCTGTGTTGCGACGGCTCTTTCGCACGCAATGTTTTGAGAAGCATAGAGCTGCAGACGTTCCTCTGGTAAAGGTCGGTCTTCTGTGGACTGCTTCACGAGGCCGTGCCAGTGTGGGGCGTGTAGTGTGAGTGTGGAGCGGGTAGGAGGTGTCACACCACGTCTCTATCAGCTAGCGATCAAACGGCATCAGGTAGTTTGTTCGCTGCTCTGGCGAGGCTTCTCATTGAGTTCCACCAGAAGCACAGACAGCGTAACGCAGGGTTGATTTAATATCTGTGATTTATTGCAACATATACAGGTATAATTCAGCCAAACATAGATGTTGTATTTGTATAGCTTGCAAGTGTTGGCAAAGACAGTGCAGTACTTTCTCAATCTGTATTCAGCCGTGTGTGTGTTTACCTGGTTCATTTATTTGCCAAGTTGTTGCTGCACCTGGCGTTTTTGTTTTCTTGCCCAAACGGTCGTTTGTTCAGCTCGGCACAAGCAGCATGTGTCTTTTTCAAATAGAGTGGAAGCTTCTCTGATTCTGTGCAGAGACTAGTGCAATGTTGGTTTGATGAATTTGCTAATATGTCATATTTATTATACCGTTTGTTTTACATTTAACCTTACCTGGTCTCTGTGTCACTCCAGGAGTTTAGCGGCTCATCACCCAAGAGGAGGCGAGCAGAGGAAAAGGATGAAGGCATCGGGTCTCCAGACACGCTGGAGGAGGAGAAGGTTGAGGAGGTGAGGAGGGAGATGTTAGAGCTGCGACAGCAACTGGACAAGGAACGCTCCGCTCGTCTGCAGCTGGAGGAACAGGTGAGACAATCAGGAGTGTTCTCTCACTCCGTCTTATGATTAAGATATTTCACCATTTGTTGATTGTGACACTGTTTGTTTGTGCCAACTGAAACAAAATGCTACACAGACGTGCATAATGAACCATGACTCATTATGCGACTGCTTTCCACACTTAACAGAATTACGTTGTGATTGTTTGACAACTTCACCGATATTACTAGTTTTAAAGAAATGTTACCCCAAAATTAACATTTGTATTTCAATTACTTTCCCTGTGTTACCCTGAAGTTTCAAGTTGTTATTGTTTTTCAGAAAGTCAAAGGTGCATGTGTTTGGGAAGTAGTGAGGATACGACTGGATAAATGAGACTTATTATGCTGCATGAGATTTGGGAGAGTTTGAAAACCGATGCTTACGACTAGTTCTTCTGTTGTTAAACGCGGCTTCCTTTTTACGTTCATCAAGAGTTCACTCTGGTTTTGTATTCTTTGTTGATCGTGAAAGCATGCGAGGACAAATAATTTTTCTTTCTTTCTTGGAGCATTAGAGCAATACAATACAAAACAACCTTTTAGTGCACTTGACGGGGAGTTAAAGACATTGTGGATAAGAGAAGTGGACCATATCTCCAGGCTATGAAAGGGTCTCGTCACAGTGGACATTAACTAGCAAAACACCCAGACAAACTATTCAGTTTTACCAGTCTTTTCAACTTCTAATCAACATCTGTGTCCTGTACATGACAATCGGTCACCTTAACAAGGTGGTGGCTGGTGGTGTTGGCAAAATTACCAGTTAGTTTCTGATAGGCTCACATCCTGGATCTACCTGAACAGCAGGTTAAGACAATGGGCACTGAATAGGTGGAGACAAACAAACTTCAGCAGGTAGTGAAAGTAAAAAAGTAAACCGTTGAGATAATTACAGAGTCCAAATGGAGCTGAGCAGTAAGAAGAAAAGCAAATATTGGAATGACATTGGAAACAAATCAGACTTTTATTACACTACTTGTGTTAACATTCATGAATGCTATTTATCAAAGTATCATCAGTTGTATCAGTGTGTTACTTTTTTCTTTTATTGTGAATTATTCACAGTAGCTTTCATTGCTCTTCATTTACTTCAAGTAATTATTCTGATGTCGATGCTGGATTTCTGCAGTAATTTAAAGGCCTTCAATGTGCTTTGAGTTTCCCTTAAATTTGCCGCTGACGTAGTTCTTGCTGTGATTGACCTGCGTGCTCTGTGTGTTTGTGTGCAGGTGCGAGCTCTGAACTCCCAGCTGCAACCAGAGCGTCTGAAGGTGATCACTCAGCAGGTGGAGGAGGAGCAGGCGCTCATCCAGAGCCAGACGCTGTTACGGCTGCAGCAGATCCACGCTGCCGACAGACAACCACACAGTCCACAGGTCAGAGACGCTTCAAAACAAAAGGCTTCTGAAGTGAAGCATTCTGGGCTTCAAGTCATGCAGGGCTGAGCAGTAATAACACACAGTCTCAGATGAAGTAATATTTGGTTCCGCCCTCCAGGTGCTGGCGTCTCCCACCCCCCCTGCCCCAACCCGCCACCCCACGGTCATCGTTCCAGCCCCGACACTAACCCAGCACCCCCACCACCACGTCACCGTGGTGACCATGAGCCCTTCTGTCCACACCAGCACCGTGTCCACGTCCAGACAGAACCTGGACACTATTGTGCAGGTAGGAGTTTGTTTTGCTTTGTGTAGCCAGCTGTGAGTAAGCACAGTCTCAAGTTATCGTTCCATCGTGCCAATAAGAAGAGTTGTTTCTGCTGCAGCCATCTGTTACATTGCATTCAGTATGTTTTGTTCTGCTGCCTTTAGGCCATCCAGCACATCGAACGCGCTCAGGAGAGGAGAGCGAGTGCCGAGGAGGAGCAGAGACGAGCCGTCATCGTTAGCCCCGCCCACGTCGCCATGGACACCGCCTGCTCAGACACAGACACCGACACAGAGGCCGAGGACTGCTCGATGAACTGATCCCCCCCCCACCCCATGAACTCACATACACACACACAAACACTTAAATACCTACTCACTGTAAGATTCCCTCCAGGAGCTTGACTACTTTAAAAAAAATAATTTCGTTGGCATTACCCAAACTCCTAAATCCAGTGGTTAAGCTCTGTGTCAGTCTTGTACTGTAAAATCAAAAAAAAATCGTATGGTCATCGCGAGAGGAGGCCCTGTGGGATTTCTGGAAGCTGTTTTTCAATGCCAGAGCCGGCCTGTGGCGACTTGGAAACTCGAGGGTCTCCTCGTGTAAAAAGCTCTCGTCACCGGTCCGTCCTCCTGTGTGTTTGTGTGTGCTACATGCAGTCGCAGTATCACAGTTAACTGTCGTCACTGGCACGCTGACAGTATTATTTGTGCGACAAATTGTTGGAGCCAGTACAGTGGAGAGTTGAATGTAACAACACAATAAGCAAGCAGCTCTTGAATCTGAAAAGGGACATGGAGTTGCAGATATTTCTTCCACCAGTCTTAATTACTTAGTCTTTTTGTTTCCTGGTCGGCTCGGTGATATTCTAGTGCCAGTGGCCACGAAACTCAACTTAAACTACAACAGAAGGCATTTCTAAATTAAAAAGTTAGGGACTAATTAAAACTTAATATCAAAGTAAATTTGAGGAAAGATGTTTATTGAAATTATGTCTGATTTACTTGAAACAGGTTGTGTTTTTGATATCTAAATAAGCCCTTATAAAATAAGCTGTTGAACAATTTACATTAATCGTCTTTTAGTTTTAATGTTCATGTTTTTGTTAACTTTTTTTCTGTCAGGGTTACTGAATGTCGAAGGTTAACATTTTGTTATTTTGAGATTAACAATTTAAATGTGGAGGTTTGTCGGGTTTTTTACAGAGAACCGGAGGCCTTGAGATATATGAAAAAAAAAAAAAAGATTTTTAATTTTCATTTCTTATCTACTGGGTGGCGATTGTTTCACCCCTAACTTAAAAAAGGATGTTTTTATTAAAAAAATAATTTTACGGAAAACAAATGGCATTTTAATGGCTGATATTAAATCTCAATCAGTCCGAGACGATTTGACTTGATCAAACTTCGTCCTTGCATATGAAAATCTGGCTGTTTGAATCTGAAACATGATTCACATGCTCTGATGGCATGAAGGCCTCCCGGTTTTCCTCCAAAGACTTCCAGTCCATCTCCTGCTCTTGGTTTGTTGATTTCAGTAACTATGCACTAGTTTTATGGTATTTATGCAATTCCATCTTCAGCACATTAGTCGTGTCCTTTATACGTGAGGTGAAGTTATCTATGCGCCGTTGATAGGTGTGTACATTACACCTACAGTATGTGTGAAACTAAACCTGCAGAATGTAGTCTCGTTGTCAACCTGGTGCTCTGCTGACAGCAGCGAGCCGAGGCCTAAACCCTTCATGTAACTTCACACTTTTATTACGTGACTGATTTATTAGAATTCTTCCGCGAAATGATCTGCGTCATTTCCACAGTTTGTAATTGCTTAGAGAGCAGGGAGGGGTGTTCTGGCAGCAGATTATGTGTGCTCTTGTTGTGATATAGGCTCACATAAATGTAAAATATGATCACAATATTAGGTAGGTCACATCTTGCTAAACTCCAACCCCAAAACAAGCATCATTTTGGAAAAATAATTAATTGAAGAGGAGATCAGCAACTTTTAATGGAAAACTAGGTGCATGCTGTTCTGTAGTTCAAGTTTTCAGATGCCACAAAAAGTGCAAACTTCCTAATGAAAAGTACTGAACTGAATTGAAGATCTCTCCCCAAATCTCCATTTATTTTTCTAAAGTGCACCACGTCTGTCCACCTCATGTTGCGTTGCTTATGTTTCTCGGGACTTTGACTGGAAATCCGTGCTTCGAGCCTCCCGCCTGTCATACTCAATTTGATACGCTCACTTGATGCTGTAAACATTCCTTTTTTATTTGGATTTTGTATCTGTCTTTTGATCTTATATGTTCTGTTGCCAATTGAATGCATGTTACTAATTGCTGTTTTCTCTTCTCTAAAACAGGCTTTTTTTTTTTTTGCAGGTTTCTTTTTTTTTCTTCTCATGAACACATGACTGATGCGTTCAGTGTGAAACTGTCTTGTGTCAGATGTGCTGACACGATCACTCGCTGAGTTCAGTTTTATATTTGGGTAGAGTAGTATTCTTCTCGTCAAACATGGTGAGAAATGCTAATATGTTCTTTGTTTAAGGGTTTAGTGTTTTGTTGACAAATGGTAAGCCACGGGCTGAGTTTAGGCTGAGGTTTGTGATCGGTCAGCTGGACACCTTTCCCCAAATGTTTCTGTACATTGTGTTGCAGCACTGTTGTCTTTTGGTGGAATTTGAAATATTTGATATGAAGCACTTGCTGTTCTGTACTGCCTGAATCAATGATGAGGAAGAAATTATTTTGTTGCCATTTTATTATTTTGTAAACTCTTGCTGTGACACGACATAACAGCTGTCTATTGTGTTCTGCTTTTCTGTCTTTTCATTTGTCTTTGTCTGGTTTTCCATTTTTGATGACAAGCATCTTTTTTTTAAATATTTTTGTGTTTTTGTTATTTTTCCCATCAGTCCAGGTCGATGAGAAGCTGTTATATTTTGTTTATAAAAACTTGGGTAAACATGCCTTTGTAAAGATGAAAAAAAAATAAAATTTGTACTTTTTTTATTACACCCTTCTGCTTCCCCTGCTTTCCCTAAATGATGCATGATGTGGACCTTTTTGACCACCAGAAGGCGACAGAGAGCAACTCATTTAGCAGCAAAGCTCTGGAGCCCTGACTTCATTCTGATAAACACATTTTAATCTCATTTTAGGCTAAATGCAATTGCTACAGATATATTATATTATACGTCTGAAAGAAAAATAACATTTTGCCTTTGAATGCTGTCGTAGAAAGCAATAAATACACTTCTGCTTTAAAAGCTGCATATATATATATATAAGGTCATTCAAATCAACAAGTTTGACAGAGTAGGTGATAAAACTACAAGACTACAGCATGGTCAGCCGGTTTCTTCGTGTTTCTCTCTGCTCTAAACATTCCTGATGGGGCCAGACAGCTGCTCTGACACAATGGCTGATATGGCTGCAGTTTCTCCACTGGCATGCCCTCTGACCTTCAGCCAGAGCAGTATATATAGGCGGGGGAGATGAGGGGAAGGCCCCTGGCAGCCAAAATGAAGTCTGTGCTGTCTGTGTGCTGCTTGCTGTCTCTGCTGGTCCTGTCTGCTGCAGGTAAGGTGGAGGGAATGGGCTTATATCTTATATTTAAAAATGTCAGGGTGTCCGTGCTGTTGGATGCATTTCTTTTGTTATTTAAGCAGGTGTGGTATGTGACATGGAAATGATGATCACCAGATATCTGCATAATAATTTAGTCTTTGAACAGATCAGAGCTTTGTATGTCTGCCTGCGTTGAATGCGAAAAAGTATTTTAGATGTCAATAATAAAGGAAACGTTAAAAAGATCAGTATATTTCTATTAAGTTGTTGCGTAGAAATATCCAACAAAATGAGAAAATTACATTCAGGATTGATAATGTTGCCTCCTGGCAGTTGTGTTGAAATATGTTTCAAATTTGAACTGCCATCTATACTTACCACCGCTTACGTAACTCAGCTGATTGGGCAGGAAACATGTACTGTTTGTTACCCTGGAGCCGTGTGGAGCTTTGTGGTTGTACAATTGAAAAAGTCAGGGCTAAGGTGGCACCAGCTGATGGAAACCATCATGTCTGCTGCTGCTTATTCTCTCTGCCCTGGAGGGCTCTGACAAAGGGACTTGGACTCACTACAAAGAGACACTCTCTGCTGCAGCCAAAGCAAAAGCTGGCAGAAATGATTAGTTTTCCCACTGGATCTATTTCGGGTTGACTGTGTCCTCACAGCAGTTGCGCGCGTACGTGTGCTACTCAGTCAGTGCTCAAGTGAGGATTTTGTCTATTTCACTCAATGTTGTTTTACAGGCTCACCTTTATTCCACGTTAAATTAATGAATCAATTGTTATACTGGGAACACCACAATGACACTAGCGATGCATAATATAACCACCGATAGAGATGTATACACCACAATTGCTGCTCTGCTTGATTACACGTTTTACAGGAGGGACTTGTCCTGTTTGGTTGAAGCCGAGGCAGAGAGTACCCTTGTCTGTCCTTCCTGGTCATTTTGACCTCTGCAGTTTGCCGTAGTCCGGCATCACTCAGACAAAGTCACTGAAACTGTGGTTATGTCACTGATACACTTCTTTTTAAGATGCTCAGGAATGCCCACTGAGCTACACTTAAAATCCTAAGCCAATCATACATTCTTACAAATACACTGAATGTCTGAAGCTAAAGGCATTACATGTCTCAGTAAAGCCTCATCACTCCCTCTCTGCGCTGTCTTCAGAGCTGCTAATCTGTCATTCCAGTCAGCAGCCTCCGTGTCCATGTCCCAGCTAAAAGAGGCACGAGAGAGCACAGCAGGAGGCGTGTAGGACCAGCCTTAAGTTGGACTGTTTAAAGTTACAAGTGACGTTAAAAGTTTGAAATGGAAATGTATTGAAGTGATGACGGAGCTGAAGTGAAATCCCCCTCCACATAATGCATTTAGATTTGTGTGAGCGTGGTAATGTCTCACAAAGTGTGAGACTTGACAAATATGGCACACGCAATGATGAGGTTTATTATTAAGTAAGAGAGAGTGAGAGAGAGAATGTGTGTGTGAATGCTGAGACAGATGCTGATGTATTTAAGATGAACCAGATGTGCAAACCCACTGCTGTCATGCTGTGAGTGTTCCTGTGTATTTTTGCTCAAAGCTCCGATGTCTAAAAAGGAGAACGTTGCAAGTGTTAAAGCAAATGAACGAACCCTCCATCCAGGCTGAGTCCGAGTAAGTCTGCAGTGAGCATGGTGCATGCCATCAGGACTGGTGCTGATGCATTTATTGCTCCTGCTCTTTAAAGAGCTTCTGTAGTTGATCTGTAACTGCTGGATGTGAGCAACAGTGCAGCCGAGTTGCAGGCCGGCCTCATGACAATCACAGGGAGGAGTGGAGCGCCACCATTTACTGGAAATAGAAGTGGAGTTATCCCTCCTTCTTTTCACCCTCTGACTCATTGTCGGGCTATTTCTGTCTCAAAGATGTACCATCCAGCACCCAGGCACCTGTCCCGCTCTATCCCCGCGACACTGTGCTCCGAGCCCAGGCCTCAATGCAGCAACAGCTGGCTGAGGAACCACCAGAGAGGCACAGCACACTAAACTGAAAGATCTGCAGTCTACACTCAGAACTCTAGATTCACAACGTGCTGTGTTTGGGATGTGCAGACTCTGATGCACACATACATAATTACACAGCATCCATTTTGCTTTAAGAAAAACTTGATGTATGTTTTATTTATACTTGAGGTCACTTAAATGATATAACAAATAAATGTACTATTTTAAAATACTATCAAAGATCACATTTCAAAGCTGCACTTATCAATGGTGTTATATTGGATTAAAGTACTATGTATAAAGAGCACACTTGTGCAATCCACTGAGAATTATCACACAACTCTGCAGTTTCCCTCAGATCTGTCATGCACTGCTGAAACAACAGTGTTGGCTGAAAGGAACACTACTTACTACCCCACCTTCCTTCAGCATGAAGGTTTGAAAAGCCTTCACATTTACCAAAGCAGCACAATTCTAATCATGGGTTATCTGTATCTCCAAAACACACAAACTATGTACAATGATGCTAATAAATCATCATGTCTATTGCCCACAGTATCCTGATGAAAAGCTGTTGCAACCCATGTGGTGTCCATGCGTGACAATGCTATGAAGGTCATGGGGAAAACATTTCTATGTAAGATGACAATACAAACTACAGCTATTAATATTCTACCAGTGATAATGCTAACATGCTGAAGTTTAGCAGGTTTCATGTTTACCATGTTGCATGCTAGCATTTGCTACTAAAGGTAGAGCTGGGGCTAATGGGAATGTCATTAGCTTTGCAGGCATTTTAGTTTTGGACACATTTTTTACTTTATGATGGCGCCTACTTGGGATACAGCATATTTGTTCTTTCCAAATTATTCAGTAATATATTGTTTTGTGTATTTGTCCTAATAATTTGAATCGTAACAAAATAGGTCTCCGAGATAACACTATTTTATTTTCACTTATATTCTGTCTCTCATACTTCCTTGCCCCACTCTTCCTAACTATGTTCACTGATTCCCTTTAATTTAATTGAGCCTCCGCTGGCCACTACCACAGCAGAAAATGATCTCTCTGCTTTATTTCCGTAACTATAACAAAGCATGCAGTGTGGAGAAATATGTTTTGCTCGTATCTCAATCATTACATGAAGGTGCTTCCGACATAAACCTTGCAACTAATGTCAGAGAGCAAAATCACAGAACCAGGACGTACCGTATTGGAGATAACGTAAACAAACCAGTAAATGGTCATCAGGCAATAGGGACTGAGCTTTTTATGTCACGTCACCTAACTTAGGCAACATATCCTCAGCTGCCGCTGTGCATGAGCCAGCGCAGGTGACGCTTCAGCACCACTATATGTCTTTAGACAGCCTCCAACCCCTCACGTCTCAATCAGAACAATGGAGGCCGGACAGGCTCAGTCTTTTAATAGCGGCAGACCTTCACAACCCAAATGTCATAGAGCGGTTTTGTGTGCTATGGGATTATTATTATTTATTTCTTATCCCTTGGATTAATTTTATTTTGAGACTTAAACTCCAATTAGAAGGCATTACCACTGTGATCAGTGATGGCCCAGCCAAGCACTGGAAATCCATTGGGTCACTTGTGCGGTTTGACCAGGTTCGTATTACATTAAACAGTGACACGTCCTGACCAGATTCTTATCTTGGCCTTTGCTTAGACTTGGAATGAGACCAGACCTTTGGTAAAAGTCAAGAGCAAAACTATCATCACAATACAGGAAACATTACGGGACCAAACATGTTCATCTTCACAGTTTGCACGCAGTGTGGATGCTTTGGGAATTTAAACTTGATGTTCTCTGGGCACCAAAAGCTGCTAATTCCCTCAGGAGGTGACGAGCTAACAAAGCTTCCACATACACAAGGTGACAAGCGACATTATGAGAATGAAATGGTTTGGTGTGTGATTCAGGGCCTTGGAGAATGGTGTGGGAAAAGGAGAGTACACAGAGTCCTGCTGGCATCATTTGGGATAGCTAGAGGAGCATTACACCTGATCGTGGTTTGGTGGACTCAGCTTCAATGCTTTACACATCCACATTGAAAACATGAAGCAGCTGATAGCCAACTTGTCATGTCATGTAAGCATAGTATCAGCAAACTCATAGTTTCAGATTGTGGTGTAGCATCCCTCAAACATGTCATGATGTCAGCCTGATAATACGACTAAATTAATATTTATGCTATTGCTTTAGACTTTTCCACAGCAGACTTTTGGAAATGTCATAGGACAGGTGTAACTGCAGCCATTTATGGGGTTTAGGATGCCTTGCCTGCACAATACCAGGACCTTGGACCTGGAGGGCCTAAATGGAAATGAGCCATTGTTTATTCTATTCATTTTACAAGCACTTTTCGCTTTTCTTTGATGCAACAAGACAGAATGGTTGCGATTAAAAAGGGTTGTTGCTGTGGGTAATTCCCTTTTCAGTTACCTACAATTAACAGCAGAAAACAACAACTCCATGTTTGTCTCTTGTTGACTCACTTCCGATTTGTTTGTCCCAATTGATTACAGCCCCTCAAGCTAAAGCTTATGGTCCATCCGCACAGGTGTTTTTACTTGTTGCCTGATTAGACCTCTGCTCATGACTATGTGGGAGTGTACAAGCTGTGCTTGACGGACACATCCCTCATTTGCCTATTTGTTTTGTTCCACCTGTTAGGGCGGGACAACTTACCTTGTTATCATTCTTATTGGTACAGAGTTAGAGTCTGGTGTAATTAAAAACACCTGTGGGGGTGTGCAGGGCCTTGAAAGATTCAGGACATTGGGCTTTTTGGTCGGTTAAGCTTCTGGTCAGATGTCATTACTCTTAACTATTCTCGTTGTTCGTATATGGAAATCAGATTTAGTTTAATCAATTCAAATGACAATGTGTGAGGGGTGAGCGCATAGTGATGCACTTCCAGAGAATCATTAACAAAATCTGCAGCTCGCATTGGATTTGCAGAGCGTCATAGTGAGTTTCAGCTCATTGCTGTCAGGCTGCAACTTTACTGTTTTGGTCCACTCTCACTGCTCCCAGTGCAATTGTTGATCTCACGGGCAGCTTTTTGTCAGTGAACGAGCTCTAAAACCCCACTGGACACTACTTGCTCAGCACCAAACAGCAGACAGACACAGTTAGAAGCTAGTTTAGCAGCTAAAGACACAGATATTTCTCTGAGAAGCTGTTGGAGATCAAAAACAGAGCTAAAAGAGTATATTGGACAGGTGACCTGAAACACAACTCAAAAAAATATATAACGTGGATCTGTAACTGCTGGATGTGCAAATAATCAACATCAACAAGTTCGCCATATCAACTTAAAATGTGTTGATATGTCAATGATACGTTTACAACTTTGGCCCCCCAAGTGGCCAACAGTGTATGTACTCTCTAAAGCTATCACCACATGTTAACCTCTTCCATAGCATTAGCCTGCTTGCTCATGATGGGCATTGATCCAGAAGCCTTATGAACATGTAAAACCTGTGACAGCTGGCTATAGCTATTAGTCTTCATCCCGCACGCTGACCCCTACTTGTAACATGAACTGGACATACATTTAGCTGCCTCGTATCACACTGTGTACCACTACGCGTTCCTCAGCCTTAAAACTGGCAGGCAGTTATAATTAAATAGAGGTCACGGTGAACACTTTGCTTGTAAAGCGTATATGTACATGTATACATGTGCTGTAATGGAGAGGGAGTTCCCTGTTTTAGCTGTGATTGTTTTGAAGCCATATTAACTATAATAGTAACTATAATATACTTTATGATGCTGAGGGATGGTGATGAACATTGTGTTCTGTATCTTATCGTCCAGAGTGAGAGAGGGAACCAATCGTTGGCTTTGCGTCGGAGGAAACTTTATATATATATATATATATACAATATAACATACATAAGTTGTATATCTATTATACTTGTTATCGTTGTCATGTTTTCGTTATTTATTGTTATTTTCTGTGCCAGAGACTAAATCCTTTAAATATATATATTTTTAAGGATGTCGATATTATTATATCAGATCCTTATGTGTCAGGATTAAGACAAATACATTCGTATTGGCCTTCATCAAATTTACAGATTGACATTCAGTTTAGGTTTCGTTGTGTTTGTACAGATTTAAACAACTTAAAACAGACATACATTGAAGTATGTTTTCCTTTTTTGAGAAATATTGTGTTTTGAAACACATTTCTCAGAGTATAAACGGGGGACTAAATGTAATCCCAAATTCATTCATTCACCAGTGTTTTAGTTGTGTTCTGAGTGTCGTCAAAAAAAAAGCAACAGTGTGACCTGAACGCAGAAATGGCTCCACAAAACAGTAAAATGTGAATGCATGCAACGACAATAAATACATTATTCTATTCCAAGCCTCCCTGTCCACTCAGCTGTCTTATTTTAGATTCTCCATATTACAGTCCACTCTACGTCTGCTTCAAATAGTCCTCTCTTTAGTGTCACCATTCAAGGAGCTGAAATGTGAGTCTTAAATCTGGGAGGTGCTGAACATCTGATCTGCTCTGTTCTTGCACAGTGACTGAGCACTGCTCAAACACTGACGTAACAGACAAAGGTGACTGGTCTGCAGAGGTCCGGCTAGTTAGCGCAGTCTGATTGGTCAAGTTTATTTCTGAACATCTTCCATTTAAACGTTAATGATGAGCACTACTCTGATCAGGGATGAATTTTACATTTTTAACAAAATATCTTATTTGCATAATGATCAAATACACCAGCCCAGAGTTCTCTTGTCTAATCACATATTCACATATTTCCTCCTCCTAGAGCTTCTGACGGGCCCCTCCAGCCACGATGAGGATCCCTTGGTGCGTCTGCAGCTCCAGCAGCCAGAGGGAGATCTCTTCTCCTGTGGATGTGATACAACAGAGGAGCACGCTAGCCAGAGCTCTTCCAACGACACCCCGGCCCCAGAGAGGACCATATGTCAGCCCTGCAAACCTCCATCAGCTGTAGATACAGAAGAAGATTCAGCTTCGACCTCGGAGCATGAAGAGGAGGAGGCAGCTTCATTGGAGAGGGATGCGTCCACTGAGGAGCTTACAGATGATGGAGAGGAAGAGACGGAAGAGGCTGCGTCTCAGGAAGAGGTAGAAGAGGAGAAAGAGACATCTGAGGAGAAGGCTGAGGAAGAGGAGGAAGTGTCTGAGGAGGTTGCATCAGATGAGGAGGAGGAGGTAGCTGTGGTTGAGGAGGAGAAAATCGAGGAAGACGAAGAAGAAGCAGAGGAGGAATTATCCAACAAAGAAGAAGTGCATGAACCTCAGGAAGAAGTTGCAGAGACGGAAGAAGCTGCTGCTGA
This sequence comes from Cyclopterus lumpus, assembly GCF_009769545.1. NCBI lineage: Eukaryota > Metazoa > Chordata > Actinopteri > Perciformes > Cyclopteridae > Cyclopterus > Cyclopterus lumpus. The sequence continues at coordinate 9,659,895 of NC_046966.1, read as the reverse complement.
AGAAGAAGCAGTAGAGGAAGGTGAAGACACACAGGAGGATACAGAGGCAGCCGCTGAGGAGGACGATGTGGAAACTTTCCTACATGAGGCTGCAGAGGAGGAAACTGCTGAGGAAGAGGTTGCACTGGAGCCAGAAGCAGCTGAATCCGAACCAGAACCAGTTGAGCTTCCTCAAACAGACTCAGAGGAATCTGAGGAAACAGAGTCTGAAGCGATAGCAGAATCTGAACCAGAACCAGAGGTGACTGCAGAGCATGAGGCCGAAGTGTTTACAGAGCCAGAACCTGAAGTCATTTCAGAACCAGAGGTGAATCCTGAGTCTGAGGCGGAACCAGAGGTGACTGAAGAGCCTGAACCAGAACCAGAGGTGACTGAAGAGCCTGAACGAGAACCAGAGGTGACTGAAGAGCCTGAACGAGAACCAGAGGTGACTGAAGAGCCTGAACCAGAACCAGAGGTGACTTCAGAGCCTGAGATTGAAGTGGTTGCAGAGACAGAGATGATTCCTGAGCCTGAACCCGAACCAGAGGTGACTGAAGAGCCTGAGATTGAAGTGGTTGCAGAGACAGAGATGATTTCAGAGCCTGAACCCGAACCAGAGGTGACTGAAGAGCCTGAGATTGAAATGGTTGCAGAGCCCAAGGTGATTCCTAAGCCTGAACCAGAACCAGAGTTGATTTCAGAGCCTGAGCTTGAGGTGGTTGCAGAGCCAGAGCCTGAAGTGGAGCTAGAGCCTGTTTTGGAGGAGCTTGCACCACAATCTGCAGAGGATGTGACTGTGGAAGGGGAAGCGGTGGAGGAGGCATCAGTAGATGACGTTGAGGAGGCGATGGTGGAGGAGGTGTCTTCAGAGGAGCCTGCACCGGCAAAAACCAAAGGTACAAAAAGAGAACACCATCTGGGTTTGTAGTGTGTCATAAGTGAGACTCTCCTCCCCCATCTAAAAGAAAAGCTGTAGCAGAAGGTACATGTACATATTTTCCCTGACACCATTGTCTTGCCATCATCCTGTCAGTAGACAAGTAGAGCAGCAGGGATCCTGTTACAGTAAATGTGCCCTTCCAGTCGCTGCTTCTGTAATTAAGGAAGCACGCCATTATCTGATGTCTGGGTGTTGACACTTGTTATAAAAGACGCCGGCTGAGTCCTAAAAGAGATCCACATCTATTACTCTGATCCCACTTCATCACTTCATGCATTGCCCTTGTGTGAATGTCATTTATGTGTGTTATCTCTTTGAACTTTAGATATCCGCAGTAATTGATTTCAACAGTCAGTAAAAGCCTGCAATACATTTCTGAAACAATTACTGTCACATTTTTGTTTTCGTCACTCTATCCTGAGAGTTTGAGATGACAAAGCAAAATATTTCTTAAACTGTTATGTGGTGGATTATTTATTATATCTTGAAAGACAAATAATTTACGCGGGGATAGAAATAATTTACCAATAAAAATAAATGGAAAGTATCAAGTAATCCTGATCCTAAAGAAGACACATTTTGACGGAAATACAATGCTAATACAATTTTTCTTAAACATTTTTTTTTTAAAAAGGATGATACCTCACAGAAAGAAGACAAACAACAGACAGAAAAACATGCAAAAAAAGAAATCTAATTTCAAAAGAATTTGGAAACTTTGCATCAACCTACTTGTTGTAGTTTGTTTATTTTTACTCTAACAAGGCACACTTCAAGTTGTAATTAATACCTAATAACCTAATAAGAATACCAGGTTTTGGGTTGCCACATCATGCAAACCCTTTGTGGATGGTGTTCATCCTGATCTAGCATACCTTCCTTTGTCTTTTAAGATTGAATTTACCTTGAAGACCTCTCTAAGACCACTTACCCTTCAGGAAATGAGCTACCGGACATCCAAACCAAAATTAATTTATTAATAACTTATTTAAAAGAGTATTAACACCAGCCAAAGAGATGTTTCACAACCTGTCAAAGCAAAACTTGTCCATACAAATTGTTATTTATTGCCCTAAAAAGTTTTTGTACATACCCATGTATGAAGCTCTGTATGCTTTATTAGAAAGTTGTTACAAATTATGATTATTGTGTGATGGGACATTTAGCTGAGATGGGCTGTGAAATATCAGGTCTCTATCTTTCTATCTGAGGCATGCAAATCCCCTTGAATATGACACAGTGTGTAGCTAAAGGGGAATTAGCAACAACCTCTGGTACAGAAATAAACAAACCAAAATAGCAGAGGAAAGGAATAGATGGACAACAACATGATATAACAGTTGGGCCTGTACGCTCCCCAGAGGGTCTTGTCACTCACAACTCAGGACACCGTTTACCTGGAGGAGCACTTTTATTTTGCAGAAAACAGTAAAATTGTGTTCCAGGCCCTCTCAGTCAGATTAAACATGAATACTTCCCATCACAGGTAAATGCATGTTAACCTTAACAGTTGACTTAACTCTCTGATCCTCCAATCAGAACATCAGCCAGCAGGCCCGACACTGAGGGACCGCACCCATATTGAGGACATGCTGCGATTGGGTACTAATGAACCCTCAACAGAGCTCTCAGGTGAGGAACAAAGACATCTCATTAGTGAAATAAGGCATGATGTGGTTTGATTTGCTTGAAATGCAATGAAAGGGCATAAAGCACCTCTCTCACACCCACACAAACAGATACAGCCAAACACTCATACATACACATATTTGACATGCACATAGTGAAAACCACATCCTGCTGATCAAAAATAGGATTCTCATTGACAAACGCTGCTTTCAGACTTTTGCAGTGGAAACGCCTGAAGTTGTGTATTGAAATGAAGATTGTTTACAGCAACGTTGTCAATGGGAAAGAAAAACAGATGTGTTTGCATGAGAATGAAAGCAAGAATGGGACAATTTGGGGGGATTCTCTGCCAAAACTATTCAGAAAATTGCTTCATGATGTCTAGATCCTGGGGCTGTTGTGTGTGTGTGTGTGTGTGTGTGTGTGTGTGTGTGTGTGTGTGTGTGTGTGTGTGTGTGCATGCGTGTGTGTGCGTGTGTGTGCGTGTGTGTGTGAGTGTGTGTACTATGTGCATGCGTGTGAGCGTGCAGACACGTCTTGAGGCAGGTGATTAATCAGTGCAAATGTGTAACTCTGTCCTCGGCCATGAAAGCCTCTCTGTTCTCCGAAAGAAGACTGGTTCATCTCAAAGCGCTGCAGCAGAGCCGGTCTTCTAATCACCTCAGCTCGATTCAATAAACTTTATGAGGGCAATTCATCATGCACTGCCAAAGGAACTGTTGTAATCAGTAATGGTAACATTAATAATACTCTTGTCCAACATGTCTTCTTGCCACTACTTCCCAATTAATACTTCCAACTCTCTCTCTCTCTCTCCAGCTGCTATGAAGAAGTTGCTAAACATCTACCACGCTGCCATCCAGCCAATGGAGCAAGCCTTCAAGTACAATGAGCTCAGGCAGCATGAAGTCACAGGTGAACCAGCTTCCTGTTTGAGATTACCCCTGGATTACACAGCATTATAAGAAGAAGCAGTAGTAAATGGTGAATGGACTGCTCATCGGGACCTAATCTAAATATTAATTCACACACACACACACACACACACACACACTGACGGCACAGCCTTCCGGAGCAATCTTTGTTTCAGGAGCTTAACTGAGGACTCTACCACATCAAACGTTTGTTTGTGTGGGCAAATGTCACAGGTTCTGTCAAGGATTGACAGGCCCACATGGGCAAAGCATTCATGTAAATAGAAAACATAATTTAGACACCATTACTATCCACCAAAAACACATCAACTCTATCAGTTAATACATTTGAGTTGCACAAAAGCAGTGACGCACAAATAAAGTCGTGATTAAGAAGAAATCAAGCCAGGACCCGACATTATTCAAACCAGGCGCACAGAGAAGCACAATAAGGACTCTGTCTGCTGAAAATTAAAGGCAGCGTTGTGTGGGCCAGACTCCCTACAACTTTGTTCCATTGCACTTGTTGAGGGCAGTGAGAGTTATTTATGCTAAGGAGCAGGATGGAGTCTTCAAACTGTGGCGTGTGACTCTGGCACCCCTTGTGGTGCAGAATGGAAAGACGTGTCCTGGGCTGTCAGAGGAGCACTAATGTGTTCATGAAATGTCTGTCCATTTGATTTGGTTATTTTCTGTGCACTTGTGTACATTTATAACCGCAAGATGACAATCAGGGGCGATCACACAACTTTTTAATGTGAGAAGTCCAAGAATATTCATGCAAAATAGTATTCTGAATTTACCCGAGATCAGCTGTAGCTGAATTGTTTTTTCTAAAAGAAAAATATTTTCTTTCTTTCTCTCTCAAACCTTTTCTTTATGTTGATGACTGTAGATGGCGAGATCACCTCTAAGCCCATGGTTTTGTTCCTGGGACCCTGGAGCGTTGGCAAGTCCTCCATGATCAACTACCTGCTGGGTCTTCACGGCACCCCTCAGGAACTCTACACAGGTTCACACTGATCAAACCTATTGTCCTCTTATAACAAGAGTAAACCAGAGTCGTTATGTGTACCACATGTATCAGATAAAAATGAACCAACCAATGAACAAGCTTAACCCACCAGTGCCCATGGTGTTAAGTCCTTCTCCCTCCATCCCTCCACCAGGTGCTGAGCCCACCACCTCAGAGTACACGGTCATAATGAACGGGGAAAAGTTTCGGTCCATAGAGGGCATCGTCATGGCAGCAGACAGCTCTCGGTCCTTCTCTCCCCTTGAGAAGTTTGGCCAAGGCTTCCTGGAGCGGCTGGTGGGCATCGAGATGCCCCACAAGCTGCTGGAGAGGGTCACCTTCGTCGACACACCCGGCATCATTGAAAACCGCAAGCAGCAGGAGAGAGGTGAGTGGCCATTAATGTATCAGGCTTGTTTATAATGCATTTTTAACAAGCAGGTTTATTACGCTTTGTACAGAAAACCAAGAATGCAGACAAATCAAAAGTGTAAAATGAAAGGTTTCCTCATAGCGTATTAGGCTAAAAGGCATTACTTTTGTTCGGTACTACAACATGTGATAATTCTTTAACTAGAAATCTGTAACGCCCATGAAGAACGTGGGTTTTACGTTATTCCTGATACCCAAAACAAATGGCAAAGAAAGCTTTTTGTATGTGAAATGTTGTTGACATTTTGTTGACATGTTTCACAGAGCGAACACATTTTTATTTTCATGTATTGTGTCTCGTCTCTGCTCTGCCTCAGGTTACCCCTACAACGAGGTGTGCCAGTGGTTCATTGATCGAGCAGATCTGATCTTCCAGGTGTTCGACCCCACCAAGCTGGACGTGGGTGGAGAGCTTGAGATGCTCTTCAGGCAGATGAAGGGCCGCGAGTCCCAGATTCGCCTCATCCTCAACAAGGCCGACAGTCTTTCCACCCAGAACCTGATGAGGGTCTACGGGGCCCTGTTCTGGAGTATGGCGCCCCTGATCAATGTCACGGAGCCCCCCCGGGTGTACGTCAGCTCCTTCTGGCCTCAGGACTATGCTGCAGACACCAGCCGAGAGCTGTTCATGAAGGAGGAGACCTCTCTGCTGGACGACCTCAACCAGGCATGATATGGCTCCTTCTTGACTTGTTTTTGTTGACAGTATGATTCGCTGCACAGAAATGGATTGGCTTATCGCATTAAACACCATCCACATGACTACATTTTACAGAGTTCCATACACTTATGAGGTCTCTGAGATTTGATCCTAAAATCAAACTAATTATGGCTAAAACTCACCAAAGACTTGGATTACACATTGTGCCTTATGTCTCTTCTCATGTCTGCCTCTGTCTTCCCCTGCAGGTGATTGAGAACCAAATGGAGAACAAGATCGCATTCATCCGCCAGCATGGCATCCGCGTGCGCATCCACGCCCTGCTGGTTGACCGTTACCTCCAGACCTACTACGACAAGCTGGGCTGGTTTAACGACCCCTACGAGGTGTTCAAAGACATCGTCAACGACCCCGACAAGCACTATATCTTCAAATCCATTCTGGCCAAGACCAACGTCAGCAAGTTTGACCTGCCCAACAAGGAGGCCTACCAGGACTTCTTTGGCGTGAACCCGGTTTCCAGCTTCAAGCAGCTCTCCTCCCACTGCAGCTGGACCGGCGGCTGTCTACTAGAGAAGCTAGAGAGGGCCATCTCGTACGAGCTCCCGGCCCTGCTCAGCAGTGTCGGCAAGGTCGCAGCCACGCCTGCACCAGTGAAGGCTGCACCCGCACCTCCGCCTCCGCTCCCTGGCACCTGTGAGGGTCCCGGATGTGAGGAGAAACCCAAGAATCGCTGGAGGAAGCAGTGAGACCGGAGGCGAGGGGGTGCACGAGGAGGAATAGAGGAGGCAGATGGCGGCAGCAACCAGAGGGTTTCCTGAAATAATCCTCACTGCTGTGGTTTTCAGAACTGAGTATGGAGAGACTGAGCGGGGAGTGGGAAAGAGAGTCGAACATGTGCAAAGATGTACCACGCATACCTGGGTTAGTTTTACAACAATTCTCTGGTACACATTGTCCGAGGACACCCTTCTGGTATTTAGATGGGTAAAAAAAACAAGTAGGAAAAAAATGTAGCAAAAGAGGCTTGAAGTCAACGTTCCATCTGAAGCCATTGCTGTCTGCAAGAAATGTCTGCAGGTGAAACCTACAACAGGAAAAAGCCCCAAGACATCTATTTCCTATGTAACCATCCATGTGGATGAAATCTGAGACTGAATGTGTTCTGGGTTCTCACTGTTTTCAAGTTTGTACATTATTTATTCAAGTTTTCTGCTTCAGAGAAAGATACCGCCAGCGATTGTACCTCTCCAATGTGGTGTCGTCACACGGGGCATTCTGCCACTCTTTTGTCCTCTGTGTTGTTTGCAAAGTCTAAAGATTGCGATTCAAACTACTGTGCTGTGTTTTTACAGTAAAACCAGGGTAGGTCGTCGTTATTGTGTCAGGAAGATTATTTTCAACGGCGGCCCAACCAAATAGAAGGATTGTTCTGGTGTTTTATTGAGCAGGTATTGAACCATATTTAGTCGCTGTACTGCACTGCACTGCACTGCACTGTCCTCTCTTCCCTATTGTACTATACTACATTCGTTATAGAAGCACATTTTATTTCAAAATATCTCAGTGCAGCACTGGAACTGATTTGACTGAATAAAACTACATCATTTAATTGTAGCTTGTATTTTATGCCACCGCGGCCTTCTCAGCCCTCTGAACTGTTGCTAGTCTTACCTCAAAGCGGCTGCATTTCCTTTGAAAATGTAATCTTGTCATTGTTCCTTTAGGTTCGTCATTCTTTTGAGTAAACAACTCAATTAAAAACTGCAGGCTTGGTTTCATTTTTATGGATACAAAGACATGACAGATTAAGTGTCTTCCACTCACACAATGCATAATTGATGCTAAGTCGTTCAGCTGCAAAATGCAGCAAATGGGGATTTGGTAAATAAGGGGCAAATGCAATCTAAAAGCACGAACTCTCATCCTCACAACACACTGCTCTGGATTGGCGAAACTGCACCTTCAGAATAAAATATTGCAGACTAATTTGTTCACACATAACAGCATTGTATGAATGAGAAACATGATTAAATGTGTAAAAGCTGCATAAGCACGCATTAGCCCAACAACCCATTAAACAATACAAATGCTGCTATGTGATGGCGGGTTAATTATCCAGAGCAGTGACTGAAAACAGCCACCAGGAGGCGCCTCAATTATGTGTCAGTCAGACTGACTAGATTTTTAGAAGAAAAAAGGAAGCTTTGTTTCTTTATATCAGTTTTATTTGTAATGCAAGGCAAAGGAGAAAACCGGAGACAATTTCATAAAACGTGGAGAAAAAGAATCTCCACTTTTGCTCCGAGGGTTTTAACAACATACTATTATAACACAGTTCTGTCAGTCATCCATACTCAAACCATATTACATATACATATTCGTATTATTTCTCTGCTGATTAGTTCGTTATGATTACATATTTTTATAATCTCTGTAATAATAAATTAGGTGTCAGCAGTGATTTTTTTCTTGTTTTGCCAAAAAGAGTGTATGTGAGTATTTGACAGCGGTGGTCTGCCTGAAGTTATCTTGGTATTGCTAACATAAACTCTCTCTGGACTGATTCAGTATCAATCAGATACCCTGTGACAATGACTCATTCAAGTATAATATATAGCAGTGATTCTCAAGTGACCTCAGGGGTGGCACTATTCAATATTATCCTTTTACTACAGAGCCAGACACTCCAAGGCATTTTGTAGACAATAGAAACAAATTGCATTATAAATGTAAATAAACGATGTAGAACTGTGTTTGCATGCAACAATACAGTTACACAACACCTGAACAATCAGTTACACCGTGATAGAGAGTGTTTTTTGTCGACCAGAATATCGCAGTAATTCAAACTAAATTTGCGTGAACAAAATAACACACGTATAGACCACATTATGAATACATTCTGGAGCAGCTACATTTAAGAAATTATTCTGAAAACATTTTCCTTCGAAGGCTCTCTCATAATTTGCAGTGTTGACATATTCTGAAATAATCGTACATCCTGTCTCTTTCCATTCATTCCTTTTCCCTTAGTGGGCATAGATAATTGATATCTGGATGGATCATTCTCCAGTTTACCCTCTTTGTTCAGCGTTTAGTTCAGCGTGTGACATTTGGTTGAGCGCGGAGGCCACGATATTGCAGTTGCCTGTTTGAGGTTGTACTCGGTCACAGAGTTGCTTTGAATCAAATGCTACGGTCAGCATGCTAACAATGACCATGCTAACATGCTGATGGTAATGCTTATGATGCTTATCGTGTTAGTTTACTGAACACCAAGTGCAGTTGGGGCTGATGGGAATGCCATTATATGTTTCAGGCAATTGGTTGTAAAACTAAGTATTGGAGAAATACTTTCTCTAGATATATCTCACTCTAACCCAAAATGTAAACCTCAGCAAAAGTCAGAGGGTCCCCAAAGTCCTTAGGGTTCATCCTCTGGGCACCACAAACGAAGGTTCATAGAAGTCCATTGCACAGCTGTTGAAAGATTTAAGTCTAGACCAAAGTGGGGTTTGAGCACAGCAAAACTAAATACTGCTGGTAATACTGCACATGGGCCTTTCAAAAGTAGAACACATTCAAGAAAAAAGACTCACCATTTAATATGAGCTGAGTTAAGCCTATTTGTCACCATATTCTTTGGCAGCTTGCCTCATGGTGCTTCTTTTTAATACTTGGAGGAAAATCTGCAGCTGCCCTGCTGCTGACCCTGAGCTGCAAGGCAAAGAGTTAATTTGTGTTACATGACACCGGGCATGATCACACCTGTGCGTATGTAATAAGGGCTATAATATGGAGGGTGTGTAAATATGGAGGTAATAATACAGTGTATTATCTGTGTTTGCTGAGTTTACAGGCAGTGCCCCCGGGTTTAAGGACCAATGTTAACACAGACTTATCACTGCAGCTTTATCAACTCTTCAAACACACCTCTTGTAAGCTCTTGAACATAAGCACGAAACACACGCCACACACACACACACACACACACACACACACACACACACACACACACGCACACACTCACTGGAATGGTGCACAGGGGCTTATTGCTTTATTGGATTCAAAGTTTAAACATTATTACTTCTTCAAAGGCAAAGGACACACATATATTATTATTCATCGCTGTTCACAATCGCATCACGACACTATCACCAGCTGAAAGTACAATGTGGTCCATAGAAATGCCGATATAGTGACCATTCATGAATACCACCTTGGTTATTTGATAGCCAATGTGCCAACAATAAGACGTATGGTGTCATAGGCCATTGAACAGTAAACCAGCCTCCTTTCTTCCTGATAGCATGTCTATCTTTAATATATTTAGCCTTCGAACTTGAAGGTTTTCCAACTGACTAGCTCCTGTCATACCTCTTTATTTTTCTACATTCAGTGATCTTTTTGCATTGTAGAAATGTTGTGCCCCCTTAAAAACGATTCCTCAATGAGATGCTATGAGAAATACCCCCAGAAAATATGAAAAGTGAATAATATATTACGATAGTAAAATATTATAGGAAATTCAAAATTAATGAATGGTAAAAAAAACAAAAACAACAACTCCAGCTTTTGTTTTTTCTCAATAGATCACATTTCCACAGGTTCACAAAAACACGATTGCTGCTTGATATTTGTTCCTGTTTGGAAGGCTTGTTCCCCTCTGCCTGTGTTTATCTGAGATTAAGAAGTACAACAAATACAACAGCGTGCTTTTATTGGAGACAAAAAAAATAATGTATTAGACTTTATATGTTTCCTTCATATCATACTGAACTATTCAATTCAATTCAGTTTATTTTGTATAGCCCAATATCACAAATTACAAATTTGCCTCAGAGGGCTTTACAATCTGTACACATACGACATTCCTGTCCCAGGACCTCACATCGGATCAGGAAAAACTCCCCAAAAATAACCTTTCACAGGGAAAAAAGGGAAGAAACCTTCAGGAGAGCAACAGAGGAGGACCCCTCTCCCCGGATTGACAGATGCAATAGATGTCATGTGTACAGAATGAACAGCATTTACAAAGTTACATAAACACATTACATGAATATGACAATGTATGTAACTACATTCCACACATATGAATATGGATTGTTTGCACTGTTCCAATACTCAAAACAGCGCTATAGGAAAGATCCAGATCACCTCTCAAATGACCCACATCAAAAAACAAAAAAACTAATAGGAGACAAAAGTTACATATTTTATTTTTAGTTGATGCAGTACACAATATAAGTATGTAACAACACAATGTGCTTCTCTCGTTAAGGCTCCTATAGACAATGTTGCTTGGTGTAATCATGGAAAAGTGACAAATCAGTAGAAGAATTACTGGTGAACACAGTCAATGAGCTTTTATGAGTAATCCAAGTCACGTTTTCGTTTGAAATCTCTCATGTTATTAGAGCCTTATATTAAAGTAACAGGTCCACACTGCTTAAAAGTTTGGTCTGGGTCAATAGGCGACACTAAACTTAACGCACCCCTTATGAATCCGTGTGTATGTGCTGCATTACAGTATGATAATTACTGGGACCCTTGAATGTATATCTAGAAAATAATGTGTATCTCATGTTCTAGGCATGTATTCCACCTGAAACACGTGACCTCTCCTCGAGTGTCCAATGATTCAAAACAAAAACAAGCCATGTTGATAACGCCGCCTGTGACTGTGGTCAATAATGTTCATGAGGTAGTCTGGACGTTGACTCACGGACCGTCAAGTCAGACAACCGGGGCGGGAGGTGACCGGAGGCCAGTCTGCCTTCAAACTAAAGGCGTCACGTGGGTTCCACTTAACGTTAGCTAGCTGCTAGTTTGTAAAGATACGGGGCTTAGATGGGCTGTCGGCCGTTTGCTAACCGGGTTTTAAGAGACGGTGTAAAAATGACTCCAGGGCGGACACCTAGTTCCAGTAAAAAAAAAAAAAATGTAAAAAGTATTGCTCTTATTAAGTCAGCGAAAGGTGTACACACATGGAGGCTCGGCCATGTTTCTATTAGCCGTGAAGACGTTTCTTCCTTGCTCGCATTGACATAGCTAAACTTAAACGACAAGTCAACGTCAACTGGCACGAGCTAACGTGAGCTCTACGTTCAACTGTCGGGACTATTTGTAGCTTCTTGAACCCACTAAAGACAGCGTACGTCATCGGTACGCTCTCCTATCTTCTGCCAGTGTAGAAACATCTACCTGACTAAACCTATTTATTTATCTCGCTTGTAAGGCAAGACCGGAAACCGATTTTCTTTTCTTTTTTAAACCGTGGTTCGCTTGACAGGCTGGTCACATCAACCCCTCACCGCCACAACAGCTGGCGGAGGGTTTCCGACCCAGTCTCAGCGAAGATGGTGGCAGCAGCCGCAGCAACGAGAGTGGAGATGTCACGTTCGCCCCGGTAAGAGACGGAGAGCAGCCTCACAACTCCCGCTGTCGGTCTGTTTTTATTTCGCCCCTAACTCCAGCAGGGAGCGATATACTGGGGAGGGGGAGGGAGGGAAGGGAGGCAACCAGCGGCGGACGGAAGAGGACGCACAGCAGCCAGAGCGCACAGTGTTGTGTTTGTTGGACACATGTATGCCAGCGAAATCTAGTGCTCCCCAGACCTCAGGATTTGGTTGAGATAAGGAGATGGTGACGATTGTGGGGCGTGTTTTTTTTTGATAATCCCACGGAGGAGATAGCGGAGGGGTTTCCTTCATTGCTCTGGGGAGTTTCTACGTCTTTGCTCTTGGGGGAATGCGAGGGGAGGAAATCCAGCCTCAGCTCCAAATAACCAGCGACTCCTAACTGGGTCTCCTCTCCAAACGCAGGAAATACGGCCTGGGAAGAAAAGAAAAAAAGTTTGGTAGCTCTTGGAAACGAGAGGGGCCCTATCGCTGACGTTCTGCACGCGCTTTACGGCGTGATTTATAAGTAGCCCACTACGTTTGTTGGTCGTTGTATTAAGCGCTCCTGTTATTCCGCAGATTGAGTGGATGAAAAGCACACGCTGTTCGTGTTGTTATTGCACGAGTTTTGATCATCACTATTTATAGACCAGCCTGTTCCGACAGAGGCTGTTCCTCGTAGCCAGTATATTTTGCCAACTGCGCGCAACAAGTTGCAGACACTCCCAGCAGAGGCACACCGACACTCATTTGGGCCAGTGGATGGTCTTTTCTGCGCTTCTCTTTTCGGATTACGCGTCTTTGAATAACACATACCCCGACCCCCTCTTTGGAAGACGGAGGGGGAATAAAGGTTGGAGATCCGGAGTGGGAGTTCAGGAAAGGACGGGGCTGGATCCGTGGGAATAGGCCTGCCTGTCAGGCCTCTTATGAACTGGTTCTTGGACTGGACAGGGCTCCCGAATAAACACAGTCTGGACTATTTTCATGGGCCACCGGAATAAAGATGAAAGGAGAATGTATAGGAGCAAGACATGCAAATCCGTAGCACACTGAGCCATGAGAAGGGCTGCAGTGGAAGGTAACGCCGCCTTAATTACAGATCGCACAACTTTTTTCAAACCAACGTAATAAACTGTTTTAAGTCGGCATTGTTTTGTTATGCTAAACAGTTACAGACTTTATGTAAAACGAGAACCGTTTTTTGAGTGAGGACTGTTTATTTTTCAGGAACATATTTTTCTTACACACATGTAATGCTTTATGCTGGAGAATTCATACTGTCCACACCTTTTTTATTTCAGCACTATTAGCTGATCATAACGACACTATTGTGTTGGGTGTTTTTTTTGAAGTGGAGAAAGGAAGCGTAAATGGAGCATTAGCCGCGCATGTTGTGGAGAAAAGAGGGACAGCGTAACTTTTGAAGCCACTCGCTGTGCACAACGCCAACTATTGACAGCCTCGATCTGTATCCGCTCACACAAAGAAGCCCTGGACCCGAATGCTGTCTTTCCACGCAACCACGTTATTTCGGAATGAAGACACATCTGGGGATTTTCCCTGACGCTGTCTGACTTTGTAATGTCAGCAGTATCGAAATATTGCGCACACACACACACACACACACACACACACACACACACACACACACACACACACACGCACACACGCACACGCACACACGCACACACAGAGGAGGTCATTTCCAGCCGTGTGACGTCAACACCGACTTGATGATGGCATACCAAAAAACCGTTGCATCACTAACCAGTCCTTTCCGAGAAGGATGTTCAATTCCGGAGGCAGAAAGAGTGATGGCAGTGTGTTAACCGCAGCTGGAGAGAAAGCCGGGCTCAGACCCAGAGCCTCTTTGTAGAAGGACACGTGTAATGCGAGTACTGACGCAAACCCGGGGTCGGATAATGAACTGCTCAAGAAACTGGAACGGCGCGTCTTGTGTGAGTGAGTGTGCGGGCTGCCGTGTACGTAGCAAAGACGTCTGTGCCGTGCTCACCATTCATGCACTGTGATCATTCCCACAAACACCTTTTGCTCTCTCTCTCCCTCCCCTCTCTGTCTGCGTGCCCGTCACTCTCTCACCGCCACCTCCCCCCTCCTCTCCGTCCCCCATGTGCACGCACGGTGCACCCACGTACCGCGTCTAATTACCTGAGGGCCACCAGAAGACATTATTCAGATTCAAGCCCTCTCCCTGCACCCCTCGTTTCCTCGTCAACATGGCCACTCCGCAACACCACCGGCAGCTTCTCATGCACGGCACGGAAGTGAGCTGCGACTCCAGTGGCGACGGCACCATGACCGTGCGGATCAGCAACAGCGCGCCACACGTGCATCAACATGAGCCACTGAGGTCTGCCAGGAGTGGAGCAGGAGGCTATAGGACTGTGAGTAAAATGAACCCTAACCTCCACAAATACAGTATCTCCTCCAGTTGCAGCTCGGCAGACTCCAGACCGGCTGGGGTCTCCACTTCGAGGGTGCGCAGGAAGGCACCGCCACTGTTCGAACGCTCGGCTGCTCAGTGCTGGGACCCCAAGTTTGACTCCCCCATCCTGGAAGATGCGTGCCAAGAGAGGTGCTTCCCTCAGACACAGCGGCGCTTCCGCTATGTCCTGTTCTACCTGGCAGTGGCAGCTGTACTCTGGGGGGTGTACTTCGGGGCCAATAGTGACCGCTGCAACCCTGTGACCTTCCTGGCACCCACAGCCTCCTTCTTTGTCCTCCTAGTGCTCCTCTTTCTATTCACCTTAACCCAGCCCTACACGTGGCTGTACAACCAAACCTCTTTGCTCCTGATCGCGGTCACCTTCGCCATTACCTTGGCTCCACAGATACAGACTGCCGGCTACACTGAGCTGGAGTGGGCTGGCGGTGGTGGGAACGCCTCATATCCCTCACCAGACAATGTAGCACCACCTCCAACCCCCTGCATCTCCCCCGTGGGCACCTTTTCCCTGTGCATGGAGGTTTTGTTGTTGTTATACAGCGTCCTCCATGTCCGCTTGTATGCCTCTGTGATGCTTGGGCTCCTGTATTCTATATTATTTGAGGCATTAGAATGGCTGCCATTGCTTCAAAAGAGTCATGACACTAGATGGGGGACAGGGTTAACGGGTTCAGGTTCCAATTGGGAAGGAGACACCTTGCGCTGGCTTGGCCCGGCCAAAGCTCTGCTCCATTTGTGTGCCCATGTCATTGGCATCCACCTGTTCATCATGTCAGAGGTGCGTTCCCGCAGCACCTTCCTTAAAGTTGGCCAGGCTATCATGCATGGCAAAGACTTGGAGGTGGAGAAGGCCTTGAAAGAGCGTATGATCCACTCTGTCATGCCGCGGCGAGTTGCAGATGAGTTGATGAAACAAGGTGATGATGAGGGTGGTGGTGAGAACTCTGGCAAGCGTTATTCCTCTGGTGCCTGCTCTGCCTCAGCCGTCTCAATGGGTGGTGGAGGAAGTGGTGGAGCTTCACAAGCCCAAAGTGCCACAAGTGCCAAGAGTTACCCGTACAACAATCACAAGCGCAAGAAGACCTCCATCCCAGGTGGACAGATAATCTTTCGGCCTTTCAATATGAAACGCATGGAGCCTGTCAGCATCCTCTTCGCGGATATTGTGGGTTTCACCAGAATGTCTGCCAATAAGTCGGCACCGGCCTTGGTGGGCCTTCTCAACGATCTGTTTGGACGTTTCGACCATCTCTGTGAACTAACCTGTTGTGAGAAGATCAGCACTCTGGGAGATTGCTACTACTGTGTAGCTGGCTGCCCGGAGCCGAGGCCGGACCACGCCTACTGCTGTGTCGAGATGGGCTTGGGCATGATCCAGGCCATCGAGCAGTTCTGCCAGGAGACACGTGAGACCGTCAACATGCGCGTGGGCGTCCATACGGGCACCGTCCTGTGTGGGATCCTGGGAATAAAGCGCTTCAAGTTTGATGTATGGTCAAATGATGTCAATCTGGCTAACTTGATGGAGCAGCTGGGCGTGGCGGGCAAGGTCCACCTGTCTGAAGCTACTGCCCGATTCCTGGATGACCATTACCAGAGGGAGGACGGGCAGGTGGCAGAGAGAGCCGGACAGAGCGTGGTGGAGAAACTGAAAGGTAAGTGGCTGTTCACATCTCACTTCCTTATGAGTTCTCTACAATAAATTGGAACAATAGTGTGCAGAAGATTTATTATAGGAATTCAAGGTAATCATAAATAGCGAATCCCTGATCTTGAACACTGGTTCTACAAATGAATGCTTATCACCTTTTTAAAGGGGACATTTCATGCTCATTTTCAGGTTCACGCTTACTTACTAAAAAGAAAACATTGTCTCATACTTTCTGTCTGACACGCTCCGGGTTTAGCCCCCGATCCCAACAAAAACCAGTCTGGCCTGATTGCCATGCGAGACAAATATGGTGCACCTTTGCAAAGATACTTCGTCATCCAACCATGGGTGGAGATACTCCGATGTGGGGGTGGGGTGCACTTTAGCACTTGGTCCCCAGGGTTCAGTGGGGCCACTGTATGCCTAGACGACACTGACATATTGTATGTGACTGGTTAGTCCTGTTAAAACGCTATACTGACGGAAGCAGGAGACTGGGCGACACGATTAAGAGATTTGAGCACCAGGAACAGAGACATCATTTATCATTTTACATTCAGAAGCGCTTAATATGAAATCGCAATTGTTTCAGAAATTACCAAACCAATTTCAAATCATTTAAAACGTGTGACAAGAGCAACCAGTATTAAATGCCATTTTGTTGCTCAAGGACATGTAATACTATCTCTATAATGACTTAACTGTCTTCTGCTATCAGTGGTTTTGCATGCATGTTTGGAGCAGCACTCTACAGATTTATTTTGGAGCTCTGTGTTTGAATGACAGAGGCTTGTGTCATTGAGATTAAAACCTTTAATCTGCAAATACACCAAATGGATTTTAAATCCTTGCTGCAGACACATTTTGACAACTTGCATAATATCAATATTAATGATACTGATGGCACAAGGATGCCAAGATCAGTATACATTTGGCATTATACAGCAGAGATGCCTCACACAATAAAGTCGAGATTAAATGAAAAATGCCATTTAACTCTTTAACATCCCCAGTCAAATTTAACAATATATGTAAACAAACATATTTTCTGTATGTGTGTGTGTGTGTATATATATATATATATATACGTAATCTAATTATTTGATTCAATCACTCCTGTAACTGACTCAGTACAGAAGATGAAGACACTTTAACATCTGCTCCACTGGGACTTAAAGGATATTTTATTTGATCATTTAGATAATAAGTTGATCATTTAGAAACACAGATCCGGCCTTCTCTTGTGTTTAGCTGAGCAAACGCTCAGTGCGATGTTTGGTTTCTACCTCTTGACTGTGCTTTAAGCTTGTTGTTGTGGTGGGCCAGAATGTGTGAGCCGGAGATTGCATCTGATAATAGGAGGGCTGACAGGCTTTACTGTTCTGAGGCAGGTATTGTACTGGAGTTCAGTGGATTAAACAGGAGTTCATCATATTGTGCCCACGGCTCATAGGATTGGAATAGTGATGAGCAACTAGACTGACACCTTACCGTGTGTCAAAGATATGGAAAGAAATTTGACTTGACTGCAACTTGTTCAACATCTAGTGCTTATATTATACACCCCCGCACACTCCTAAATACACACACAAACTCGGTCTGTCTCAATACTCTTTGGAGAGCAGCATCAATGGAACTAAACCCTCCAGCGGGGGATTCCTCGTGGGCCTTCTAATATTAGGTCTCTCGCTAAATAGACACGGTCTGTTCTATTGTCAGGCCTTGTGTCCGAGTGTATTGACACTTGGCTCTGAATGGTGCCATCACTCTCTATTTCCAGACTGGCGAACCGTGACGAGAGTGAGATATTGACATGCAGCTTTTGTTGAGGGAGTGAAAAAGGGGGAGAATGGCATCTCGTTTCCTGCTGAAACAGAGACGCACAGTTTCCTGCTCCGAGAGAGAGAGATGACCTTAACTGTTTGCTTCTCTAGCAGTGAGAAAGAGGGGTTGACAAACAATCCACATACCACTTCTTGTTGACTGCTTTGTGTAGGAAATAGAGAGACTGGGGATATTTGTTACGGAGAATAGTTGAAATCAATGAACAAATGATCTTTTGTCGTTGTTTTGTCTCACAACCAGAATACCGTGTGTTTAGTGTTAAGAGAAGGTTAAGGAATTCAGGTGTTATAAATCACGGTGTCTCTTTTCCTTGGCTGACACCGTATATCTTCCCACATGTTTCATTCCTTAGCGCGAGTGATAAAATGAATAATGTGTGATATTTCCTTAATTCCCCACCCTCTTGCAATATGGCCAACATCTTCAGTCATGATCTAGGTCATTTCATAGTATGTTTTCTAGTATCAATAGCTTAATAGTCTACATTAAATAATAACCACATGGTTTTGTATGCTCTGTTGTGAATTAAATACGTGACGAGTTATTGGTTATTACCAGTGTATCACGATATCTATGTATGATTTAATCACAGTATGTTTCCACTGAAAGACGATACATTATCGTATTGACTCCTCGCCCCCTATCGGTCTGTTGGCTCTTCTGTCTTTCTGTCTTTTGTTTCCCCCTCTTTCTCCGCCAGTCTCTCACCTGCCATCCGGCCTTTCCATGTGGTCTGTTGTGTAACGCTGCTTTATTGCTGTTGCTCTCTAATTAAGGATTTGCTCTAGATCCCCCGGCAGGCCGAGGGATCTGCCGCATGTAGCGTGCTTTCAGCCTTTCTCTTCCTGTTAGTCCCTAAATACCCATCACCACGCTTTCCTTTAAGCAACCACTACTAAGCAAACTTGGCTCTGTGACCATGAATTCAGCGAGTTGGTAGTTGATATATGGAAAGGGTTGACGCAGCGGAAATCAATGTCCCACCAAAGAGCAGCATATGAAACATAGACTTTGTAAAGACTGTATGAACTGCCACATCTCACACATCTGCCGTATGTATTGAATTAAACATGAAGGGATGAGTCATACCCCTGTTGACAAATGCATTAACTATGCAGGTATGCAGTGAGGATTTAGAATACCAGGCAAAATAAGCAATATGTTTATGCAGTAAACAAGAAGATGAGAAGTTTATGTTGGATAAAGTTTGAACTGTGCAAACCTCTGAAGTACACAAATACAGTGTATAGTACATACAGTGTGTATTATATGCACTTCAATAGTGTGAATTTGTTCATAAGATTAAACGCAATTGCGCAAACAAAATGTTAAAAGATAAATTACAGTCACTAAAGCAGAACTTGGCTGGCTTCAGATGCCGTGGTCGCTGGATTTGTCTTTTTGAAATCCCTAAAGGAGTCTTAAAAGTCACCAAATACACATGATATTTCAGTCGCAATAAAACTCTAATATATTATTTTCAACAGTTTGTGTCTACCCGTCAAATTCTCAGACGGTAACTCTTTGGTCATCCCAGTGAATGTCACAATCTACTGCACTTCCTTCATCTTCTCTCTCTCTCTGTGTGTGTGTGTGTGTGTGTGTGTGTGTGTGTGTTTGTGTGTGTAGGTTTGGTTGGTGGGTTTTTAAAAGGGCTTTTCATTCAAACACATTAGGACAAGTACGTTTCTCCCACATCTGCGTATTGGATTTCTTCCCTCTCTATCTCGGGTTGTCTCAGCAATTAGCCGTTTTCACTTTTCACTTTTTACTTTCACTTAACGTGCAGTTTCCCCCCCCCATCTTCCTCCCAATGATATCCAGTGAGATTCTGGTATATTTACACCCTCCATTGTCCTGCTTTGCCTTGTACCTGAATCTCACTCTTGTCATCTGTGACTCCCATTCCCTTCTGCTCTTCTCCTGCCTGTATCTGCCAAGTTTATTCCTTTTTTTTTTTTTTAGATGCCCCTTGTTGAGTGTTGTAGCTTTGGGAAATGAGGTTGTGGAGTTTTCATGCATGTTTGTGTGTGTGCATTAGACCGTCTACGTTTTTAGTCACAGCTCAGTATAGTTCAGTATGTTGCAGACTCAAGGTTCAGACCTTGGACTGGTCTAATGGTATCATAGGTTAACACTGGCACCTGGTCAGTTTCAGTCGGTGTGAGTCTGTAAGTGTGTCTGCACGCACCAATGGGTGATTGCTTGCGCGTGTCTTTTTCTTTGTGTGCACATATATACACCTATGTATGCAAACAAAGTATTCTTCCAATGCAGTGTGTTGCTTTGGGAAGTTCCTGGCCTCAGGCTGGTTAGTCTGAGCTAAATCAAACATGTCACTTAAACATGCAGAAGCAAATGGCAGACCAGCCTCAGTGGGTCATGGGCTCTGCCATTCTACACTCTGGCTTTAGCCACGGTTTTCTGGTAAAGGAAACATTTGTACCATCTCATAGAGAAGCATCTCACTTCTATACCACCCCATCAACATTTCCATTGTTCTGTAGCTGGTTGAAAAAGGTGCTTTACATTATAAGAGGCCATAATTTGTCAACGACTTGTTAATAGTTTTTTTTAATTGTCCTAAAATCCTATTCTGCAGATTGGGATCTATTAAAATCCTCTTTTTCATCTTGTTTTTTCCTGTGGAATCAGGGAAATGCATCAACTAGATCACCATAATAGACTGTCTGTAGTTCATTGATCTTACTGCCAAATTTCATGGAAGTACATTCATGAGTTTGGGTGAAATTATGTTGATACTGGGACTTTCAAACTAATGGGTCAAGACAAACAGTAACTTATCTGATGGTGAAGTTTTCCTGGCTCATTGGTGTCATGAAATGTTTATAGATTTTATTCAGGCTGTCTAGGGAAGGTTGTCTGTTTGTCACAAGCACTGCCCCACTTTAGTTTATTCAACGCAGGTCTTTTTCACAAAAGACAAGACCAGGAGTGGCACATTTATTTGTATTGCATTTTTCATCAACAAGGCAATAAGACAAGATATAGAAGAAAAAACGTGTACAATTAATACATCTGAAAAGATCCGTTGGTACTTTTTTAATCTGCCCTTGCACGTTGAAAGCAGTAGCAGAGAAACAGATGGGTATTTCATATTTACTCTCTGCAGCCAAAGTTTCTCAGCCTTTTTCTGCTGATTTAAATGTTATTAAAGAGCAAGAATGAGAGGTGAGCAGGACAGAGTCACAGCAGTTTAGTTGGCTCTCTGCATCATTGTAATTGCCTCTCTTCCTCAGATCTTCGTCACCTTTCGAAGAGAACCTCATCGCTGCATTGGCCATTCAAACAAAGTGTGTGTGTATTTCAGTAAATATCTCCTGTCCTGTGTGCCTGTGTTTTATGTGCGTTTATGCCAGAGCAATGCTCTGTATAAAATTGAGAGGAGACAGTTGCCCTGAGGCCTGTGACCCAACATGGTGTTGTTTCGGCCCTGCTACTTCTACCTCATTGGTTTTCAGCGACGCTGCTTCTACAGGGTTCAAAGGTCAACTGTGATCGCTTAACTCGGTGGTCTCGCAAATGTGTTTCTGTATGTCTCTGTCTGCGTCTGGTTGTCGTCCTGTATGATATCAGAATGAAAAGAAAAAACGGGAGAGCTGAACATTTGAATTCAGAGGAAAGGCCACGACGCAGGAAAGAGCGACAAAAAAACCCTAAAAAGTGTCTTTTGCTGTGGGATCATACATTGTAATTGTTGTAGTGCTAGATTGCTGTTTTGTTTGTTTTCGCACCATTTACACTGTAACTTGTGTATTGACCCTAAGTGTGGCTTTCATCGCTGTGGCAGTCAGTTAAGAAGATTAGAGTTCATGTTTTTTTAATGAATTAATCCTGTCCTTCTTGGGACTTAATATACGGTTAAAAAGCAGTTTTGAAATCCGGCCAGCTTGTCAAATTCCTCTTGTCAGCAGCACTGTTTTCCTACTTGTGTGCGGTAAAGGGATAGGAATCAATTTAATGTAATTCTTTTTTTTACTTTTTTTTTCATTCCCAATGTTTTGGAAATACATTTGACAACGCACACAGCGTTAAGATGACGCTCACATCTGAAAGAAAGATAAAATTCAGCTGAGCAAAAGTAGGAGGTTCAACAGAAAAAAATCGTTATCGATGCTGCTCGGCCTGACTTGCCTGTGCCACACACACACACACACACATTGTGCAGGAATGGACCTACAATAACTCACATAATGTCCTTCTACAATATTATATTAGGTACTTCCTAACCCCATTATCATTAATGCAATACCTGTTCCAGAGAGAGAGAAGACGGCAAGTCTTCCTTCTTCTCTTCCTCATGTTCCTCTTCTGCATCTCTCACCCTCTATCCTAATAGACTAGTAATACCGCTTTATCTCTCTTGGAGGATCTGTGGTGTCAAACAGTCATTCTCCCTCCCACACAGTTGTCTAATCGGCTTTGTTTTTATTCATGTGTCATTCCTATTTCTCAAGAATGTGTTGAGTCAAATGGGTTTGCGTGTGTGTTCAGTGTTGATAAGTGTGCCCAACCCTGTCCTGTCCTAACCTAATTGGATTTGTATTGTGCAAACACATACACTTAATCCTGAACTCGTCTTTCCTGGCAGTTAATGCATTTAGCTATTTTTAGACGAAGTCCGAGTTCATTTCTGTGATGAACTAAATCCAAACGGATGAGTCACCTGCTTGTATTCTATGATTCTTTTTGACAGGTCTGACCAGTCCATCCAGCATGCGTCTATGTTTGTGTGCTATAGAGACCAAACGTTACACATGCTCATGATTGCTTGTCAGTCATTTAATGAAGAATTACATCGCCGTGTTTGGACAAATTGTATTTAACAGACACTAACGTATGATCTCAGAACCAAATGAAACCTTGAAATGAATTACTGGAATGTGACCTGTTACAGGTGGATGCACTCGCTACCTGGTCGCATTTGTTGTTTTATTACAGACAAGGTGACTTGCATTTTCTTCTCTGGCACCACCCTGCAGTATTGGTTTGCCCTTTCAGTGAAATGAGTCAAATAAGTAGCAAATATTTCAACATTAAGATATTAATAGAGCTGGCTTGCATAAACCCTCAATAAAGATCCAATGTTTTTTTGGGGCTTTAAAAAAAATTATTCATAGTGTACTGTACAGAGGCACACAATAAATGTTGGAGCAGTGAGTGGGAGAGAAAGAGGGGGAATGTCATTCAACAAAGGTCTTTGGCTGGATGTGAACCACGGACATTGTGGTTTTGTGGCAAGCAGCAGCTCAGACCACCGGGAGTGGTTTTTTAAACTTTTGCAGCGCTGTCACTTTGGGAAAATGTTTCCTCCCGTTGTGTCACACACACTGCTGGTCATCAGATGATGGATAGTTTTGATAATTCATTTCCTGGGGACCAAGGTCTATGACATGCCTGTCACTGTCACTAACTGAACACCTCATACAGAATGTATGAGTGTCAAACTAGCAGGGGTCAAGAATCAAGTGTGTGTGTGTGTGTGTGTGGTGTGTGTGTGTTGTCTGTGTGTGTGTGTGTGTGTGTGTGTGTTGTGTGTGTGTGTGTTGTCTGTGTGTGTGTGTGTGTGTGTTGTGTGTGTGTGTGTTGTCTGTGTGTGTGTGGGTGGGTCGAGGCCGGCTCATGGCTCTCTGCATTTTTGTGTTTGCACACTGGGCCACATTAATATCTCCTATTTATCTGCTCGTTAATCTGTATTTTGTGTGTATGTCTGAAGTAGACAACTGTTTAAAATTCCACTTTTGCGACAGCTGTATGTGCCAGTGTGGCAACAGCAGCTGGTTGTTTCTAGAGTCCTGTGTGTTTGTGCGTGTGTGTGCGCCAACTCAAGTATGCTGGAGTGGAGCTGTGTTAAACGGCTGTTCTGAATAATACATTCAGAGTGTGGCCTCAAGACTGTTAAAAAATCCATGAGCTTCCTTTGCACTGGTTTATATAGCTAAAGAGCTTATAACAGAGAAAGAAAGAGAGTTAATGGCCAATGGGGGAAAAAGTACGGCCGAGGTTTGGCCAATCACCAGTCTGACTCAGCGGATGTAGACTGTGGGTACGGGCCTGTCATTGGTCGCCCATGTCGGCTGGCATTCTCCTTCCCTTGCATGACTGTAGCCGCGCCATCTGTGTTACAAAGACACCGTCGCTGCATCCTGTGCTTAGCGCCGCCCAAGACGATTGGTTTGAAGAAATACAAACAAGCCAGAGTGTTTTTCTTCTTCCCCCTCCTGTACCAGGATGATAATGTGGGGAGCCAGACTTTTCTTCGCCCTGACACAGCGGTGTGGAATCACAAACGCAATATGTCAAAGCATAAGCAAAGAAAGCGAGACAAACGCACAGAGTCTGTCTTATGGTGGAGTGTGGTTGTACCAGTTTAACTGTTTATTCATACCTTCCCCCATGATGTGTGTGTGACTTCACTGGGAGTCACACACTGTCGTGAATGTCAAGAGGGCAGTTATCGGTTAGCCAAAGTGCCTTACTTGCAAGGTGTGCCGTCTTGCCTCCTTCAATAGATAATTTCCTCTGTTTCTCAGCGTGCCCTTTGGTCTCAAAGAAGTCACATGAAGTTGTTTAGTCCAGTCGGTGGAGACGGTTGACTACAGGGAAGAGTCAGAGGTAGAAAGCTAGTTTCTCCAATTAAGGAGGATTACTGAAATTACTGCTTACAACATCGGCTACAATATGAGCTCTCTTGCATTACATAAGCCTGTAGTAATGTTTGGATCTTCACACGCCTCGAAACAGTTCATGAATTTAAATCTGATTATGCAAATTCTATTTCGTCTCTAGGAAGAAGAAAAAAAGGTGTTGGAGCTGTGTTCTGGTGCGCTCCGGCTGTACACCACCTCTGAACCGTAGTGAGATAAGAAATACGCCCTTTTTAAAGACCTGAAACTCCCCAAAAAAAAAGTAGAGTTTGGAACAAATCTGTTGAGATGTCTGTCTAAAAATGTAAGTACTGGCTTTCAAAAACCTGAATCAGTCAAGTGCTACTATAAACAGCATGTCAAGCTGAGCTGTTCCCTGGTGGTCTGTGGAAAGACTGAGTTGTGTGACATTAGAAAGAAGAACAGAAGAGAGAGAGAGAAGAAGAAGGCAGAAGATGGAGCATGTTTTCTGGTCATGACCCTTTCCCAAGGATTTCCCACAGTCTAGCTTAGGGCAGCAGGGGAGGTATGTGTGGGCGTGTGCGTGTGCACATGCAAGTGTGTGAGTGGTTGACGAATCCACGGCATACAGCAGAATGAATCGCCCCATGCAGTGACTCTGTTACTCAAATGAGACCATCCAATGCAAGTGTGTTTGTGCGACCCTGAAATGGTGCTAAATGAAGAGAATAATAAGTAATAAGTATGCACATGGGTATTCTAATCCCGTGGTGCACTGTTAACCTCCCAGCATGCTTGGAGTTAACATGCGTTTGCTCACGCATGAAACAAAGTGACGTGCCGGTCGTCATTGGCTTCCCCTTTGCAGAGGGAGCAAGGTTGGTCATTTCTTGCTCAAGGACTGTCCTCTGCCACTGAGCGACAGCCGCCCCTAGAGAAACTCTAGGGGCGGCTCTGTGAAGTGAGACACTAAAATGCCTTTTAACAGCTGTGTGTGTGTGTGTGTGTGTGTGTGTGTGTGTGTAGGTGTGTGTGTGTGTAGGGGTGTGTGTGTGCATGCGTGTGATGCAGTGACTGTCAGAGTGTGTCACTGTTCCTGTCCCTGTCATGTGTCCCGCGCACACACTTGTCGGATCTTTTGAGGGAAGAGCCGTTGACAAGCAGATTTTGAATGAATAACATACATAGATATAATACATACAGGATGCATGTATTATTTAACCAATAGTCGGATGCTTTTTGGAAAACAACAGAACGAGAGAGGGGGGTGACTATGAGTTGGGTATCATGATTCCAATTTTGCTTATCAATTTGTTGTTTTGGAATCTTTGTTCAAATTCTTGTTAAAAAACAACCCCATGATGTTTGTATGTACGAGGCAGCCATGGATCTGTAAGTGGTGTTATTTCTCATTGCGTTTCAGACTCTCAAGTCTTTTGAATGGGTTTCAGTTCGAACAAGTTCTGGATACCGTACTGTACCTGCAGGGATGATGTGACAAAGGACTTGTGTTTGTCCCAAACCGAGGAAGTCGTCTGATCTGCTACGCTGCCAACAAAGGCTTTAATAAATCCAAAGAGTATGATTTTTTTTTTTAAAGAGATAAAGGAGTTGGAGCGAGTGAGGAACTAAAATGATGGCACAGAAGAAGGAAGGAAGGGAGGAGGGAGGGATGGATGGATAGATGGACACGAGGGAGGAATGGGAGCGTACTTGAAGGAGGATCGTGCGCGAGCCTCATCCCTCGGTTCCATCAGCGTGTCCAAATATGGAGGCATCTGCTGTTGCACGAGGCCTGTTCTCAAGACCCGCCACTGACCAGGGAGAGAACTGGAGGGGAGAGGGGGAGGGAAAGAAACGAGACAGATGGGAGAAGGTTTAAGTGAAAGAAGATGGCTGAAAAATGAGGGAACAGGACAGCAGAAACAAGACAGAGTAGTGAGATATAAAAATAGTTAGTGAAAGGCTGCGAAAGATATACGGTTTGGCACAACAAAAGAGACGAAGTTGAAGGCGAAGGTTTGTCGTTGAGTAGAAGTTGGACAGTAGGAAGGCCGAGTCTGTGAAAAAGGGAAAACAAGTTGAAGTCTATTTTTAGTGCTGGAGTTGTTTATTTTCTGACTATTCCAAGCAGCTAGATGAAAGTGAAGAATGAGAGAAAGGTTAGATGAATCTCACGGAGAGAAGGGGATGTTAATTTAATTTAATTTTTCTTTTTCTAACTCAGTTTTGAGGTTGACTTGATGCTTAATTAGTTTGAGTAAATGTTGCATTTTAATGTTCCTCTTTGTCTCATGTTGACACACTTTTTCCCTTTTCTGTGTGTTTGGACCAAAGGGGAGCTGGAAATGATTTGGATTATACGCTCGAAAGCCGCCACAAGGTCAAAGGTTATTTGGCAGGAAGTACATAGGAAGGTTTGGGACGGTCCTGTGGGGTTCGCCTGAAATGTCAGCCTGAGTCTAAAACATTCACCCAGACACTCTCTCATGGGGACCGCTGAGCCGGGCCTCTCTCTCTCTGTGTGTGTGTGTGTGTGTGTGTGTGTGTGTGTGTGTGTGTGTGTGTGTGTGTGTGTGTGTGTGTGTGTGTGTGTGTGTGTGTGTGTGTGTGTGTGTGCGTGCGTGCGTGTGTCTGTGTGTGTGCAGTATGTTAGAGGGTCAGAGTGTACAGACATGCAATCAACAAACACTGCAATCATTTATCAGTCAATAAATTGTTAAAAATAACCATCATAAATTCCCGAGCATTAGACTTCTATCTTTTATGATGACGTGAGCTTGAGACGAAGCTTCAAATCCTTACTTTTGAGAAGCTGTCAAATGTTTCCAATTTTTGTTCATTTTAAAAATTGTTAAAGGATCATTTTTCAATTGATGAATTTAGCAGATGTTTCAGCACCAGTGCAATGTGTTTGAGTCTGTATGCGTGGCTGTGTTAGTGAGTTTGGTGTGCTCATAGGAGAGTAATTTTCGGATGTGTGTGTGTGTCTATGGTGTGTGTGGTCTTGTGGTGTACATGTGGAATGTGACGACTCAGCTACGCTTCCTCCCCATTGATGCTTCTGTTCATTCATTCATTCACGTGTATGCACCCTTTATATTTAGTCTTGTGGAAGTGACTGTGCATGTGGTGTGTATGTACGTGCATTTTGTCTAAATTTCTAATAAATGAGGATATGTGGGGCAAAGGCGACAACACTGCAGTGCACTACTTGGATGAGTCATACTTGCAGGGAAGGCCATGTTTGTGTGTGTTCGTTCAGATATGTCACCATCCAATATGTCTCCGACAGGCAGATGCTGCATATTTCCTGGAAAGGGTGTCTTGTGAAGCGCTATGTCCTCTTGGAGGGTGTGGGGTTGCATGTGCTTATCTACACACACACACACACACGATCAACTAAATTAGGCTCCACAAAAATGTAACATTTATTTTCATGTGTACGTTAGTGTTTATTGCAGAAATTTCAGAGCAACACTTGGTACGGACGTTTCTGTTCAAACAATCTGAATCTGACCCAAAAAACTGGACCTGAGCCTGAAATTAGACTTAAATGGATTAAACCTCAGAATAAGTGACCGACAGTTAATAATAATAATAATAATAATACATTTTATTTGGAGGCGCCTTTCAAGTCACCCAAGGTCACCTTACAATAAAATAATACAGGATAAAAGATAAAAGCATGAAAGATAGGAACAACAAGTTACCTCATTGCGCTGCTTCCAATTGTTTTTTTTATGACAAAGCCCCAACAATGTTAGTAATGTCCATGTTTTGCACACGTTGTTGTTATGTTGGGTCCTCAGGTCTGCCATTGTGTATATGACTAGATCTACATACTGTATGGACATTTCTTTGTGTGTGTGTGTGTGTGTGTATTCTAGTTGCAGTTGTAGTAACAGTGGCTGTCCTCAGCTGAACCGCCTCTGCTCCAGCCAGCTGGCCTGAATAAATCAATAAAAACCATTGAGCTGCATTGAGACCTTAAAGTGCTCATGTCAGTTTCTTTCCCAGAGTGCTGCCTTTACAGAGCCTGGAAATGATCAACACACAAATGTGCGGCTGTACACACACCCAAGAGACCGATGTGTTTCAATGACTTTGGCTGCACGAACTCTGTAGTAAAGAATTAGCTCTGTTGTACCCTCAAGCTTGGATAAACTCACAAGACACAGTGGCACTTTATTGTCTAGCATCTAGCTGGCGCTCAGGCACACACACACACACACACACACACACACACACACACACACACACACACACACACACACACGCACACACTCACATCAACCTACTGTGCCGTTGATGGTCGGAAAACAAACATTTTTCACTGGTCTATTATGTCAAACCTCTAAACGCCTTCACAATTCAAGGCCTGTTTTAGAGTATTAGAGCAACCTGTTGATAAAGTTAGAAATCTAAACTGGAAGACGACAAGGAATGTGGGTTATGCGAGGCACGCTAAACTCAGGGACCTTCAGAGTACTCCTGGACTCTTCCTCCCCCTCGCCATCTCTTCGCTGTTCGCCACTCTGCTTTCGCCATCTCCTCTGTATCTGCGTCTCTAACTCGTCAGCATTTTGCCTCCCATGGACATTAGAGTATCTGTCTGTGGTCGACGTATGCCTCCACATCTCTAGCCAGAGTATTTTCTGGCCTTTTACTGACATGAAAGTAAAGAAAAGGATGGAATAACATTTTTTTTATTCAATATATTGCAGTAAATCATTTGAGGTGCTTCTGTGACTTTTGATCTCATCCACCTGCAAACTGCACATAACATATTCATACATAATAATGCCAAATATCTTTATGCAAATCCTTTTTTTATGCATTAAGGACTTTGATGTTTTTTTTTACATAAAGAGTTGTCAGTGGGCTGTGCTGCATAGATTTCATACCTTTCGATTATCTGCCTCTTAGGCCTGTCTCACAGAAGACATTTTGACCTGTCACAATGGGAAAAGCAAAAGGTTTAAATAACTAAATGTATTATACCTGGATTCAAATTTAGCCACTTTAGTTTCAGTGCCCTAGTATTGTTGATACCGGCTCACTGTCACGAGCCAAAGACGTTTATGTTCGACCAGCAGCAACATCAGAGTGAAATGTACGGCGAAGAACGAGAAGACAATGAGCGTAACCGGCAAACGCCATAAACCAACCTCCACAATGCTCAGGAGGGATTGTAATTAACTGTCAACTCGTTTCTCATTTTGTTACTTTACTGCCTTTATGCAAGCCCTGTAAAGACAGAAGTCTTTATAATAACACAAAGGTTGAATATCTTTAAACAATTTGATTTGGCCTGCAAAATCAAGGTTTCTAAGATCTCCTGTGTCGAAAGGATTTAATAAACAAATCGGCACACAATCTTTGTGAAATCCTGTTAATTGACATCTCAATAGTGCTTTAATCAGGGAACTATTTGTAACAGTCATGTCTGAAAAGCACCTTGTGCCAGCCTCACTTTGGCAAGCATAGGCCTCGCTTCACGGGGACATTTAAACAGAACGTAGCCATTTTTATTGTTATTAGTAACACCTGCTTTTCAAAAATGTCTGTTGTGAAAAAGGCCGACTGAATTGCCAACAAGACAAACATTAAGCCTTTAGCTTATTTACCTCTTATGCAATTAAATGTACTGACATTTGATTTTAAGATAATTTCGGGTGCACAACTCTTGCCAGTGTGTGCGTGTGTGTGTGTGTGAGAGAGAGAGAGAGAGAGAGAGAGAGAGAGAGAGAGAGAGAGAGAGAGAGAGAGAGAGAGAGAGAGAGAGAGAGAGAGAGAGAGAGAGAGAGAGAGAGAGAGAGAGAGAGAGAGAGAGAGAGAGAGAGAGAGAGAGAGAGAGAGAGAGAGAGAGAGAGAGAGAGACCTCTGCCAAGTCGACACTGTCCCAGGCCTTGGAACAAGACACACAGTGCTTCCAGACTCCCAAGATGATTTAATTGTGAGTTACAGATTCATAACCAATTTTATTTATGCAGACACAGAAGCAGAAGAGAGATGCCCATTAGTTTCACAGTGGCCAATTTAACCTCTGGTGTATCTTTTTATATTTGCATCTTATGCATCGTAGTCTTATTTCCCATCATTACATCTTAAAAATCCAGAGTCCAACGATTCCCTTGGGCGGTTATTGTGAATAACAGGTTGGAGAAGCTCTGCAGCATTTACTGAAATTGAAAACTAGGAGTTGACGAAATGGCCTACTTATTATTGTTTTATATAAGTTGTTACTCTATAAACATATTTGATTTCTATTACATTGACTCACTAAAAATGTTAAAAGGTGGAGAGAAGAAAAGGTGTAACAAGTATGAGGAGAGTAGAGAGAGGGAGGATCTAAAGAGATGGAGAGATATTAAAACTGCAGTTGCAACCAATCGGAGGAGAGACAGGCAGACAGGGGGGGAGTGAAGTGTGTGTCTGTGTGTGTGTGTGTGTGTGCGTGTGTCTCTGTGTGTGTGTGTGTGTGTGTGTGTGTGTGTGTGTCTGTCGGTTAGATTCACAAAAAATGTTGCAAAAACATTGTGTAGTACACAAATGGACTTATCAACACACACACTCAGCATCAGACTGACGCACATGCTTTCACATATGGGTCGGATGCTCATCAGTCACACTTACACAGGTTGACACATCATCGCATATCTTTCCCTCTTTCTTTTGAATAAGAAACTACATGATGCCGGTTAACATGACTTACAGTCAGGTCATGAGGAGTTTCACTGCACCGATCTTTCTCCATTTGTTTATAAAGCTTTTCTTCACACCATGCGTCAATGATATTGTTATTGTGTCAGAGGTTTTATACTGCCACATGCTCATTAACTCCTGGACCAGGTTCCTTCATGGCCTGGTTACTCCTTCAGTCATCAACGTGCTAACAAGGTCAGCACCTTTCAGCTGTTTGAACATAGAGGCCAGCTATCCAGGTTACTGTGTGTTTGGACAGGCTGATAGTGCTTGGCTAGGGGCCACGGCTCTAATCCACTGTTTGTATATTTCCTTGTTGGCCCCACACTTGTGTGAAGATGGCCAGAGCTCTGCGCTGAGATGCAAACATAGTTGGTGAATTACCACCTTCTTTTCAGTGTGTGGTCAGCAACAAAGATTTTCTGATGATTGTGTGTCTGCAACTAGCCACTATTTTCTCAAGTGAAAAATATTTTCACAAAAGGTCAAAAACAAAGAATGCCTGTCACTCAAAAAGTATCTGTTAATGTGTTACTATGAGGTTTCAAACCAAATTTAGTCTCATCGACATACAACATTGTTTCTTTCATAATGATCTCAAACAGGGAAACACAAGCTACTTTTGGCATATTTGAAGCTATAACCAGCAGGTTAGGAATGTATACCTGAGAATGTAATTTAATCAAAATGACAATCACATATTGTCCTGCAGACTGAGTTATTGTTTCAGCATCAGATTAAACGAATGGAACATGCAGCAATCCTCTCATTAGAGGATGCGTTGCCCAGTAAATGTTTGGCATGAACAAATTGCTTACTACTTTGCGGTGGTCCAGCCTAATGCGTTGTTGAAAGGTTGTGTCACCATCAAGCCTTGATTATCTTTAGGAAAATCTCTTTCGTTGTGCTCATTACAACATTTGGTGGCTAGCAGCTAATAATGCTAACACCCCTAATTGTGCAAACAACGACAACAGTGCTGACATAGCTAACAGTGTCTAGCTTCTGTGAGCGCAGTGCAGAGCGGCGGGCGTGAGCTAACCGTCTGGGCATGCGCACTTACATGCACTAAAAGCATGAGCGGCCCAAATTTAAACATGCAAGGGAGAGTAACTTCATTCTCTGCTCAGGACAACATTACTCCACTATACCTTTACATTAAAAAAATGTGTTGTTTGATGCAATATTAATATTCTGAATATTGCATAGAGAACCAATTATGAAATAAGTTCTGAGCACAGGTCATCTTTTGCTTGTGTTTCTTCTCAGGGCTGAAAACCTACCTGATCTCAGGAAGGAAGTTGGAGCTTGAGCAAGTGGGACTGTCAGGCGGAGATCTGGTCGCGGCCGGCCTGTCCTCCTGTTCTCAGCCCCGCACACCGGACCGCATCTCGGGGGGAGCGCAGGCTGCTGAGCCCCTGCTGTCCCACCAACCTCCAGACAGGATCGGGGTAAGTCAGAAGAAACAAAAAAGTTGAGGGTGGAATATAGAGATGGATTCCTCTACTGTTAATTCTGTTATGGTTTGTGTTGATGATGACGGTTGCACTATTTCACACTGTCTCTGTGGTGGAAACCACAGCAATACCACTCACATTAGCATTCACTTTACAGCAGAGCTGCTGTCCCAACTGAGGGATACTGTGTGCATTCACGCACAAGGGACAGAAGCATAACTTTATTGATTATGTTAGTCTCTGTCTCCTCTGTCAACATTTGTACAGTTAGTTTTGCTGCTTAGATGTCCCCATGCTAGCGTGACATTACCGCATGCATGAAAACATTACGTTTGCAGTCTGTGTGTAGTTTCCCACGTTAAAGCAAAGAGCATCTTTCACTTAATGTTAGCGTCACAGTCGATTAGATAAACGTAGATCAGTCAGTGCCTTTTTATCACGGTGATATTAATGATTACAGACTGTCAAAGTTTGAATAAATACACTATAAAAAACTTATACTAAACTTATGGAATTCTGTACTTTTTACATTAAACATGTATCAGTCCGATTTGTGAGGAAACAATGTCATCTAAGTGCAGGTAGTTCTTTAGCCACAGTGCCCACCCTCATGTAAGTGTTGTTCTATCTCAATCTGCTTCTGTTTGATATGTTTTCAACCTCTCCCATACCGTCCCTTTGTCTCTCTAGCCTCCCTTTGTGCCCCGTAGTGTGATCTTGTCTTCGGGGGCCGAGCAGGGTGAAGATGTTGCTGTGCTGAACGGCTGCCAGGAGGAGCACAAGACCAGCAGTGCCAAGGTACAACACCAGGCACTGCTCAAAGCAGATGTACTGTTTGCTAGCTAGCATCAATATGGGGAAGTACAAATTCAATGAAAAAGAGAAAAGAAATGCGGCAGGGCTGTCACCGGTACCAGGAAATACGTGGCACAGTGTATTTTGTGCAAGAAGTGTTTCAAACTCGGCCCAATGAGAATCAAGGCAGAGGAATCCCACATCCATGCTTTCTCTTTGCTTTTTCTCTATTTTCTGAATCTTGTCCCTCTCTTCTTCTTCTTTCTTCTTCACCTTCTCATCCTGACCCAGTTCATCCCAGGTCACAGTCCCAGAGCAGCCAACGGTCTCCTTAGTACCCCGCTGGAGGACCCGGTGCGAGCCAGCCAGAACTCCCTGTGCGACATGCTTCAGGAGAAAGAGAAGAAGGCGAGCACTAGCACGGGAACTGGCACCAGTCTCGGCATGGCTGGTGGCACTGGGACAGCTGGCACCGGAATGGATCACTCCGCACTGATCCAGCTGCGCACCAAGAACTTCAGAGAAAAGAGTGATGCCCACTTTGTTGACGTTATCAGGGAGGACAGGTAAGAGGTTGACAGTAGAATTTATGAACTGAGTATATTACTCAAGAGTGACGGATTTTCTATGATAAGGGTTATAGGGTGAAGGGATCCATTTGGTCATGAGTAAGATCTCATCTTTATATATTTTAACTGAATTATATGAATGATTACAACGTCTCTATATAATGTTCACTATTTCAAGGTATGTTTCATTTCACATCAGTTATAAATAGCATAAGATAGATACATTCACCCTCACATTTTACGTGTCGTCAGACAACTATGCAAACTCCACACAGAAAGTCATCAGGGTGCTCGTAAAAATAGAAAGCAAATGTTCCACACTTATTGTCATTGGATAACTTGATACCTCTACATTCAAAGGCCAAAGAAAAGGCAGCCAGAGTACGATTGGTGTGTTCTGGTCTGTCCAGACACATTGTACCCAGGGCGAAAACAAACCAGAGTCTGATTCAACTGGACTAAGAAATGCAGGGTTGAAAATGCCCTAAAAACAATGTCACAAGGCAGAAACGGTTGAAATATCCCATCTGCAGAATTTTAACATCCACTCAAAGTAGAGCAGCTGTAAAAGTAGATTCTAAAGTAAACACATTGGAATTTGTTGTTTATTCATTTTCAGAAATATTCAATTTTCTATGGAAAAATATATTCCCTTTTTATTTTGTCTTGTTTCTCTGTGGTTCACAGCCTGATGAAGGACTACTTTTTCAAGCCACCCATCAACAAGATCAGCCTCAACTTCCTTGAGAGTCCTCTGGAAAAGGCGTATCGCAGCAGCTACAAGGAGGAGGTACGCACTGTAACTATAAGACTCATCATTGCCTCACGCGGCACTAACCTTCGACGACTTCTTGGACAAACAATAGTGTTATAACACATCTAGTGGTTTATAGATAGCTTTTGGCCTGCGTCTGACTGTGAATGTTATGCCACATTAGTGCAACACATTGTCACACTCACAGGACCAGTTCCACTTGGCATGCTTTGACCTCACAGGCTTGCAGCCCCCTGCTGTTACACCAGCGTTACTACAGAGCTCTAAAACATTGACATTCAACTCAGTTCATTTCATGCAAGTCGACAGTGATGCTCATTGATGATCCGTCTTTGTGCTTGTGCGTGGCTCAGCTGAAACGGTAACTCATTTGTCCATTAGTTTCAATTTCAATATATGTATACACATAAGTAAAATAAGAAAAATCCAACTCAAATCCAACTTTCAAACTGCATTTAGTGAAGTTTAACTAAACAAACAAACAAAGAAACTATATTGAAAAGCATTTGAAATTTAAATGGTTTCCTCCACACACTGACATAAAGCTTTCTTTACACAACCGCCTTTCATCATGGTAGTTATTTACTATGATAACTTTATAACCACACAATACATAACTACCTAGATTTAGTTTAATTTGTTTGTTTATTTTTTACTCTTTCAAAGCTAAGTAAGGGAGACGACAGACAAGATAAGCATGCATATGTACTCCCAAGCTTGTACTACTGCATACCTAATACTAAAAAACAACAGAATTATGTTTTTGTGGTTTATTGTGTATGCATTGGATACTCATCATATTCAGTATTTAACAAATGTTTAAAATGTAATTCATAAATAAAGAAATTAATTAATTCAAACTGCAGTTTTATCTTAAGTAGACACTCAAATGATGGTGAAACACCGGTGTCTGCTGCATGCATGATTTCTCTGGAAATAGCTTCTGATCTCCTCAGTTTCCCAATCCTCTTCCTCTCCAGGTGAAGAACCTGGTGCAAGTGCAGACATTCGCGAGCTCCACCTTCAGCTCCTTTCTGGATGTTTTTCTCAGCTGTTTTGTCTTCCTGGCCCTGACACTGGCCTGTTTCCTTCCACCTCTGGTGAGCCCAGACACTGTGGGCCCTCCAGCTCCCGCTGCCCTGGCCCTGGCTCCCCTGGCCGGCCTGTTGGAGCTGGCCTCCCTGGTGCTCTCCATACGGTGAGGAGGCTGTGCCTATGGGTGTGGAATTATTTTCCTGGCAGGATGGAAAAGCGTCTGAAATGTGATTTAAGCTGTTGTGTTGTCAGTGCTGTGCCATCAGGGCGCAGTGATATCGAAGTGTTTGTTACCAAATAGGATTCAGATAGAAATACTCGGATCATCCGTTGATCTTCCACATTATGGGGCCCATAGAGCAACCTTGAGTAATCTCAAACCATGGCAGGACTCGATAAATAGAACTGTTCCCCTGCGTATTCATAAATTTTAATAATTTAAGAGGATCAGATGAGCGATCAAACTTTCATTCAGCACTAATTTGCTGTATTTCATGTTTTCATGTCTGTAGTTTATAATATAGTTCACCCAATTATAAATGTCTCTCTTTATTTGTATAGCACTTTTCATACTAACATTTATAACACACAAAAACATTACAATTACTGAAAGCAGTTATTAAAGTAAATTGTGAAAGAAAATACTCATAGCCCCACATCAATAATCTACAATACATACATTTGAAAGCAACATGGCTTACAGGGACTGGTAGAGGGAGAGTGAAATGTTCCATTATGTGGATCTCTAAATTGGAGGACATTATTATTTTGGGTGGGTGGTTGATCTCTAATATTTATCTCTATATATCTTTATATGTATCGCACACATTACGCCATGTTGTGAATTTAATTCAAGGTAAGTATACCTTGTGTTACGCTCATCTGACAGAGATCATAAAGTACAGCGCAATAACAAAACCAATGGAGAGCTGATGAACCAGCGCCACACATCATGTGGTAGACGTCGCTTTCAGATGCAGGCCTCGAGGCAACGATGTCTCATTTAAAATGCCTGTTGTCTCGGCTCCTCTCTTCTTGCTTCTCTTCCTCGCAAAGAAAGGAATCAAGTAAGCATATTGAAAAGCCCCCGGTATGTGTTGGGCCTCAGTGGCACAGCATTGAAAACCACTGTTTGACCATCCCATTGCACCACAACTCTCCACTGAAACCAGTCTCTGGCTCCCACACCACAATCGATTAACTTCCCATGTCAGATATGATTGGCTCTGGTTCATTGTTTGTGAAGGACCAGTATTGGCTCATTACGGCACATTACGTCCTGGTAGCAGGTGGAGTTCCACACCAAAATAAATACGTGGGGCATCCAGTTGTTCAAGTGCTTAAAATGGATTGTATGGATCTTTTTTATTTTGTTGTGTGTTTAATGGGTGTGGAGAAAATTGAAAAGGAATTCATTCATACTTATTGCTTTATGTAAAAAAGGCAATACATCTTCTAGTTGGGACTTGGGACAGCATATTTATGTTTTAATAATGTGTCTTAATAAAGGACTAGGGGTGGAGTCATACAGGGAACGATAATATGTTTTCCTTTACTTTACTGTTTTGTGTGTGACTGTTTTGTTCCTTCAAGATTTTGTTGATTCTTATTTTGGTATCATTATTTATTCAGAATGAACTGCTAATGCTGCTGGAAAGTCATTGTTTGTCTCCACCTAACACACTGCCCTCCTCTCCTCTGCAGTATGGCCTTCTATCTGGAGAAGGTGATGAACTGTACCCGCTCCCTGCTCCTGGTGGTCTCTGGCTGGGTCCCCCGTCATGCGATTGGGGCGGTGTTAGTCTCCCTTCCTGCCATCTCCGTCTTGTCCCACCTCACCTGCAGCGTCCACTTGCCCCTCCAGGTAAACATGCCTGTGTGTGCGCGCGCGTGTGTGTGTGTGTGTGTGCTTGTGTGCGTGTGTTAGAGTCAAAGAGTAAACACTGTCCTGAAAGTGGGCACTCAGAGTCTGTGTGTGTCTGAGGAATTCTGGAGAAATGGGCTTCATATCACACTGTTGGCAGTTTGCTTGATGACCAGTGCTGTGCCATATTTACAATGAAACAATTAGTTAAATAATAGATAGACATTTAAGAGAATTAACTATAATGATTCTAAGATGGTAAGTTCAAATATCCAACATATGCTGTTGCACTACATCTCTCTCTCTCTGTTCCTTACTAATATTTAACAATATTGCTGCTCCAGCTGTTAAGGCTTCAACCACTATCACCATTAGTACTAGTCCTGCAGCTGATTTAACTAACTACTAAAATGATTTGCCCTCACTGACTGAAGCCAAAATAAGCAGAGAGGAGTCGGCAGTTTAAAATCTTGCCCATGGTGGGTTGAAGCCAGAGATCCTCGGAGGCCAGCAGAGCCAGCAGGCTTCAGGAGGCTTCGCCTGTGGACCTTGGCACCAGAAATATTGACCTTTCTTCCTCTCCGAGTCCTGCATGTGAGAAGATTGAGAGCAGCCATACTTCAGAGCGTTATTTGTGCTGTTTTGATTAAAGGCCATCTGTATAAGTTTGATCCTCTCTTTCCAGCTCTGAGCCAACGGCTGCTTGCAAGATGTGTGGTGTTTTGAGATCTTGTTTTTCAGGGATTTCAACACCCCATTTCTCTCTCCATTCCTCTCCCCGCCTGCTCAGTTTCACCCCTCCACTCTCCCAATCTCTTCGGGGGCTTGCAGATCAAAGTGGTAGTCTCACGCAGGGTTGTTAATTAGACATGCAGTTTTCAGGAATGTAATGTCTTTGAAGCTCTGAATGTGTTCATATTGCAGTTAACATCTACATTTTATGTACCAGTTGCAGAACGAAGTCAAGCAAAATAGGGCTGAACAATTAATCAAAATGGCCTACTGCAGTTTGTTAAATCACTTTAATGACGAGGTTCTTTTCTCCAGGTGACCATGTTCCTGTGCTGTGCCACCATCCTGGCAATCATCCAGTATTGTAACTTCTGCCAGCTAAGTTTTTGGATGCGCTCAGTCCTGGCCACTGCTACAGGGGTCGCCCTGCTTCTGTTGCTGTACAGCCCTGTGCACAGGTACAGGTGAGCATGTGTTATTTGCAGCACGCACGCACAGACACACACATTGTGCAGGAATAGACCTACAATAACTCACATAATGTCCTTGTACAATATTATATTAGGTACTTCCTAACCCCATTATCATTAATGCAATGTGTGTTCCAGAGAGAGAGAAGACGGCTAGTCTTCCTTCTTCTTTTCCTCATATTCCTCTTCTGCATCTCTCACCCTCTATCCTAATAGACTAGTAATAAGTCAACACAGGCTGTACATATTCACAGACATACATGGTTATACTATATGCACTAGGTGTGGCATCTCGCATTTCATTAAAGACGTCATACAAGATTTCAGTGAAATATGTAAGCACTGATCATCACAAAAAGTGTCAAAGAAATCAATGTATGCAGTTTATGTAAGCAGCATGTAAGTGAAACTAGGAATTAAGAACTCAATGTGAACACAGAAATGTAAAGCTTTGTGTTTTTTCATTTATAAATAAATAATAATTCAGTACATTATACAATCCTCATCTGCGTCTGTGCTTGATAGATTAGTTTTA
Source organism: Cyclopterus lumpus (assembly GCF_009769545.1). Classification (NCBI taxonomy): domain Eukaryota; kingdom Metazoa; phylum Chordata; class Actinopteri; order Perciformes; family Cyclopteridae; genus Cyclopterus; species Cyclopterus lumpus. The sequence goes on along the minus strand of NC_046966.1, from coordinate 9,620,383 downwards.
TTCATATATTAATTCATTATTCTCAAACATTGTAATTTCTATTTAATATGATCTGCATTATGTTCGTTCATGTGGTGCATGTGACCGTTCCTTTCTTCTGACTGACACCACTCTTGTCGTCTTTCAGCTCCGGTAATAACAGCTTGCCAGTTCATGGGTGAGTGTCTCGATGATGGATGAGTGACATTTGAAGGGTCAACAAGCGACGGCTTGCTTTCCATATATTTTATAACTGCAGCTCTGTCTTGACTCAATGTCTTTACTCACCTATACCCCTCTCTCTCTCTTCCTCTGTCTCCCCCTGGGGGCACCAGCAGTAATGGCTGCTAAATGTCACTAGGGTGGAATTGACTCATATAGCCACATGTTAGCTGACTACACTATAGAGGAGGAGAGAGGCCTGGAAAAGACTCTTTTCCTTTTCTTTTTTTCCTTATCAGATAGCATTTTGATTGGCAGCTACTTCTTAAGGCTTACAGGATAAAACTCTGCTTGAATCATACTTGAGCACACTGCTGTTCAAAATAATGTTATGAGCCAATGTTGCAGTCTTCAGGTATTGTTCAGCTTTTACCAGCAGGGAACATCTGAGGTGGGTTTCTAAGGACACACAACCCTTCAAACCGTTCTTAGTACGCTTAGTACGTAGTATGTGTGTTAATTGCCAAATAATTTGGTTACAATGTGTATATTGTTTAAAGTAAATCTTCAGATCACAAATCAACTGACATATCAAACTACACTTCTCAGTACTTCATCTTGCTTTGTAAATGAAGAAGATGATGCAGTGTTTTTTATCTGGGTAGAATATATAATACACAGATAATTGTATCCCTCATGTAGTTCAGATGGTGATTTTCCACATCTCCCACAATGCTTTTTGACAACAACCCAAGATGAACATGTAGCTATGGAGTCAGCGTGTTGTGAGTATTCAATGTGATTTATTGAAGCCAGTGGAGAAACCAATATTTCTGCCTCCGCTATGATAAATTTGAACATCGCGGTAAAATTGCAAGGATTAAAGTACAATCTTGCTTAATGATTTTGAGGGACTGACTCCAAAAATCCTGTTATCAAACCAAGGACGCATTAGAAATATGTTCATCTTCATACGGCACCTCACAACAAGCCGGTGCAGGAGATGCACGGTGGAACATCAGCAGCTGTTGTTTAACAGTCTGCGTGGAATTCTCCAGCCTCCATTTCATCTCTCTGATCAATCCTGTGAACCGTTTTCCGATGTCTGCTATTCCTATGTTCATCTTGAACCACTCTTACTTTTCTTCTGTTGTCTCCGAATTCTCACTCAGACTGAACATCTCCACATCCAGTGATGGTGATTCAGCATTGGTCACCCCTGAACCTCCCCCGCGACCTCTTGACCTTCTGGTCCCAGAGGCTGTCCTGGCCTTCTTCCTGCTTCTTCTCCTGGTCTGGTTCCTGAACCGTGAGTTCGAGGTCAGCTACCGTCTCCATTACCATGGCAATGTGGAGGCTGACAAACACCGCTTCAAGATCCAGACGATGCGAGACCAGGCTGAGTGGTTACTGGGCAACATCATCCCCATCCATGTCGCTGACCAGCTCAAGGTTATTTTTTTAAAACCTAATGCCTACTTCATATATTTGTTTTGCTTGTTTTGTAATCCAGAGCATAACTTTTTTAAATGAAGAAGATGAATGATAAAAATGAGAAACCTTGTTGCATTACTGTCATCATGAATATAAGCACATTTTAACATTCAACATATTTCGACACATTTCATTGTTTCCTCAGGTGACCCAGAGCTACTCCAAGAATCACGACACTGTGGGCGTGATCTTTGCCAGTATTGTAAACTTCAGTGAGTTCTATGAAGAGAGCTACGAGGGTGGAAAAGAGTGCTACCGTGTTCTCAATGAGCTAATTGGAGACTTTGACGAGCTCCTTCGCAGACCCGAATTCAAAAGCGTGGAAAAGATCAAAACAATTGGTGCCACCTACATGGCTGCATCCGGACTGAATGTCCGGCAGTTGGCTGAGAATGATGACGACTCTCCACACGCTCACCTGAGGGCCCTTTTCAACTTTGCCCTGGAGATGATGGGCGTCCTGGACGACTTCAACAAGAACATGCTGGGCTTTGGTTTCAAGCTCCGTATTGGGTTTAACCACGGGCCGCTGACAGCTGGAGTGATCGGCACCACTAAACTGCTCTATGACATCTGGGGTGACACGGTTAACATTGCCAGCCGCATGGACTCCACCGGGGTGGAGTGTCGGGTGCAGGTGAGCGAGGAGAGCCATGCTGTGCTCAGTGCCATGGGCTTAGAGTTTGACTATAGAGGTACAGTTAATGTTAAGGGCAAAGGTCAAATGAGGACCTTTCTGTACCCCAAAAGTGGGGAAAGTATATATCAAGATCAAACGGAGCTGGGCGCCAGCCTCGGACACTCTTCCACGGCATCGACAGTCAATGCGACTTCGGGATCTGTTGCCCATGCAGCACCTCTTCCTCCCTCTTCTTCCTCCCACCTTTCCACACTCACTCCTCAACCACAAAGTGCTGTAAGGCCTTCACGAGCAGGGCCTGAGCCTGTCCAAGCAAAGTCCACAGAGGTGAGGGAGGAGGGATATAGGGACCCTCCACACCTCCCTGGGCAGTCCCCTGCCACAGACCTTCACCTCGCCCCCCACTCTGAACTGGGCCCGGAGCCTAGTGCTGCACAAGAGCCCTCCCAGGTGCAGCCAGCTCCTCTCGCACTTCAAGAGGAGGAGGACGAGGAAGAGGTGGAGGCCAACGAGCTATCAAAACTCAACGAGGAGTTTTATGCTCGTCTCTGATCCCTTCTCTCCTCTTCCTGTGACTTCTGTCCCCCTGCTGCCTCAGCTGCTGTCTGACTCTCCGGGACCGATTGCAAGAGCGGGCAGGATGTCCCTTTCTTGAGGCATAGTTGGATGACGCAGAGGGAGTTGGTCACTCTGACACAAACAGTGGCTATAAAAGAAATGGCTCCTCATGTCTTTGATGGTAATGTTGCCTAAGTGCTGGGGTGGGTTAGACCTGTGTTGAGCACAGCAGTGTATTAGGGGAGAAGGCTGAAAAGGATTCAGAGGGAAGGAAGACTGTCGGTGTTGTTCTTGGTTTTTTTTTAAATTCATTTTTGTTATTAAGTGCCTTCAGGACTAGAACAGTGAATGAACAAATATAAATTACTGAACAAAGTTTTAACAAGTTTAGGAAAAGGAACATGCTGTGGTTTCTTACTCCATGCTTTTGTTTTCAATGCAAGTATTTCTTTAAAATATATATATATATATATATATATATATATATATATATATATATATATATATATATATTGTTGTGCCATATCATTTGTTTTAACTTGATCAAAGTCTTGACCTTACTTAAGGGACAATTATTTTAGATTCTATATAAGGGCCAGTGCAGCATGATGGGCTGAGCAGGGAACTATGGGAAGAATGAGGGAATCACATGAAGCAGTGTTAATTTATGTATTCAGCTTTGACTTGAGGGCTTAATACAGTATTAATTTGTGCTAGAGTCTCAGTAAAAGAGACACGCTTCAAGGCACGCTGCATAGATATTAGTTTGTGTAGTAGCTAAATGCACATTTTAAGCACAGGTCTTGCACAGTGTTTTCTCGACCACTTTGTATTTGGAAGATATTACCATGAAGTGGCTATTCAAATGGTTGCTAATGTCTTTGATGGTAATGTTGAAATAGCTTTTAAGAACATTTAAACAGAGATCTTGTCTGTCGCAACGAGTACAAGCAAAAGCACAAAAACAAATGGGATAAGGGAATTTAGATTTGGAAGAAATGGGGGTTTTAAAAAGGGAGATCATCACCAAAGCAGGAAGGCACTTTAAATATACTTAAAGTGATACTCCATACAAGAGACCAGCATGGCGCTCCTGGGCCCTGTAGTTTTTAGAAAATGTTTCTCAAACAGGAATAAGTGGTTCGTTTGTTGGGGTCTGTATTCAGAGGCTAGTGTGGTGATAGTCAATATTTTCAGCAGCAGGATGGTGAATGCGGCGTTGACTCAACATGAAAATACAGCGTCCATTTGTGTTGTATTGAAAGAAAATGGCACCCAGTGCTCATTGATGTGTTTTGTTAGTTTTTGGTCAACAACAGAGCTCGAAGGCACAGAGGGATAAGATCTATCAGACGATACTTGTTCCTTCGATCAATTCATTGTTGCTTTTGGTCTTTTCGTGGAAGTTGTTCACCAAAAGACAAACGCACCGGATTTGTGGTGGCCAGCAGAGGGGTGAGAGTTTGATACTCAAAAGGTTTTGAGTGGAGTGTCACGGGAAGTGGGACTGTGATGGGCAATCACGGGGAAGTTATTGATGGATGATAGGGTGGTCCACATTGCCGTTGGTTAAAGTGTCGAATCACAGATCAACCACAGTTACAACAGTAATGTATTTAAAACCTCACACTCAAATTTAGCTCCAATCGTTGCCTTCGTCGCCAAAATAAAAAACAGACATTGGTCAGTCCATCACTATAGATGTATTCAATACTGTTGTCTGCCTTTAGCTGTGTGATGTGCAGTTGAAGGGGTGGGACTTTTAACTTCATCCAGTCACAGCCTATATATGGAGGGGGCCCTCTACTGTATCAATTGACCTAAATTGCCACTTTAATTGAGTGATCTATAGGTGCAGTGCAACCTAAACTAGCTGAATGTTTTGTGGTGCCTAAAAAGTACGACTGTATCTTGGTTTTCAGAACGTTTTTTATCATGCTGTTTTCATAACGAGGATAGATTATGATTGTACGCTTGAGGAAATGATGCCCGTTGTGCAGGTTTTTCTGCATTTTATTTTTTTTGACAAATTCCATCTTTTTTTCAGTCTGTCGGTTGCCTGGAACAGTTTGGTGGTGGTGTTCTCATCGAAAAGCTGGCACCTCTGTAGTCCTCTTTGCTCTTTACTCACTTCTTGTTTTTTTCTTTACTCCTGAGAGCGCTTGTTTCCCCTCTGTACTTTGGGTGTATGTGTGCAAGAAAGATATTACATTTCTACACAAGTCAATAACACAATTAGAGATCACTGTCGTCGGATGCAAAAGGAAATCAATCCACTATATGGCCACTGTTAAACTGTTATTTGCTGTTGCTACCTGATCTCTAGAGGAAAGTCACACACTTAGTTGCGTTCTTTAAAATGGAGAAAAGAAAGCTCTAAAATTGGAAATTTAATCCTGCAAACACAAATCACCGCCACCTCTTTTAGAGACGGGTCAACATTTGGGCTTAATATTCTTACCTTTTAGAAGCTATGGCCACTCAGAGATAAGGAGGAACCATCAATAATTATGTAGCTGTCTCCATCTATAGCATATAAGGTGTTTTTGTTTTGTTTACCCCTACCATTGTGCACTCTAAACATACACACCCGGTGCCTTTTGAATGAGGAATATGTTTCGTCAGCATGTGTGAGCTGTGATTATTTGTGTCAAATAATCATAACATTAGTAGCATAAATGCATTAAAATCCAAGGAAGTTTCTCCGGAAACCGTCACTCTAAATCAGGACCCACACGTTTCTGCACAAAATCTGCTTTGTTGCCACAAATCCTTGTCATTGCTTTTAAAATATTCTTCTAACGGACATGTTACTAATTTAATGCAAATTCTCAACACGCTCAAGTTTGCCAAACCTAATAAACCATACCACACAAACTTCTGGAAACAGACATCAATATCAGGTATCAGTTTGGAATGAAAGTTCTGTGATTTTTCCCCAGACAATTTGCCAGATGCCCCTTCGGCCTCACCTCGTTAGTTAATCCGTGGTGACGTTCAGGACGTGTCGCTAAAGCCCGAGCTTGCACAGCAGATAGAAACTAGCCATTGTAGATTAAAGACGTGGGGCTCCACCTGTTGATGGGCACACCACCTCTCCAGTAGTGCACATCTGTACACATGCATGAATAAAATATTAAAGTGAACACTGCTGGCTCTGTTATCTGTGATACAGGGTGGGGGACGAATGGGCAGTTTTCTTTGTTGCCAGACACACAACATGTTCAGTCTATCATTCTTTTTTTGTTTCATTTCAATATCATTATGTCCACACTTATGTTGAACAAGAAGCATGTACTGCCAGCAAGAGGGATTCTTCAAATCACTAAGCTTTGCTCATTTAAGGTTACTTGGATTGTATCCTTCTCTGACAGTGTATTGATGATGTTTGTATGATAATAATTGTTTTAGTTTTGGCCGAGGGAAAGAAGTGTCTTTAGAGGTCCAGCGCTCCAGTTAAAAAAATGCAGAAAACCGCCTTGTGCATCGAGGGGAGGTTAATGGCATTCAGTCATCCCTTTTTGTTTAAGAAATGTAAATCTGCTTTGTGACAGAAAAATAAGGGCGAGTGTTTTATTAGCACTTGTGAAAATCATCACAGCAAAACCGCATTGCCTAATCACTCCTTTAAATGGTGACAGCCCCACTTTTTAAAAATGATAAATTCAACCCGTGTATTACATTATACTGGGACAAAAGTTAGATGGTTGTTTGATTTACATTTTTGTGTATTTGTGTTACTTTCATGAATGAGATGTATAATGTATGTTTTTGTGCACATTACCCATGTATCATTTATCAACACATGATCGTTATCTGTACACATTTGCACAAAGCACTCAGTGTTTGTACATATGCAGTTATTTTATGTCTCATATGATTTTTTTTTTATACATGTGCATGTGTCAGATTTTGCCGGAAAACAATGAAAAGGCGACACTTATTATCAAATTGGTTCAATGTGTGTCTGTTTGAGTGGGAGTGATATAACTGTATTGCTCTTTGTTTCAGTATGAGAGAAATAAATCTCCAAGCAGAAAACAGTTGAGTGCACTGGTGAAGTATAATATGGAGATGAATCCATGTTAAACCATAGCCTGATAATCAGACTGAATTGCAATTTAGTTTTAAATTGCTGAGTAAATCAGAGATTTGGGCAGTCGGGCTATATTCACACAGTTTGGCCAAGTTTAGGAAAGAAGGTCCCACACCTTTGTCCCACATCTTTGATCAGCCAGCTGATGACACAATTAAGTTAATAATAAAATAACTTGCAACACATGACAAAATGTATGTGCAACAGTATTTTGTTTGGACATTTTATTTAATATAGAGTTTGATATGAATAACTTGAATGTACTTGTAAAATGACTTTAAACGTATGATCTGATTCGTAAACGGTGCTGTGGCGCCCCCAGCGGTTAACATGCGCAGTGTTTTCACGTAGGGCGTGATTGCGCGGCCCCTCCCCCTCCACAGACGATCTGTAAAAGAAAAAAAAAAACTTTTTTGTATCGAAGGAATCAACAGCCGCCATCTTGTCGTGGCTCGGAATTAGGATTTCGGTCCAACACTGGTTTTTACGTAGAAAATCGAGCATCCTTACCGCGATATGACAGCGTCCTTCCCCAGAAAACGAAATCTTAACATCGCCTCGGAGACATTTTGTGCGAAAAAACAGGACTAGGATCGGCGGTCGTCGGGCAAAAAAGCTCCCTATATCTGATTTCCCCTTCAGAGTGCGGCGATTCAGCCCCTGACGCCGTTCAGGAGCCGTAGTGTTTACCGCGAGGCGAGCGGAGACCTGGTCGCGACTTTCGAGGTGATTTGCAAAAACACGGCATTTTTATGCAATTGTGCATTTTGCGGAGCTTCGCGCGATTTTTGCATGAAGAAATTTGACGTCACGCAAAAATGGGTACTTCGAACATCTAGAAATTACGACCTTTCCCCAGGAATGCAGCAGCTCACCTGCTTTTATTAGACATTCACTTGGTATTTCGATTTTTTTTACATGGGGGATATTTTATTTTGGGGTATTTAACGATAATAATGTGGGTGTTGGGTGTTGGATTATCATGGGGTGAATGGCGGTGGCGAAGCGGGGCGCTGTTGCATCTCTTTTGAAAGACACTCGGCGGAGCAGCAGCTAACAGTTAATTTAGCTGGTAGCAGGCAATTAGCTAACCGTAGCTAGTAGCCAGTTAGCTCACGTTAGCAGCTTGCTAATGTGTTAACCGGGAAGGTTCGGGTTGATTTAAAACAACTTGCCTGGCATAAAGTAATCAGAAATCATCAACTTAAGCGACCATCCGGACCAGAGAACAACTATGGCTGAAAACCTGCTGGACGTCGGACCTCCCAACTCTAAGCGGCCGAAACTGAATTCACCTGCCCTGTTGGCGTCTGATGGACCAGGTAAAGGCCTCAACACTGCCTGCACAATGATACAACACTAACATATTGGGGAGACACACGCACACACACCTAACATTGCCTTGAGAGTTGGCATCTTAACCGTTTTGACGACCCACATTGTGAAGTCCCCAGGTCAGCTCGGTGTGCTGTCCCGTTGGTTGGCGGTAGTTAGTGACTGGTTTTACTGCAGTGTTGTGGTTTGGTTCTGTGGTGCGCGTGTAACTGCAAGGACACTCGCTAGCCAGTTTATTGGGTAAGCCGTGTGCTAATGCAGTGCTTATTACAGTCCTGCAATAGATCACACATCCACGAGGTAACGTTGAACCGCGATAAAATATGACGGCACCAAACACGAGAGTTTACAAAATGACCTCAGTTAAAGCAACGCCTCTCTGAAACGGTAAAAGAAAAAAGACATGGTTGAAGAATGTAAAGTTGCATGTTTTGCAGCGCGTATGCATTACATTACACTACACTAGTTTTAACTGGGGGGTTTCACACCGACAACTGAGTTTATGGATGTTGGCAAATAGTGTTTCTAATATCCGCTTGACTCTGTTACTACACAGCAGTGAACCACTTTATATAGGAAACTGAAACGTTGGTTATAATTTCCATCATAGATCTAATGGCTTTTTGGAGTCGGTGGTATTTTGCACCCAGATTCTCTTGCAATCTCAAATAATGCAATCTTATGTCAAGATCGGATGCCGTGTCAATTCATGACATGCTGCTCATCTTGAAAGAAATCCAATGTAGCGAAGCAGATTTCTATGCTGGATCTTTTTTAAACCACTTGCATTTAACTGAAGAGACTTCCTTTTATTTATTGTGTTCAGGTCTGTGTGTGGTGGGGTGATAAGATGGTTGTTGCCTCCGAGAGAAGAACACAGGGTGACTGACAGAAAATGTTTCAAACGGGAGCTCAATTCTGCAACAAAATATAAAAACATGAATCCCACAGAGCAAGTCTATGAACCCACAGGCCAATCTGGTTGTGACTTTACCACCTGTGATTGTACAGTCAATATATAATTTGTTGTAATATTGTTGTAGATGGAATTTGTTGTAATGTACAAAAAAAAATGTTGCCTCGCTTTTTGTGATTTCTGATCTGACGATTTGGTGCTCTGTGACAAATGTTGTCCTTGGTGAAGAAAACCCCTTTCATAAAATGAATACTGATGTCAGGAATACTCTGGAGGAAGTAGATGTGTCTTTGTCAAAGTCTACAATCGAGAGGCCTTCACGAATCTGAATGCAGAAGGTTTACAACAATGTGCAAACCACTGAAGAGCAAGAAGGCCAGATTTTGCCAGAAAATATCTGAATCAGCCTGATCAGTTTTAGATGAAGGTTTTTTTGGGAAATGAAACCAAGATTAACTTCAATCAGAATGACGGGAAGAGAAAAGTGTAGAGAAGGAAATGAACGGCTCCTGATAGGAAGAAAACCCGATCATCTGGTTAACATGGTGGATGCAGTGCTACGGTATGAGCTTGTATTAGGGCTGCACAATTAATCGAATTTAATCGCGATCACGATTTTGGCTGCCACGATTAAATGAGCATGATCGTCAGCGATATTGGCGTTTAAAATGCTGCTCTGCCACACATCAAATCAAGCTAACAGTCAGCCAACCACAAGAGCGAGAACGAGATGGGGGGGGGGGGGGATGGTGTGTCATGTGTGCGGACTCTACAGCGGCAGCCTCAAAAAGTTCAACGAACTTGTTTAACCACCTAAAAAATCACCACAAACCACAGTATGACGAATGTGTTAAGGCTAAAGCTAAAACTAACGCTAGCGCACTGAATCTCTGTCCATGTGCAACGTCGTCAACCCAGAAAAGCATAACCGCGACCCTGCATATCCGTCCACCTCCCAAAGACACACCGAAATAACGTCTGCAATCGCATTTCATTTGGCCAAAGACATGCAAGCAATGAATACTGTGATCAATGAAGGCTTCAGAAAAATGGTCAAGACACTCGACAAGAGATACGTGATCCCCTCCATTATTTCGCCAAACAGGAATCACCTGCACTATATGAAAAACATCGGGGGAACTACAAAGGTGTCGAGTAGTTTGCAACTACGACTGACCTATGGTCAAGCAGAACAATAGAGCAGTACATGTCGTGCATTTTGGGTAAACATTTTAGTCACATTTTGGGTAAACATTTTATGTGACGTTATTATTAAGACGTGTACATTTGTATATTAGCCAGACTGTAACACAACAATGGAAGTGGAAGCAGTGTTCTTGTTCATTTAAATGTTAAAGCGCAATAAAAAGATATTGTTCCTCAAATTTAATAAATAATCGCAATCTCAATATTGATCAAAATAATAGTGATTATGATTTTGTCCATAATCGAGCAGCCCTAGCTTGTATGGCTGCCAATGGAACTGGTCACTGGTGTTCATTGATGATGTAGCAGGATGAGTTTTGAGGTGTTTAGGAATATACCATCTACTCAGATTCAGCCAAATGCTGCAAAACTGATTGGATGGTGCTCCTCAGTACAGATGGATAATGATCCAAAACATACTGTAAAAACCGCCCAGAGCTTCTCAAGGCAAAGAAATTGAATATTCTTTAAGTCACCCGATCTCAACCCAAGTGAGCATGCTTTTCATTTACTTTAGATAAAATGTTTGTAAGACTTCAGGCAATCATTGACTGCAAAGGATTTCCCTCTAAGTATTACAAATGATCAATATATTCACCATTATGTTGGTTTGTCCAAATACTTCCTGACAATGTGGTGAATTGTGTAAAAATGGCTGTAATTCCTAAACAGTTAATGCCATATTTTTCTTATATCCATTGAAATATAAGCTGAACGTCTACATTTCAACCCCATATTTACTGATTTATTTAAAATGCATTGCAGTTGTGTAAAAAGGCAAAAGTAGAAGAATTGTCACAGTCCAAATACTTAAGGCCCTGACAGTATATTTTCGCCAATGTGGGACCCTCACTCTTCAAACATGGGTTTCTGGGGGGAAAAAGAGTCTTATATTTGTGCAAATACTTAATGTTTTGTAATCATATGTCAGGGAAGTTGTAGGGATGTAGATCTGAATTCGTAGCTCGGCAAATGTTTTTCTTGAAGTGATCACGTCTATCAAATGGCGCGTTTTCCTCATCAAGATTCGTTTAAGTTGGTCTGCATTAAAAAATAATAAAATTCGACAGCCTTTCAACAAAAGCAGCTGACAAGACAGCGATGAATTACGCCACACATGGCAGAGGCACCACATGTCTGCAATGAACAATCATTAAACCCGGCCTGCCTACTCTTTATTGTTTTCGCCTCTTACCATTGGGACCTAACGGACCCCATGGGACCGCACTGGGCCACACTGTCATTGGTTGTAAATTACTGCAGATAAAGAGTGTGCTTTTCAGTCTTTGATGATAGTCATGCCTGAAGCTTTATGAGCAGCACCCCTCGTCCCTGACATTTGACCTTTTGCCTTTTTCAGTAGCCCCTGGTTTGATTTGCACGTCACATTTTGGGGTGTGCTGTAGTTCATGTTTATGGGGCGTGTTTGCATAATTGGATGTGTAGTAAAGCATATATGCTTGCAGTGTGTGTGTGTGTGTGTGTACTTTGTTTTGTATGTGTGTTTGGGGAGGTTCCTTCCTACAGTGGCACAGAGCAAACATGTGCCCCCTGTCTCTCTATTCAGACAACATGCATAACAAAATGTAAATGCACTTCCAGAGCTACTAGTTGGGCAATGGATCATAAAACTCATGGTTCAGATTGGATCACAGATTGGATCAGCACAAAAGAAAAAGGGAGCAAATAACTTTTTTTTGCTGCAGATACTAATTGCTGATCATTGCTGATCTATATTGGCAGACACAGATTCCTTTGTTTGATTATAGTCGCTGGTCTACAAGGCTCCATCTGTCCCAAAAATCATTCTGGATCTGAAATCAGTGTAAAGCATCAAACAATCAAAATGTTATAGTCATCTATAGTGTTTTTTCTTCTTTAAAAATAAAATAAAAGATTGTATTTTTATTGACTAAAACAAATCTTGTCATGTTTTAATGATTATATTAATTTTCAACAGAGCCTGAACACATGTCACCCAGCAGAAATTTGTTCGTGAGCCGTTAGCGGTGCAGCTAACCTAACTAGTTCTGTCAGTTTAAACACGGATTGGGTCTTCACAATGTAACATCATCAGAGATCAACAACTAGAAAAGCAAAAAAGCTAATGTTTTACAAAATATTGGCAGAGGACCATCGACAGTCAAACTTTATTTTTCATTGTGATGGTAAAACTGATTCATTAATTTGCTGAGATCTTGGTTCAACTCATGTCAGTCAGGGCCATGTCGGTAGCTTTCACACAGCCTGTTGAAGGGTCAGCTGTGGTGCGTTATTCTGCCTCGCTGTTGTATATGAAAGGTACGGAGTCACAACGTGGGGACAGAGTTCTTCCACCGCTGTGCCAGCAACGGAGATGTTCGGCGAAACGGGTGTGACGTTTGGAGACGTGTCATGCGTGTGCCCCAAACATCGGGATATTTCAAATTACGCTTGTAGCAGCTAACTTACAGAAACCAAAAATGGCAGCAACATTTGGTGAATAACGCTGATGGGAGCTCCTTACCCTCCGAGTAGAGGACAAGAGAAACCGGCGTATACCGGGGACAGTATGGACTGCTGCAAGTCGCTGCCCGACGCATATGTTATGTCCTAATATACGCCGACGCAGTTGTGTTAAACACCACGCCTCTTTTGTTCCCATATGATGCAGGTGTGTTTTCTGAGTCGTCATTATGCTGCCGTTATTTGGTTTACTGTGAAAAAGCAAAGCCGGCTTAATGGCGGATCATAATCATGGCAGTATTGCAGAATCTTTTTGCAAAAGGGGATAGGGAAACACCCAAATGTTCACTTTTACGATGCAAATGGCACATTTAATGCCTAGCAGGCAGGCGGTAAGCTCTTGACGCAGCTGCTAATGGAGCCATTTATGCCTCTGACTACAGGGCAACCAGAAAAACCCTAAGGAAAAGAAGGGGGAGCAGCAAAACAGACAAGGGGTGGAGGAGGGTGTGTGAAACGTTTAGGACAACATCGTTTAGTTTTTTAGCTGGCTTTGTTTGCATTTTTTGTTTGGATAATTTGTGTCTGGGCTTGTTTTTAGGCTTGTTTCCCCTTATTATGATACAAATCTCCTTTTTATGATACAAATCTCCTTTTTTTTTTTTTTACTGATTCCACACGGAGATGTCTGCATCTGTGAGTGAGTGGAAAAATAAATCTTTTTGTGTTTGGGGATTTAAAAAAAAAAAAGAAGCTGGCTTTCAACTAAAGATTTTCCACCACAAATTCCTTTGGAATAAAATGTTTTTTTTTAAAGTACACTTTGAATAATTCAGATATTTCTTGAACTTAAGCTTTGCATAAGCATTACATCTCTTGCGTTCCCATTTGACTGGACCTCACATTTTACTAGAGGACACCGACTTACTCATTCCAACAAATGTGATGTCACTTTATAAAGTGCAGAGATTGAGCTCTTGCTGTTGAATAAGGAGGTGGAAATTATATAGTTCATCATAATTAACTACAGTTTTGCAAGCGACGCCTTTCTAGAGACCATCTCGGCGTGATCTTCTCCTTAAATCTCATATCAAATGACAATGTGAAAGGCGTTGCTCGTAGTGAAGAACCGACACAGAATTATCACCAGAATCTGCAACGCCCCTCTGCTTTTATTTTGAGTTCAAGCTTACTTTACTGTTTTGGTTCACTGCCACCACTCTCATGGCATTTCGTAGTAGCGTTGCACCTAATGACAATTTTTCATCATTACAGTTACGGTTTCAACTAGTGATGCAATAAATCATAAAACTCACGGTTCGGATCATATTCCGGATCAGTCACAGATCGGATGAGCACAAAGGTGGGCACATAACTATACAGAGGGCCCTACTAATTGCTGATTGTTGTTTAATTATAGCACCTGGTCTTCAGACTATTTATTTATGGCCACCATCCCAAAAATAATTTCACCAGCTCTAAAGTCAGTGCACATTTTCCTGAATATCGGAGGATAACGATTGTCAGTAAAACGTTCTTTCACACTCTTGATTGTTACGTTAAACTCTGTCATTAATTCGCGGTTCACATGCATGCCAAAGCGTGAGGGAATCTGTGTGGCTCACAGATCGACAATAGTTTCAGTGATGATGAATTACTAGATAAAATCAAAGGTCCGTGTGACTACCTTCATAGTTCCAAGTGATTTCATTTACTAGACTTTCTTTAAAGAGAGAGAAGAGGAGACTGAATTTTTAAGTTAAATTGTTCTGAAGAACCTTTTTAAACTCAAATTAAGAGGCTAGATGTATGATTAACTTTGTGCTCTTGTCAAGAATTGTGTGCTTTAGTGAATAATTTAATCATAATTGCACTAATTGTATAGACATGAATGGCGATGACACAGCAAAAAGTCACACCCTCAAAGCATGGTACACGAGATGGGATGTGTGTTTTTAAGACTGGTCGGGTGGGTTGCCATCATCACTGCACCCTGCCCGCTGCACCCTCTCCCTGTCGGGAGGGGCCCTCTACTCCCAGCACAACTGTCAACCGGTGGACTGCAATGAGGTCCAGGCGTGGGGTTTGCTAACTGGAATGTAAACAAAGCCGTTGTGGTTTGCATGCTGCGTAACTGACACATTTATCTATGGAGGCAATGTTTCCAGTGGTCCACAAAATGTGAGTCATGAATCACTCACTAAAGCCTGATTTGCTTAAACCTGAAGTTCTATCATTTATTATGCAAGTTGTGTTTACTATTGACAGAAACTCTTCCATGATTGTCAGAAAATTGAATCTGTACAGTATTTTATTAAAGCTCTTTTGCCTCAAACCTCTTTCAAACTTCAGATGTTAAACCTTCTCCAAGGATGCTAAAAGTATTGTTGGAAAAGCAGATGATAGATTACTCTCCCAGCTCTAAGTGGCTGTCTTCCTCTTCCTGGTGTGATACGCTACACCTGTCCCTTTTTAAAGCCAGACATAGGCATCCTTGGGCAAGATGACAGACAACCCCAGTCTGGACCACCGCTTGGGCTGCTTTTGTGGGTATTTATAGCCTCGAGCTCCCAGACAGGAGCCACAGGGGATTTAACACAAAAAAAGCGAGAGCAGTCAGTTAGGGAAGGATGACTATTAAGGGGCGACTGTGGCTCAGTGGTGACATCCTCCAATCCAAGTATCGGTGGTTAGATCCCCGCCTCTGCTAGCCTGATGTGTCTTTGGGCAAGACACCTAACCCCAAATATCTCCCGTAGCTGTGCCTCCAATGTATAAATATGTGTAAACGTTAGATACTCCTGATGGGCAGGTGGCACCTTAGTCCCTCCCATCAGTGTATGAATGATGTCATGTAGTGTTAGAGTAGTTGGAAGACTAGAAAAGCACTATACAAGTACAGGTCCATTTACCATAAAAGCAGGAAGTAATGAGAAACGAATGAAAGTGGGCGAAAACAACAGCAGGAAGAAGAGAAGAGTAGTTCTCCATTTCTAATGGCCATGTCTCCCCTCCCCCTCCCTCCATGGTTGGGGCTCCCTTGACTGCATGTGGCGCTACCTAACCAAAACATTGCTTTGCATTTTTGGTCTTCAGCCAAGCAGCCTGGGGGCAAAGTTGCTGTGTGTGTGTGTGTGCGTGTGTGTGTGTGTCCATTCAGAAATGAATGTGGGGCCAGGCCTGAGCACATGTGTCTAAAGCACTTTTTCTGTCACGCCCCACTTCGGAGGAAGAAAAATGTCCCACCGCCCCAACAAAATGGTCCATGCTGAATCTTTTGAAATAACTTTTTGTGACTCTTTGCTTTTTCAAATAATAGTAGAAAATTGCAGTTAGTTTCAAGTAAACCAAATTGCTCCATCAGACAAAAAATACAATGTGCAATCACTTTGTTAGAACAATGCAAATAAAGTTATATCTGGGCAAAAAAAAACCTAATATGTCAAAAATAGCTTATTGGGGCTGCAATTAACCTGTTTTGCACTGCATATCTTTTCAAGATGATAACAAAGTGCAACCTGTAAGAAACTAAACTAAATTAGTGCAGATATGTGTGAGCCATCACATTTGTTTCTGTTTTAGTGGCTGCAATGAGCCGGCTTTCCACTACAAATCTTGTAAAACGGGTGCAGACTTTATACGGCCACTCTGAATGTTGATCTTAGATCTGTATTTTGTTTTGAGAGTCAACGGCAGAAATGCCGATCTCACGAAGTAAGATGTGGCGAGTCGACAACAATCTTGGCTGATGCGCAAGCTTAACTTGTTCACGCCGTAACGTAAACATTTAAACGAAGGTACGGGCATTTCTCCATGTAGTTATTAATGACGTAGGTTTATGTCTGTACTTTTGTAATATGTGAAGTTCTCAATAAAGGTCTTTCTGCATTTCCCCCTGCGCCCCACCTGTAATACCACTGCGCCCCACTAGAAGGGCGCGCCCCACAGTTTAAGAACCACTGGTCTAAAGTAAGAGAGCATCCATGTGGCTGCTGCTGGTTAGTGAGAAGCCAGGAAGGGAAATATGGAGGGTCCCTTCAAGCCTTTAACAAGCTTCCTCCACACGGAGCACCTGCTTTCCTGATGCCCGGGACAGACAGCAGGCCAGCGCAACAGATCTGGAAGGCTGTGTTTACTCTGGGAAGTACGTAGGCCCTCGTTTAAGGGTGCATTCTGACTCTATCTCAATGAAGACATCCAGCAGCAGCAGACGGGAGGTTGACTGTTTCTCTCTCTGCTCAGTTCTGTTATCTCCAATCCTGTTGCGTTAAGACCAAGGCCCTGTTCATCGTTCATGTTAATAACTGATACGCTAAATTGATTTGGATACTTTGGGTAAAGTGTCATTCCTCAGCTTTCACTACCTTCAGCTTTGCAGGTGCAGTAACCTGCTGTCTCTGAGCTATACGGTGCTTCTAGCCACTCGCAGGCAAGCTGATAATGCCTTCTACTCATTTTTCCTTTATTTCAAAATAAGAATGAGCTGTTTTGATTGTTGCCTTATAAAACATTAAAGCATCTATCCTCCATTCAATCTGAACTTTGAAGAACTGAGTTAGCATTGTAACCAGTTCTGCATGTAAACAGTGCAAGGGGCTTTATTATTGTGGACGTTTTGCTTTATCCATGAGATATGAGATTTCAGTAATGGGTCGTATTGGGTGCTAAAACACAGCCCAACAGTTTGTAACGCTATCGGAAAGGATTTTGCCGGATGATTCGCAAGGTTCAATATTCTTTGCCATGTGACCCCCTGCGTTTTGTTGCTGAAGCACTTTCTGTTGGCACCATAGCTCAGACGAAAGAGAACTTTATTTATTCAAATTTACGCATAAAAAATGTGTTTATAGTATAACGAGTAGTGGTAAAATGGCAACCAACGATTGGTGGTAGATGAAGGGTGACAGGTTCTCTTTTTAGACGACCTTTTTTTACAGCGTGTGGTCATACACCTCTGACATGTCATGAAGGTAAGCACAGGCAACACCCTTTACTGTGACTGCTTTCTTGAAAACCACTTGTGCCCCACCTACCTCAAAGGTTGTGATCAGTTGCCTGCAGAACACACAACAGCCAACTAAGCCATCCCAAAATGAAGGTGGGCCGTCCCAAAAATGAAATCTTTGTTTCTGCATTATCATAAATTGCAATCCTTTTTTAAAGTGCCCTTTTTAACATAAACAAGACATCAAAAGTGATTGATTTGTTTGTTCATAGATGTATGGTTGCGTTTGCCACCGTGCTTATTGGTTCCTGTCGAGGGCAACAGTGCGATGCTAACTTTTCGGTTGGCCGGCAAAAATGCAGCACTCATACCGTCATATACTGTGTACCCCGGTGAACTGTGAGGAAGGCATGCCAAATGAGATGCTACCCAAGCCTGAGTGACATTCCAAACAAGGAAATATAAATATTGATTCGTCAGTCATAATGCACAACGTTTTTCGTTGTTTGTCACTTCATTTCTAATAAATCATAGCTCCGCATTACGTCCGCACCTCTGGATGGTGTGACATAAATATTCCTTCTCCACCCTGAGTGCTGCTGGATTCTCTGTCAGCCAGTAGTGATGCTGCTATTATCGCGCTGCATCTTGTTTCTGTGTTGTGTGCTGCAGGGACAAGGCCACAGTGCTGCACCAGTTATGCATGTCAGCTCAGGTGGACTTTGAAGGAGGAGTAAAGTTAGGTATATGCTTGTTTTGGTGTCCCCTGGCTTATCTTATTGTCTCAAAGGTTAAAAAAAGGGACTAACTCCTTTCAGACATGATGACTAGGAAAACTGCTGAAAGTAACTACATTAAAAATAAAGATGATTCATGATTAGTATTAATTAACTTTTAATAATAATATGCGAGATTTACTGTTTTAAAAAACATCCTGCCCTTGACTTAATATGTTAATCCAATTGAAGCTTTCCACTTCCATTCCAATACATGCGTCTTGTAAATATTTGACTTATTTATTTTGGGGGATTATAAAAATGCATTAAAGTATGACCGTGAATATGTAATGCTAGTTTCTAGTTAATTACACTTCCTTGTTGGAAGTTCCGTTTTGGTCTATGGTGGTGTTTTGATAACACTTGTTGACTTTGTGCTTCTTCAGAAAGGGTTGAGCTTAAACGGCTTTGTGCATTCTCGTATCTGGCAGCGTCTGGAGGTCCGTTCCACGGTGTGTCACACGAGTATACTGTAAACCTGTCTTAAGAGGAAAGTAGAGATACCTGTCAAGTAATCCATCTTGTTCAGGATCATTTGATTGACCATACAGGTGGTGTAGTTTAGGAGAGTGACTGTTCCTCACTGACACACACTGTTGAAATCATGATATGCAATATTTTCAAATTGCTCCACTGTGCACACTTGAAACTGTTAAACATCTTTCAAATCTGATTGGATCAAATTAACCAAATCTCTCTTGAATTATCCTTCTTTCCTAGATCTGGGATCACTATCCTGGGATGATTTGGAGAATGACCTTCCAGATGAGTTGATCCCTAATGGAGATCTGGGCCTGATGGGTGGGATGCCTTTAAACATTGGAGCAGCACCTGGAGCTGGCGGGCCAGGTGGTGTACCGGACGCAGCCGCCAAACACAAGCAGCTCTCGGAGCTACTTCGAGCCGGTAGCACCTCCAGTATCACGAGCGCAGGGCTGAACTCAGCTAGCCCTCAGCCAGGCAGTATGGGGCCTCAGCTGGGCACACCACTGAGAAAGAGCCCTCTCGGCCAGGGTTCCCCCAACAACCACCCGTCCCCACAGGGCCAAAAAGCAGGAACACCAACTGGAGTTGCAGGACAGAACAACAACAACAATAATACTGCAACAATGGGCTTGAACACAACAGTCTTCAACCAGGCCATGATTAACAATAGCCAGGGCCATGCTGGGCTCCTGCCACAGGGAGGGCAGTCCCAGCCTGGGCAGGGGATGAATGGTGGTCTTGCACCTGAAGCTGGGAGAGGACGGGGAGCAGGGGTGACAGGCATGCAGTACCAGGGGCCGACAATGCAGGGAACTGCTCCAGGACCAGGAGGAGCAGGGAGTGTGTTGGCAGAAACACTCACCCAGGGAGGGCAGCAGATGGGAGCTCTTGCCACCCTAGGTGCAGCCCAGCAGGCAGGCAACATGAACAAGGTGAGTCACACACCCGTTTCATCACCATTTTAAGTATAGGTTTTGTGCATTTTCAGGCGAGAATGTATCGAGACATATGGGACACTTTGCTGTGTGGATGGTTGGAAAAGTACCATTATTTTAAAACATTGGTCACAAATGACTGATCCATTTGTAATGGGGCATACTCCTGACAGACAAACTTGAGGCCTGATGCTGATGATTCTCGATTTTTATTTTTATATGGTAGTGCTTGAGTCTGTTTTCTTAGAGATCATCATTCTGCAATTGCAGTTTCTTTTCTTTCTTTTTTTGGCGAACCTGAAACGTTTTCCTTTTTTCAACATTTGGGCCTTGTTCGCCATACAGTGGTTACTTTTTGTAATTCATTTGATAATGTAAGTGCTTGTACTCTGCTTTATGTAGCTTTTAATTGGCTGGTCATTGAGAATGGAGATGCTTCATGGCCATAACACCATAGCACTCACGCTTTGTTTCAATTGGCTTTGCCCACTCGCATGCTCCTTTTTATGTGGTGTGTGTGTGTGTGTGTGTGTGTGTGTGTGTGTGTGTGTGTGTGTGTGTGTGTATATATACATCTGTATTTGTACACTCTGCTGGTTACTATATTCGTTAATCTGCACAGTCTTCTCTCTCTATCCACTAATTTTCTGATCTTTGAGCTGTTAAGAAATTAAATGTACACTCCACTTGGCTGCTCTACTCTTGCGTCTGGCGAGGAGTCAATAGACCTTCCTGTTAACTGTTGTGTGTCAGTCAGTCGCTGCTTATACGTACGCTTTCCACCATTGTGGTTTCACAGGAAATCAGTAGGAAGCAATCTATTTTACTGGCTTAGTCGGAGCGAAGACACTGAAGCGGTATGTAACCACAACACCAACGCTGCAAGCTACTGAGGAGACACTTCGAGATGTAGTGAATGTGTGTTTCGAGATTCATTCTCAAATGGAGTATGTGCACATGCTTTAACCACAAGAAAGAATAAAAGCTGTAATAATAGCACAACTGTCAGCATTTACGTGTGTGTGCGTGTGTGTCTCCTGTGATTATCATGTCATCAACCGCTCTAGAGATGAAAACCACTAGACCAAGTCTTTGTGTGGGGCTTATTGTGCTAAAATCGTAGGTTAAATCTCTTTCCTGGGCATCTGTGTTGGTTGGAGGCCGCTGTCACTCCCTCCCGCTCCATTGTTATTGTAAATGCATGAACACTCCCCTTGCTTTCTCTGGCTTATTGGATGGCTGCTTGCCCTGTCAGTCACGTAGGGACTGGTATTGTAAACCACTTAATCAGTTAGAATGGCAGAGGGCGAGTGCATTGAGGGAGGAGAGGGAGGGAGGGCAGCTCGGCTGAATAGTCTGGCCCGGCAGCAGAGCTTTCCGATGATAGTTGGCAACTGTCCTGACTGCCGATGTGTGGAGTGTGTCAGTGAGCGGGGAGCTGAATGGGAAGAGCGAAGCAAAGGGGGTGTGTGCGCGTGCATTTGTCCGTCTGTCGGCCTGCTCAGCTGTGTTGAAAGGCTGCCAGTGTCTCGTCGACTCAGCTGGGTCGTTTTTATCTGGTCTGTTGGAGAGGTGTCAACAGCCTGAGGGGATACAGCCTGGCCTGGCATGGCAGTCTAGTCTGGTCTCCCAGCAGCTTTGTGGATAAGAGAGCGGCAGCAAGTTGATTGTATAGCTTGGGACTAACACAGATTTGATGGTGCCTCACGTCTTAATGTATGTTGTCATGGTTGTTGTTGTTGAGGGTGTGCTATGCGAGTACATCTACCCTCTGTTTAAAAAGTTAATTGATTAAAAAAGTTTTAAATTTGCGTATAAACTAACCGATCGGAGTCACGTAACGGATCAGTAAAAAGAAAAAGGGAGCAAATATAACTTTTAGAGATCCCTGATCACGTGTTCTGCTGCTGATACTAATTACGGTATTGATATTCATCACAATATAGACGGCTGCAAAGCCATGTTAAATAAATAAATTGAAACTCATGGTACATATTACCGTGTGAGTGTAGGAAGTTAATTTATGAGCCCTAATTAGCTGAGAAACTTAACAAGTTGTGGTTATTAGCCGTCGAAGTAGCCAAATGAAAAAAACACTTTGCCAAGAAAGAACATTATGTTGGCAATGTTCTCAACTGTTTCCACTCGTGCAAACTCTATAAGATTAGCTTGAGAAGGGAGTGGGTGAAGGAGGAGACGAGGTTGTAAATGTTTTTGTCGTGGAGGGCTGGAGAAGTCCATCTTGCCAAAAGCTACTGTCATGCTGAGCTGTCATGGTGCCAGAGCATCGGCTGGTTTCGACCACACCAAGTCATTCTGGCAGTCATTCTGGCACAGCCACGATGAGGCCTGCATTAGCAGAGGGAGTCTTGTCGTGACAAATTGGCATTTAAAATAAAGGCAGAACCTTTTGATGGCAAGTTTGTGCTGTTTTGACTAATGTGGGAAAATAATAACCTCCAAGTAAACTATAATATGTCTTAACATCAAGACTTCTAAATGTCATAGCTGTCTTAATCAGTTGTGCTAATGGTGGCCCATCATTTTTTAAAATAGATGTTAGCTGCAATTGTGGTCCTTTTGGGGCTTACAGACCTACAGGCAGGGTGCCACGGGGCATATGGTAATACCACTCATGCCAGTAAAACTAGGGCTGTGCATTGGCAAGCACCTCACATGTCTCACGATGCTATACATCTATCATATATATATATATATATATATATATATATATATATATCATTACTCTATCGTTAATGAAAATGTAAAAATAGAGATGCAAATACAGCTCGCTATATACCACATGGATATGGATAGTCTACAAATAACATCAAAACTACTTCAAAAGGTATTTGTATTGCACAGTCAAGATAACACACTGAACTGAAATGTACTTTCCATAAAAAGCAATCAATCAATTAAGTGCATATTGGATTCTCATTCTCATTGTCTGAACACTTTTTTTACTAAAATGCACTGTGCCGCAATTTCATTTAAAAATAAAATGCATACTGTATTTTCTTATGTGTCACTGATCACTCTTAACTTGCATGTAGAAACATAAACATTGTATGAAATAAAGTGCATTAAGTAAAGTTGTCTGTCTCTATGGTTGGGCTCTTCCCATTTATGTCACATTCCTCCCGTGTTTTCAGAAACTCTGCGATGTTACTGCCTGTACGGCTTTCGTGCTGTGGTGTCACGTAATCGTAGCATTTCAATTGGTGGTCTAGTCGTCTAAGGTGGCACGTCAGGGCTACTCTCTCTCTGCAGGGAGGAAGCGATGTTTTGACACGTTTCGTCACGTCTTCGTAGATCCTGGGTCTACATCCATCATGTGTCGGCAGGAATGACTCGGGATCACATAGCGCCGCTTTACAGTGTAAGGCTGCTTGCTTGTGAGACGCCATGTTATGATTTTGGCCAGATCATGTGACCGGCTGGGAGGTCACTGGCCATAGGTTAAAAGGAAATGGGCAGCGACATGTGGCGTTACCGGAGCGGAGGAGAAGCTTGTTGGACACACAGGGACTTCAGGCAATTTGAAGGACATTTTAAATCTTTTAAAAAATAGGATTTCTTTTTCTTATTGATAGTAGTTGCTGAGATATGATGCACTATATCATTATATGTATCGCGATAGTAAACTATATTGCTATTTTTCCAAAGGCCTTGTTATGACATTATATTTGATGATCTTATTCCAAAGTTACCAGTTTATTATTGACAAAATAAAGTAATTGCGCTACTATTGCAGTGGCCCGAATGCTGACGCATTGGTTGGTTTGAATTGATTCATAATGATTGCTAGTTGACTAATTGGGTGACTAATTTTCTCTTTTAGATGCAAGCTTGTTGAACGGTCGGTTAAAAAGTCCAACTCAAACTAAATAGCTTTTTTGCTCTTCTACAGCGTGTATACCTGCTCTGCCAATCCCTTGTTCTGTGTTCTCCTTTGAGAAAGTAGAAATGTTTACTTAACTGTCGGCTGTTTACAGTCTCTTGTTTTACAGTCTATGGTATAACAGTGGCGGCTGGCAATCAAACACAAACGGGCCCCTCCAGGCAGCTGAGACTCAAGGAATATTTCTGACGATTCCTAAAAACACCTTTAAAAATTCGGGGATGATTCATTGGGTTTTTGTTCGATGTTAGCTGTCAGAGCACGCAGTGTTATAACCTATTACAACTTTTGACATTTGTCATTTTCCTTGTCAACTACGCAGCAGCAGGCGGCGATGCTCCCACTGGCTGGCGGCGGCGTGGCAGTGTCTTCAGCAGGACCCACAGCTGACCCAGAGAAGCGCAAGCTGATCCAGCAGCAGCTGGTCCTGCTGCTTCACGCACACAAGTGCCAGCGGCGAGAGCAGGCCAACGGGGAAGTGAGAGCCTGCGCCCTGCCTCACTGCCGCACCATGAAGAACGTCCTCAACCACATGACCCACTGCCAGGCTGGCAAGTCCTGCCAGGGTGAGTTGGAGCAGAAAGAAAGCCACCAGCAAGATAGCCCTGCTATGTTTTAGTTGGCCAGTAGTATTGACCATCTTACGCAACACTTTTACATTTTGTATTGTTTGTGTGCAGAATTCTTGGAGCTGGGAAGTAATTGTACATAATATTTCTGCGTGCCAGGCAGCTAGCAAGGCACATTTTAGCCTGCTGGTGAATTCTTATCAGATTAAGCTCCTAACCACAGATAACATGTAGCGCCTCAGTTTGTTCAGTCACGCACCAGGAATCGGCTATAGTTCATTTTACATTGGGCCAAATCAGTGGCCTTCCAAGAGTGGGAACTAGTGAAGTGATCTGAACCTTGAGTTTTGGGCCGACACATTTATTTTCTCTCATTAGCTCTCACTGTCCATCTGTCTCACAATCTACACTTTTTTCTTTAGTCCAATAGTCTTTTTTTAAAATGTTTGTATTACTTCTTTAGTTTTTTCTCTTTGCTAATTTTTTACTATTTGTGTAGTATAATGTGGTTATACTACAGGGCTTATACCCTATGTTACTCACAACACTTAGTTTCTCTCCCATGCCTCCACAATAAATGGAGAATCAAAGTAAAACTACATGAAAAATCCATTAGAATCTCTCACAATTTGTGCAGTATAGGCTCATCCAACTCTCGTTTATCCAGTCGAATGCTATGCAAAATCGTTCAATTTAAAACTCTTTCTTCAATAACAGCAGATACTCGCAGAAAGCATACAATGGTAGTTGAGAAGTATTTTAAATGAGACTTTGACTGTAGACTGTAGGCATTTAAGAAAAACAAAGTCCTACAATAACTCACTTTAAGGCACAGTGAGTTATTGGTCATTTTATGGGTGAAATATTCCTTTTCTTGCCGCGCAAGTAATCAACAGTTTACCAAAAACAAAGAATCGTATCTAAATTGTTGTAACAAGTCACTGCTTGTCAGTGAGTCCTTCTCTCCTTTTTGTATGCTCTTTATAAACTGAGGGCGTTTTGTTTAAATGGTTTGTTACAGTTTTAAACGGTGTTATTTGCCATGAGTGCAGTCTAACGTACAGAATGTAACTCAAATATTGTCTCATTAACATTTCCGAGATGAATGTGACATTCCTGATTGATTAATAGAGTTGAGCACTTGGTAGCAAACTGTCATCATTAAAATACTAAACCCTGGAAGTCTCCATCTTTCCGTCTCTCTTTCTCTGCAGTGGCTCACTGTGCGTCGTCCAGACAGATCATCTCCCACTGGAAAAATTGCACACGACACGACTGTCCCGTCTGCCTGCCGCTGAAGAACGCCAGCGACAAGCGCACCCAGCAACGTAAGTACAAGTAGCAGCCTGGAGCCTGCTGTCGCTTGACCATTGTCAAGTCGTTCAACGCCACAGACGCCAAACGCAAGGCTGAATTATTTTCATTGACTATGCTCACTGAGCAGGGCATCTAGACATGGCAAGCTCAGTGTTTGTCTGACAAAGGCCCCAGTCTTTATCTCCAGATTATGCTGGTATATTGAGCTCTAGTGGTCCGTAGTGGCAGCCTTAGAAAGACGTACACCTGCTTGTGGCTTTCCTGAAATCAGCCAAAGATTCACCGATTGTGGTGTTCTTGGCCTATTCAGTTTTTCTTTCTAACTATGATTGACATCAAGGCTCATCTTTTTTTTTTTTTAAGATTCCATTTGTGATAGTTATTTAATTTCAATACAAATTTGTATTAAATAGTGCTTGAACACATCAAAATGCAATTCTCTTCGTCCTCGGTTAACTTTAGCTTTCTAGCCTGATGCTTTCTGCAGACGAGTCGGTTGTAATTACTGAGCAGCGTGTTCTGAATTAATTACAATATAACTGTATATAGTTGCTTTCGTGTGTGCGGCTGTGACGTTATTGTATTGTGTGCCAATGTAAAACTATCTTGTAGCTCATGTGTGCAAATGTGACACTGAGGGGCTGATCACCGGTTGTAGCCAATCAGCTGAAAACGTGACGGTATTGGTCGGCTGTTTCCTCTCTGCGTTTGTGTGTAGAATATTTTTCTATTTCACACTTCAGGCAATTTATTGCTCCTCCACATTTCTTCAAAGCACTCGGTGAGTACGAGTATTGTCCTGCTGGGCTTGTAATCCGATCCACAAGAGGGATAGGAGTGTGATGGAAGGAGAGAGGGAGGAAACGGAGAGCGTGTGCTCGAGGTGTCTTGCTTAGCCATTGGCTGTTTACTGCTACTCCCCTCTCGAGCAGAGCCGAATTTGACACACTTTGCCTCGTACTAAAACTGTTTTCCTGTCTTTTACACTCCATGTAACTTGTCACGCATTCAGTCTGTTCTTTTGTGCCCAACCATCTTTTACATTCTTTTCTGGATTACTTACACTAGTTACTTTTACATTTTCTTTCCTTCTCTTTTTTTTTTTTCCTTTCTTTACGTCACCACTCTGCTCAGCATCTTTCATCACTTAAAGCATTCCAGGCTTGGTCTGTCCCTGTTTGGCTTGCATGTTAAAGAACATGATGTAGAGGCTTGTATCTCTCCTGCCAACACAAACCGAATGCAGTATTTCTTGATCCTGCCTCCTCCAATTTATGTCTGTTCACAAACTAAGAGATTTTTTAGCCCGACCAAAGCCTGAACCCAGAAAAATATGCTAATGCTCTGTCCCCTGAAGGGATTTACGCATTTATTCAGTTCGCTGCTTTTTCAATCGTTTAGCCTTACATTATATTCTCACCTTATCATTTTGCCATGTGACTTCATCTTGCCAGAGGTCAAAGTGAGTATGCATGTGTGTGTTTGGTACGAGGTCTTTGCGAAGTCTTGTTGGTGTGTTTTCACCAAAGCAGATTCTTCTCATATTTATTGGGCTTGGCACACAGCCTCAACATTTGTATTTAGTTTGTGTTCTTTAGCTGGTGCAGCAGTAGAGCTAGCAAGATGTTCAACATTTCAAATTGCTGACAGTATATTCAATATGATTGTATTTTAGTGTTTTTGCCTGACTGCTCCGTCTCTCTCCTTAGCCATGCTGAGCTCCCCCAATACGGGCCTCCAGAACCCCATGGCCTCAGTTGGTGTGGGCCAGCCCAGTGCTCCCACCATCAATACCTCAACCCCCATAGACCCCAGCTCCATGCAGAGAGCCTACGAGGCACTTGGGCTGCCCTACAGCAGCCAGACCGCTGTGCAGGCCCGGGGGGCTACGGGACAGACAGCAGGCACACAGGCCCCGCTTCCGCAGATAAGATCCATCAATGCACTTGGTAAAACCAAACAAATATGCTAACCAAACATATATTTGTATAACCAAATTATATATATATATATATTGATCGACTTGAATGCATTGCACTAGAGCTGCAACAATTCATTGATTAGTTGTTAACTGTTAAATTATTTGCAACTATTTTGAATCAATCGGGTTGAGTAATTCTTTTTAAAAGTAAAAGTTCTCTTACTCAAGCTTCCTAAATGTATTTATTTTGTGCTCTTCTCAGTAGTGACGGTAAACAGAATATCTTTGAGTTGTCGACATTTTTAAGATAAAAACAATTGATAAATTACGAAAATAATTGACAGATAAATTGAAAATGAAAGAAGTTGTTAGTTGCAGTCCTACACTGCATGGCCAACTTCAAGACTCCTAAATGGTAAAACAATGTATGTTAACAAATCTGACTATCCAGATATGACTGATTCCTATGCATGTTTTTGTTGCATAGTAACATAGTAATCTTTAGTAGTAGAAATGGTGTATTATGCTGAGTTTTTACATTGTTTTCCTTCTGTATTACAGGTAACCAGATGGCTCTTGGAGGTGCGACATTGGCCGTGACCACTTCAGAACAGACAAACCTGCTCACAGACTCCCTCCCCAACACACTCAACACTAACAAGTCCGTCCCAGCCAATAACTACATTGCATTTGTTGTTCCTAAATGTTTTTTTTTAATTGCAAGAAACTTTAAGTAGCTACTTTAAATGCACAGCTTCTGATGCAATTATAAGTGCAGTTGCCAGAAAAAAAAGAACTATATTTTAAAACGCACATAAGCTGTAACTTCTAACCATCGTCCTGTTTCGCCTCCAGTCAGCTGCTGTCAGATGGGTCTGCTGTGGGCTCAATAGGCAACCTGCCCACAGCATCACCCATCTCAGCCACAGGGACCAGAAAATCGTGGCATGAGCACGTCACTCAGGACCTGCGCAATCACCTCGTACACAAACTGTAAGTGCATAGCCCTGCTGGAGACTTGTTAGTCTCTTTATTTGTTAGTCACCGTCTCTGGACTGTTCTTTCTAACCCTGATTTTAAATGCAAGTTTTTAACTACAGCAGTAGGAATTAGATATTCATTGATGCACATCCTGTAATTCTGTGGCAGAGTACAAGCCATATTCCCAACCCCTGACCCGGCAGCTTTGAAGGATAGACGAATGGAGAACTTGGTGGCCTATGCCAGAAAAGTGGAGGGGGACATGTACGAGTCCGCTAACAGCCGGGTAGGTTTTCTGAAACTATTTCAACTAGGAAATAACTTGCTCACTTTATCTGTCTCTCTTTTTTTGCATATCCACAAAATATGTAGTATGCTTGTTTTTGTCAACTTTACCTTTACTCCCCTCAGGATGAGTACTATCACTTCCTGGCTGAGAAAATCTATAAAATCCAAAAGGAACTGGAGGAGAAGAGGCGCTCAAGGCTACAGAAGCAAATCATCAACCAGGCACCTTTGACCACCCAGGGGACCCAGCAGCCCGGCCTCCCCCAGCCCAGTGCCTTTGGCCCAAGGCCACAGAGTGAGTACAATGTTTACAAGACTACACGCATTTCAGGAAAAGTTCAAATAATTGTATGATTTTTGAAACGGGACACTTTTTTAGAAACCATGGACAACTGTTTGCATAACATACCAGGGATATCAAGGACACAGTTTGTTTCCATTTTTGTTATTAAAAATAATTTTTCACAGCTTCAAAGCCGGTCCAGTTGACATATTTCCCAGCTATGGTTGCGTCATACTGATACCGATAACATGAAGAGGCCTTTTAAACTGAGCTAGATATCTGTGATGTCTAAATGTCTGTGGTTTATGCCTCTGTGTGAAATGTTGCACATCATTGTGATGAGGTTTCTTGATTTGTCAGATACTCTATTCACTGACAAAGGAATATTCCCATCTGGGTATTTTATCTTTAGATTATGCATAGGTTTCTTAATTGAATTTCCAGACAATTGCCCTTTATACATCCATTTATCATGTTTTTTTTTTTTTATTCTTGTAAAACGTTGAGAATATGCGGAAATGTTGATTAGATTACTTGCCTTTTTTCATTGCAGCCGGTTATGCTGTTTTTCAAGCCGTTTTTTTTGGTTCAATGTTTTTCGTTTTTCTTTCTTCTTTATAGATGGACCTGTTCCTCTGCCCAACATGCCAAATCAGATCATGAATCGCATGCAGGTGTCACAAGGTATTTGCACATAGTATTTTCCAACTGAGATACAAAGAAAACAAAGATGTGGAAGATGCAGAGGAACAGTAAAGATAATTATGATGAGGGATAAACACTAGCCCACATTTTCAGGGAGTCTAAATAAGGAAAAGTGTCAGAAGCATTCGCTGAAGATGGCATGAAAGGCAAGCACAGAAGAGACGCGTTTAAAAAAAGAAAAATATATAAACGTTCACTGTCTTTGACTATATAGTGCTTCTGCAATACTTGTTGAGTTCTGTTTGTCCATTGTTTAACATGTTGGACCCCTCTTCCGTACAGGAATCAACCAGTTCAACCACATGGCTCTGCCCAATGCCCAAATACCCCAGACACCGATGGGAGCCCGAGCTGCCTCACCCATGAACCACCCGCAGCAAATGAACATGAGCTCCGTCCCAGCGGTAAAGAAGGCAGAGGGGCATGCAAATCACAGCGCACACACACACACACACACACACACACACACACACACACACACACACACACACACACACACAGAGGCCTATAAGTAACATATGCTAACACACCGTTGCTGGGGAATCCACGCTCGCGCTACACAAGCTACCTCAGGCTGATTTAAAAATGTAGTCAACTGGTTAGTGGAAACTCCCTTTGCTGTCCTCCTACTAAACTATCTTTTCCTGCCTTGTAGATGGGCCTGTCTCCCTCCAGGATGCCCCAGGCCCAGGGCATGATAGCCGGACTTGGTGGTGGTAACATGGTAGGCCAGACGGCCAGCCAGGGACCGTTTCTGGCTCAGACCCAGTTCCCTCCAGGATCAGCTAAAGTCGCTGCAACGGGGGTCATGAATGTCACTGTGGGGCCTGGCATAGGCCAGCCACCTTCACAAGCTGCCGTCACCCAGGTGAGACATGACAAGGGTGTGGAGCTGTAGTAAAAGTCAGACAACGGATTGGTTTGGCTGTTTGCTATCTATCCTGTTTGGTGTTGCAACAAAGTTGTGCTAATTCCAGGGGACTCAAACTACTATCACCAATCATACTCCGCACTAATTGCTCTTAAAATGTTCTAATGCCAATCACAAGGTGCTCACTAAACCTCAACTTGTGGGTTGTCTCTGTCTGGTTGACTTTGACTGTATGTTTGTCTGCTAATCTCGTGTGTGTGTGTGTGTGCGTATGTCCGCCTGCCACTTGTGTGTGTCCTTCTCCAGCAGCAACAACAGAACGCTAACCCCCCCATGAATGCACTTGGCCCCTTGCTGGGCCCTCAGCTAGCCTCCTCCCAAACTCCCTTGCACATCACGCCTCCTCCTGCTTCCGCCTCCACGGCTGGGGGGGTCACTAACCTGCCGCACCCCCAGCCCTCTAGTCGCAGCTCCACCCCCACACTCCCTGCCCCTGCCCAGGGTGCCACCCCGCCCCGTCCCACCCAGTCCCTAGCCCAGGTGGAACTACCTGCAGCAGCACAGACGCAGCCCCTACTTCAGCCCCCTACCACGCCGGTGAGACTGAGAGCATGCCCTCCACTCTGACCCCTCCCCTGCAAACTCCCATCCCTCCGACTGTCATGTGCCAAACTGTCCCATCCACCTTTCTGTTTGATAACTGCATCTTCACCACTGCTTGTATCATCCATCAAAATGGGAACGTTAAGGGAGCAATGAAACCAAATACGGAGGTGCTCATCTGTGTTGTGGTTTCAGTCCTGCATGCAAAAAAGCAACTGCGCTGTGCCAATATCTCATATTTGTCATCTCGATCTCAATATTTATCCCTCCCTCCCGCTACAGCTGTCTCAACCAGGGGCCAGTATGGAAAACCGGGTGCCCACGCCGGCCTCAGCTGCCAGTGCCGACCTGCACTCACAGCATGTCGGAGCAGACCTGCCTGTCCAGGAGGTCAAAGCAGGGGCACACCAACAAGAGTTTAAGGCCGCTGGCGGCAAAACTGAGCCCAAGATGGAGGTGGGTTGAATCGATGTGTTTAAATAAATGTCAACTTATTCATCTATCCATTCATTGATGTATGCTGCTGTAAACTCATTTGTGCACTCTCTTTCCAATGATTCATTCTTACCTCTAAAGTTTAGATATATCTTTACGTAGTCTGCATAGATTTCTGATCTATCTATACATTTGTTCATCAATTCATATATTTTACCATTTGGTGTTAGTCCCTGTAAATTCATTTAAAAAAAAAAAACATGTTTGTTATATGATATTTAAAAGTCCTTGCAGTTGTTTGAACATCATTATTTCTCCTAAACATATTTATTGTGGCAGTGAATCTAAACTACCAGTAGACTTTAACCTAAACAATGCAAGGAACAAAGTATCGTATCTGAGGATAAGCATTCACCAGTTTTTGTTATGGTGTGAAAAGAGAAGAAGAAAGGTCAGATAGGTATCGTCCAGACCTTATTAAGCGGCTCAGATATCGGGCATTGCGTGATCAATCCATGTTAAATTATTTCTTTGTCAATGTCTTTCTAAAGTTCTTGATGTATCAGTTGCATTCATTCCGTCACAGTGGGCCCATGACTCGCACCATTTCATGGGATGATCATCAAAGCATTGATTATGAGAGACAAATGCTATCCAACATTTTATAATATAATGTTCAGTTTTAAAACATGACTTATATAATGCGTCATTTGCCTTTTTGTCTATAGACTGAGGAAGACACTGCTTCAACGGTGGTTAAGAAGGAGGAGCCAGAGGAAAAGCCAGAGCCAATGGAGGTGGAGGAGAAAAAAACTGAAATGAAGACTGAACCCAAAGAAGAGGAAGAGGGTGGAGCCAACAGCACAGCCTCTTCATCCCCCCCTCAGTCACGAAGGAAAAGTGAGTCTGATGCCAACGAATGAATACAATCTGTATGGAGTCTGACCCATCCACTCAGTAAGCGGAGTGGGTTTCCGTCATTGCCAGTAATGTTAATACATCCCCTCTGTGCTAACTGTGAGACAGTCATGACTTATTATGAGTTTGGCACTGAGTCTGAACGATGTCCAGACTCTTGAAAGTCTTCTTTGAGCCTGGCTGCATTTTATACAAATAACAAACAGGCTGTGCACCTGCTGGTAGAATAAAGCCGACAAATTATATTGTTGTTGATGTTTTGTTTCCGTTGTTGAAGTGTTTTGATAATTAAAAACAGGTGATGTAATACTGATGACAAAATGCAGCTAGGCCAGAATTTAATGTTGCTGTTTACCAACAGGTCAATAGTTGTCTGTCTTTGAAGCGCCAGCATGGGAATTAGTTTTTTCCCTGCACAGTAAACTCTGCTTTCCCCCTAACCTTTTTGGATTACTAACATGTACCTCGTTCATTTTCCAGTCTTTAAGCCTGAGGAGTTGCGCCAGGCTCTGATGCCGACTCTGGAGTCTCTCTACAGGCAGGACCCCGAGTCACTGCCCTTCAGACAGCCAGTAGACCCCATGCTTCTGGGTATCCCTGTACGTAGCACACATGCACTTGCCACCTAATGTTGTTACTTCAAATAAAACCTTTGACATGATCAACGTTTTGCCCATGGGTGTTTGTTAAATATTGTACAGTTTTGATAGATGCCTGTAATTCAGCTGCACTATTTTTGTTCTATTGATCTCTTAACACAAACGTTTTATTTGTGCTTCTCACTGCAGGACTACTTTGACATTGTTAAGAACCCAATAGACCTGTCCACAATAAAGCGTAAGCTTGACACAGGCCAATACCAAGAGCCCTGGCAATACGTTGACGATGTCTGGCTGATGTTCAACAACGCCTGGCTCTACAACCGCAAGACATCCCGTGTCTACAAGTACTGCTCCAAGCTGGCCGAGGTGTTTGAGTCCGAGATCGACCCTGTCATGCAGGGCCTGGGATACTGCTGCGGGAGGAAGGTGAGATGAAAGGGGTGTTAAAGATGCAATTAAGGAAGTAGGGATGTTTTTTTTGTCGTCTTTCGCCATAATGGCTGTAATAAAAAAAAAATGTTGTTCCATTGCTGCCCAATTACTAAAATGCCAATGTTTACTACTTTTTGTTTGGTGAAGCGACTCAGAAGGATGAGTATGAGTTTTACTTTTCACCATGCCATTGTGAATATTTTAGTGCTTTGTCCACGTTGCCCAGCACTAAAGATGAGGCAAATTTAGAAGCTAAACCAAAGAGTAAACTTTATTTCCTAGTCTTAATGAAAATGATTTATGGAATAAATACATCTTGGTTTTTTTTTTCACCACTTTTGTCATCTTGCTTGTAACTTGCAGTACGAGTTCTCCCCTCAAACCCTCTGTTGCTATGGCAAGCAGCTCTGCACCATACCTACTGGAGGCACATACTACAGCTACCAGAACAGGTACAAGCGTCTGTGTATGCATAAATGTGTTGGTCGTTCAACCTAAATATGTATTTGTTATAAAATAAAATCTGTCGGAATTGTAATCTCACTGAATAATTGTATACGCGTCACACATTTGCATGCACAGTTGTTCATTAAGTGTTGGGAAATAAGTGCAGCTATTTGAACCGCAATAGCCACCGCCTGCAGCCTGGAGTCTGTTCCTCGGTAGCTCTAGAGGGACCACTGTGATCCAGGCTGTAGTGTCAATCTGGCAGCTTTGGCTTTAATGGCTCTGCCTCCAGGTCCTGACACGGCATGGGACCACAACATGTTTTTTTTACCACTGGCAAGTTGGTGCCAGTGGTGCACATAGAGGAAAACACACTGAAGACTTTAAACTCTAAAGAGGCACAGAGCAACACAGCAGTGCGTTGATTGTGTTTTGCTCACCGTCTACGGTGGGACTGACTGATGAAAATATAACGCTTTGGCCACAAACGGCGTTGCCCATCAGTGCCTTTTCCTTTCACTTGAAATCCAGCAGATGACTGCCTGCACCACAATCCCTTGCATCCCCTGCTGCATAAACATGGTTACTGCAGCCCATT
The DNA here is from genome assembly GCF_009769545.1 of Cyclopterus lumpus. NCBI lineage: Eukaryota > Metazoa > Chordata > Actinopteri > Perciformes > Cyclopteridae > Cyclopterus > Cyclopterus lumpus. The sequence goes on along the minus strand of NC_046966.1, from coordinate 9,585,536 downwards.
TTTCCACACCTAAACTGGCCACTTTAATGCCGAGCAGCTCAGAAGCAGTCGTGATACAGCACAGCCTGAACGACAACATGAGGCTCCTGCAGCACAATTCATTTACACTCTAAATGGGAGCTCAGGGGTTTCCCGCTATCTGTTATAAAACATTAAAGACAAGTGTTATTTTGTGCAGAATTGTATTGAACACAAGTAGCCGAATACTAAGCGAGTGTGGAATGTGCTGAATTTGAAATGTGTAATTTTGCAGGTATCATTTCTGTGAGAAGTGCTTCAATGAGATCCAGGGGGAGAGTGTGACTTTGGGAGACGATCCTGCACAGCCACAGACGTGAGTAAACTGGCTAGTGATGAACTGGCTAGTGATAGCCCCCAACTATAGAAAGTTGCAGTTGCCTCTTTTTAGAAACGTATTGTGAGGGAAGACTTCCCCTCGTCAAGTTATTTTTGAATAGCAAAAGGAAATGTTCCCCTCATTCAATACCAGCTCTGCTTCTAAACAGCAACTATGTAGTCAGTCTTGCCTTCGAAAACAATTATTAGATGCAGTTTTTAATAAAATGGAGTCTCCAGCTGTGAGAAGCATCTTCCTGTTTTACATGTTGCTTGCATGGTATTCATCCAAAATGTTGTGATTTAATATTCATTATTTATAGCATTTGCATTTCAGAATAATCAACTTGTGTATTTCACAGCCCAAGGGTTTTTTAGAGTCTTATTGAAGGATGTTCCCCACACAGACTGCCAGCAATGAGAAAAGCGAAGAGCATAGAACTGAAGATGGAAATAAAATCGAGTGTTTTTCTATGTGTCTTGTTATTCTCCCTACCGCTCCTGACTTGTTCCCCTTCTTTTCTCTGACACCCCAGGATGATATCAAAAGACCAGTTTGAACGGAAGAAGAACGATGTGCTCGACTCTGAACCGTAAGTAGACGCAAACCCTCAGTGAGAAGGGGCTCATGTCATGTTCTTTCTGTTTTTCTTATTTAAAAGTTTTCCCAGTTGCATGTTCCTCATCCCATCTTACATCTTTCACATCTGGCTTTGTGTTTTTGGTGAACAATCTGCACATTTTCTCTGGAGCCCTCAGATCAGTCACTTAGATTTCAGTGAGGCCTCGGGGCAACTTGGCAGCCACAGCTGCTTCGTGTCAAAACTCTGTCTGACCAATGAGTTTTCCCCATCAGGGAACGCAGGCTGTTCTCATAGTTCACACTGTCATTTTGACTTTGTGTTAAATAAGATGTCCTCTCACTAAGGCACACTGGCATTGGTTGCTTGCTGTGTCAGCAGTTAAGATATCATCAGTTATAAAAATGATGGCCCTCAGGATCATGGTTCGGACAGTTTTGAGAATTGGGATAGCAATTGGCATATGCATAAAATAAATTTAAAAAACAATGCATTAGTCGTCCACGTCAGCGCCTATGTAGAAGTAACAGGACAATGCTGTTGCCCATTGTACTGCTAAATCTTTACTATTTGACCAACTTATTGTAGTAAGTAAAGGGTGACTCAGGTAGTGTGGAATATCTTATTCAGGGGCACCTTGAAAGGAGTTCTGTGAACTTTTTTTAATTTGATAAAAAGATGTCTGAATGTATGCTCGCTTTTCTTTAGGTTTGTTGAATGTAAAGATTGTGGACGGAAGATGCACCAGATATGCGTCTTACACTACGAGGTCATTTGGCCCTCTGGGTGAGACTTGAACTTTTTGTAAATTTGCATAATAGTTTGGCATATATTATTAATGTTAATTGTAAATCTACCTTTTCTCTTTCCAGATTCATCTGTGAGAATTGTTTAAAGAAGAGTGCAAAAACGCGAAAGGAAAACAAGTTCTCTGCAAAAAGTTAGTTCCAATCCCTCCATATGTGTTTGAAATGTCAACAGATTATTGCAGTTTTGTCTTGCAAGCACTGAAGACACAAGATACTATAAACCACCTGCACATGGGCTGCGTATGCCTCTCTGCTGTTCTTTTATCCCGGTTAAAAGAATTGCCATTTTTCATAGATTTATCCTGTATGTTTGTACACTGTAGGGCTGCAGTCGACACGATTGGGAATGTACATAGAGGACCGTGTGAATAAATACTTGAAGAGACAGAACCACCCGGAGGCCGGCGAGGTGTTTGTGCGAGTGGTGGCGAGCTCTGACAAAATGACGGAAGTAAAACCAGGCATGAAAGCCAGGTGAGAGCATCACTGACAGGAAGACAGGAGAACTGTGTGTGTGTGTGTGTGTGTGTGTAATGTATGCTTTGCTGTGTTTAAGCATTTTAATGACTTTATACTTTAAATTACTGGATCAATATTTCGCAACTAAATGTGGCGTAGTCAAATATATGAGCAACTGAGGAGTCAACAGTCAAGATGAGGGATGCCATAATCTAGACAACCAAAACACCTGTCTCTCTTTGTTGATTTACTGTCGCAGACCATATTTGTCCTAAGCATATTTTTATTTCCCCTGCTATGCAAAGCTGAATGCCCTCTGTAAAGCGATTGTACTGATTGTGGAACCTGATTGTTTGACAAGATGGCGTGCACACCCTCCTGCCGTACTTCAGAGAGTTGTTCACTGTTTGATCCTCACACATGATCAAAGTCTGCTCGTACCATCCTCGCGGGGAGGAAGCCCTCGTTCGAGAACCTGTTATCTTCAGGTTGACTGATTTAAGGCCGCTTTTCTTTTCAATTGAGCCATTTCACTTGAATTGTCCCATCATGCTCTTGTGTGTTGCTAAAAGCAGCAACACAGAAGGCAATTTCTTGGGCGGCCTTTTAGAAGGCTTTATCGTCCAAATGTTTGTTTTAATGCCTGAAACTGTTCCTATAAAACATTTATGTAGAGTATTATACAGATAATACATATTTTAAACTGTGGCAACATACCTTTACAACAGAAACCATCATATATATATATATATATATCTACGTCTTTGCACAGTCGGCACCTTTTGTATAGATTGTGTTGCGTTCAGGAGTACACCATCATCTCACGTTTTAGCTGGTGATATACAGGCCCAATACAGGATATTACAACATGCTCTAGTTTCACCATCTACCTAGAGATCACATTTAGTTTTTCACATATTGTAATATTTTATTTTCAATTCTTCATTGCCACAGGTTTGTGGACACAGGTGAAATGCCCGAGACCTTTCCCTACAGAACCAAAGCACTTTACGCCTTTGAGGAGATTGACGGCGTGGATGTGTGCTTCTTTGGCATGCACGTGCAGGAGTACGGCTCTGAGTGCTCATTCCCCAACACTAGGTCTGTACAGCCAATTATTGTGTGTAGCACATGGCGATTAAAGGACGGGTTCTTTTTTATGAGTGAAATGTACCATGTTCCCTCTCTCTACCTCTGCAGACGGGTCTACATATCATACCTTGACAGTATTCACTTCTTCAGACCTCGGATTCTACGAACAGCTGTGTACCACGAGATCCTCATCGGCTATCTAGAATATGTCAAGAAACTCGGGTAAGCCTTGCTGAATTGCTTCTTTTCCACCTCACCAGTTGAAAGAAACACCATGAGGAAGAGTCTCTGGAGTGAACTTTGTGCTGTGGTTTAATTTTAAGGAAGCCAATGACCTAATTTCCACTTAGTCTCTGGTCTTATTATTGGTCTGTGTATCCCCGCAGGTATGCCCAGGGCCACATCTGGGCATGTCCACCCAGTGAAGGAGACGACTACATTTTCCACTGTCATCCTCCTGACCAGAAGATCCCCAAGCCTAAGAGGTTGCAAGAGTGGTACAGGAAGATGCTGGACAAGGCCTTTGCAGAGAGGATTCTGCATGACTACAAGGTAAGGAGGAGAAACTGCATTTTAAATACTTACGCAAGGCTGACGTCTGAATAAGCGGCTTGCAATATTTACGCGTAGATGCAAACCTTTTAATTTATTTGTGAAGGGAGACTTATGGTATCTGTTACTTTTTGATTTACTGTGTTCCTGATCACATTTCCTGGGAGCTTTCTGTGTTATAGTTTAACACATTTGCTATTTTGTCTTTGATAACAGGCAAACACAATACATATGCAAATGCTCAGCATGTTGGATTAACGAATAATATACATCTTGAATAACTTGAATTGACCATGTTCTTTTAATCTTCCTCTCAGGACATCTGCAAACAAGCGACAGAGGACCGTCTGACCAGCGCTAATGAGCTGCCGTACTTTGAAGGCGACTTCTGGCCCAACGTGCTGGAGGAGAGCATCAAGGAGCTGGAGCAGGAGGAGGAGGAGAGGAAGAAGGAGGAGAACACGGCTGCTACTGAAACCCCTGAGGTGGGAACATTGTGTCATGGTTTGATGATATGGTGCTATCAAAGCTATCGACTGGTTTTCATTAACAGCTTTTTTACTTTTTTTTAAATTGGAATATTGTTTTCAGCATATCTGACAATGACACGTTGAATTAAGGGGACAACACAATGTAACTGAAGAACATATGTTATGATGACGATAAACAAAATCCTACTGTAATGAGTCCTAACTTGGTGGAGAACATGTAATCAGCTGTTTTCTTTAATATTTGTCTCCTGCAGGGTGGTACGCCAGGTGACAGCAAAAACGCTAAAAAGAAGAACAACAAGAAGACCAATAAAAATAAGGGCAGCGTCAGCCGAACCAATAAGAAGAAACCTGGGATGCTTAATGTAGCCAGTGATCTGTCCCAGAAGCTTTATGCCAGCTTGGAGAAACACAAAGAGGTTTATTTCTTAATTGTTTTAAAATATTAAGCTCATGATAAACAGGCATTTCCTAAACATTAGACTATTTACTATTTGACTAAATAATACTTCCAGTCTAAGTAGTGATTTAAAGTGGACATCATTTAATATGTCTTAATAGCGTTTCAGTTTTGCTTGTGCTTTTCTAACTCAGATTTCTGTGCGTCTTTCTGTCTGAAGGTGTTCTTTGTGATCCACCTCCACTCTGCTCCCATGGCCAACACCCTGCCGCCCATCACTGACCCTGACCCCATGCTCTCTTGTGACCTGATGGATGGCCGTGATGCCTTCTTGACTCTGGCCAGGGACAAACACTGGGAGTTCAGCTCCCTCAGGAGGTGCAAGTGGAGCACCATGTGCATGCTAGTTGAGCTGCACAACCAGGGACAGGACCGCTTTGTCTACACTTGCAACGAGTGCAAGCACCATGTAGAGACACGCTGGCACTGCACTGTGTGCGAGGTGAGTTCCTACGACTACCGTTGGTATGTTCTGATGTGTTTATCACTCAGGAATTACTTCTGTGTCCTGTGCATTAAACTGTATACACAATATAAAAATAAAAGACAGTCAGTGTTGATTACAGACTCGACAAACAAGGGTAAATCTGGAATGATATTTATATACCACTTAAAAATACTGATATTCTTAAACGCATGAGTACATTTGTGAAACTCTTGTCAAAACTATTTATGAGACTTGGTTAAGTGTGTTGATTACTGTGTTCCCGTCTGCAGGACTTTGATCTGTGCATTAATTGTTACAACGTGAGGGGTCACGAACACCAGATGGTGAAATGGGGCCTTGGCCTGGACGACGACAGCAACAGCCAGAGTGGAGAGGCCTCCAAGAGCCCACAGGAGAGCCGACGATTAAGTATCCAACGCTGCATCCAGTCCCTGGTCCACGCTTGTCAGTGTCGCAATGCCAACTGCTCTCTGCCGTCCTGCCAGAAGATGAAGCGAGTGGTGCAGCACACAAAGGGCTGCAAGCGCAAAACCAACGGTGGCTGCCCTGTATGCAAGCAACTTATCGCTTTATGCTGTTACCACGCAAAGCACTGTCAGGAGAACAAGTGTCCTGTCCCGTTCTGCCTGAACATCAAGCACAAGCTACGCCAGCAGCAGCTGCAGCACAGGCTCCAGCAGGCCCAGCTGATGAGGAGAAGAATGGCTACCATGCAAGGCAGAACCATGCCACTACCGTCCCCACCGGCCACAGCTGCTCCCAGCACTCCCACTTCCCATGCCCAGCCAAACACTCCTCAGCAACCCCAACAGCCTCTCTGCAACCAGCCGCAGACCCCCAATGCAGCAGGCGTCATGTCCCCCTCTTTTCCCAACAATGGCCAGCCTCAAACACCCGTGTCCCAGGGCAAACATGGACCCCAAGCTTCCCCATTACACCAACAGCAGTCCCCTCTCCCCCAGCCGCCCCAGCCACCTCAGCAGCTACAGCAGCAGCAGCCACCCCTTGCTGCAGTCAAGATGGCACGGCACATCGAGATGATGGCACAGGCGCAGCAGAACCAGCAGAACTACCGGGTCAACATGAACGGCTTACCCATGAACCCCCAGCAGCCACAGCAGCGCTTGACCGGACCAATGCAGCCACCCATGCAGATGGTGCCAGGGCCAAGGGGACCACAGGTCATGCAACCGGGCATTCCTCCAGGTCAGTGGCCCGCAGCTGCAAGGCCATTGCAGGCTCCGACTCAACAACCAGGCATTGTCCCAGGCCAGACTCCACAACAGGCCATGACAATGCAGCGAGCCTTGATGGCCCCAGGGCAGCTAGCTCAGCAGGGCCAGAGGATGCTGATTCCACAGCAGCCTGGTGTCCGGCCACAAACACCCCAGAGACCCGGTGCTATTGCACCAAACGCCTTGCAGGACCTTCTCCGCACACTCAAGTCTCCCAGCTCGCCCCAGCAGCAACAACAAGTCCTAAACATCCTCAAATCCAACCCTCAGCTAATGGCTGCTTTCATCAAACAGCGAACGGCCAAGTACCAAGCCAACCAGCCGCAGCAAGCAGGTCAGCCACAGCAGCCCGGCATGCCAACAATGCAGGCCTTGGCCATGCCAGGAGCCGCGGTGCAGAGGCCGACGATGCCCCCACAGCAGCCTCCTGCTCAGGGCATGGCTGCATTAGGGGCTCAAGGGCAGCTAATAAACGCAGCACACAACACCAACCCCCAGATCCAGGAGCTTTACCGTCGGCAGCTCTTAAGGCAGCAACAGCAACAACAACAACAACAACAACAGGGAGTGGTGCCTCAGGGCCATCCTGGCCAGTTCCCTGCTCAGGCGCAGGGTACAGCAGCTACATACTCCCAGCTTCGTATGCAACAGCAGCAGCTAGCCATGCAGGCAGGTTCAGGAGCAGTTGGGGTTCCTATGGGCCAGCTCCCACCCATGGCTCAGATGGCCCAGACCGGCATGGGTATGGACTCCACCAAGAACTTACTACATCAACGGATGCTCCAGCAGCAGCAGCAACTTCCCCAGCAGCAGCAGGCCATCCTCAAGCAGCAGATGGGCACCCCTGCCCAGCCCAGCCCCATGAGCCCCCAGACCCACCTGCTGGCTGTCCAGCCCCAGGGTGGAGCCCACCTACCCGGCCAGCCCACACTAGCAAATACCCTCAACAACCAGGTCCGCTCCCCCGCTCCAGTCCAGTCCCCCTGTCCGCCCTCGCTACAGCAGCCCCAGCAGCAGCAGCGTCCACATTCCAGTCCCTCACCGCAGGTCCAGAACCATCCCTCACCGCAGCATCCACACCCACCACACTCGGGTTCCCCCCACCCGGTACTGGGGAGCCCGTTGTCAGGGTCCATGGAACAGGGACACTTGGGGACACCAGAACAAAGCGCAATGCTACCGCAGCTTAACACGCCCAACAGAGTGGGACTGAACAGTGACTTGGGGATGGCGGGAGATGCTACAGGGGACACTCTGGAGAAGTTTGTGGAGGGATTATAGCATTTCTGCTTTGAACTAAAGAACACAATCTCTCTCCCGGGGACCCATACTTTCACCCCTCTTCCTCCTAGTTTCCCCTCAGACTCGTTATCCTGTTAGAGGGCTTTGTTTGTTCTTTCTAAGATTGAGAACGTTTTTTTTGTACTGACATATAAAAGGTTTCAACTGTTGTAAAAAGAATTTGGTCGAGGGAGGGGGGAAAAGAAAAAAAAAGAAAAAAAAAAAAAGGGGGGAATGTAATTGTTTCCTAAAGAAAGGTTGGTTGTTAAATGAATTTAAACCACAAAGAATATATTTTTTGGTTGAGACCAAATGTGTTCAATACTCAATTTATTTTTGGTTTGTTTTTGGTATGGTTACATGCCTTTCTCGTTTATTTTTCTTTTTTAAAGAAAATGTACAATTGCATTATATTATTCATATCTTTTTATTTTGTACCTTTGGAAAAGAAACTTAAAGCATTGTTGTGTTGAAAGTGTAAAAAAAATACTTTGTCTGGGAATTGGGCCAGGTTTTCGTTCTCTTCTCAAGCTGTCATTCCTGGCAATTGTAATCTAGTGTTGTACCATTACTCCAAGACGGTGCGTTCAGGGACCGCTCCCCTCTTTGTGTGTATGAAGAGCACTCGGTTGTATTGAAATAGGAAATGGACTGGGGCAGTTGTTTATATACACGGGCATGCATACAGGGGCACACGATGACACTGACACAAACACTCACAGTCACTAAAATAACTACAGCTCTGACTGGTTTCACAAACACAAAGTGCAACCCACATCTCAGTGACCTGGAATTTGGAAAATCTGTCTTGCCGGTGTAGGACAGTGTTGCTTTGACATTAAAAAGATTTTGTCATACTTTTTGTCATACAAATGGTGTAAAGGGTGTGAGAAAGAGACCAGCCTCCTAAGCTGAGGTGGAATGATCACCGGTTGTTTGTCGGCCACATCTCTGATGACTCTTCATCCTCTAAATTCTACACTAAGCGGTGTACTTTCTATGGATGAAGGGCCCATTTGCGATTCACCCTGAGTTATCAACCCTCATTCCTCTCAAAAACTTAACTTAGGGGGATTTACTTTTTCTCTTGTTGTAAATCAAGTTATTAAGCAAAATACTATAAATATAAGGACGAAAAATGAAAACACTGTATAAACCGGTTAAAAGACTCCTTTCTTACTTCTATACCATATTGTTAAATAAACTCTGTGCAGCAGAAGAACTCCAGTACTCTGTTGGCTAAGTAAGGAGGCATCGCTCTTGTGTACTACGTTGTGTTCATGTGTTTCTGCTCAGCAGTGTTTGGTTTTCCAGTTGCCGATAATGCGGAGTTTAAGAAATAGTGATTGTGGTCAGAACACTTTTCTGCCCTAAAACAGCCATTAAACTATTTATTTTGAAATGACTAACGTCATCCTGCACCTGAGTTTCTACAGATTGAAAAGTAAAGAGGTGAGTTTGAAGTGGTGACGCAGCAATTCGCAGATGGAGCTCACTTTTCAGATAAAGGTTACTGAAGTATGAATGATCAAGGGAAGGCGTATTGTACTACATTTAGAAAACAAAATAACAAAAACTAATTTCTAATGGAAACCTTGACATAACACTATGTTGCGCCTTTGTATTTGATGAGGGCACATTCACTTACAATATGACATTGTAATTTTTAAGTGGATCGGAAGCGCAGGACCTTTCTATAAAAAAAGTGCAATCGTATTGATTTATTTGAATTAGTCATGTGAAGTAAAACAATTCACTCCTATGTAAATGTACATTTGGTTGTGTCAAGATAACAAAACAAAAAAACATGGCGCTAAAGTCTGCAGGCGATTGTAAATTCTTCAAACGCTTCCGGAGGTCCTTATAGATCCATGATATCGATGCGTTGCAGTCGCGTGACGTGCAAGACACGCATTCGTTCGTTCACCGTCACGTGACCGGAAGCTCAACATGGAGCGGTTGAGCCTGCGCGCTTTTAAAATGAAAACAAACCCCGGCGGGTTTTTGTTTTGCTTGTTTTATCAGCAAAATAATATATCTATAATAATGGATCTATGACGCATGCTTGTGTTTAAAAGTCAGTCAGAGTCGCTCTTCGTCGCGCAGACCGATGAACGACGAAAGCCAAAGAGCGAATTCATCAAACCTGGGTGAGGAGTAACGTGCGGGCACGAGCGGCCAGCTAACGACAGCGCAGCTTCAAACATTATCTGCGTGTCAACTGTCCCAACAATAACGGTGCATGTGCTGCGGCCTTGAAGGAGTCCACCGCTGTGTTCCGTGCAGTGAGCGAGCAGCACCGGCTCCTTAATGTCGCTGACGACAGCATTTAACTCTGTCAATACGGACCCTTGTTGATCCCCGAGCCGAACTTTGTCCACCAATGTCTCCCACTTAAACCGGCTCTCTTTGCTTGCGTATGGGCACAGATGGGGACGTGCTGCCGTGGCCTTCTAATGTGAGACGACGTGCTCCATCATGGATGACTCGGACCAGGACTTTGTGGATCTCTGCTCGAAGCTGCTGAAACGAGTCCGCAAGAAACCGGGTGAGTCCAGACAGCCGAGCGACGGAGACAAGAGGCGGAGGAACCACAGAAGAGGGGGACACGGGGACTCCGGGTCTCGTACTGGTGCAGACCAGCATGTGGTCCGTGGAGGGAAACAACACGATTCAGGAGATGCCCAGTCGTCCTCTGTGCCCTCAGCAGAACCAGAACCAGAACCGAGCGGCTCGCTGGCGAGAGACAAAGTCCTCCACCGGATGCAGCAGTTCAAGAGAGCCGGTCCGCAGAGGATGGTGCACAAGGACGAGGGTCACCCGGCAAACCACGAGAACGATGGCGCTCCTCCTCTGACACAAAGACACGGTGAGATGACACGATGCTCTTGTTGCCACAGATTGTTAGTTTGCAGCATTGTTGCCAGCATCATCATCATCATCTGTGATTTGAGATGATACATCTGGCTTTGGCACACCTCGCTGTAGGTCATTTGTTCCTGTTGGGTTGATGTGTGTCTGCCTTCAGTGCACCGTGATGCCAGATGTAGGACATGTGGCACATTTGTGGGAATTCATGTTTGTATTCTCCGTGATGTCAAACCGCAGAGCTCGCTGAGTCTCAACATATTTAACCCCACGGTGCTTTGATGATGCCCATCAGTGCTTCTGAGACATTATTTGAAGAGATGTGGATGTGCAGATAACAACATCATTCAGATACAATAAGTGTAATCATTTATGACTATTGAACTGGATCTATATTATAGTATGAATCCATTAAAGTCACAATACTATCTTCCTCTATCATTATGTTCTTATATTCAGCACAATGTAACTCATATCTGTCTGTGTCGCTGGACCTAGGTACGCCGCACTCTTCCGGTTCAGGTCTCCACCCGGAGCCCCCGGACAGTGACGAGGCTCTGGCCCTGCGGCTGCAGCAGGAGCTGGACAGGGAGGCAGCAGAGGCCCAGACGGTGGACCTGGAGGACAGAGGCCTCTTCTTCTGTCAGATCTGCCACCGAGATCTGTCACGTATGACACCCGAGGGGCGAACGCAGCATCTCAACAGGTTTGGACTTTTCCATTGACTGATGCTTTTCCCCTGAGTGAAATGAACTGACACTTGTTGTAGCGGACACACTGAAAGTGCGAGTGATGCCTCTCTACAGGTGTTTGGATGAGAGTGAAGGGAGCGCTCCAGCCCCCCCTCCGCCGCCTCCCGGTGTCCCCGGCTGTCCCATCTGTGGCAAGAAGTTCAAGTCTCAGAAGAGTCGCTCGGCCCACCTGAAGCGCTGCTCCTCAGACATGGGTGTCGCTCCGGCTGTGCTGCTGCAGGCTCTGCAGAGGCAGACTGAGGAAACCCAAAATGTCCCCACTGATTACACCCTGTGAGTCACAGCAACACCAAAGTAGCACAATAATACACCTCTGAGCTTACTTCCACAAGCATTTCTGTGATATCCAAACTGTTGCTGTTGATGATGATCCACACATAGGCATAAGTTTCTTTGACTTACGGTTGCATGGTTTCAGTGAGACTGAGTAACGGAGAGAACTGGACCTCATGTGTCATTGCTTGCCAATCACCTAATAATAATATGAGGACTTTGTCTATTTGTTTTCTTCTCTTCAGCACACAGGCTGGTGGCACCAAAAGAAAAGGGTTGTCCAAGCCGGGCCTGCCGGTGAGGAAGAAGCCCAGAAAGAAGACCGCGCCCCTGGACGACGAGACCATGGTGGCCCTGGCTTTGTCCTCCTCCCTGCTGGAACAGGAGCAGCGGGGCAAGAAGTCAGAGACGCAATCCCAAACGAACGCTGCTGCCTCTCACATCTCCATGACTTCAGCATTGAAGCGGAGGCCAGACACAGGTACAAGCACAGGAACAGCAGTATATATGCAGCGAATGTTAGAGCTCACCGTGTAGCACAAACTCAGGTATGCAGCAGCTTTTATGCTACATTTTCAAAATTGTTATGAACTCATTAATTATCCATTTAATTATGCAAAGGGTGTGGTTTGTTTTGAATAAATTACTTTTTGTTCTTTATATCCAAATATTGTGTACACCACGTATCAACTCCGATACCACGGTTTCATTTATTTGAACATGATGAAATAACTCGAAATGCAACAATTTGGTGTATTAAATATACATAAAGCAAATGAATGCTGTTTTTTTTGCATACTTTAAGATAACCGTGCAGTGGCCTGCCTCGTCATTGTTCTAACCAGCTCTCTCTGTCTCTCTCCTCCGCGGTTCCTGGTGCAGGTAAGGGGCGTAGGAAGAGGAAAAAGGGCGCCGTGCCTCGCCCTCCTCCACTCCTGCTCGTTCAGGATGCAGAGGCGGCTCTGACGAGGCTGCAGGAGCGCGTCTCTGCTCTCCTCCCGCGCAGCCGCGCCCCCTCCCCCCCCACCCCGACCCGCTGCCCCAGCAGTCTGCCCGGCTGGAGCGGTGCTGCCGTCCTCTGGCAGAAGTGTACACTGCTGGGCGGAGCCTCCGCTTCTCTGTCTGATTTCTACACTCCCGAGCTCAGGGAGTTCATCACACCGTGGGAATCGGCAACGGTGAGAGGCCAAAGACACATTTACGTACTTTCTTTGAACTGAATGGGGAATTTATATCAGACTGAATGTTGAGCTTTAATCAAATGCCTCTCAAGCTGGAACTACCAGACTGTGTGTGTGTGTGTGTGTGTGTGTGGTTCTCCGTCCTACCCTAGAAATACAAAAGGGCATGTCAACACAAGTGTCTGAAGCTGTGATGGGAGACATTTTTATAATTCATCAGCTGCCTGTGGATCAAATCCCAGCCCAGAGTTAAATTGTTGCTGTTCTCGTCCACTTCTAGACTGATGCAGCCTCCTCCAGCACCACCAACAAGCCTCAGTCTTCTGGCCAACTGGTGAGTGAAGGAACCCCTGACCCAGAGACCAGGGCCTCCATGCTGCCATCCTCCTCCCAGATGTCCTCCTCTCAGACGGCTTTCTCCACCAGCCGGGAACTCCTCATGGACCTGATGGAGCTGGCTGAAGATGGCGTGACCCTCACCCAGTGTGGTCACACTGCTTCAGGCCCTGACAAAGGTAACTTTATCAGTGGTCAATTTATAATGGGGTGACTATAAATAAAATAAAAATGTTGTACCGTTACCATAAGCGATGAGCTGTACTTGTCACAAGAGGATTACTTGCCTGTGTGGGATGTCAAATCTGGCTAAATTACTTTGAACCTTTCTGTTCGGGTTATTCTGTGTAGTAATAATGTATAATGTTATTTCTGAAACGCTGACTGAGAGTCCAATGTGTCTGGACTCTTGGTCCAGGCACAAATGGCAAATAAAAATCTTGAATCTTAATACATTCCTGTATTTGTTACAGTTCTGCTTTTGCATTCTAGTATACTGCCACACTGTTGCAACCCATGGGAGCAACTCGCCAGCCCAAATGGTTGAGTAGTGACTTATTTGGTCATCAGTTTTGGGTCCTGGTCGTCTTTGTTCCCATAGACAAGAGTGCCGGTCAGATCACAAACCTTCGCCTGAGCGGCTTCGTCCTGGAGGAGTCCGAGGAGCAGGCCGACCTCTGTGTGAGCGGCTTCCTACCAGAACCAACGCACACACATTCAGAGGACGCCCGCTGCCGAGCGAGGAGGACGATGGCTCAGCCGGGGGCAAATGAGCGAGGCGGCCACCACTCGGTGAGACCGGCCACCATCGCTCATTCTGACATGTTCGACCTGGTTTCTGGATTCTAATCTTCTTCATCATTTGTATCTGATCTCATCAGTTGTATTTATGTAGAACATCTTGTGTCTTTTTGAGATGCAGATCTCTTCATTACAGTCCTTTTTAAAAAAAAAAAAAAAAAAAAAAAAAAAAGTGTTTTATGTGACGAGGAGATTCCCGTAATAATTCTGCAGTGCCCTGACCCCAGTGTTTCCTGCTGGTGTTTCCTCTCTAGGTGGCGCTATCCAGACTGGCCTCAGACCTGAGCAGCATGGTCAACAACCCTCAGCTCAGTGACCTGCAGCTCCAGGTGGACAGTGGAGAGGTCTACTTTGCTCATTCCTTCATGCTGTATGCTCGATGCCCCCTGCTGGCAGAAATGGTAAACTGCCAAACACACCCTTCAAATAGTAGAACCAGGACTGCATAATTCTGTACAAATCTGTTTTCATAGTTGACTCTTAAATAATACGTATAGTGGAAGAGGACTCAATAAGTTGTATTAGCCCCTCTAATAAATCATATGAATCATGTTTTTTTTATATATTCAGCTAGTCAATCTAGATGACCGTTTTACAAGTTCTACATTTAAACAACGTTTCTCCTTCTTTGGCTAGCTTCCGTCTTTTATCACCCTAAATATGCCTAAAGGGCCTTTCATTTTGTTTTTGTGCAAAGTGGTTAAAGCATTACATAAATATCTTAACATCTGGTTTATCCATGCCCTTTTTCCCACAAGGAAGAACCCATTATTTACAGCTGGTGGTAAACCTGTATCCAATGAATGTCTTTATTGTAAACATGCTTTCAAATGGCTTTAGGATCAGTATCTTTCACGCTCTACCCTGGTCCCAATGGAGGGAACCTGAGCACCTCACCTGTTGTTGAGTAGGCTGTCAGGTGCTTAGAACCAGTCTATTTGTGTTTATAGTTTTGTGGGATTTATTGTGTTGTATCCTGCCCTGTCACTGTTTTCTGTCTTTTTGTTTTTGTTGCATTATAAAGCTGTAATAAACAAAAAGAGAGAATGCGAAAGAATCATCTTTTCTCCTTGTTTCCCTGCTCCTCTCACAGGTACATGAAAGTGGTTTTGGGGTGCAGGAGGAAGGCGGGCCTGCAGTCCAAAGAGTGTTGATGAATGACGTCCCGGGACAGGCGGTGTTGGCCTTGCTGCAGTATCTCTACACGGCCCGCTGCTCCATCCCAGCATCGCTACGGGCTCATGTGCTGGAGCTGGCATCTCGGTTAGTAGGCAGTATACGAGCCGGGACCTTTCTACACACTCTTCTCTTACAATTTAACAAATGTTGGATGATTTGGTGACCTTCAGGTTTTTGTTCTGATTTGTTGTATTGTATTTGTT
This sequence comes from Cyclopterus lumpus, assembly GCF_009769545.1. Classification (NCBI taxonomy): domain Eukaryota; kingdom Metazoa; phylum Chordata; class Actinopteri; order Perciformes; family Cyclopteridae; genus Cyclopterus; species Cyclopterus lumpus. Next base: position 9,570,199 of record NC_046966.1, on the reverse strand, counting down.
GAGCAGCATGATGTATTGATAACTGTAAAGAACCCACATCTGCTTTACTGTGATTCTGTGTGCTGCTCAAGTATTACTTAGTAGTTCAAGAGATGCTTATAAAAATTGTTGAAGCCTAAAGATAACATTGTTTGTCCGTGTTGTGACGACTCTTCTCTTCTCTCTTTTTGTGTTGAAGGTTTGACTTGCAGGAGCTACAATTGCTTTGCGAGCGTCACCAACAGAACCCAGCGACTCAGGAGGATGAGGAAGACCACGTGAACCGGGAGGAGAACGGCAACGACCAAACGGACCAGGCCTTCGCGGAACTGCTCCGCTCCATGTGGGACGGAGAGGATGAAGACGGCTGGGGCCCAGGTGTAGATGGAGAAAGGCACGAAGAGAGAGAATTGGAAGATCATCAAGCCGAAGACCTTGCGTCAGGGGACCGGGAGATCCGCGAAGAGAACGTGAACGAGGAAGAGCTCGAGGAGATCTATGAGTTTGCCGCCACGCAGAGAAAGAGGGAGGAGGATGAAGACAGCACGGAGGAGGAGAAGGTGGACGAGGAAGAAGACGTGTTAACAAAAGCGACGGAACCCCAAAGAAGTCCATCAGGCCTCGGCGTAAAACAACTGCAGCCAAACTCTCAACTTGAGCCGGAGCCTGGCCTGGATCTCAGCTACAACCGCCTCTTCTCAGACTCCTGGGGGGTCTACGAGGAAGCAGACCCTTCCTCCTTACCCTCCACTTCTGCCCCCACTAAGACGCACACCCCTCAATACCAGCAACACCAGTCCCCTCATAAACCCTCATCTGAACCCTCTTTGCTTCGGTCCTCAGCAAGCGTGGTTGACGACCTTTCCCTCAGCCCTTTAGCAAATGCGTCCAGCCTGCCGATCCCGGGTCAGTCTCCTGGTCCAGTGAGTGACTGGGGTGACGGTGGAGACGAGGGAACAGAGGATCTGGCTTTAAAGGGCAACGGTCATGGTCCTCGTAACATTTGTGTCCCTCTGGAAAAGAAGGAACCTGAGCTCATTGTTTTGTCTGACTCAAGCGAGGAGATGGAGGTATTTCTTAGTTCCCGCAGTTCTTCGCCACATCCCTCTGGCGCCGTCCAGAAACCGCAGAGCTACACCCAGTTAAAACCTCAGCCAGTCCCGAAACCTGATGAACCCTCCACCCTGCAGAATAAACAGTCCAGTAGTTTAGAGTCGAGTCCTGATGATCCATCTGCGGCGCCAGTTCAAAGTCATCTAGGTCCCTGGTGTGAGCAGAATCCAGCAGACTGTTCTCCAGAAGTGTCCTGGCTGATCCCATCCACACCGGTCCAGCCCGGAAGAAGCACCACAACCAGCTCCACTCAGACTAAAAGCAGCATGTGCCGGACACAGCTGTTCCCTAAAGGCAACAACACTTCCATGTCCTCTGTTTTCTCTTCCCCTGCTTTACCTATTAACAACAGAGCGCAAACCTCCAACAGTCCTGTCGGAGTCGCTGCCCACGTTGGCCCAACAGAGGGCAGTGTTCCCAAGTTGAACCTGGATGAGACTTGTCACTCCAGCTTAGACCTCAACGTTTGTTCTCAAAGCCCCAGTAGTTGTGGTGTGAGCAAGGATCGAGGCGTGTGTGCACTTCCCCCGTGCCAACCTAAGCTCTCATGCTCGAAGCAGGACACACGTTTCCACGTCCAGCCCCACCCTTACAGCAGCACTCCCCTGCACACAGAGCTCCACAGGGCCCCCGCTCTTCTTGCCACCTCCCCGCTACATAGCGACCTTGATAAGAGTTGGACAAGTCTAGGAAAGGATAGGGCGCCGTCTGAAAGCCCGGAGAAGACAGAGTTGGGGAGCTTTCATCTGTCACCCCTGTCTGACCGCTCCCATCCACCCTCGTCTTCCTCCGACAGAGCTCTTCAAGGTTCACAGAGGCAGAGTGAATCCTCTCGTCAAAGTCGTCGCTCTGTTGAGTTCAGCAGTCACAACAACACAGGGTCTGAGCTCAAGGGGAGAGGATTAAGAAATGACAAGGGAGAAGGAGAGAGGGGAGGTGGAAAGAAAGACACAGGTGATGAAGGAGAGCAGGAGAGAGCAGAAAGGGGAGAGGCAGATGTTGCTGAATCCAGTTTCGCACAGAGCTTCGTGGCCATGGACGAGCCCCCCATCGCTTTCAGTGACTCGTGGGGTTTCGATGCAGTAGATTTGGAGGCAAACCCGGGCTGCTTCAGTCTGAGGCTGGAGGACAGCGGAGCATCCAGCCAGCAAGGCGAGCGTGGCCCGGGACAACGAGATGCAGCCAGGTCGTCCTCCCCTACTGACCACCGACCTTCCCCAGGCAGTCACAGTGTCCATTTATTGAACAGCCATGTGACTGCCTCACCTCCATCCAAAGCCCACCGCTCACCTCCATCCACCAGTGTACAAGCTCATGCAGGCCTTTCCTTTACCCCTTCACCTCCTGACCCCACAAACCAGACCACTCCAGAGATCATCAACAGCCTCCTGGGCTCCAACATATGGGACAGCTGGGAGGAAGATGAAGAGGAGGAGGCTCCTCCTCTCTCTCAGAGGGTGAACCCTTGCGCTCAGCTCAAAACACCAGGTAAGTCGTCTGACTCACTGCAATACATTTGATTTCTGTAATTCACTAGAATGCACATCTGAAGTTTTATAAAACCTCCATCTTAAGATGGAGGTTTTATAAAACTTCAGATGTGCATTCTAGTGAATTACAGAAATCAAATGTATTGCAGTTATTTTTTTGTTTCCCCAAATCATGCAGACACATTGATGTCATCCTGCCTTCAATTATCTTAAAGCATTACAGAATGAAGCGGTAGCTGTTGGAATGGAGTCACATTTCCTCTATTCATGTGCACATTTATGCAGAAAGGTGTTTTAAAACCAATCGGACCGTCTGCTCAAGAAACAGCCAATTAATCAACAATGAATCGATAATTAAAACCGCCCTAACATTCGTGTTTCCTGTTGTATTGCCATGGATGACTGGCCAAAGGAATACAACATGGTAGCACATCTGGGTATGTGTTTGGCATCATGATGGCGTTGGATAACACATTTTTTAAGCTGTCTAAAATCGTTACATTAGCCAATTCTTTGGGTTTTGGTGTCAGCCCCAGAATACATTGCAGACCCAGGAACTGGTGTTTGGAGAACGCAGTGCTGCTCCATTTTGTCCACACACAATTAACTAGTTCCGGTATGTTAACGGTGTGCAAACTCACCGTGAAATTCATTCCTAACAAGTAGGGAAGGCAAGCTGAGGGGAAGCGTGTATATTGACCAAAGTCCATTATGCCTTTAAAAGATAAATCTCTGAGAGACAGGGTAGTTCATTTCAGTTATTTTAAGGGATGTGTTATGTGGTCACTATTTACCTAAAGAACGTTTGAATTTGATGCATTCAGTTATCTCTGATTTGTGATGTTCTGGTGCTGAAACCGTCTTCAACAAAGCCTTCCTGTCTGTCTCATCAGCACCATTACATAATAACCGGCGTCGCACCTTGGTGCCCATCACCCCCTTGCCCCACTACTCTGACATGGACACACCGGAGCTCAAGAACAAACTCAACAGGTCAGTAGGTTTACTCGTAGCCCAACGCCGACCTCAAAGAAAGGGTGAACAAAGGCCACGTTTATTTTTCTTATCAAGCCAATTAACTGAGGAGCCGATCCGATTACCTCCCACAGTGTCCCTGTCAACTTAGTCTGGCTCTGGCTGCGTTGCCCCCCGTCCATCTGTCCTTTCTTACTTTCCTCTGCAGGTTTGGTGTTCGGCCTTTACCCAAGCGCCAGATGATCCTCAAACTGAAGGAGATCCACCAGTACACCCACCAGCTGGTCAGCTCTGAGGAAGAGGAGGAGGCACCGTCTGCGAGCCGCACAGTTCCGACGAAGCGACCGACCACCGGGTCAGACGTTCGTGGCGGCAGACCGGCCTCCTGCACCCAGAGAGTGAAGTTTAAAGAGCCCAGAGGGCCCGCTGCCATCTCCCCTCTGAAGCCCACCAGAGAGGAGGAGGTGGAGCTGCTTTCTGCCTCGCAGGGCTCCAACACCTCTTCAACTGCTGCCATTGAAGAATCTGAAAGGTCTTATGTCTCTTCAAGCGTTCGCATCATCTCAGGTGTTGAGTAACGGCACACTTCAGGCATCGAACATGCGTGTTGTTGCTTTACAAACTTTCAGACGGCTCAATCTTTATTTTGTACACAATTTTCTGACCGCTCCAGTTTGCAGCGTTCATTGTTTACAAAATATTTATTTTTTGGAATCATTTTATTGTATTTGAGTTCAAATTGTTCTCAGTAGGCATGTGTTTCTAGTCTTTTTTTGGGAGGGAAAATGTATAAGATCAATTGAGCGAGACAAAACGTTTTTCATAAGACGGTGTATTGTCACATAAATATGGTAAATAAAAAAAACTCCCATGAATACAGTATGGGCATGTTTTCTATTCTTTCTCTCTCAGCAGGTCCAACCCAGAGCTGTGCCTCTCCTCCGACTCAGACAGCGATGGCGGCATCTCTGCCTCCCAGACAGCAAACCGCCACCAAGACCGTCTCCGGGCGGTGCGCTCCTTCATCCTGTCCGACCCCCAACTGTACAGTCAGATCCTGCAGTACCGGCCTCTGGCGTTGTCGCAGCTCCAGGAGCGACTCAAAGCGGCCGGGATCCGTCTGGGTGCTGCCAAGTTACTGGACTACCTGGACTCCCAGTGCATCACCTTCACCACGGCCAAGCCGGGCCACCCCGCCCCCGCCCGGAGGCGGGGCAAGAGGACAGGCAGGGGGGCAAAGGGTGACCGGGGAGTGGGCCGCAAAAGACCGGTTACAGCCCTGATTTAAAACTTTAGAACGGCACGTAGGCAATCAAGTAGAAACCGTGCGAGGTGGCAGGTTTGAGCGTTTCTGACAATAACTTACGGCAGATTTGGAAGAAGTTGTTCCTGGACAGATGACACGAGATTCCTCAAGAGTTGACGTCCGGGTTTACCACGTTGTTGAATTGTTTCTTCAGGACAGGTTTAGCAATTTATGTACTCTGTTTTGAATGTTGCATTATGAACCAACTTTGTACATTTAAAAATGGTAAGAAGGATGACTTGTATTTATGTATGAAATGGATAAGCATCCTCTGTCATCTTATGTATGTGATGGTACAAAAACAATCCAGCCAGGTACCATCACAATAATAAATGTTTCAATCGAGTCAGGTTTCATGGAAAAACTCAGTACAATAATTGCTAATTAATTATTAGTGCCTAATTAATTACAAATGACTTCACACAAGACATTTTTTAAAAACATTTTACTGCTTTTGATCTCCAATAGATTTATATCCGGAGATCAGCCAAGTCGTACACACAGCCGAGGACACTCGAGGGTTCTCACATGTTCTGATACGTCATCCATGTGGAGAGACGGGTCCTCCGTAGCAGCTCAACGCCGAGTCAGAGCCCTGAGAGTTCAGTCGGGTCGCTGGCGGTTCAGGGGGGTTGGTTTTTATTGTGCACTCAGTTTTCTCTACAGCAGCGTGAAGCACAGGGCAACAAATCAGATTCCAAATTATGAACGACCCTTTTGCGCCTCAGCTCCTGGAGTCTTACTCTCCTCCTCTTCACCCTCGGGACGCCCTCACAAGGGAGCATCAGCGTGATGCTTCCTGTCCCGCCTCAGAGCCTCAGTCAGGACAGGTTGGCAATGTTGGCAAGGAAGCGCTGAGCCCACCACTCTTCTAGGTCTATGGGCACAAAGTCTGCAAAGAAACAAAGAGGATTTAAAGACTAATTCATATTCTAGGATCGTTCATTAACTATTCATTTGTCACATGGACACCCAAGTAAAATTAAAAGCAACAAATGATCAATACTATAATTGGTTATTGATTGAGTAACTTATTACAATGATTTATTTGGTGTAAGAATTAATAATCAATACTCAAATGACATTAAAATGTAATGAGTACATTATAAAAAGTAATACAAGTGTCAGAATAAGACAGCAAAAGTCATAATATGCCATTAAAACGTTTTTCAAAGAAACGTGATAGTCAGTGTAATATGCCATAAATGTCAGAGTATATCAGCTTTTCTCAACCACTGAGGTACTGTCAAATAGTTAAATTAAATATATATTTTGGGGTAATTTACAGAGCTAGTTATTTTTATATCTAAATGCGCAATAATTCACAAATACCAGGTTAAAAGTAAGTAAGTTAGCAAGCCAAATCAAAAGTGGTCCAAGTGACAAAAGGTTGAGAAGCCCTGGTGATTGTTAGAAAAATAAGTTAATGTTCTAAAAATGTAAATTAATCATACAAATTACATAAGTAATATGAAAGAAATCCTTTAAATGTCATATGCAATAAATAAATATTACTTTTAATTCAACAATGACTATAATGTAGTCTGTATTTTTAGGTCTGATGGATATTTTCAATTTCCAAAAGCAATCAAATTCCTAACTAATGAATCATCCCTAGCATTGTCATAGTACAGTATGTAATTAAATAAAAGGTCAAATATAGGTACTGAGGTTGATTGAGGACTAAAATGCCCGTAGGTGTGAATGGTTGTCTGCCTCAGTTATTCCAAAGGGAATTTGTCACAACCTTTGAGGGCATTGAGCCACAAAAGAAACTGGACTAGACCGGTGTGTGTGGGGCAAGACCAGACCAGCAGTCAGAGCTGGTTTATCTGGAACAGACCGGTTCTCATAGACGAGTTCAAAATTAAAGCAGACTATTAAATTAGATAACCTCTGACTAAGGACATTACTAAGCCAAACAAAAAAAAAAGGCAGGATTATTGGTTAAAAGGGGGGGTCATTAAGCAGGAAGAACATGATCCGTTGATGCCATAAAACTTGGTGGTGAGATTAGATTGAATGTCATAATCAGATGAATGAATGGAAATAGTGCGCTAATCAGAGGTGGAGATGCAGGTACGTACTCTTCATCGCAGCACCGGGAGTCTTCTCAGTGTACTGAATGGGCCGCTGGCTGTCAGCTGGCTCCCCGTCCCCCAGCTTCTGCTCCACCTCCTGCCATGCTGCAAGCAAACAAAAACACACACACACAGAATATATACGCTGAATTAACCTCAAAGAATACTTGTTCAATTCAGTGCCTCATGCATTGAGCTATTTTCTAAGTCGCTGTAGCTGTTGTATTTGTTGACGCTGCAGGAAGGCTTTCAACACACAGAAGTCGTTCATTTATCGGCCCCTTGTTCATTTCTCTTCTTTTTTTTGCAGTGTGTGGACTTGGGCTCAGACATTGAGGTGAAGTTACACTTTAACGTTTCTTTCTTTTCCGTCTATATTTCTCAACTCAGCCCTGAAGTGCAACGATTGCCATCACAAATAAAGCAGCTGTTGACTTTGAGACAACATCTGCATAGCGCTGTCCACTGAAAGATAACATCTAGAGTTGTAGAAGACTGAACCGCTCCATGTTTTGGGGTGTATTTGCTAAGGGTGAAGGTTTTCTGGCGTACCTTCTGATAAGCCTCAAGGTTTGGGCTTTATTAATTGATGGCTCTTCAGCTCGCCTTGCACAAACGTTCAGTAACGCATTATATACTTACAGTTTGTGCAGCCCGGAGAACTTAAGACGAATGTGTAGATACAGCGCTTGCATTGGACCGGTGCCAACTTATACATTTTACTCGTTGGCTTACCGTGACACTTCTCACGCGATGCTGGGACTCATTTCTGCCCTCTCTACGTCAAGTTCTCTGGGCTATCCATAATAAATGAATTAGAATTAATCATTTTGGGCAACACCCGCATTTAAGTAAAAACACCCTTGTCTTAAAGGAGGACCCCCTCCCCAATATCTCTAGTATCTTTTATTGAATGTAGAAAAAACCGAATGTGTCTCTATCCTGGTGCACAATATGTACGAGCATCCTGACTGGGACCTTAAAACCTGAATGAATAGTTCACTCACCACAGAGCCGTCTGTAGTGGCTGCTCTCCATGTGTAACCGTTAACTGGTTCATGCTGATTCAGCTCTACAAGTCAGCCATTTACACCTCAGCAAGGAAGTTGAGGTTAAAGAGTAAGAAGAAACCTGATGTCCCAGTCTCAACCCTCATAACGTCTCACCTTCATACACAAATCTGACGTTCTCTTCATGAGCAGGAGGGAACCCCTCGGCTGGGCTCGCGGCCTTCTGTGTGTCCGCACCGTGGTAGCTCTTCCCATTCAGACGATTGAACACAATCTTTGGGGGCGGAGAGCTGCAGAGATTTGACGGAGATAATTAAAGAATGCTCGGGGATCGACACGTGACACAACGACACACAAGAGGTCCATCTCACAGTGATGACACAAGATGAGGCTGGTTGCTTCTGGTCAGAGGAGTTGAGCACATTCATTATTGAGCTTGGACAGTATAAATTGACAAAACGAAAAACTCCAAGTTTCATCAGAGCTTTAAAAAATTAGAGTTTGAACTTTGTTTCATTTACGCTAAAATGACCAACGGTTACTTTATTCCATAATGTCAATCAACATCTCCAACATGCAACGCATCTTATAGTTGCAATGCATTCTGGTTGATGGAGTTTTTCTGCTGGAACATACATCACTAGTTGCTTTTGCTTCTTCCAGAATGCGTTTCCCCCGTTAAGCTACATATTAAATACTGATACAGATATAAAGTCTAAATAAAAGCTCTTACTCTTATTTACTCAGCAACTTAAATGGAAGTACTTGTACGTATTAAAACACTTTTACTGCTGTCAAATTCACCTAAACTCAGTTACCAGTTTATTACACTTAATAAAAACTAAAGGCATTCTAATACCGCTCTGCAAAACATCCCACATTCATGAAAGTGATCATGTCCTCAATGACACGGAGGAGTGAGGTAGTACTGCTTTGAGGCGGCATTGGTTATACATATACATATACATATACACGTCATGAGCAAGTCAGCGCGTCTTTAGGTGATGTCGGTATTTCCGAGCAGCACCTGAAGGAAGCTCAAGACCCGAGCCTTGTTTACAAAGCAACAGGAGGGCAGGTGGGGGGGGGGTCAAAGGTGACGAACCGACTGCACAGCCCGTGAACTGCACGACTCGAGTGCGACCCGATCACGACCGATCCACAATCGCACCGACGGAGCACGTGCGGAGTAATTTGGTCCCCAAGTGGCTCAAACAGCCGGCATAAATGATCCTGCAGAAATAAAACAAAACAGTTCCAAGACGGAGAGCAGCGAACAAGACTTACTTCGATAAGAGCCAAGACGTCGGCTTGAGCTTCAAGTCGCTGAATTTGCTCTCGATTTGTTGTGTGGGACCTGAGGGACAAAATCCAGACTTTATTGATTTTACGCTCGTGCATATTTACATTTAATAATAATAATAATAATAATAATGCATGTAATTTCTATAACGCACTGCATGAAAACCACTGAACCATTGCAATTGCCCCAAACCTTCCCCTTTAAAAAGAAAAGAAGCAATGATGCGACATTGCATCAGATACATTCACTAACCTGTCCTCCGCTGCGTAACAAGTTTGCTGGGACCTCTGGTGATTGTGTACATCATGTAGTGTCTGTGTTTAAAGACCGGTCTCTCTTATGAATTACCAGGTAAGTGCATTGATCCACTCCCAGCTCCCCCCTAACGATGGTAAAAAAAAAAGAAGAAAATTCGCAGCGTGACTTCTTTTTTTTGTGTTGCTTTTCTTTTCTTGTTCACCCGGGTCAGCTGCTCCACGGTCGGCCTGAAGCCTGCAGGACACTCGCTTTGACTTTCCGGCTGTTGGATATCGGTTCCGTTGCGGCTCCGAACCAGCAGGTGTTGAGTTGTAATGGACCGACGTCTGCTGCTATTACGAAAGGTTGCGTGGAGGTCATCCAAGGAGAAAGCGGCTCCACGCGCCGGGGATCAGCCAGTCAGTCAGTCAGAGGCGGGACCTTGTGGCTCCTGACGCGCGTGACAGTGACACTCCACGCGGGACCCTCTGCTCGGGACCGACTGCGACACCTGCGCTCTCCGACAGAACACAAGGACAACGCACACTGTGGGTATTTTCATCAGGACGGAAAGCTTCAATGCTCGGCCGGCGTCAAGCCGTCGAGAATGAAGAACGTGACTTCCGGACTGGAGCTTTCAAAATAAAATACCATAGATATTCAGCATATTGCGATGCCAGTTTGACGAGAGGTGTTTGATTACCTATGCTGCATCAGATCACCGAGCACCACTCATAACACGAATAGTTAATAAAATACGTACAGTCTTTAGAGGACTTTTACTATTTAGTATTAATAGAAATGTAAAAAAAATTCTCTCAAAAGGTTGTGATACAACTCTGGTGCGTCCACCAAAGGAAGGAGGTCAGCTTCCTAACCACGTGGTGCAGAGACAACAACCTCCTTCTGAATAACAGCCAGACCAAGGAGATTGTTGTTGACTTCCGGAGAGGCCACACTCAACACCCACCACTGATCATCAATGGTGCTGATATAGAGAGAGTGAGCAGCTCCACATTCCTGGGGGTGGACATCAGTGAGGACCTCTTGTGGACAGCCAACAGAACATCACTAGCAAAGAAAGCCCAGAGGCGCCTCTACTTTCTCCGCAAACTAAAGAAGGCATGAACTCCCCCCCACACACACATCCCCATCATGTGCACTTTTTACCGAGGCACCATTGAGAGCCTTCTGACAAACTGCATCACTGTGTGGGGCGGAAGCTGCACTGACTACAACAGAAAAGCCCTGCAGCGCATAGTGAACGCAGCTGGACGGATTGGTGCCTCAATGCCCTCCCTGCAGGACATATATGACACCCGCCTCACCCGCAAAGTGACCATGATTGTGAGCGACTCCTGCCACCCCTCACACAGTCTCTTCAGCCTCCTGTCCTCTGGGAGGAGATACCGGAGCCTCTGTGGTCGCATCACCAGACTTTCAAACAGCTCCTTCCACCATGCTGTCAGGAAGCTGAACTGTCTCCCTCTCCTTTAAGACTCCCTGTCTGACTGCTGCAAAAATACAGAATGATATCTTTTTTATATGTTGTCTCAATATTTTTTTGTTTGTTTTTTGTATCTATCGCACTTTATTATCTGTACTCACTTTATATGTTGGACTAGAGAGAAACGTTTTTTCCAACCTGACTTTGACATCAATAGCATAGGGGTTTTCTTTAAAATAGATAGGGAGTAAGATAGGGAGGTACTGCAATGTTATTTCGTACTGTTCACTATGAAAAAGGGTGTTTTATTTATATGGCAGACCGTAGTTTAAAAAGAAACATGAGGTTAACCCGAGTGAACGAGGCATGGTTTGTGAATTTCATTTTTTACAAAATTCCATAAATCTTTACAATATTTAAGCCCCAAGCTATTTTCTAAGTTTCTGCTCGAAATAACATACCTAAACTAAAAAGGGCGTATCTCTGCAACCACAAAGGCTATTTGAATAATGTTGGTGTTATAATAAAGGCAAATCATGTGTGCTTTTGTTAAGATGTGTAAATATTATTATATGTGTTACTGGTTAAGAGTAAATAAAGATGAAAGACAGCAAAAGTTGAATTTCTAATTTCGCCTAGAAAAAAAAGCACTTTCAGGATGATTATCTCTTGGAAGGATGCACAGAAACAGAAAAGCACCTCAGAGGTCATAGCTCACTATGTGATCAGTCTCTCTGCACAGTTTGACTTTGAAAAAGTAAAGCAGAACAAAGTTAGAGAGGTTTTAGTACAGATAAATTAGGCAAAATGGGCATTTGGGCAAATTTGAATTTTCTCATGTACCAAACCATATATTTCACTTGTATATTACTTATGGTGTTCAATACATCCAAATATAGCAGTATTTGTTGATTAGAAGAAGAAAAATGAATTTAAAAAAAAAAAGCCAAAGATAAGCAACATTTGTGACTGTAAGCGCTAAATCGATTCATGTTGATGTGTTCTTTGGCTCATATCTCAGAGATGCTTTGGTGCAGAAGGATTTTGAAAAGACATTTTTAATCTGTGTGGAGTCCTCTTGCTTTTTGCTATCTGACTTTTTCTGATAGCACCGAGCTACGGGTTGCTAGTTCCGTAAATGTGCTGAGTGGGCTGACGATAGTCCTTCACTAGGACGTTAAAGTGGATGACAATTTCCTAATGTGTGTGGGTTTTATTTTGAAGTTAGAGTCTCTTCATTTCCGCTCTCGTGGTTGTTTCTCTTTAGTCTCTGTTCGGACTGCTTTACGGAACGGGGCAACCCCCCCCCACCCCCCTCCTCCGTGACGTCACTGCACTCCCCTCGAGAGGGAGCGATTACCTTTCACCTATAGACGTGAGACAGACGAACTGAAATAAAGCTGTCCCTTAGCTGCAGTTTGCAGATTTAAGTTATTTATTGATAACTAAGAGAGCCTGAAGAAAATGTACCATTTAACTCATATTTCTAAGGACTGATATGCTTGGTGTAATAAACTCCATCCACTGTAGTGGCCATCCACTGTAGCATTCACATACAGGCGTATACTGCTGGATACCCTTGAAGCTACCCTGTAGATGTGAAATATTTGACATATATCAAAGACCTAATAGTCATCTCAGCTAACCTGTCGTTCAAGTGAAGATCGTCTGAGCGACTCCACACTGAGCTGACAGTCTGTTTAGTCACTGAAGATCGGCCGAGACAAGAAGCGGCTCAGACAGGCTTATCCAGGTTGATATTCAACACCCCATCTCTCCCCCATTCATCTCTACTATCTGGGTCAATCACCTGAGACTCCAGGGCGAGAGGCTAATCATCAACAGTCCACACTACACAGGCTTAGCACCAACAGCACTGTGGCCACTTTGCATTGTAGCAGATAATACATGTAGCCCTTTTGTTTTTAAAGATGTTAAAGCATTTATGGCTGAAACATCTGATCTCCAGGGACCCATTTGGTGTCCCCAGCATTTTAAACATATTTCCACTCTACCGCCCACTCTGCTTCACCACAAAAACATATTCAATCGCATGAAATTATTTTTTGATCATTCTTAAATTGTCAAAGCGGTTTAGATTAAATCAAGAATATATCAAATGGTTGATAGCTGGATCAAAGACCGAAGTAGTCTATCTTTTTTTAATCCATTTATTTCAGAGCACTTGAGTCTGGAAACTGATCGAATGGCAAAGTTACCTTGTCAAACACAGTTGTGGTGAACATTAATAACGGCTGCATTCCATTTAGGTTTTCCCATTCACCTAGACATTGACAGTGTTACACCTGTGCTTCTCCTGCAGTTACATGTCTGCTGTAAGAAAGGCCTACTTTATGTGGCATACAGTGTACCAACTGTCTGTCATGTTGTGTGTGAGCTGCTGCTGCATTGTGCAAAAGAGCTCAGTTTGTAGTCGTCACCGTCAGCTGTTGTCTCAGAGTAACCTCCACTCATTAATGCGTTGTTTTCTGCATTTCAGTTCCATATGTACATTTGCCAAAGATATGAAATGATCATTTATATTACTCTTAAATAATATACATATTTAATGAGTGACAAAATTACTTCTAGGTAGTTTCCACCAGATTAGTGGCCGTTACGGAGTAAAAAGCACAGACGGTGTATGACACTACACTTCAGGTCTTGAAAGACAGACACGACTGCAAAGTTGGTGAATAAAGAACATTTGATAAAAGGTTTTTCTTTACAGTGACTTATTGCCAAGAGGTCAAGAAATGCACATAATTGCCTCTTGTTATCGAGTACGGCCCTCAGTCTGGTCAGTTCGGTTGCCTCAAACAAACACACTCACAATAAAGACAGCGTGCATGTGGCATCTTACCTGATGCCACATTATGGGTGACGAGTCGATAGTGAAATGTCCTTTCATATCTACTTGATCTTTTGTCAATGACTAAGTTGTTATCACATCATGCTCTGGGTTCATGTTTCTTCAATAATGGGGTTCACAGTCTTCCACAAGGCTGTCTGTGATGTAGTTGACTTGCAGCAACTCCTGGTAGTAATCTTTCTCCACTTTAGTGTTGACTGTCCAGGCGACCACTTCCACCCCCCTCTGGGCCCAGTACTGAACATAGTCCCTGCAGACAGAAAACAGAGTTAGACACAGTCCTTCTTTTCTCTTCATTTATCAGGAATTTCAGTCTCAGTCTTCTCGTTACGATGAGAGAATATGACGTGAATATGATGATGGTTGTCCTCAGCTGTGGAAACTTACACGGAGACAAAGTTTTTCTGCATCAGGAAGGCCGAGATGCCACAGAGCTTCCACAGCACGTGATGGTGCGCCCAGTCCAACACTACGTCCATTAGCGTCATCCAATGGTGTTTCCATAGCGACGAGAAACGCGGGGCACCATCTCCGAACCGACTCAGGCTCCATGGCCGGTGGGTCAATGCTGTGACCACTTCTGGGTCGCTCTGCCTCATCTGGGCCGGAGTGGAACAGAGCAGGAGATAAGGTAATGGTGAATGTTAGCAAAGAGATACATGCAACCACAATGCAACAAATGACAGGAATGTCATCATAGCAAATAGTTTAGTTTAATGAATCAGTACCAGGATGGTAAAAAAGAAAGCCAGCCCATTCTGTTTTTTTAAATCTATTTTTCAATTAGCAGAAAATAAATTTGTATTGTTACATTAATTTAGCACGTGTGCCATTTGTTGTCAGTTATATTTCTATGGATCAGGTAATTCATGGACGACATGTTTGTATTGGCACTGTTCTGTCAAAGTCAGGTAAAGTTATATATTTGGAAATATGTCAAACATGCAAAGTAATTTGGAACGGCATCACCTGAGGTGGCCGTTTATTTTCCCACAGTGGTCAGGCTTCATACTCAATCATCGAAAACATGGGTATTTAGCTTATGGCACACACAATAATATATATATATATATATATATATATATATATATATATATTCATATAGGCAACATGAGAGGGATTGAATTAGAACAAACTCTTTTATTTGGTGATGTTTGCAGCAATGTGTGCAGGCTGCTTACCCAATCTTATCAAAATGTTCCCAGTCTCATCTTTTTAAACTTCAAAGACCCCTCTTACCCTGTAGATGACTTTTGGCTCAAAGGAGCAGACAATGCTGGTGTTGTAGAGGACCGGATGCTTTTTATACAATTCTTTAAGGGCTGCAGCTGCCTGGCAGGAGGGAGAGAAGCACACGGTTATTGTAGGATCATTGTGTGTGTGTGTTCCTGTGCAACCACTTGGTGGTAACTAGCAGCTGTGTGTTTGTGTGTGTGTGTGTGTGTCTCGATGAGTGTGGACCTCAAGAATTGCACTGCCTTAAACGACAACGATAAAGGCAGCTCTCCATTCCTTAATCCCATAAAATGTTCTGAGTAAGGAAAGCACATTAATTACATATTTACTTGAGCTTAGTTTGTTAAATTCGTTGTATACGAGAGCAGAAAAACAGCTGGCTTTGGAACATAATAATCATGTTCTCTTCACGATTAAATGCTGACTCGGTACATATCAATTAAATTAACGAGTATGACAGACAGAGTGCACACAATAAACTCTTGTGTGTTCATTTTGTTGGCTGCACCTCATCTGGATGACCTTTGACATCAAAGTAGATGGTGAGCTGCAGTTTGATGCATTCCTCCACCGCCTCCTCCAGAGTTGGGATCTTCTCTCCAGCAAACCTTTCCCTGGTGACCAAGGACACTCATGTGTCAGTGCTTTTCAAACCTCGACATTATGAAGCCACGAAGGAATCAAGTCAAATAAATTGTATTGACGTAACTTAGGGGCAACATTCATAAAGCTTATAGTTATGTGTAGTTTATTATTCTGGGACGGTCATAATATTATTTCATGTTTGGTTTGTGATGCCCTGTAACCAGTAAGATCCATAGTATAGTCAGGCTAATGTCTGATGTGCTCATGTTTAAAAATAAAAATAAAAAGGACTACAATTTTTTATTTCTTACATTTCTTGTAATGCCAATTCAATTACATTTTCTGTTTCACTCACTGTTATACTTTCTAAATCTATTGTGTAGACGTTTGCATCTTTGTCCTAACTTTTTTTTTTCTTTCTTCTTTTATTTGTCCTGAAGTGAGCTGTTTTTAGAAGCCTGCAGGCATTTGTCTCACGTGTATTACTGACGGCATTCCTCCGTATTAATAGCAACTTGCCATTCTTGTTTCTGTATTGATAACAGATGTTTGTTAAATGTGCTTTCAACTTCTCCTTTAAGTGTTTCCTTACAACTCTCTTGGAGCCCTCCAGTATCCATTCACACCGTTTTAACTGTAAAATGATCAATTCAATATCCCCGACCGGCTGTATATGGACAATATATTCTGTACCAGTCTATTCTGCTTCAGAAAGTACATTTCAAACAAGCCACTCAGTGGACAGTACTCTGACATGCTGCTAAAGACAGGCTACTAGCAAGTTGCAACCAAACATAAAGTCACAAAGCACTAAAATATAATGACGCCCACAGTATTCAACACCAAACCTCCAGCTAGCCCCGAAAACATGCATGACTATATACATTCCCTATTGTCCCTTCATTTTATCTCTTTTGTCCCCCAACATATTGTGCCAATTAGCTCGCATTTCTCACACTGCCACTGGCTATTTAAGCAAGGATTAATAGAGTGCATACAGTTTCTACTTTAAACATGACAACATTACCTTCTGCAAAAAACAGTAATGTTAAGATCCTAAATCTAAAAGTATCAGCTGCAAAAAATGCCATAACAAGTGTAATGTCTGCCCATCTGTCTGCATGTGTGTTGTGTGAATTCTAAGATGTATTTTTTTCTGTCTGTCTTACCGGAGTCGATGTTTAGCAGCTGCGTCCAGTTCACCCAACTCGGACAGCCTCAACTGGCTGAGTGGTCCCGACCCGTTGGTGGTCCGGTCCACAGTCTCATCATGCATCAGTATTGGGACACGGTCTGCTGAGAACTCCAGGTCCAACTCCACGCCCGTGGCCCCATTCTTGCTAGACTAGAGAAGAACAGATGAATAAAAAAGTGTTGGAGGCCAAGTATTGTAGGTGTATACGTTTCTCACAGTCCCAGACTTCTCACTACTGGCCTGCAACTACTGGCCTGCAATGAATAGCCTGCAATGAATGGCAGTGTGGATCAATCATGCAGCAGTAGTGCTGAACGTGAGCAATGATATCCTGATGGAAAGATAATAATAATGTTACTCCCTGCAATCTGTTCATCTATGGAACTATTTTTGTCTCAATCTAGTTGGGGATGAAGACACACAACACACCTTGCCCACACACCTTGCCCACACACCTTGCCCACACACACACACACACACACACACACACATTGTGAAGGGTTAAAGAAAAAAAAATAAAAGCCCCCAAACCTCCCATCCTCTTCTCACCTCCCGGATGGCAACAATTGTGTTCTCCGGTGCGTCGTGCCCACCGCACCGGTGAGCGACCACCGACACATTGCCGGAGCCCAGCACGCCCTTGGCCGGGTGCAGCACCTGCCGGACCCGGCTGGTTGGTACCTGGGGGAACCGGAACATGGCCAGAAAGAGGTAGAGCGAGGCAGTGAGGGCGGTGGACCACACCGGGCTGCGCGTCCCCAGCAGGACGAGCACGAAGACGACCGAGTACAGGGCGACTTCATCTCCGAGCTGCAGCATCGTTGTGTCCTCTTTTTACGTGTTTCTGACTGGAGCGTGTCAAAGGACAGAAAGGGACGTACACTTCCAAAAACAGTCACGCCAGCCTACACGGTTTGTTTTCGGTACGCGCATGTACTAGGCATTACGGTACGAGTGTGGAAGAACGGACTTCAAAATAAAGCAAACTTCTGGTGAACGTGATAGTTAGGCAATACGCCTTTACATACAGATACAGTCATGTGAACGAGCGTTTTGGGTTCGTGTGTGAGGTGCACTTATAAGAGTTATAAGAGTCGGGAGATCAGACATGTCGTTCAGCCCCAATTCCAGTTACTTCTTTCTCTACGGCAACCCTAAAGCGACGTATCATTTCTAATACAAAACACGCGAGACAGTCCGTTTCATTATCTGTTGTCAAAATGCTCAGTTTTTAAACTAAACAGATATTAAGTTTAAAAGAGGCCAGAAGGTGATAGAGGAGACACGGGGACACAACTTTGGGGGAATGTGGGGTCCCTAATAATGTGTCAATCATTATTTTATTTTATTTTGACAACATTAACATGTAAACCAACGTCCAAATGAGTGCGAGAGAGAGAGAGTACGTGTGTGTTTTGTGTGTGTGTGTGATGTGTGTGTGTGTGTGTGTGTTTGTATGCATGTCAGTGGATGAAGAAGGGTAAATGACACTCTAGAATCTGTGCTTCTGCTTGTTGAAGGACACAGAGTCTGTGGATTAAAACAAAGATGAAGAAGTGGCAGAGGTTCCACGCATATCCCGGTGGAGAACGCCCCACAATGCATTATACAATGCTTACCAAGAACGCCAAAGTCTTTCACGATGTTACACACGCACAGAAACACACACGTAGCTCTGCTGACTGACCCCTGTCCTCCTAATTATTTCTTATTAAATGACCCTAACCGCCTGATCTTGTTTGTTAAGCTCATATGTTCCTGAGTCCTTTTCTGTAATTATCAGTAGATAGTAAAGTAAAACCAATGACTATATGGTCATAATTATGACACACACCCTCATAGCACATTGTTGTTCCCCAAAAGTATCGTGAAACATTTGTTACCCCCTAAAACAAAAAATGACAACATAGAGGGTATATGAAAGTCCTCTAATGGGTGAGAAAGCCAAGTCTTTTTGTTTGGTTAAAAAGATGTATGTGGAGTAAAATTATTTTCTAAGTATGGACCATTTCCTTTTAAATCTAATCTTAATTAGAGGTAAATTGGTTCATGAAATGTGATTTGAAATTAGCTCATGGAGGAGATTTTGAAGGGCTTGTTTTTGTAATCATACATCAGAATGTCTTGATTGTATCCGAGTGACATCTTGAGGTGGTCTACCATTATTATGAAGTGAAATTAGTTTTAACTATTGGTCATTTAAAAAAAATCTAATCTAAAATTAGACGTAAATTGTATCATGAACTAATTTGAAGTTAGCTCATAAAGGAGATTTGAAGGGCCTTTATTTTGTAACTCTAAAGGACATCTTAAGGTAGTCTACTATTAATCTGAAGTGAAATGTATTTGTTTGTAACTATGCACATATCCTTTAAAATAAAAATTAGAGATACATTTGCTCATAAATGTGGTTTTCTAGAGCTTTTATTTTTTAATTCAACATCAGAATGACCCAATATGGGAAGAGGTACCTTCCTATATTTTTTTCAATTCATCATGATTTTTCACACATTCATTTAGTTAAATGTATTACTGTATCTGTATTTAAAGGCGTATTGCCCGACTATCACGTTCACCGGATGTGTGCTCTTATTTTGAAACCAGTTCTTACCGTAATGCTTGGTCCATAGGGACGCAGTGTCGGAAACGACGCGTCAGAAACAGGAACAGTTTTCACGTTACGGCGGATATGACACTTCGAGTTAGGCGTCTCTTGCGCACGCTGAATGACCTTTAAAGCGATATTCAGAGGGTTGGAGTCAGGACAGATTTCATTAAGATCTCAATGAAATGCATATAACTTAAGTTTACGACCCGTGAAGGGGAAAACAAGACACCAACACGTCTGTTGAGTACTTCCGGGTCAGAGGGTTCCCGTCATGTTAGCCAACACTGAAATCTGAAAAGAAGAATCGCGTTTCTACATTTTCTCTCTTGCATTAAGCCTCTCGTCGGTCATGGTGAGCCCCATTTTTTTTCTCAAAGTCCTATATTGGAAACTAATATGAAAGTTGAATTATTAGCCGCATGAGCTGCTTAAGTTAATGTATGACAGCTCGGTCAGGAGATGTTTTGTTAACTATGTTTAGTTAGTTCCTTCCACATCACTTCTAATAATAAAGCTAATTAAAACAACACAGGTGCATATGATTTATTGCGCGTGTTAATTTGTTCATACTTTCATTCAACTGGCTGCGTTTCTCCTTGAGGACTGAACCGGATGTGAAACACCGTGAAACATCGTCATAATGCTCATTAAGTACACCTGTGTAATGTTATGCAATCAAATAGCCCTGTTACTAATGTTTACATTGTGTCGTAAACAACTCAACTTTGAGTTAGGGAGTTATGTGTGTGTTTATGTATTGCATTATTATTATTATTATTATAGTATAATTAAGTGCAGAGGTTGTAACTATTATTTTCACCATCAAGTAATCTGCTGAATATTTTCTTGCTGACATTGTTTTGTGCGATCAACAAAGGCGTTCAGTTTACTGTCATAGTGACATTCAGCAGAACATCAAATGTTCATATTTGTCATGCTGAAAACATAATTTGCAAAATGATATGAATGGATTCATCAAAATGTTTGCAGATACCTTTTCTAATCAATGAAAGATTTATTTAGCGTCTAATGCACCTGTTATTTTTCTACAGATCAGTTCAGTGCTGCTGCTGCGCAGGTTTACGTCAAACATCCTGTCCTGTTCCAGAGGCTCATGTCTACTTCCAGGTCGGATAACTGGTGGTGTGCAGCCTTGTGCACCAGGTCACACACCCATCCAGCAGAGCTTCCGGGGACCTCTTTTACCTAATATCACAGCCCTGGGCAGGTACTCTGACTTTTCCACACACAAGTACACTATGATTTACACCCTGCCACACATGAAGCTCCTCAGAGCTGTGTCCAGGCTGAAACTGCTCCAAACTGCATTCACTGTGGTCATCTTGCCCCCAGTGTTCATCTTCTACCTCCAGGGAGTTGTCCCCTTCTCTCTGGTCAGCTACACAACGGGTACAGCGCTGTTTGCTGGTGCCATGCTGTACACTGCCAGTCACTTCTTCAGGAGGGTTGTGGGGATGATGTACCTGGACTCGTCCCAGACCACTCTCAAAGTGTCCCACCTCACCTTCTGGGGCAGGCGATGCGATATCTATCTCCCTGTGTCGGATGTTATGACGATCGCGGATACAGGCGAATTTGTAAACGAGACAATATTGAAACTTAAGAGATACAGCAGTCCACAGACGCTGTATTTCTCCACTCATTTTGGACGTGTGGTGGACCAACAGGGTTTTGAGAAGGTGTTTGGAACTTAAAAATTATTATTGCTTCAAATTGTACGGATTGAAATGGTAATAGTCAACAGGGAATTATCCTAATTCTGTCCAAATTACGGTATAACTTGTTATAATGAGAATGATCTGTTCTCAGTGAAAACGATTATGCAGTGGAAGACTGTCGTTGGTATGAACTTTTACTGAGATATGTTCTAATGAGTAATTAATTATTTAATGAAGCTTGTGGTTGGAAATATTTGATAATTGACCAAAATTGCTTTGGTCTGTAACCAGGGTCTTAATGTTCGAAGGAGAAACACATTTAATAAAGTCTTGTTAAAAGTGAGCTTGTCCTAATGTTTTACAAACAGAAATATTGCATCTTAAAACAATGACACACAAAAGTACACACAAAATCCTTTACTAAGAAAATAACTATTTAAAGGTAAGTAATGAAGCACATTTTATTTAACGACTCAGATGTGAACAGTGACCGATCTACTTTAGAATGGGGCATTTGGTAATACCATCACAGAGAAGATTTTAAGATATATATACACACACTAAATGCTATAAATGATTTTTGTGTCATGTAAAAGCTTTCACAAAATAATATTATATGATATTATATATATTCTAAATATTTTTAATACATTATTAATTAATAAATATTATTGTTATACGTGTGTGTGTGTATATACACACACACTTATAATAATAATAATAATATTAACATTTTCAGAATAAGGGTTTGGACTTTTTTTAATGGGGTAATTTGTGTTATTTGATACAAATGATGAGTGTATGAGCTTCTGCACTTTTTCCATCACCATAGTCAGATCTGTGGAATAATAGTCAGATATGGACTTGATCTCAGGGTGATTGGCTAACACATTAGATTACAGAGGGGAGACGCTCCTTGTAAAAAAGGATTCCATATTTGCTTTGTTTATGTCTATTAATATAAGATCATCATTTGAATATTAAAAAAAGTTTATTTCTCAAGTTTCACTCATGATTTCTCCAAAATTAACGTTTCACTGACGACGTCTTACTTTTTTGCTAGACATGGTAGTAAGTCATTAATAAAGGAAACTCATGAGTCAACGACAATTACATACATAAACAAGTGTGGGTAACCCATTCGTTTTTCAGTTGTACATCTTTATATATTTTTATTATTGAAGTTGTTATAAATAAATGCTGTTCCTGATGTCCTGCAACCCTTTTCCAGATGACAAGTGGTCAAACATTCATCTTTCTGACATCTAAAATATACAAGGCAAATGTGATGGAGAATTTCCCACAGCCTGGCAACCCAACAGGTATTCTTATTAATGGTTAGTAAATTACCCATAAAGCATTGGTACATAGCTTATTAACCATTAATCAAGCCAATAATAAATCCGTAGAAGCTCTTTACAAAGGCCTGTACCCAAAAACCTATCCATCATTATAATTTCAAAGATGCCACCCTTAACCATTAAGAAAGGCATTTGTGACGTATCCCGGATAAACAAAGATTTGATTTATTGACCTCATGTTTCAGGCGTTATAAGCCAAAAATATAATGTGTTTACTAAACGTCCACATGGTGGTGCTATCTCATCAGAAATCTCTTGTGCCCTTGTTCACGGCCTGACTTTACATACATGTCCAATACATGAAAAAGTGTGTTGTGTCTTCATACAATATGTGGAGTTTATGCGGAAGCAGCTTGATGTCTTTTGGATTTTATTGATGTGTCTGACTAAATTCGGCCTGATGCAGGTGATAGATGGATAACTTTGGATGGAACACTGATCCTTTTTCAGAGAAAAGACCATTAAAAACACGCATTATGTGATTCCACAGGTGTGCAGTCTTTTGTCATGCTCCATTGCAGCTGCACGCTTTGCCTATCGAAAAATGTAAAAGTATTTGTAATAACATAAAAGGCAGGGTTATCAAACATTATAATATTAGTTTGAGGGGTTTTCTGTGCTCTTGTGATTGATGCATGTGATGTTCTGAAACATTCTGCAGTCAAATGGTCGCTGTCAGTGTTTTACTGTCGGATAATGTTTGTTTGATTAATATTCCTGCTGCATTAATGTGCATCTTGCATTCTCCTGCTGTAGATGCTGAAGGCTGTGCTGATTTTAACTAATTTAATATGCAGTTTAGTATAGCACTTTTTTGCCCTCTATTGATCGGTTGTGGTCGTCACTCTACTCCACAAGAACAATTTAAGTCACATTATTTCCAAATTCATAATCGAATAGAAGAAAGGCCTGTCAAAGAAATTGTTCGGTTTCCTCCATTTAATGGTCTGCATAGAGCTCCACCACTTGCTTCACTGTATTGTGAAGTTTAGAACGCCAGGTGACACTTGACTCCATATAATGTTGCTGAAAAATTTATAAAATCAGAGCTGCAGGGATGTATTGTTGTTGGCCAACTCCAGAAGTTAGAATCGCGTTGGTTCCCTCAACACAGAGACAATTCTTTCATTGGATTTTGGATTAGTGCAGAAAAAAGCTCCAAAGCAAACACAAATATATGATATTTAACACATTTTGTGCAGTAATATCATCTTCACAAATAAAGACCAGGTTTATGCATTTTGAAGCAAAAAAGCAACCTTCAGAAGTAAAAAGCTAACGTTGAGCTATAAACAAACCTCTGTAGTTTCATTTAACCACTTGTTAACAACAGCCTTCTTTAAGACAAAAGTAAAAGATTCCAATTGATATACAGACGTTTATGGTCTTTAGCAGCTGAGCACCGTGTCCGTGAACCAGGTCAGCAATGCAGAGGCAGCAGTGGCCCCTTGATCGAATGAACTGGGGACTGTTATCCAGCCACTACCTGCTGCTTCTCTACACTACTTTTTCCGTCCCTCTTCTGCATGATGGCATGGGTGCAAAAACATAAACATGCTTCCTGATCTGGCACCAGGTGGCAATGCTAGGGAACTGTATGGTTTACACTTTACATGTCATATTTTGAATGGTTGGTTTTTGGCTGTTTACATAACTGCGTTCTTTTAATCTGGACATCTACTACTGAAATGTCCAACAGATCGCACTGGATGTTGTTGTGTGGTTGCCGTCACACCTTGGATAAAGAACACCCTCAGTCCACCTTTGGGTTCCCAAAAGATTACTTGAGAACATGAACAAAAGAACAAAGGTCCTGGATTGGAGTTTTTTTCCTCAGCAAAACCTCCGTGCATTGAAAGGGATTCTGGCAGCCCAGAAGGCTTCTTTCATGTCCTGAAGGACCCTGGAGAGCCCTGGTCCACTGAAGGAAAACCCCACTTACTTGTTGCTGTCCTGCTCCAACTACAGACCCACCTCTGTTTGTTTTTGTCATTGTTAATAACCGAGACGAGCTTCCTATGATCAACAATATTGCATTGACCTCGACTCCATCCCTGCTGGAGTGATTCTGCTTTTATATTCAATACAATTTCCTGTGTTTATGAAGATTTTGGCTGCTTTTCTATGACTCATTTGTCATTAACAATATGTAGGAAGGCCCATGCAGTGTTTTTAGAACTGATGTGTAATACTCTTAAGTATGCCTGACCGCTTGTGTTTTCCCAAAGAGGGATTTATCACAGTGCGACCTGGATACCATCATGTTTGCATCACTCCCTAGTCGTGCTTAACTAAGGCTATTACTCCCTGGGGTTTACTGCAATGATCAATTGTCCAGCCATGCTAGATCCTGGTATCACACAGCTTCCATGCAGGCAGTTTGTTCCCGAACATTGTTTACAACATTCCAGATTGTTTTTGGCACAATATTTTATTACAAAAAAGGGAAACCTTCCTGCCTGTGAAGGATTTCCTCTCCTTTTTAATAATCAAAGTTATGTTGGATTCATTATGCCGTGGTTCAAATTTTAGATCATCATGTTTTTTTGGTATAAACTATTATTTGTGAATTTTTTTTTATGTGACCTTTTACTGGTGTTTGACCTTGACCAATCATAATAACAAACTGTTCTTCAGTCCTTGTATTCTTTACCTGATATTGTCAAGATGTATGGCTCATTTCCTCATTGAATGAATCCCTGCTTAACTTAAAACAAGAGCCATACGATCTCAAAACAATACATTATTAGCACAAACGTTTAAATGTGCAGTGTATAGGATTTGGCGCATGGATATATAAAGAGAACTGGATACAGCGTTCTTTCCAAGTGGCGCGTGAAGCAAAACATTTACTCGAATATAAGATTCAGATGAAATTACCCAGATCTTCCCACGTTGATGGGTTTCCATGGCCAAAGCTAGGAGGTGATTAGCTTAGCTTAACATAAAGAGTGTAAGCACTATAGTGCACTAAACATAGGTAAACATTTACCTTTAAAAACAGAATATTTTACTTTTTTTATTCTAAAAGGAATACAAACAAGAGAAGTGTTATTATATTGATTGATTTGTCATTAACAAATATGTCAAGGACAAGTGTTTTTTGGAAAATTGTGTATTATCACACCGATTTGGCTTAAGCAATAGATTAATTGTTTTGTCTTTACAATTTTGGTCATAAAAGGGAACTGCACTTAATTTACAGTAGAGTCCACCTTAACTGCTCACCTGCAGATATTAATGCAGCATTTATGATGAAGCTACTGAGTGACATTGCTGGGCTCTCTGCACCTGCTGATTGAAACTGTCATACATTTTTCTCTGCAGGACTGGAGTGGCCAAAAGCAACATTATGTGAGAATAATCATAAAAGATCAAGTTTAATAATGAAAAGCCCACAGGAATAGAGGCATTAAAGTGTCACATGTATCTAACAAGAGTGCAAGGAGCAGATTTGTTTTCTCACCTCCTGCAGGATACAGCACTATTAGTTTGCGATAGACTGGCAGCTCCCGACCATACTGTTCTGATTTAAAGCCACGGAAAGTGAACAGCTTTGCGTCTCTGGTGGGTTTCGGGGGGATGGGAGCCTGGACCCCGGGACCATAAATCCTGGTGGCTGTGGTGGCCTGCAGAGAGTGTGCTTAACCCTGCATCATGTTTATAATTAGAAACACACCTCCCTGCGTTCGCCTGCAGGAAACAGCCCGGGCCTCCCTGTGTGTGCGAGGCTGTGGGCTAACAAAGAGAGGAAAGTGTACACATGGGGCAGGCATGCGATGTGATCACAGTCTGGTATTCGAGCGCTGCGATCACCTCGTTAGAATGTGCAGGTGGATGGGAGGGCAGGATGGAGAGAACCTATGAGACAAGGTAATGAGGCGAGGGAAGTGAATCGTCATACTTTTACTGTACGTTTCAATTAGACATCACTGAACTATGGGGTGAGGCCAGAGACATGGCTCTGCAGGTTGACTCGTATAAAGCAAAGATTTTTAAACCAACCTGTGAATGCATGGGACAACAATTTAGTTTATTAGTGTATATTTATACTAAGCATTTGTGAAAACAAATCAGAGTTCTGAATATCGAGCCGTTTAGCAGTTATACCCTCCAATGATGATGACACAGTGCTCTTCTAGAACATTCTAGTTCTGCGGATGCTTCTCTGCTGAACTCTGCAGTGTAGCATCAAGCTTTTGTTTCAGCCGCCGACGCCAATCACTGATCCGCTCACTATCCGTTATCCTCGAGGCGTCCAAGGAAATCTAAAACACATGGAGATGGGGCAAACCTTAAGTCTGATGAGAGCCCTTATTTATTAATGATGGGAAATCATGTTTCAGGAAGTGAAAACAGTTACTTTTGGTTCAAAGCCACAATAGACAGGAAATTGAATTTATCCCTGCTAACACACAATACATGCATTTTGCTTGGATACGTGCAGCTGTTTTATAGTTGCACACATTGGAAAACAGTTCTATCTTTGACAGTTGGATTTAGGGCAAACACTTTAATTTGCAAGGTCGATTCAAGAATCCTCCTGAATTAACACAATAAGTGCCGACATTTGAAGACCATACAGTTAAACCATACCAAAACTAAAAACATACAGTAGCATATGAACATATTTGTAACTGTACTACTGTGCTGCTCATTTCTGATTCTCCACAAAGAAAAATGTCTGACAATTGATCTCATCAAATTCTTTCTCAAGTTAGTGGTTGTTACTTTGTATTTTTTTCCACAAACGAGCCATAATATAGCAACCAGTCTGCAGAGCTAACGATGAGTGAGAAAGAAAGGATTTTTCTCTTTTAAAAAGAAAAGAGAAAAATGAGTTCTGGAAGATGTGCTCTCCCCTCCACTTTGGGAAGCCATGTTCTCGGACACGCTTCACGCCATCATCTTTTTCATCAATTGTTTTTACAGAGCGTGGACGCTCACCGCCCTGGCAACGCAGGCCAAGGCCATACAAAGATCTCAGTAGTGGGATGTTTTTCAAAACAAAAAGAGTTAGGGATTTGCTGGTTCACCCTATGTTTTCTCCAGGAGCAGGGGAGGGGATGTGTTGTGGGGTAACACAGGGTGAAGCAGGGAGAATCTGACAATAGACAATGGCTAATCCGCACCACAACACCCATTGTGTTCTCGGGTGAAATGTCTTCTAGTTTGATCCGTGGAGCCCAAATATTCCATCCTTTGAACTCAACCTAAAATGTATTTTTTCCTTTTGGTTTTAACAGCACAGCATTCTTTCATCAGGGAATCCACAACAAAAATGTTCTATTTTTGTGTTTGGGTATTTAGACAGCACTGAGGGGACATTTAACAATTGATTAAGGAAAAGGGAAAATGTGTACACAGCAGAAGGCCGTCTTCCCTATAAAGTAACACTGGATGGACTTATGCTCCATTTCTCCATAAAAGGTTAATTGAGGGCTCTGAAGTCGACCTGTTGCATTTACACCCTCACAGGGAACCCAGCAAAGTTATTGGCTTAACATGTACAACGTTTTATCCTTTTGGGCTGCACTACCCCCAATTGGACTGCATCTTTGTTGTATTATTTCCCTCCCTAAGAAAAACACATAGAAGCGAGCATTAAAGACCGGTTCTCACACCCGACCTATAGAGAGGCCTTGTGGGCCACGCTGCACATCTTAATTCTTTGAAAGCGATGCCTCACTCAGTGGGGGGTTCCTGCTGAAAAGAGGAACGCGACTAGACCTCGGCCTTGACAGGCTAATGCAGCATGCAGGGAGGAAGACGGCTCTGCTCCCAACATTATGGCCCCAGTGTTCCCAGTGCCATTCCCAATCTGGTTTTACATTCCTGATTGCCGGTAGGTGAGAACAGCAGATAGGTGTCTTATTGGCTGATTAACTGTGTTTACCTTGGCATTACTCTCCAGACTGACAGTCTCCAGTTTAAAGCTGCAGGGGATTTCCTCAAGGTCAGTCTCATCAATACTGAACAATGCCACATCACTGGATGAGGGAGGGAGGTAGCAGGAGGGTGTGACTGTGAGGCGAGGTGGGTGCCCTCTGAGCGCTGAGTGATGTAATCTGGTCAGTCATTGTATAGCGCTGCCCCTCGAGGCTTCAAGTACTTACCTTGAGTGCAGCACAATGACCAAGTCAGGAAGTCAGTGTTTTGGTGTACATCACATTTTGGCAGGTTTATAGCGCAATCGTACCATTATCAGCATCTCCATTGTGTAAAGTACAGTTTATGAGTTGCCTTATGTATTTAGTGAGATTAGACCAAGAGCTATACTGTAGGATAGGCAATGGAATACAGCATTTTTTGGGGGGGAGGGGGGGCTAGAATATGCAGTGCAAGAAGGCTTGATATCCTTCTGCAAACACAATTATCTGTGATTGGTTGTTATTTTATTTATGTGTATATCTCACATAAATCATGTCTACTGCTCCTAAGCGCCCCCCCCCCCAAAAAAAATAACATGTCTGTTTAAGAGGTCAACCTCAAGTCACATTGAACCTGCTGGCATTAGCTCCCTGCACCATGTCAGACAGCATTCTGTCTGCATATGCGAACATAAGAGGTTGATTTGGCTTGCAGACAGTTTTTTCACCAGCGAGGCAGTTCACTGCAATAAATGTGAAGCCCTCATTTGGTTTTGCCGAGTTCATTGTGACAGGGTCAAGTTTCAGTGCACCAATTATTTTACTCACTGCTTACTGTTGGTGATATGACATCCTCAGAGAAATAAAAATCTGCACCATAAAATAATCCCTCAAAGGTTTTTTACAAAGCACCTTTCGACCAGACAGTCAGGACCAGAATCAAATGCTTCATGTACAAATTAATACCTCATTGTTTTCTTGGGACAGCATCTAAACCACAGACACGTTTTTTATTACTGTTCACATTATAACGAGAGAACACTGTTGACAAATGAGCTCAGTACACATTCATTTTTCAACATCATACCCCCCAAATAACTGTGGCCCTGGGGATAAAGAACATCAAGGTAACATCAGCAATGATTAATGTATGTATTTAATACTTTTCATGAAGCTGCACATGAGATGAATTAGGCTAAGACTGGCTATAGCTCATTTAAAGTAGGTGTGTGTTCATGTGGTCAAAGCGATCAGGTAATTACCCAAACATAACACAACCTTTTCATTTATCATCTTCAAATCAAGAGTCTGTTTTTTACTTAAAAATACATACGTACAAAAAGTATGACCACATTTTCAGTAACAAGTTTTCAAAGAAATATATATAAATAATAATTTGAGTGTTTACAATTTGCTTATTATACATGAATAAATAATATTTCTAATCTTAAACAACAAAGGCTCTTCTCAAGTCCAAATCAACAGTAAATCTGTGGTTTTGCTCTTATTCACTTTTTAGGATTGAAGGTTTTCCTCAGGTCAAGAGAAAACTCTGGAGTTGATTTACAATAACTTGTATTTTCAAGGATACAATCTTGGTGTTTCGGTCCAAACTCAAGGCCCATTTGATCAGCACAGACTACACCCTTCTTCAACTATAAACTGGAGCCTGACATTCATTATTTCTGCTATGAACTGCCATGGTATTGCTGGTGTTTCTATCTACACCCACTTACACACAGGCAAGCATGAGTGTAGGGCACCTTCTGTTAGTTTGGGTGTTTTCCATGTTTCGTATAGCTCTTTTTAAAAAGCCGTGAAATTATTTTACCTTATTTCTATTCCCTTAAAGTTCATCATCCACAATGTTTAGACTGCTTTGGTTTGTGGCCAAACTAATGGCATTCCCATCAGCCTCAGGTGACCGGCGGAACATTAAACCTGCTAAAAGCATTATACCTGCCATAAATACCTGCACCACTGGGTTTAAGTTGTTCCAAATCATAGAATGCATATAAGTGGACATACAATGAACTACTATAGGTCACCACACTGTGACAGGGTTAAAGTTGTGAGATGAATACCAAGACAACACCCCCATGAACAACGTTGTGGTAGCGACCTATCACTCACAAGGTAGCCACGCCCAACAGCATAACCTGCTTTATGATCTGCTTTACTCTTAATGGGAACATCTTTTACGAAATGAGCACCACGCTGTATTGAAGATCATCTGAGTTCTGGTTCAAGGTAGCCTATGAGTTGAAAGATCATTGTGTCCTAAAATATCTCATTCCCTTCGACTCAGTGGCGCTCGGAGCCTCCCCCTTGGGGACCTCCGGCTAATAACGGCATACAATCAAGTGTCTCACTTTTTTGTCATATTAGGGCATAACGAGAAAGGGAGAGAGAGCAATGCAGCAAGGGAGTGAGAGCGAGAGAGAGAAAGAGAGAGAGAGTTCCTCCTCCGGATTCTCAGGCCTTTGCAGGTCTGCCTCAGTGGCAGAATGGACAGTTCCTGTGTTTGTGCCTGTTCCTGTCTCCTGCTGTCACCCTGAGGCATGTCGCCATTGTTTCCGCATCGAGAGACGGAGGTTAGGGCTGCTCCCTCTCTCTGAGAGAGCACTAGGCCAGGCTCCAAGCAGAGCTGGTCACACCTAAACAAATCAGAGATGCAGTTGGACAACAGACTGCTGAGCACACACACACACACACGCACACACACGCACACACACACACACACACACACACACACACGGTGCACACGTCCACCTTTTATTGTTCAAGAGGGGGATTCCAGGTTTTCCCGTAAACACTGTGCAGGTAAACAGACTCCCTGTCTGGCACAAGAGATTAGAAAGGTGGCTTTATTCTACTGTACTCTTCTATGCTGAACTCAAATGTACTCTTTGCTTTAGTCTTGTTTTTTGGTCAATAACGGATACCCTAAAACAGTAGAGGACTGCAAAGAATTTAAAAACAAAACATGTAAATATATTAAAAGTTACACATGCACCCCCTGAATAGACGTTGCTCAGGATCATTTTCTGGTTTTCTCATCATATATATGTGTGATGAATTGTATGCGGGCAAATTCCAGCTCTGACTTTTCAAAGAATACAGATTCCACTGAGCTGCAGTGTCCTGGCAGCTCTGCAGGATTCAGAGCGGCATGTTTATACGGGCTTCTCACCTCGCAGAGAGCGTAAATTGGGGTAATTTATATGTCAAATGACCATGATGTTTGTTCTGGCATATGTATTCGATGCTCTTAAAATAAATTCAGTGTGGCGGTGCGATGGAACACGTGTAAAGAAATCATCCCAAATACTGTGTTAAAGGCCCATTATTTCAAAATTCATCTCTGCTCTCTATCAAGATGACAGCAGACACGCTGGGTGGCCATGGAGCAGGAGGTGTCACTGGAACAGCTGGATGTGTTGTGTTGATCAAGAGTACTTATAATAATTGCGGAGATACTGTTAAACATTGCACATGTTGCCATGAGAGATTGCAAGAGATTAAAGATTGTAAACAAACCCTGTCCCGCTGAAAAAGCAAAAACATTCCACTTGGACTATTGATTTTGATCAACTACGTCTATATCAGGCTGTTAACTTGTTTGCTTAGTTTTCTACACACAAACACGGTATGGCCAAAAGTATGTGGACACTGCACAGCAAAAAAGGACATAGTTGGAGACAACAGTTTTGGGGAAGACCCACTCCTTGTCCCAGTGCCTCACTAGTGCTCTTGTTAAGGTTCCAGTGGTTTGGAATAAGATGTTCAACAACAATGTTAATTTGTGCGTGTAACGTAAATGATCACTGCACTGCAGGAGTTAGACTCACATCGTCTTCCATGCATCCATCTTTTACATCTCTCCTAATGCAAACACTGAGTATAAATGTCCTTTATCTCCCTCCACATCTCCTTCACTTTCTGTCCTGTGACCCTCCGCTTAGCTCCTGTGGTTTTATTTGCTCAGCTGGCAGCAGACGCCTGGACCCGGAGCTACTTAGACCTAGACCAGTACCCGCTGGCTTCATATGTTATCTGAAAGGCTTTTTTTGGTCCTCTACCAAAGCATGTTTCATATTTTCTTTTACGCCTTCAACACACATTAGGCTCATTTCACCTCACCTAATAGCACTTGTCCTTTCATGTGTATATTCAGCGTGTCTATATAAACAGTTCAGAGTGCGAAGTCAGGTAGCTTCAGGGGAAATCATCCCAGAAGGTGATCACTAAGACAGAAAAACTAAACACTGCAGGACACAATTATCTTTTCTATTTTTAATAGATCACTAATATTCACGGGTTAAAAAGCATCTGTTTTGCGTTGTCATCGACTTCAGGTAGCGATGGCGCATAAGGCATTGGCTTTGACTGTGAAATCCACCATTTTGCAGCCGAGATCAAGTTCTTAACTAATGGCTGATGCCATCTGGTCCTGATGAGGAAAGGAAACACTCCATGAGCCTTATGTAAAAGCTTGTTATTTCACCGTTCGTGGGGTATGAGTTTGTCCAAACAGAGGCAAAGTGTATGTGATAGATTGTAGTGATGATTAAGTGGGTTGTTTTGACTATGACATTAGCGATCTGCTGTTGATCTCATTGCAGACACGAGCGCCAATATGTCATCTTTTTGGAGGGCCTCTGGTTTCAGTGGAAATTACTGTGAGTATCATTCCTCATCAAATATAAACAGATTCTGATGATCCTCATTTGTGAAATATAATCAACCATCGTCATTCACTATATAGTTTCCACCCAGGGTGATCAGAACATTTTAAGTGATATGATTAAATTGATTTTATTACATTTAATAACAGACACACTGATTTTGCTGCATTGAAAACAGCTGGTTAATTGGTGGAGGAATATCCTGGTTTAAAACATGTATTGCGTTTATTATTTTGGCCAAAACACATTTTTTAATGTAATTTGGCCACTTGGCGTGCAGTGGAAACGAGCTGTGAACAGAAAGCGGACATATCATCACCTTTTTAGCTGATATGGCAAGCGATATATGTCAGCAAATAGTTTAGGTGTGAACAGTTCTCCGGTAATGACATGCTTTATACGTTATTTTAGTAGACATCATGCAGTCTAATACTGACATTAGTTTGTGATTTCACAGACATTGGTGTAAGAAGAGTCGAAAGCCATGCGAGCAGCTCCATGAGGCTGAACAGCAGCGCTTTGAGCTAAATGCAAAAGGGGCATGCTAACATGCTCACAATGGAATTATTAACATGCTGATGTTTCCCAGATATTATGTTGACCATGTTCACCATCTTCATTTAGTGTTTTAGCATGCTACTTTTTTTAGTTAGCACGAGACACAGTAGAGCTGAGGCTGATGGGATGAAGAGCCAGCAGGTCGTATATTGGCCATGCCGCCCTTTGCTGTCTCTCTTGAAGCTGACAGTGAACAGGACTTTTCTTTTATTGAGGTCTTAAACCCTTCAACTCTGAGCCTCGGGTGACCTCACTTCAGTCAGCTCAATCAGGAAACATCACTAATACAACAGACAGGATTGTACAATGATGAATCACTTGCATGGTCCTCCATTACACATGAAGACAAATATACATGTCTGCAGTGCATGTGTTCACACTGTCAACAGAACCACTTCCCCTTTAAAGTATTTGGAAATTGCGCTCTAATTTAATTTGTAACAGCTTGACCCTCTTTAGTCTTGAGATCTCTCCTCCAGTATTCAGAATGGCCTGACGGGGACTTGAACATGATGTATCTGCTTTCGGTGGATTTGAGCCTTTGTGTGAATAAAGTGGTTTTGCATTAACAGCAGGGTGCAGCACTCCAGAGGGACGCATGGGAACAAAGGCTGATGTGTAGGCAGGCGGTTGTTGTGAACCCGACTGCTTTCAGACCGTGGAGAGGAAAGGGAAGGTGGTCATCGTGGTAGTTTAGACTCGTTTTAGGTGCACAATTTAACTGCCCCAGATTGTTCATAGAATTCCCACGTGTTGTTATATTGCACAGTTCACTGTAAATCACATTTTTATTTCAAAATTAGATCCATTGAGCTTTTGGATTTCTTCGGACTTAAAGTGAACTTGCATATTCTGTTGCTCCCCACTACGCTTCTTAATGACGTTTGAAACGTATGCACAATATAAACTAGGAATCTCTGTCTGTATGTGTACATGCATAAAATGTTCTTTGCATATCTCGAGATCCGTTCATCTACACGCATTTGCACGTCCAAGCCCCAGCAGCGGGGTTACAGGGCTCTGCAGACTACGTTTAGATCGTGGTGTGCAGCGGCTCTTTATGCCGAAGCTTAATAACTGCAGTTCACTATCGCTGCTCACGTTACGGCACTGCACTTTCAGAAAGTCTCTTCTTTAATGCATTCAAGCTGCTGTAGTTGTTTCTACACAGTTAAGTAAATAAAGAGTTTGTGTGTTAAACAATCCAACAATTAGCTTCATTTGAAGTTAAAGGCCTTAAAGGGACACTTGTAACTTATGCTGAACAGAATCCAATGTGGCCAATACCTTTGGCAACTATATGAAAATGATAAATGCTAAAAATGTAACATAACAGTAGCACAAGAGTAAGTTTGCTAACATTGGCTTACAGCTAACGTAAGCTTGTCCCAGCACGCCTCTACAACTGTTACAAAAACTGCAGACCCACTTAACAATTAAAGTGATTTATTAACCAAAAAGTACGTCAAACAAATAGATGGGAGGAACCTGTCAAATAAGTAGCGTATACAGGGAGTGCACGCTGTATGGATGTTGTCTTGTAAAAACGAGGAAACGAAACCAAAAGCCCCAACAAAGGTAAGGGGTGAAAAGAGTGCAGATCTGCCAACTAAGGACTGCTGCTGCTCTGGCTTTCGTGCGTGGTGCCCGTCTGTGGCCCCGGCCGCACACTGATTACACTCAATCAGGTCTGCAGCCCTGGAGAGAGAAACAGCAGAGAAACCAAACAGACCATACAAGGCGGTAGCAGCAAAACTGACCAAACGTTTTATTTATAATGAATTCAAATCTTTATTTGAAAGAGGAAGAATGTTTAGTTCCTTCTTTTAAAAGTTGCATAGTCCCACTTTAAAGGGCGTGTCTGTAAATATGAGTGGACTTGCAAAACATGCACAACTATTTTGCGTGTGCTTTTTGTTGAAAGAAATCACAAATTGCCTTCAAAGGGTTCCCCACCACCACAATGTAAAGGTGCAGTCAGTGGTTCTAATACAATACACAATTCAGCGATCAACTTACGGTCCACTAACTGTCGGTTTTGTGTGTGCGCTGAATAAGAATCAGGTGTTCATACACAGCCGCGGTTCTGTAAAGGGGAAACCAACAAAGTGGCTTGGACCCAGTCACACGACACAATTCTAGCCAATGAGCAACAGAGGAAAGGCCACGGCTGTACAACGAGACTGGCTCATGCTAACATTTGCTTGGTTGGAGTATGGCTTATGTTATTCTGCAAAAAGTGTGTTTACATCAGAAATGAGTTAGGACAGACACAACAGTCAAGGTTTTAGCCACGCT
This sequence comes from Cyclopterus lumpus, assembly GCF_009769545.1. Classification (NCBI taxonomy): domain Eukaryota; kingdom Metazoa; phylum Chordata; class Actinopteri; order Perciformes; family Cyclopteridae; genus Cyclopterus; species Cyclopterus lumpus. Next base: position 9,534,308 of record NC_046966.1, on the reverse strand, counting down.
GCAGCAAGAAAAGACCATAATGGACTGAAATATCTATTAAATCATAACAACAATACCTGCACCTTAACCAAACCAGGGTTCTTATATTTCACATCATATTCTTAATATGAAATGAAATAGTGATGCGAAGGACTGACGAGAAAACGAGGAGAACACATAACAGAGACTAGTGTACATGTACAGGTACTAACACACAGACGATGTGATGAAGATGGCATGAGTCGGACAAGAAGTTGATTTAAGTTACAAATGATGACGTTATTATAATTGCCTTAAAACATTGTAATGAAAACAGCAGCCCCCCAAGGGCCAGTGGATGCCTCTCTTTGGGCAACAAACAGTCCAGAAACAGCTCTGCACTCATAGAGTCTGCCTGAGAAAACTCATCACCTCATGTCAGAGCCAAAGTTTACTCAGCAATCATCCCCAAACTCACAGTACACTGGATACTGCACAAACATGTAATAACAGAAAGAAAGCAAAAGAATATGTTCGCAAATGTATTGAGTAATAAAACAATCAGTTAGCTTGTCTTGCAGGTTTGAATTGGCTTCGTAAACTATTTATTTGAAAGGCTTGTGTCACAAGTGCATACTTACTTTGGCGGAGTGGCATTGGCACGACGGCTTGAGCCAATAGTACACCAACTCGTCTTTTCCTGTATTTAGCTGTGTGTTTATTTTGAATTTGTAATCTATGCTTACTTTATTGGTATCTGTGTTTATATTTTTCGCTCATTAGAATTTCAAAACATTTGCCAAATATTTTATGGTCAAACTGCGCTCGGCGGCTAACCAGCCAGCCGAGCGTCTGTCTTTTGTTGTGCCCGAGGCATTTTGCCTGCATTCATACTGCAGCTTGAATACTGGCCGCCTGCATGTTTGCTCTGTGTTTTAGGCTCTCTTGACGTGTGCGGCAGCAGTTGCCAGAGCAGATGGCAGCATTTGGTTCCATCTCATGTTAAAATGAATAATTACAAAGATAGCTAATCAAGACTAATGACTTTTTTAACACCGGGTTTTCTGTTCCGAGGTGATGGCTCACTCCTCAGTCAACAGATAAAATGCGGTGTGAACGGTCATGCTGTGTTGACAGAGCTGTCGACAGAGACACACACACCCAACAAATGGCTAAATACCCTGTCATTTTGGAAGTGATATGCTTAACACACATGCATCCCCCCCCCCATCTCTCTCTCTCTACCCACTGACTGCATGAAAACTCCTCAGACACCAGAGGACATAATTGGCCTGGGAAGAAGCGGCAGACAAAACAAGCAGCTTGAAGTTCTGTGGCTGTTCAGTGATACAGAAAAATTACATTTGCACACATTTTAGTAATTCACCTTCTGTATTTAACATCATTTATCTGTAAAATCTCTGTAAAAAGTCTATCTTTGAGATCCCTTAAATGTATTTTACAAGACAAGAGTCACAAACTTTGGTCAACCAGTTGACTAAAAATGTTGTTGGGCTCTTGGGAAAGTTCTTCTTTAAACTTATGGCTGATTGTTCTGCAGCACAGGATTGTACTGCCCAAAATAAATAATATGATATTACATTGAGAGCACAATTTGTTTGTTTTCTTCTCCATGACCCACTCTCTGCAGACTTAATCCCTTCATTTTTCATCTAGTGCCATCATCAGGTCAAATTTAAATTTCTCCAACACTTACCTGCAAAACTAACTAATGGCATTCCCATTAGGCCCAGCTGTAATTTGTCATCATCTATTTTGTGCTAATTAGCAAATGTTAGCATGGTAACACCTCTGTACCTAGTGCAGCCTCACAGAGCCATTAGGTCGAAGACCAAAATCATAAAACAAACGAGATTGGCAGAATTTGATGTTATGTTCCACCTTATGTTTTGTATTTCTTTCTTTAAAGCACAGGGATTAGTCCAGCGTTATTCAAGCACAAACGAGGCAAACAGGAAGCAACATGGTGGTCTCGGTCATCTCAACCATGGTCTTTTTCTACAGTAAGTAAGTACATAAGGCATCATGTTTGACATGAGTTACATTTACACATTGATGTTAAATGACTATGTTGAATATAAATATGACCTTTTAATTGCTGATAAATACCTCCCTTTATGATACAAAAATGTGGCTAAGTGGGACGTCCTGTGAATCCTCTCAGTACACCCGCTCTCCCTTACAAACGGCCTCTGATGCTTCCCAGACACCAAAATCATCCACTGGCCACACAGACTGTTTCAATCATCTGGAAAGTATGTGCAATGTAATATATATATATATATATAATAATTCCTGGGAAGCAAAAGATTTATGATTTCAATCAGCTGAGGACAACAGCTTCATCGAGGAAGAAATTACTTATTTGACTCACACACTTTCAGATCTCTGTCTTTGCTCACCACGCGTGACTCCGATGCATTTCTCGACTTCAACACGCCATTTACTCCAACAAAGGACGCACTGTTTTAGGGACGATGGCAGCCGTGACCCTAAATTCTCATTTCTCATTCAGATTGACATCTTCATTCGCTGTTCCCAACCTAATCTGGTCCTCCCTCGAATGAATCAAAGTGCTTTATGTGTGGCGGCAGTGGGCTACGGCTATTGCTGTCTCCGTCTGGTTCTGGTGGCAGCCAGTGCTTAGAATTATGGATCTACCAGCTGTTTACAAGTGGCTATCAGACCATCTAGTGGAGACTGAGCAAGGACTGAATGGTTGGGGAAAGCACCAGAATCTTTTATGTTGGTTGAGTGGCCTCCTGTGGCCTTCTGAAATCCCCTTTAGACCAACCTTACCCCGCCTGCAATCTCCTCAATATGTGAGAGATTGTCTGATAGTTGTTCTGTTCATGTCCTGTGTTCTCTGAAATGTACTTTGTTGTTAGTCTCTGTTGTTGAAAGCACTTCAAAAATACATCTGAGGTGAATCAGTTTATGTTCACACACACACACACACACACACACACACACACACACACACATGCACATCCACATACATGACAAGGTAAACCATACAGATTGGATGTGTTTTTTGTGAGTGATGCATGTTAAAATAACCCAGATTAGTTATCGTTTTTGAGAGAGAGATAGATACAGAGAGATGGGTCCTCCATTTAAGTCAACATAAACCAAGACGGTTCTCCAAAGCAAATGCCCAAAACAACATAAGTTTAAGTTAACAAGACAAAGGAATTATGTTCCTGTTCTGTCGTGAGCAAAGGAGGAAGGTGTGTGACTGTATTTTCCTGCTACCTGCCGACAGTGAGCATTGATTTCTATACCATGACTATATATGTTCTTGAGCAGTTACCAAGTGGTTATTGTTGTAACCGTGATGACGAAGGTCCCCTAACAGTCAGGAGACCTTAATTTTATGAAAATATTTGACCCCAAACCACTATATTTTTCTTACCATGGAAAAAATATCTTAAACCAAACCATGACCTCTCCTTCACCTAACAAGTCACTTGTGTGTCTAATCCTAAACAAACCATAACCATACCTGTGTATGGTCAAACAATGTTGTTGTGTGTCGTTCTAGAGATCATGGAACAATGATGAATGTATTCATTTAAAAAAGACCATTTTTACAAACTGTTTCAAATAAAAAATGGCAAGGATTTCTTCTTTGTTAATGGATGGAAGTGTTTTTCGGCCGATTGCCTCCAGCAGTCCTGTGTTAAATTGTATCAATACCTAAACAATTTAAAAGTGTGGTTTCCATCCAGGCATGCCAGCCAGGGCATTACGATGGTTGTGTGATCAGTAAATGAAAATAATCTAAAATATAATTTCCAACCAGCTCCATCTTACCAGAACTGAGGAACAATTTAGTTTTTCATCAAATAAATCAAGAGAGGAGGAAAAGGCAGAGGAGGACGGTTTGAAACGTTTTGACATACGTTGAGTTTTTTAATGTTATTCACATTAGCATGGACATGCCCTGAAAGTCTCTGAAACTCAGCTGGGCCGCCGTTTGTCCGTCCGCTCTAAATATATACATTCATCATTAACATATCCATGCAGCTCTTTCCCAGTGTGCCCTGATGTGTAGCAGGGGAATCGTGTGTAAATGTGAAGTCGTAGCGGGGCACTGAGATCAGCATGCATTGGTCCAGGATGGTTCACATCTATTAAAAGGCTCCTCGTGGCTCCCTGAGGGACGATTTTGCGGGGGAAAGCTAAACTATGCCACCCAAGGTAGTTCCACAACCTTTGACCCTCGTGGCCTCCCTCTCTGGCTGTCAAATCATGTGACCTGTCTCTCCACAGGAGGTAGTCACGGATCAGCTGTTTTCCACTGCAGCGTTTTATTGTACTTTCCCACCCATAGTGAGCACTTTGAGTTATTTGTCTACTAGCTGCAAATTGATAAATCTTTACACCCCAAGTTTACACTTTGTGTATTCGTGAGTGTGTGTTTATGCTTGCTTACGTATACCGTATGTGAGAGGCTATGTATATGCTTATTTTTTAATGTGTCCTTGTGGCAACAAATAAAAAAACAAGGATTTCCGTGTTATGAATCAAGTTTGACCAACGGGGTCAGACGTCAATGTATTTTACACTTTGTCAGTTTAATGTCTAAAAGATGTCAAGTCATCAGTCGTTACAAACTTTCTCATGATTGATGACGGGGGAAAAGCTCTGTTCTTATTTATAGCTGCCTTTTTTTTTTTTTTAATGCCATGTAAGGAGATGCCTCTGCATTGTTGCTGCAAAGCCAAAAGACAACATTGTTGCCAAAGAATATTTAGACAGATTTTTAGCCCTCGATGCGGTCCCTATAGCTCAAGAGACCATTGTCGGGCTGTGCATGAACCTCCTCTTTTGGAGTGAAATGAAGATGAGATAGAAGCACTGTTTGGCTTTCCCACACTACAAACTGTCATCTGCTGATGAAGCTATGCTAGTGCTAACAGGCCTATAACATCACAGACGTTCAATAAGAAGTGGATGTAGTGACTGTGACGTCCCCGAGTGGTGTGGGAACTGCCATGTTGATGTCTTGAGCATTTCAGTTGTCACCATCTGGATTTTTTGTGACACGAAAGGGTGGAGAGAAGTACAAGACATATAGGAGATCAAAAAGGTTTCCGTTAACTTTCATGAACTGCAAAAACACATCGAGAAAGTTGTAAGAGGAAAACAAGGATAACTTAGGACAACACTGTGGTAGAGACCTGTCAATCACAAAGTAGCCACTCCCTGAAGCATACCTTGATTTATGGTCTATTTTACTTTAAATGGGACCATAATGCTGTATTGAAGAAGACTTGATTGAGTGACCATAAACTCATGTTTACAATGTTTACTGGGGGTAATAAATCAAATTAATCAGATTATTTTTTGTAACCGGAGGAGTCGGCTATTAGAAAGAATACAAGGTTAAGGCACTTCAGGATTGGCTTCCCTTTTCAGACCCGGAGGTTGCCGCATGGTCGATATCTACATGTATGCTATCTATGACAAATAATCACAAATAACTCTGTACAGCTCAGTTCAGAGGTTTGTAGTCACTGACTATAATGTTTGTTAACTTTATTTTACTTTTTTTCTAAGTGGTCGCATCATCGTTTAGAAAAACAGATTATAGATTTATAAAGAAAACAGACATAGCATTAAAATGTTTGAAGGGATTTGAATTGACCTGATTGACGTGTGTCACACTTGAGGTGGATGCTGCATGTTCAATCCACCTCCCCAAATATGGACTTCTTGGGTCCAGTTGTTGACAAACACTGCAGTGGGGAGGAAACCCAGATACAATCTCTAAAACGTACCCTGTGATGCCATATCCAAGGAGTGTATGGTTTTCCCTCAGTGTTTTGCCACAGTAAAACATAGTTATTTTGTTAAGACTTCAACGTATTTATTGAGGCAAATCTTCTTGTTATGCCTTCACCATCATTTCGCTCAGCACATGCACACCTGGAAGCTGCCCTGAACACACACATGGGCCTCTGACCAGCTGTGCTGTAATACAAGGGGGTTAAGCATATCGTTGATGAGGGAATGGAGACGTGTCAGTGTGTCTCCTACCCACAGTTCTCAGTCAGTCTGGGGATTTGAACAGGCAACAAGCCTGCGTCTCTAAACTTGATGCCACCGCTACCTTGCTTGGAGTGTAACTCAGAACAGAGCATTAACACCAGAGGACACATACACTGGTTGTGCATTTACATTTGATAATTATGGTTCACATTACACTGTGTGACCCTTCCGTCTCAACCATGATCATTTCTGTATATTGTCTGCAACAGACAACAATAAAACTAAGCCTAAAACACGGTGCTGAATCACATGTGTTGAGCTTTGACTTCACGTGATTAAATAACTGTTGTACCGGGATGTCAGTTGCCTGCAGTTTTATCTCCAAAGGGAGTTTGGTTACATGTGCTTACATTTGCTGACTGCCTTTGGTGTTTGTGTCCTGCTCATTTGTTCACGCACTGTATTTTACATCACACCTACAAAATGAGGCCGTATGACACAGAAACTTATGAAACACATATGAGGATTTCACTTTGCCCTTTTCACATGTAAAGTAAAGTTCACGGTCTGGACTCCATACAGGGTATGAGAAAAACTTAACCTCTCGAGAGTCCGCCAGTCCAGTCCAATATAATGTGACGTCTTGGCCAATAACCACACTGAGAAAAGAATATGTTGGATGCTTGTTTGTGTTTTCTTTTGGACCAAAGCCGGAGGAACTGCTTGCTTAGGAGGAGCCAGGCTTGTCGTTACCTTGTTCAACACGCCGTGACTTTACAGGAATTCAGATCATTCATAATGCATTTAATGTTGCATTTAGGTTTGCACAATATTCATTTTCTTTAAGTAAGCAAGATGTTTTACTTGTTTAAATATGGTGTAAAAGCGACGTTTTTGTAAATCCTGCCGAATAGGTTATGGTAACACGAACATTGGTATGTTCGTTCTCTGAGATGAAGGGCTTCATCGAACACCGTGGAGAAAATTCAAGCCGTCTCCTCTGTCACCAGAAAGTGTTACAGATGTGTGAAAAAGATCCAACAGATGACACAGTCGACCAGTAAAAACAATAATACACCGAGAATAATGGTAAACAATGAGGAAGTTGAGAGAAAGCAGCGGCAGTAATGGGTGTGGTCTCAGACCTGGGGAGCGAATTAAGATGTGCTTCAGAGAAACGTAGGCGGATATGCCTGAACTCGGCTCTCCGTGGCTCATCAGACTTCAGAGAAATGTGGACTTCAAAGGCCCGCCTCTTAATTGCTCTTGCATGGAGTTATGCTGTAAAAAACGTCATGTCATAACAGGTTTATTATGATATTCAAACTTCAGTCACATACTCAGGCAGGCATTAATCCCTAGAAAAGGTGAAAAGTTATAATCTAATGTGAAAACATATGTTTCAAATGCAGATAAAGTCATATTATGTTGAAAATAAGGTCAGCATGTTCATTATGTTCTTATTATTTTTTATTTATTAGGGTCCGAGCAACTGAGAAAGTCCCTATTTGTTGTACCTGTAATTTTAGTTTAGTTTTTCTTTAACTTTTAGGATGTTATAATTATGTTATGTAAAGCGTCTTTGAGTATCACAAAAAGCACTATATAAATTAAATGCATTGTTATTGCATTATTATTATTATTCTTTTACGAATTGAAATGACGAACAATTTCATTCAAGGCAATTAATGATGCAACATTGAAAAAAGTTATATTTTAATCACATAAATTGTTTCATATATCTAATAAATAATCAAGATTGTAAAAGGATGCATGGAATCTCTTTGCTGATGATGGGATCGGGTATTCAGTTACTTCTTTCAAGTAAAAAGAGCAATACTGCAATACAGAACAACTTCCCTGTGAGTGTTAAATTACTTTTGTTTGATTGTTATTACTCATGCATTATTGTGCAAGTTCCTTTTTTTCTGTTGGTTGAGGTACAGCTAAATACAAATATGTTCTATACTGTTGGGTATTTTGATTTCTAATAATTCATCAACCCCATTATTGTATGTAAAATCTTAAGCAACTTGTGACTGAAGCTATCAATTACATGAAGCAAAACATACAATATTAGCAACTTTATTAAACCATTGCATATTCTCAAAACGATGTTGGTCGCACCTTAGATGTTGAATACATTGCTTTTACAGGGTGGTCAGAGTGGTTCAGACGTAAGAGCCTTCCTTACAAATGGAAATATCTGGGAAGTCTGCTCTCCACCAAGTTAATGATGCTTGTCTGTTAAATGCCAGCAGACCAGTCTAATGACCAGGCAACAAGGACACAATCCGCTTGGTCCCGCATCACAGTGGAATTACTCATTAAATGGGGATCATTGCAAGCCTTTTGTACGTGACGTCTTCCAAAATGTGCCGTGAATAATGACACCCTTCCCCTCCATCTGCCTTTTTTATTTCTTCTTTTTTTCTGGAAGAAAATGAGAATAAACAAAGATGTATGGCATTCTTTTCTCTGCTGTGGAACAATTGGGATTCATCGTTGATAAATGATGATATTCATCTCCCTTTCTCTACCTCTTTTGCACCGCCTCGTCTCTCGGTCAAACATCGGGGATTCATTTGTATGGAAACAGCCATCAACCTGTTTCCAATAGCATTACCCATGACCCCTTTCTCCACTGTAAGGTTAGGGATGCATTGAACGCTCGGCCGTGATAGATCTGAACACATTCCACCCCTCCCCCGCCAGAGCTGGCTACGCTAACAGCTGTCGGTTTGATAGAGAAGAAGTGTCTTGTGGGATATGTGGTTTCTATGACGGTTGGAAATACAAACTCCTTTATCCTTATTCCCCTCGACAACGGCACTGCCTTTGACTCTCCTCTTTTATTGAAAAAGAGTGATGACTGTAGGCAGCTCAAACCTCATTCGTCTTTTGGAGCCTGTGTTTGTTGAAGCAGATTGTTGATGGTGTGTATGTTTAGGCCTGGAGCTGAATGTCTGTGGGGGGTATAGCCATGGCTTGCATTTATGTGGAGGGGTCACCACACAGTCAGAGATATGGGGGACCACAGAGCGGTCAACTCCTGGGTGAGGTTAATCAGGTATGCAGTTTCCCGTGGCGTCATATACTTTATTGTGTATTAACAGCCAGCACTGACACAACTGTATATATGGCTCTCACACACTGGATGGGTCAGTCCTAACATAACCTGTTACCCCATAAAACAATCTAGAGATGTGCTCCTTGGCTTTGGGAGTAGTTGTTACAAGTGTAAGTAAGAATAGTTGGTGATTGTAGTTCATGTTGAAGAAGAATTAATTCATTATACTTTTTGTTTGTAAAGGCTACAGAAAGACGTGAAACTGCGCTCTCTTTGAATGCACAGTGTTGCTCTTCTAGTCTCGTGCACAGTGGTTCAACCAGACGCCATCATGGGTTTGAAAAGTGAAGCCAAAGCTGCTTAGAGGTATTGTAAAAAGGTCATAGTTTATCTCTAATATCTATTTATGTTGTTGAGAAAACATCCCCTTCTCTCCTCCTGTTGCTAAGATCCTGTTTGGGGGATAGGTTTAGCCAAAGTACAATTAAACTAACAAAGCTTTGCCCCAGGCCTGTTTATAGTTTCAACCACAGGTTCATAAAGGTTGATACACTACATTTATAGCTCTACATCTTTACTAGTCAAAATGTCCCATTTACTTTTTATTTTTGCAGTTTTTAGTTTATCCATGTGAACTTGTTGGGTGGCATTTTTAATCTGCACATCACCCAGGAATTTGCATCTTCACATTTTGAGTGTCACAACTTGTACTTGATGGTACATTTGTGCTTGCTTTAGAGTCAGCACCTATACCGAATAGTTAACCACACATTTCTATATGCGTTGGTTCTTTCTTTATCGTTGTGTGTGTGTGTGTGTTCACTTGACCTTTCAGCCTCAGGTCCATGTTCATATATCCTGAGCAGGAAACATCATGTTAGCTTCTCCTTCCCCTGGCTTTCTTTTCATTCTGTGACTTTTTTCAGGAAACCAAAGAAATTACAGATTGTACACACACACACACACACACACACACACACACACACACACACACACACACACACACACACACACACACACACACACACACACACACACACACAAACCTTGTACTCCTATTTTTATGAGGACACTCATTGAAATGAAGCATTCTACAGCCCCTTACCCTAAAATTAACGATCACAACTAAATGGCCGACTCCAACCTTTAACCTAAAGAAAACATCATTTTATAACCTGAACATCTAACAGGTTTTTTAAGATCTGTCTCCACTTTCTATAAATGTCCTCACTCTGAAGGTCTAAAAATGAATTGGTCCTCACAAAGATAGCTGCAGTATAGACACGCACGCACGCACGCACACACACACACACACACACACACACACACACACACACACACACACACACGCACACACACACACACACACACACACACACACACACACACACACACACACACACTTCCCTGTGTGGTTTTGCCACATGTTCAGCCAACGTGTTTCCTATTAACTTCCATTCAGCTGTCTGGTATTAAGTTGTTCAAAGATGTATGGTTGAGAGCCTCAAATCACAGCAGATTACCCACAACCTCCAAGTCACCAAATCAGCCGGGCAATTTGTTGTCCAACCTGGTTATGTTCTCTGTCTCAGCTGATTTAAGTTGAAGGCTGCTGTGTGCCAAGCGAAGCAGTGTTGTTTTCATTTTGTCACTATTTTACGACTTTGTCTTGTCTTTTGGATGTTTGGTTGACCACTGCGCTCAGTGCAGGTGCACAGTAGGTCTGGAACAACAATTGCAAACAGCAGAAGTTTGAAGTCACTCAGTTCCAAACTTTGTTGTTCCCTGAATGTGGATCTGTAATGGAAAACAAAGAAGTCAGATGCAAAAAGGTGTTGCAGGAATAGACAACAGGTACATTTGGCTCCTAAAATGTACGTTCCCAGACAACAACACTGCATTGTTCTTTATGTTTGGATGGAAATGAATTTTCTCCTGATAACATTTTTACTTATTCAAAGGAAAACCAAGATCTTTTTTTCAATTCACAGTCATGCATTTAAAGCTCCGACCGTGATCCGGGAGAAAATATGTTTCCCTCGAAAAGTAATTGAGAAAGCTGGAATGCAAAGGCTATGAGCATCATAACAAAATTGACAATCTGACAGGGAATCAGTGGAAATCCTACGGTTATATGGAAAATGAAAATGGAAACGGGTGAGCGGGTAAATGAGAGAGTCGGGTAAGCAAGTCTAAGGCCTTTGGCATGCTCGGGATAATGCAAGCAGCACAACGCGATGTGGCAGCGCTGTTTGCTTCAGCGTTTGTTTCACATGTAAAAGTCATCTTCATGACACTGGGTTCTGATAACTCTCGTACAATGATGAACCTTATGGAAGTGCTTTGCTTCAGTCAAACATATGTTCAACAACATCAATTTGATCTTAATAAAGGATGAACGAATGAAAATGATGCATCGTGTTACTGATCAGCCAACGAGTTCCTGCATCACCTTTTGTCCTTTATATGCTGACTGAAAGCACAGTTTGACCCACTCTACCGTGTCCTATGATAGTTGTGTTACATTACATTACATTACATGTAATTTAGCTGACGCTTTTATCCAAAGCGACTTACAATAAGTGCATTAAACCGTGAGTCTAAACTCAGAACAACAAGAATCAAGCAAGTACAATTTCTTCAATAACGTTAAACTACAAAGTACTATCAGTAAGAGCCATTTAAGTGCTACTAAAGTGCTAAACAACAAAGTGCTATCGGTAAGGGATATTTAAGTGCTACTAAAGTGCTAAACAACAAAGTGCTATCGGTAAGGGATATTTAAGTGCTACTAAAGTGCTACTACGGCTCTACCTTCCCTATTCAAGGTATAGTCGAAAAAGATGTGTTTTTAGTTTGCGACGGAAGATGTAGAGACTTTCTGTGTACTGGCAGTACACTTACACACGCTTCATCATATATCCTTGGCTGTCTCCTTGAACTCTGTGAGGTCCTGGACCATTTGTGTCAACATTTTCTTTGTTGCTTCATATGTTGATACGTATCTTCATCAATCTATGCTTTTATTGTTCTCCATTGGACAGCGTACGTCTGATACAGACTCTTAATTAGCCCAGTGGACTTATTTTATTGGTCACAACTGGCTTGTTATATTTTATCTTTTATTCAGAATATTTCACACATTGACCTGAGGCCTCGCTCTCGTTGTAAAAACCTCTAAATTGCCCTGGATCAGAGCAACGTGTCAGTAAAAATACATACTGATAAACATTGCACACATATGTCGGCCAACTCCATCACAGTCGGGTCTCAGCTGAGTAAGCACAGCATAGAAATCCCATAATCATTTCTGAATGTGCCCAAAATGGCCAGACATACAACTCTTGCCCTCTAAACTGCTTGGTATATGTCCAAAAGTATGTCTCATATTCCTTATATCTACACGCAGGTCAGAGGTAAGAGCTGTACCATGAAATTAATCCCACTTTATTAGAGCTGACAGCTTTATAACGCGACATGGCTCCCTGGTACTGTGGACGAGTAATGAACCAGCACAAATGAATACTTGTGTTAGAATATCCTACAGGGTTGTTGATGGCCATTGCATGTGCCTTTCCTCTTTGTTCCTTTACTGGAAAAAGATTAGCTGAGTAGGTTTCAGTTCTAAGGTGGAAAACGTCCTGATAGTGATAGTCCTGTTGAATTATATATCAGACCTTGGTTGTTCCTTTGCAATACAAGACTGTTTGCGTTAGGTTTTGGCCTTGCGAAGCCTCTCTTTTTGACCTGGATTATTTGTATGAAGCCACAGCAGGAAGTCTGGTCTCCTGTGATATAATTCTCTGTGGAAAGAGTGGTTTCATGGTCTGTAGTACAACTTAGCCCACCTGTCTGAGGTGGGTTGCAGACACTATTTATTACCATCAAAATGAGAACGTAACTCCTTATGACAGTCCTCGAAATAAAGAAATGTCTTCTCCTTGATTTCCACCTCAGAGCTGAATCAAGTAACATTTAAGGTATTAGACCAAATGACTCCCTGTAATGTGAAATGACTTATGCCAAATGCCAAATGTTTAGCACACATAGAGTGTGTGGCTCTCACCAACAGCCCTAAAGCAACTTACAGTCAAAAGGGATGCAGAGAGGAGGTTGTGTGGCTCAAGCTTCAGTTGTTGGGCAACACCAGGAAGATGCTTGACATCCTAAATTAATTTTCTTCATATATGTTCACGATATATGTATATTTTTGTTTGTCATTTGGATTGTCTATACTGTAATTTATTTGACGTCTGTCTGTCATGGGACAGTGACTCCTCCAGTTATTCTTCCTGAGGTGTTGGACATTTATTTCCCTTTAAAGGTTTTCTAGAGAGTTCTTATCCAAATGTGATATTTGGTTGTATAAATAAAATGTACTCGATTGAGAGCCAAAATAAACCGGTGAGAAGAAAGTCTAACATCATCTATCATCATTGAGTTCAGTTTATCATCTATCTCCGGAGTTGGAAGAACAAGTTAAAGCTAAAAGAAAAATTAATACTGGACTAAGGTTGGCTGAAACTCAACGGGGTGCTCATGTTGATCCACGTCTGCTGGATGCGTTGACAAGCCAGCTGCATATTCAGGGTGTCTTTCCAACTATACAGATAAACACATATAAAATACAGACACGTGACTTTATTTCATTTGACTTTATTTAAAAAGGGCTTGAGCATCACAGTGAAAAGAGCACCTCTTGGTTTATAAAGAGTGACAATACAGAGCGTAATATGTGTCAGAAGCTGCTTTAAAAAATATATTTCACATTGTCTCAGGGTCCAAAGACATGCACCCATTTTGAGTGATTTACTAATACACGATCAATGTGAACCTGAATTTGAAATTGGTCCAAATAATAGACACAAAAACCTCCTGTAAATGCTCCATTTGCAAAATAATAAAAGAGTCAATGTCAATGTCTGACACTATTTAGTCACACTAAACAGGTTTTTCCACATGTAATGCAGTAGAGTTGTTCCTTTTATTGAGATAATTATCACGTTTTATATGAGAAAGGTTTACATTTACAGAAGTAACAACGTCATCTTTAACCCTTGAAAGTATTTTGGGAATAGACGGCGGTTTTGATTTGAATTTACACAATGAATAAAATTAGACTTTTATCATTACATATCAGTGCGTTTGGAAACTGGAGGGTTTTAACTTATTCAGCAATGTGTTGAAACACATGAGTATAATCATATAAAATGAGTGTCCATTAACTTCTATTAGTTTAATGGGAAATGACTGACACTTACAGGATTATTGCACCATTAGCTGCAAATTGATATTGAGATATGATACGAGTATCCCGAGTGAGCAGGCACTCAGCAGACAGACCGTGGAAAACAGAACGAAACATAGAACATAGAAACGACCACAAACAATTTAGGGGAAAAATGGTTGCGGCATGGCAACAGTTGAGGGAAAGTAAAAAGAAAGCCCGTGGGGTGCTGGGAGTGTCCAGATTGAAAGCACATGTCGGTCGCTGGCATCTCAACTCAAAAGTTTTGTTTGGTTTTGGCTCAGCGGCTCTATTGACACATCATACATCAGCCTCAGTAAAACTATGAAAAAAAACTGAATCAAGTGTTCAATGGGGGCGACTGGTGGGCCGAATAGTTTCCTGTCACATGTAACACGATGACAGCGGCTTTTGTTTTCAATCACTGTGTGTTGACCTGAATATATTTTATTCAGTTTACCATTGATACATCTCCCATTGGTTGAGAAAGGAAACAATACGGAGAAACAACAACAACAAACAAGGAGGACGATATCTGATTTGATTGGACGATTTTCTTTTTATCAACATTGTTAAAAAAAAAAGATTAAAAAAGGTATTTCAGTGTTGAATACTGTGGAGTAACAAACCATTACATGTGTATTGCATGACATCTTAACAATTAAGCTTAATACTGTTTGTTACATTTTATGGGCTAGCCTTCATTTAGTAGCTACTGCCTACTGTACATTGCATTAAAAAGCATTTAGTAAGATTATACACAATATAAAAATAAAACAGTTACATTTAAAATCACACATCTGATAATAAAGTGGCTCAAATATATATAAAAAGACTAATCAAAAACCTTTTTGCCACAATGGACAAATTACCATTGTGATATTTATCATGGTCTGTTTCATGTGACAGTTTTTAGCTTTTCATTCCTACCAAGGACAGGTGTTGGTATGAACATACTGCAGTTAGATTGCTCTAGTCATGATATACATTTACATTTAGTCCCTTTGTTGAGTTAAAAAAATTAGGAACTATGACAATCTTCTACTCCTTTTTTATAACAATAAATGAAATTGAAAGTCATGCTTTCACAGGTTTCTTCAAGTTGCATGTTTTACGGTTAAAATATTTGGTTTACTGATATGTTCAATAACAAAAATGATGCATTGATAAGTGTTTAACTTCCTTATAGTATTTATCAATACAATGGCACTATGGCCTTCACATAAAATCAGCTTTCTATTTCATTTTTTCCACATGAACTCTAACAACAGCGCTTCAAATATCTTGTGACTGGTAAAAAACAAAATTGTGTTTTATATAAGACAGAGGTCACAATATCACATATTGAATCTTGCATATAATAAACAGTGAAATATAATTATGTCAATGGCTCTGACCCCGTATACTGAATATATGGCACCTCAAGATCAGTGCTTGTTTCTTAACAGTGTTTGTGAGCTTCTATCTGTTTTGTTCCTGATGCTGGAACGTGAAGACAATTTAAGATACGGTTGTAGCACGGCCGGCCCTGATTGGTCATTTGTGAAGGCTTAACCCCACTGGACAGCCTCTGTTACTGCCCCTTGACCCCTCAGTCATGGAGTAAAAACCTGTATGCGCTGAGATATTACTGTGAAAATAACTTGGGTGGATTAAGCTTTGGTGTTTTCTAAATGAAACACTTCTTTCATAATGAATATATACTGTAGGGCAGCCAACAAAATGCCAATTTTTTTAATTGCTTCTCGGAGACCGGTGTCAGTATTTGTTTTCCCACGACGTAAAGGTGCCATTACCCACAAAGCCTTGTGTGAGACTGAAACCTCAAATTGTTCCTCTCTGGCTGTGTTAAGTGAGAACATACTATATACAGACACACATTTAGAGTTAGTCATATGTTGCATTCAAACACACACACACACACACACACACACACACACACACACACACACACATATCTGACATTAGCATGCATCCCGCCATCTCAAGGTATAATTGCACTTGGTGCTAACAGGGAGTGTTGGAGGTGACTGCGTGGGCGTCCAGAGGGATCGGTGGCGGTGCTTGAGACAACACGGTTTAGCGGTGAAGTGCTGGTTCTGCAAGCGGTCCAGAGAGGTGGACGGGTACATACAGCGTGTTTACATACATCCATAGCAGTGACAGGGAGGTATACGGGTTCGACTCGGGAAGACCATGCCTGACGACACACATTTCTTCCCTTGCGTTTAGTTTATCTTGTTTTTGCGTCTTCTAGATTTCTTCACCCTGGAGAGAGACACAGATGGATAACTTGTATGTTAGCCTGTAAAGAGAATACGGTTGTTGTTTCTATTCTTTTCCTGGACCAGATGGGGAAATCAGTACGGGGAATTAGAACCAGCAGATTCACTGAAAATGTTGTTGTGGAGTTAAATCATATCTAATGATTAAACTTGATGTTCTAACCATTAAAATGTCACAACGGGCTTGTCTGGTCAAGAACAAATAAACCAACAAACTCAAACTGTCCAAATACTGTATTTTCACTCACTTTCCCTTTAAAATATATTAAAAAAAAATAACAAACCTCCCTAAGACTTGCGTGAAGTACATACATGTAGCGCCGACACTAGAGAAATGCTGTCGGGGTACATAATCCAGGCAGCAATAATGATTCCTTTCAAAAAAGGTAGTAGTAAAAAGCATATGAATGTAATTTCTAGGAGACAGGGTTGCTAATGCACATCTGTTCGTATCAGACAGACAGGGACATGTCGGGGGCCTCAGGTGTTGGGTCGCAGTTTTCAAAGGTGAACAAATGTATGTAACTGTAACAGAGCTTGAAAACGGTGATGCTGACATGAAGTCATGCTATCAAAAAGGTCTCTTTTAAAAAGATGAAGGAGAAAAAAAGTCAAGTTGCGATTTGCTTTTTATGTTCCGACGATTAATTCTTTAAGTGAAGTTTTGGTCGTTTCCACATATTTGCTGCATGTAACGCCTCATTGAATAAGCTCAAAGGCTTGACTGACTCAGTGGACACTTGTTGCTCAACAGTTATGATGCATAAAAGATCTCTCCACATGCAGACTTCAATAAACTGCTATAAGACTTAATTTAAAGCCCTGTTCCATACTAAAACGGTAAATATAGATCCTCAGAATTACTATATTGTTGTTTTTTACATTGTGCTTTAGGTGTTTATGGTGTTTTAAGAAGCAGACATGCAGCCTGGCGATAATCACCACCAGACATGTTTGGAGCATTTTTTTTAATGAGGAATGCACACATTTTAACTGCATAGCTCATTAAATTGAATGAGCTGCTGCACTTTTTTTTTTTTTTTACTATGACAAGATGTTACCCACAATGCTGCAATCCGACCGGGACAACTCTGATGCTGATGTGCAATTAGTGATGATAATTATATGGAAAATGTCAAAAGAAATCAATAAATACATGACTTTCTGAAGTCACAGAAACATGCTTCTGAGAAAACAGGAGGCAGACACACTATTCTTTCCTCATGCTAATTAATTCACAGATAATAACTCAGCTTCTTACATCGACCGTGTCAGTGATAGAGACAGAGAGAGAGCGGTATCTCCTTTCGGTCTCTGTCAGCTTGCGTCTGCACAAAGACGGTCAGGGTTTCTTTCTTACTTGTTAATGGCGTTCTTTAAGTACTGCTGCAGCCACTTGGTCTCCGGGTTGATGCAAACCTCCCTGTTGTTCTTCAGTTTGGCACTGATGGAGGAAAAAAAAGAAGAATTTGAGGGATTAGATGCCAGTATATCTGTTAAATGTCTTCACACAGTTGTTCACATGAAGCAGAGACACAGAGAAAGCAAACTATTTCAGCCTAATCCAAACTTGCATGAAATAAATCAGGTTCAAAGACTGCTGGAGAACATCTGGTGATGTTGGACAGTCGATAGATTATATCTGTTATTAGCTGCGTGGTCAAGCAAAGTGTAATAAGTCCTCACAGCAACCTTGAGGAAAAAGTGTGGCAGTTTAATTAAAACAGATTCCAAGAAAACTTGAGCTCCTTATTTTGGTTCTATAGGAATCTATTTTAAGGCATTTTTAAGGACCACACGTTTAGCGCATGCAGTAGCTGTGAATCAGAGATGTAAATAAAGGTTTTTATTATATTTTTTGTACTTGATGATTGTAGACCATTTTCCAAAGCAGGGATTTTTAAAGTCTGACACTGTAGCCCCCCTCAGATGAAACAGATGACTTTGGGAGATGGAAACAGGAAGTATAAGGTTTCCATGGAGTCAGCTGTGGGCTACAAATTGATCCCTACTTAATATATATATAATTTTAGCTCATTGATATAATTAAAACGTCATCATTTATAAGGAGCGTCTGTCCTCACAGTGAATCTATAAATGTTTATCTGTGTATTCAGATTTGATAGAGTTACGCCTCTGAGATGGAGTACGGATTTTGACACCAACATCAATCAGGCTTTAAAGGTTTACCTTAATCACCTTAATTGTCTTTCACTTCACAGAACATCTTTCCCACATGTCTTACTCTCTGCAAGTTGATGCATAAAGTGCTGAAAATAATGGAGAGTAATGGATTCTTGCAATGTGGGAAAATTAGCCATTTGCCTATCATTTGGATAATGGTGGGAAGGAATGTAAAATATGGTTGTTTAAAAGTAAATGCACAATGAGCAACATTTATAATTCCCAAAAGTACTATACAGGTGGTTATACTGATTGTTGGGAGGTGACATTGTTTAAATTGAAGAGGCAATATCCAAAGATATGTCTTTAACTTAAGTTCTTTTATGACTAATAAATCCAAATAATGTCTTTTATTTTGAATGAAAGCCCACTTCAATGAAAGCTCAACTTTATCTCCAAAAACCCACAACAATCTTACAACACATCCCAGTTTAAACCAGAGGATTATTACTCATAACAAGCTGTCACCTTAATATCAGTCAGAATTCAATTTTAAGTGAACCTGCATTATTTCTTTAAACGGAAATATAATCCTGATTCCATATCGGAAAATAGAAGTGGTCGGATTCCTGCTGAATAAATCAATGGACTTTGATGTTAAAATAAGCACAATATGTCAGGATAATATCTGATATGGTTTATGAAGGCTGAGCTCAGAAACACCTCAGCTAAGCTCTAAAAGCATCACCACATCTTACAACACATCCGAGCTGCAAAGCGGAGGATTACTGCTCATAACAGGCTGTCACTCTCCAGTCGGCGGTGAAAAATCACCGCTTTCTGTTTCCACTCAGGGACAGCTGGAGAGGAGGCTCGCACTGCCCCGTGTGGCTTGTAAAGGTGTCCCCACACCGCACAGGGAACACCGGAAACCGTATTTTGATGTGGAGTTTGTAGGGGAGATTGTTTCCTTCAGACTGGTTTAAAAGAAACCCACAATCTGGGCTCATGAGTAAGGGGACACCCCTCACATTGAAAAAATAAATGAAAAAAACCTTTCGAGAAACAAGATCTCTCTTCTCCTTCTATTAAACCGTGAAAATATAAATTCTCCTATGAAATTTTTCTTTTACAACTCAGAAGCCGGAGCTGCAGGGATTTTAAAATGAGACCACTTGCCCGTTCAAGTGAGTGATGACCTGGTGATGGAGCGCTGAACCAAATATTTAGGAGAGGATTTGTTCTGTTATCAGAAGCTGTTGAGAGAGTGTCAGATCTGTTGGCGTGAAGGGGGGAGGGGAGGGGCAGGGAAGTCTCGCCCCTCCTCCCCTCCAAACATGTGGATCTCACACCTCGGTGGCAAAAGGTTGTGTATGAGAGTTAACAACTCAGGAGGTGTCTCGCCTCACTGTTCCTCCTTTCTCCGCCCTCTGTCTCTCCATCACACGGCTCTGCAAATTAAACACATTCCTCTGCGCCTCATCGCTGCTGTCTCATCACTGCTTGATTTCTGATTCAATTTGAACCCCCACTCTCTCCTCCTCAGTCCCTCGCTACCCCCTTTAATACGCCACCTCCCCTATTCCTCGCCCCATTTAGATGCGCACGCGCGAGCACATGAGCAAATGGCACCTAAACCGAAAAGAGCAGTTCAGGAGCATCAACCCAGGCATCAGCCCCAAATCCCTCAAACTAACAGCCCAGTAACACGATCTGTGTTTGCTTTTCCTCCAGGGATGTCTCCTTTTTTCCCCTCCTCTTTTATTTTATTAGGGGTGGTCGGCTCATCCGCTCAGGAGCTCTCTGCTGTTTTGATGTATCTCCCTTCATCCTGTTTATCTGTCTGCTTGTCTGGATGACCAACTGAGAGCCTAAAACCCTAATTGACTTGGCTGGAATTTGAGTTCCACAAGCAGCAGGTAGTAATTACTTCACAGCAAGTTAATACCAACAGCATGCTGGGGCGGGTGTGGGGCTAGGATGAGGGTGCACGGTGGGACACAGGGCAGCGGGGCAAGGCGGGACAGCGGGTATAGTGTTACTGGCTTTCTTTCATCTGCCTCAATAGAGATATCAGAGCAACCCTGTGAGCTCCTCGTCTGAATGACTTCTTGACTCCTCTGGCAGTTTTCTGGAGGGAGGTTAGAGGGAGTTTGTGTCCCGGCTGGAGCGCGATGTGTCCTCTTTGACCTTTTGCCATTCGCTCACCCCTTCTAACAGTCATTAGCCCCCCTCCCTTTCTGGCAGAAGCCCATCGGCCTTTTGGCTGTGAGGCTTCTGCCGCCCCGTTTTCTATAGCGAACAAATGAATGAGGCCTTTTAGTAAATGTCTTCCAGACTGGTGACATTATATTCACTGTTGCTGGGCAGGTTATTAAAAAAAAGTGTATAAGGGACACAGGGGTCAGTGGAAACACAAAGGCAATCACTTTGACCCTTAATTATTGCTTCCTTTGCAAAACATATATGTCCCCCTTGAGCACAAGCCGTTACCGCTTTCCTCTTTCTGAGAGGATCATGTTGTTTTAAACTCAGGCCTCTCATTAGGAAAATAATACAAGAATATTAACACCACACACACACACACACACACACATCCACTTTCACTCTATCTGCACTGTTACTTTTATGTTGGGCGTATACATTTTTTTAAGGTCAAAAGTGAGGGAAAAAAAAAGTTTTAAAAAAGTAAAAGCATTAAACAAAATTAGGATAATGAAACGCCAGGCTAATAGCAAGGAGTATATGTCATGTGACAGCGACTTTAAAATGGTGTATCTATCAATAATAAAATGGAAAGTAAATGGAGCTAACTCATGGTGAAAGGGTGATGTATTGAGAGACGCTTTTACAGCTCACAAATAAATTTCAATGCGTTTTGAAGTTTCATACTTGCTGCTCTCAAATCTTCTGTTGTATGACGTGTGTGTGCATATATGTGTGAGTGTATCGTCTCTTTATTATCATACAAAATAAAAAAAGATTCTTGTTTTTTCACAATAATTTCAGAATTAATTTATTAACATTAGTTATGTTATTATTAATGAACTAATCACATTTAATAATATGAATATGTCTGAAGGATTTCTGTAGCAAACGTGTAAATAAGTATGTACCGTCTCTGCGTCTCAGCATAACGGTGTTCGGGGTGGGAGAACACACTCACTCACTCACTCAGGCACAGCAAAGATATCAAATCACCCAGCGAGCATCAGCCACGGATCAGGTTCACAAAAAAGCAATTTAAAAGCCAAACAGGTTATTTGTCAGAGCGTTGGACTAGAGTTGTTCTAAAGGCAGCACTGACTCTGACCAACATGCACCTGAATACACCAACATCTAAAATACTTCTCTTGAGTGGAAGCATCCTTAAGATAATTGGAGGCACGATATTTCTTCAAGTTAATCACCCAAATAAATGCACAATCATTCACTTACATGACTTGGAAGGGGCAGTTGGGTGTGTGGAGGAACTTGAGCTCTTTGATGGACCGCTGAGGAACCGTGTTGAGGGTGGAACGACACCAGCAGCGCTCCACCAGACTGATGGGCTTTGCTGCAAAGGAAGGTCACACATGAGCATTAGCGGTAAAACAAAAAAGGATAAACAACATTGGACAACATTCAAAAGGAAACTCGGTGTTGTGTTCAACTTAATAATACATTCAACAGGAAACAGAAGTTTTTCATAAAGTTAAGTTAAATAATTCACTTTGATTTACTTGCTTTTAAGCTTAGTTAACGCAACCTAATCTAACCCTACCCGTAAAGTCTCCACCCTAAAATGTAATGATTTACATTATGGTGTCATCTTGTGGGTCCCCACAATGTGTGAACAGATTTATGAGTACACACACACACACACACACACACACACACACACACACTCTAACACTTAATTATAGAGGATACTGTTAACTTAAGGAAGAAACATTATTTATTGATTATTTTTGAAGTTTATGATCATATTTTAATATTGTAGGCTTTTTAAATACATTTATGCTCATTGTGGCATTTCACAAATAATTAACTTGATTATATCAACTCAATAATTGATAATTTTGTGGTTCAGAACTAAAGTGACTGTTTTATGTTTTTTCTCTTTCAACAATTTAAACATGTCATTGTTTATGAAACAGAGATGGAGTCATTTTAGTTAATGTCAACTTAACTTTAGATACAAAATGATATCACAGCAGCTTCTACTTCATTTCACTTGTAACTAAATGCATCACTTCCCTCAGCGGACCAATGCAAAGTGTGTGTTATCTACTGTAACAGGCCCTTACAAAGCATGGGAGCGTATGAGTTTACCTGCTATTGCTCTGAACATCATGTTCATTAAAAAGAGATTAGCCCTTTCTGACCAGTCACACACTCAAACACACATGCAGAATTTCAGCTTTTCACTCCGAGAGCATTCAGCGTGGCCACTCTGGTGGAGAAGGGTCCTCCTCATTCAATTTCCAATATTTGCCCCTTTTATGAAAGAGCACTCTGCGGCTCAGACGGCATCAACAGCCTCTGAGGAAATCACCTCAAGTACATTCTTAAAATGATTACAAATCACCCGTGGGACTCCATGGAGGCTTGTGGGGGCCCAGAGGACCACAGACTGCACGCAATAACAAACTGATTTTAGCTTTGAACTTAATTCGCCTTTTTGAAGGATGATGGTTGTAAAAATAAAAAAAGTAAAAAGATAAAGAGAAACAAAAGTACAATCACACTTTACATTAAAGGCCCTGTAGAGTGTTTTATTCCATTTATTTCATAGAAATGTTTTAAAAGAGGGAAATACTTCTTTGAGGCTACAGAGTGGGTACAAAAGCTAAATTTGTATCAATATATTCCTGTCATAATAAACTAAAATAAATGTAATCAAGTGAGTCACGTATAGCAAACAGACCTTTGTTCTGGGGTTAAACATATTCCCATTGATATGCATGTGTGTAATGCAACACCAAATGTCGTGCCACAAATGGCTAAATCCTCAGTAATATCAGCCTAATGATTCACACCCATTCAGGGTCCTTTCTCATGCAAACTAGGGGATCACTATGCAGCACGCAGCCCAGGAGCGAGCATCCACTGCTATCACCGCCGCATTGTTTATCCCTAATTAGAAACTAATTAAAAGAAAGCAAAGGGAAAAGACAAATACACACATTTAGACCTAACTCTTTAATATGCAATCGGGGGTCTTACTGAGGTTGAAACAACAAGCTTAGCATAATGCAGTCCAGACGCCTCAACACCCTGTTGTCTCCTACCAAGGTTAACATTAACGTGGGGTCACGGTGCAAACTTCTCTCCTCATATGGTACATTAAGGATTTTAGTCCAAAATACTTATTACTGTAGTCACTGGGAAAATTGCAACCAGATTTATTGCTCAAATATTTAAATTAGAAAAAAAGGATTGCTTAAAATGTTTTACAAACGTGCAGTAATAATGTCGATTACTAATCACAGGCAATATTATGTAATTCCACTGATATACTAATAATAAAGGGTTGCAATTAACTAACTAATTACCGAAGTGTTATCGTCACAATTAATCATTTACATCTTCAAGATCCAAACACATTAAATTAGCTGTCGCACTTTTCCTTTAAAAACTTGCTTCCATCTCAATCTGTTATCAAACTAGTTGCAGATTACTTTTCTGTGGAATTGTTATCAATTAATCGTATAATTGTTTCAGATATTAAGTAATTCTTATAAGGACTGATGGATGATTTTGGAATACATGTCTACATTTTGTGAACTGTCGATGAGATGTTACAAAACACATCCCAAGTGCTGGAGTGAAACCGCCACAAGTGCAACAAGGAATTTGTCCAAAAGGTCTCTGTTCCAGCAACAAATAAAACTCCATCAAACCATCAAAATTCAGTTGACCGCCACGGGCCGACAATGCCAGAAGTTAAGCTTTAAAAAAACAAGAAGTTAAAACATGAAGCCAAAATTAATTTTCATTTAGATTTAAGACATTCACCTGATTTTCTCACTGATTCCAGAAATGTTACGTCCTACACAGCCAAGATTAAAATAATCCAAATGCTAACGACATCCCCATTTTTAAAACATCTCATCCAGCAACATTTCTTCACCCAAGACTCAGTGAAAACCCTCAAACAGGACCAAACCAACAATCTCTCTGCACCATTAAAAGCTCGGCCCGAGTCTCCCGTCCCTCTGCTGGACTCACCGTTGGAGGTTGGTACATGTGTGGCCACGGCCATCAGAGCCATCAGTGCCAGCAGCTTGACATCCATGGTGGTGGGCTAACAGGCTGCAGGAGGGCTGCTCTCTCTCTGCTACAATCCAGGGAGCAACTGTGACCGCCAGCTCTGCTCTGTGTTAAATCTTCAGATGGGAGAGAGGAAGAGAGAGAGAGAGGGAGAAGGCAGTTCCATTTTCTCAGGAGGGAGGGGGCAGGGTCCCAGCATGAGAGGAGGGGAGAGGAGAGGAGGGGAAGGGGTGAGTTTAGTATGAGACTTCCTCGATTAGAAACATGTTGGCTGGGAATCAAGGAGAAAGTCTGACGGGAAATCTCTCTCTCTTTCTCTCTCTTTTTGCCTGATTTCTCTCCATTGTCTTTGCCTCTTCTTGCCACCTGTCACACACAAGCACGGATGTGTTTTCGTTACTTTTGGGGATATTACATTGACTAAATAAATTTCCTGGAGACCTACCCTAATTGGAAACTTTAGCCTTGCTTTAGACCAAGTCTGCAACCTAAAAATGTTATGATTTATGTTATAGGGACGTGCATTTGGTCCCCACAAGGAAGGTGAGTCCCCACAAAGTGACTGTGTACACAGACCCCTTTAGACAGGTACAACGTGTCTAATGGAGACAGAGAGACAGACAGAGAGACAGAGAGACACACACACACACACGCACACAAACACACACACACACACACACACACACACACACACAATCTTACTTTCCATAGCCAGGGCTCCCTGCTGTTGCACTAATATTGTTGTATATTTCAGCTTTCTTATCGGGGCCCTCTGGATTTCATGTCAGTTTCACTGTCTGCTCTGTAATGGCTCTATTAAAGGACTGTTTAGACTTGCCAACTGCATCATTAAAATGAGAATAGGAGAAACTGTGTTGAATAAAATGGCGAGTCATGTGGTTTCATTATATAAACGGTTTACAACTGACTAATGTGACTCTCCAGGCCAAGATTATATTTGAAAAAAAACAAGCAGATATTTGGAGTGGACGCTTCTGTGATTGGCTGCTGTTGTTTGTTAAGTAATGAATGAAAATGCAGATTTATTTCTCCTCAGCTTCCAATGACATATTTAAAAGGAGGAAGAAGAAAAACTGTTAATAGTTCTTTTTATCATCATATGAATGAATGAAACGTTTTGGGAACCTGTATATCTGACCAAATATGAGGAAGGTAAAATAAGGATGATCTGGGTTTCATTTCCTAATATGTTGGCAACTAAAATTGCAGTTGATTCCTTATTGTGTACATTTAGATTCCTGAACCATCAATTATGGCATGTAAATGATCACCTTTTCTGTTTGTGTTTATTTCCCCCTACTACAATTAATCTATATGAAGAGTAATAATTAATTCAATCTTAATATACATGTAGAGCTACTGTAAGAGAGTAACTCCCATAAGCATTTTCATGAACAAAATATATAAATACTAAGTAAAGAAAACATTTTGCAGTATATAGGATGACTGAAAAAGTGAAATATGTTTTAAAATTACAAATATAAAAAAGGCACGGCATCATTCCTGCTGTCCCAAGATAATAACTCAAAAAGTGAGGCCTTTTTGTAATGATGCAGCCAAACTGCAAAAGCTAATATCGACTAAAGTGAATCAGTCAATTATTAAGAGTGACTGAATGGAAATATTTTGAGTAGCAGATAAATTAGATTAGATTAGATATAAATTTCAAAATGTCTAAAGCTAACGAGTGTGAGTGGGACTTATAGTATGGATAGCTGATATGGTGTGTAAAACTACGGATAGTGACATTGACAAAAGTTATCGCAGGAATATCTGAATTTTAGACGACTTCTGCTGGAGACGTGACAAACATACAGCAAAGAGAGAGACGGGGTGTTATAACAGGTGGGAGGTAAATAAAAGCCTTCTGGGACTTTTAGAAGTTCTCCCGTGTTTCTGAAGCACTTATATTCTAACTGACGGAAAACGTTCAACTTCTTCTGGGAAAAATGGACTCAAGCAATGAGCAACAATGTAAAGGGACCCAGATGTGTGTGTAGAGGTTGCTGTGTTGTTAGTTGAGTAAATACATGTCCGTACATGTGTGTGTGTGTGTGTCTAAAAACATGTCCGCGACTAAGCATGTTTTTGTCTCCTTTCCCTCCGTTCCATTGAATCCAGCAGCTGGTGAACTGAAACTGGTCTTCATGCCAGAACTTGACGCCTTCCCTGTCAGAGCTGTTGGAGGTGATTCAACAGCCCCGCCCTCATCTGCAGCCCTACATTGCTAAAGAGTGCCTGTCAATTCATACACTGAAAGTCGTCCCCTGCAGTTTACAGGCCCATACCGTGGCAGCGTGCTGAGAGAGAGTCCTGCTGGAAGCCGTAAACCTGAGAGGGTGTTTACTGTTAGCTAGAGTGCCGCCCAGTGTAACTGCCGTTAACAGAGGAGATGAAACTGAGCTGTGACGAGACAAACGTCAAATTACTCGAGAGGAATTTACTCAGTTTTTCTTTTTTTACACAAACAATGTTTTTTTTATTGTTTTATGGCCCAAGTAGCACAAACTTTAACATCAGTTAACAGTAATAAGCTGCTTTAATCATGCACATTATAAAATCTATACTTTATAACCTAATTATGACAAGTATCTAGCCACACAGGTAGGTTTTGAGATACTTGCTTTAGAGATTTCTGCTGCCTTGTTAAAAAAATATTTGCAAGATTATTATTACTATGGATAATTCCCAGAACACATTGTGAACAGTTTTCAATGGGAGTTTAGAGAGAAACAGTCCTATCATAAAGTTTCCAGTGTGTGGTTTAGCCAGAGTAAAAATAATTGTAAAGGAGTTTGTGCTCCTGAATCCAGGCTTAAAAAAAAAGAAATTCACTGTTCAAAATCAGCAATCTCATTTCCATAGAAAAAAAATCCTGCACATTGAAAAAAACAAGTAAAGGAGGCTCTTCAGATGAAACAAAATAATATATGTTTCATGTGCAGAGGTGACACAACTTGAACATTTTTGGCAAATCATCAACACAACTTTTTTCCATATTAAACAGGATGTTTGACTTGTTAAAATCCCTGTTGTTAGCACCATTCACCAAATGCCATTCAACTTCATTACATTGGGGTTCAAACAGAAACCAGGAAAACTAAAACAATTTCACCCTAGATTCCACTCGTGGTAATTTGAAAAAATATAGTTTTTTTAAATTGTATTTTTGGATGACCTGACTCTTGAACATCATTTGTGCGTTAGATTATGGACTTTAAAAAGGACCCCGGTACTAGTTTTTAATGCCAGCTGGGAAACAGATGTGTGGTTATAAGGTTTGATTTGATTAATTTGAACAATGTGCTCCACACCCTCAACATACAATGTTTGGATTTCCTCCTCGGAGTCAATGTTTCTATGACGAGACGTTTGATGGAAAATATGTCTGTATGATGTTTCATGCAAACAATAACATTTACAAGTTAGCTCAGATAAACCCCAAACTATTTACTGACACACAAAAACAAATGTCACAAGTGTTTGAGCCGCTTCAGCGCTAACACGCCACAGAGGCACGGCTGCGATGGCGGCCGGGAATGCGTTTGGCACGTTTACCACTGACCTGTGGGACGACACTGCCACTTGTATCACACGTGGGGTCAGAGGTCAGCGTTTCATGTCCCTGTATAGAGTTACAGGCTGCCAGGTCTTTGTTCTGGACCAGTCCTGATAGACAAGCTCGCACAAATGGCGGCCATGATGAGGGACATGATGGAGAGCAGACGAGTATGTGGTCTGGATGGATGGTCGGCATCAGGTCCACACATGCAAGAGCATCCTATTTGAATTAAGTAATTGCCCAATTAAAAGGTTATTCGCTGCAAAAAAGGTTTTCATTTTCACTGTAAATGTGACGTCTCTTGTAAAACAAAACCTTGATCACAACAGGACGTATCAGGATGTGGTTAAATAAGAACTAATGGGGCTTTAAATGAGAGAAGAAAAACATCCAAATGTTTGTTTTTTTGTACCTCTTTTTTGTAAACTTGCTGTTTTCCTGCCATTCTTCCACTGATGGTTTGTAGTGGAATTTCACATGTAAATAGTCTTAGAAGTTAACATTTTTCCAAAATAAGATGAACTCACATTAATGGCCATCTGAACTAAAAAAGGATAAACGCATTCTGTCCACTTCAATAATCATCTTTCATCAGCAGGTGTGTCATAGCACTTAAACCAAACCTACACAAACACATTATTAATGTCTTTAATGCCCCTCCATGTTAAAATGAACCCAAATAAACAGACTAATCTTTTGGGTAATCTCCCATGCCACGGCAGATCCCGACTTTCCTGTTGGGATCTCTATGTGGAGATTGCTTTGTGGTCCGGAGTTTATTGTGTTTGTCCAGCAGTTTGAGTCTGGTGTTGAGTTTTATTTTATAGTGGCAGGGCAGATGAAAGGTTTCCCTCCACTGGGCTAAAATAAACAGTAGTTCACAATCACAGTCGGAGCTGAATGAGAGGCTCAAAATGTGGCACGTAAACACGCATTAATCAACATGTGGAGAAATTCTCAAGAGCACCAAATGCATCAGCTGGATCATTAAAAGGGAAAGTGTTGAGTTAAAACTATGCCGTCTTCATCTACTTTAAGTTGGGCTACGAAAGATTTACAGTCTCAAGAGTCTGGGTTTTCCAATAACTAGAATTGTGTGTGTGTGTGTGTGTGTGTTTGTGTTTATGGTGGTGATTTGAAGCAGGGTCCTGCAAACACGATAAACGGGAGGTTTTGGGGGTTTATTGTGGCTGTGAGGGTTAAAGAGGGGGATGTGTGTGTGTGTGACGTGTGTGTGATGTGTGATGTGGCTGTTATCAGTTGGCACGTTTTTCCCTGATCCTCAGCAGCTGGCCTCTCAAGGGGAGCACACACACACACACACACACACGCACACGCACACGCACACGCACACACACACACACACACACACACACACACACACACACACACACACACACACACACACACACACACACACACTTCTGGTTGAGGATTAATGTGGTGAGATGATAAACCTGTTAATCAGTAATGAATCAAATATTCTGTGTTGCACTTCTAACAGATCAGATTCAGATTAATAGACTTAGTGACAGAGCAGCATCCTGATTATTTCACTTGAGATATTGACATTGATATTACTTTGTTGATCCCCTGACTTCTCATCTATAGCGCAACCATCAGGTCAAAATTGAAATGCACACATGGCACTTTAAATTACACTTATTTGTCAATATAAACACATGTAAGATACAACATTTCTGTGGAAAAAAGGACATACTTCAAATATAACATGTATGTTCAAGCATTAAGTGCACAGTATGCTCCGGGTTAACTAACATATTTAAGCAAAGCAGCATTATTTTCACTTTAACAACATTGAATCATTTTAAGGCACATTAGCTTTGATAACAGTGAAAGAAGTCGACATTTGCAATGAAATAAAGAAACAATGACGTGACAGAAACATTGTCCACACACACAATACAAGCGTTTAAATGAGTAAACTACAAATACTAGCACAGAATTACATGAAACACCAGAGAGGCTGAATAAAACCTGGAGAGTCGGCCTCTTGGCCATTTTAATCCTGCAGTTCCCATTCACATGTACAGCACATACAGTCAGAAAGCTATGGATGCTGGCAGAGAGGGATGATAATGGCATTTCCATTTGAATAAGCGACTGGTCTTTAGGTAGAAACGTCCTGAATGCGTTTGAAGTTTTCAGCTCTCCTTGGCTGTCAGATTTGGGAGAAAGGCTTCTCAGTGACTAATCCAGTTTACTTTGTGGCTGTCTGGAGTGGAGAGCATCTGGCATGACACCAAATGCCACTCAATAGATGCTTTTCCAAACAAAGGCAAAAAAAACTAGAACGGGCACTTGGTAGAGCGCATACCTTCGCCGCAGCCAATTTTTGGTACTTGGCATGAGAGTGTGGGGAACAGTAAATTGATGTAACTTGATACCAGATATTGTGGTAAACATCACAAAAGAATTATGTATGAACATCAGCCTTGATTTATTCATTTCGAAAGAAAACCATGTAGTGGTATTTGATACAATTTGGACTGTATGTGCTGCGAAGATATAAGACACAGAAATGGTTGTTCTGTTGATATGTATTTAGACAAGTACCTGAACATACATGTCCAAAACCGGACGTTCGTGAAACAAGTTCCCTGAACATTACCATTGAAACATCAAGGCCAAATGCATGAAGATTAATACCTGTGATTTTGTTTATTAATTTTGAAACTTTTGTTTGCGTTGAGAATAATTTGAGAAGACTTACAACACCATATATACTCCTATTGAAACACAATACATGAACTAGATGTTACTAACAATACATCAGCCGAAAATAAAACGTAGTATTCTAACTGACCTAAGCGTGTGCAGTCATACATGAACCAGTGATAATTGTGTATAATATACAAGAACTAGAAGTAGGAATACATCTCATCATAGGTGAAAAGTCACATTTGCAGAGAGACGCAAATGATATCGTGGTCTGAATAATATGTGTCCACGACATCCACATGTACAGTGACTGGCTGGTTGACGTAGACGTGGTCCAGCAGTGATCCTTGGTCAGTCGTTGGTCCGGTTACACACTGGCTGAAACCGTGGTGAGCCATCAGCTGGAGGATGTCATGGTTAGGGGTGTCCAGCTTGTCAAAATTGAAATCTCCGAGGAGGACCGTCAGGTTTTCTGTGTCCAGTGTGGTCATCAGTTGTTGAAGACGATCTTTGAAAATCGTAGGACCCTGCGATGGAGGCCTGTACACGGTCACGATGTTGATTGTCCTTCGGTGGGTGTGGAGGGCGATTCCTGTGTACTCCAGTGCTGTGGATAGTCTGTCCAAACTCGCTGGAGCCATCCCCTGTGGAGCCTGAATCATAATGCCTCCTCTGTGAATACCGTGGTCGAGGGGCCTCTCAACTCGAAAGCATTTAACGTCCTGCTTGAGCATTTGTTCCGGTCCTAGTCGTTGACCATCATGCATAAAGGTCTCTGCAAACAGCCGAAAACACAAAACGCACATTTTGGAAGGTCGTGAGTCCCTGACCTTTGACCCCCATTTCGCTAACAAGGGTAATGACGGCATTGTGTCGTGGTGGATATCACACAATTGGGCATTAAGTTCTGAACATTTTGGCATTAGTATCATGCAAATTAGACACGCTATGGTAAAAAGATGATTTTTAAATTTTTATGATTTTGACCTTTGACCCGATCGCTCCCAAAATCTAATCAAATGGTCCCCGGATAACAGCCAATCATCCCACCAAATTTCATGCGATTCGGTTTAATACTTTTTGAGTTATGCGAATAACAAACAGACATATTTACAAATAAATACACAGCGATCAAAACATAACCTCCGCAAAAGTATTTTGCGAAGGTAATAAAAAAATGGCCGCCCCTCCTCTACGCTCCCCCTCCCTTCCCCCTCCCTGCTCCTTATTTCCTGCTTCACAAGCACATTGAATCCCTCTTGTCTTTCATATATTTGTCAAGAGCATGTTTTTTATCTGACCCTGTTGCCATGGTTTCAGCTTCTGTATAGGGCCGAACATGTGTTTACTGTATATATTATGGGATGCTGAGAAAAGAGAGGGCGGACTGGAGTGCTGGTGCCACATTCAAGTGTGCAAGACTTTGTGTGTTTTAAATGCTAGGCAGTTGTGTGCTCTTCTTCTCAGGAATACGCTGAGAGCAGGAGGCCATATGACGGGATGGTCATCACAACTCAGACTCTCATTGGATGGGATGTCCTGTGTACGCTCAGTGACCGCGGACGTGTTTAAGGTAAATTATTGTGTGTAAAGGCTGCTAGTGAGAACAAGGGCCTGGGACAAAAACTGCCCTTCAAAGTTAATTGACTACCCACACATTCTTAAACATTGAACCAAATAAATGCCCTTGATAATTTCACAATTAATCCTATTCAAGTTTAGCGTTTGGTACAATAAAAGTTGTCATTTTTGGGAGCCCACGATCAATGACATATAGGTTTCAGGTAGCAGTTCAGTAGACAGCATGAAGTTGCAGACAATGTTGGCCAGCTGTATAAGAACATATTAAACCTAGACATCAACAGAAGAATAATACAATCAACAGTGTAACAAATGGATGCCGATTTCCAGGAATGCAAAAGATGTTGGAATGTAGTAACAAAAAATAGAGAAACGTGATCAGCTGCAAGTTTGCAGTGCATTTCTATTATTTCACAGATCCATCAGACGCATGAGTGTGCACCGAGCATGATGGCACAGAACAAGCGTGTGGGTGTTCTCATTTTGGATTCACCTGGATGTGACAGCTTTCATGACATCACCTCTGAGATTCTTGGTGGAAAAGACACGCTAATGGCAGCCGCCTTTTGCCCCTCCTCTGTCAACAGTCCCATGACAATGCGTGATTAAGGGGTTGTTTCAAATTGACACGTTTAATTTAAGCCAAATCTGACGGAGGCCAAGAGGAGTCGGAGAGAAATTGAAAACACCAAGTTACATGGCATAGTTTTAAAGAATTCCTCCGCTGAGCTTTTGGGCGTTGTCAAATTTAAGTGGATTTGGCTCACACACATCTTCAAGCTCCAGCTTTGATAGTAACAACTCTGCAAACAGCAGCACATTGTGTTGAGCTAAATCTGCAGTTTGTTCTGCTCCGAGGCAATTCATTGTATAAAAACCTGTGCAGACAAATAAGAAAGGATGCCGTCTTTGTGATGTAAATTACTTATGGGCTCTGAAGGCTTAATGGTATGTACGTCTGGCACATCAGGAACAAATCTGTTGGCTTTGGCACACACAACTTTTATTCAAACGCCACACACAGATGCCGCATACATCCACGTGTTTTCCATGATCGACGCACAAAAAAGCAGAGCAGCGCTGGGGATCGAGTCCAGAGCCGAGGCCAGGCTGGGATCTGCTCCTCAGAGTGCTGGGATGGAGCTGAAGTCATGACCCCGGCAGATTGGACAGCCAGTATGAGTGAGTCTGACTCTCTGTTCCCAGTTTGGCCAGAAGTCACAAGTCTGGCAGGTGGGATTCATGCAGGACTTTCTCTTTCCAAACTGTTAGAGCTACAATAGTGGACAGAGTGTTGGTGCTTTGACAGCCAACAGTGGGAAACAGAGAAAGACTGTTTCTGGATAGCTGTTTTATTCTAATCCACTTGCCAAACAGGACTTGGCTAAAATTAGGTTTGGACAGTTGCCATGGTTAAATATGAACAAAAGCCCACACTGACTCTCTTGTTATTAATGCTGGGATGCTTTCCTAGCCTCCACATGCCTAATTTTAACTGTGCTATGAACATCACACCCGATCCTACTTGGCACTGGATCTACTTGAATATAGCAGAATGGTCCAAATGGATTTCTTCTGGACTATTGTCATGTCAGCGCTTCAAACGAAGATGGAATATTTGAATAATCACCTTACTTGAAACATTGCATCAATTACTAAATACATGTGGTAACAGTCAGTCACTTTATCTTCTTAATTACTCATTATTGTTAAATACTAACTTTGCTACTCAGGCCAGTTCCATGGGTCTAAAGTACCAAAACCTCTACAACCAGCCAGCTGAGGCCCCAGTTGGAAATATTCACTGACAATCAACAGATGGCTTAGACGGCATGTAGCACTTCAGTGGTGCTCACAGAAAAGAGGTGAAACCCTCCAACTCTGAACAAAACTCGTTGATTCCTGTTTGGTGACTTATCAGTGGCTATGGTTAGCAGGCGAATTCTACATACACATGCTACCATGCGTCCAGTACCTTTGGTAAGCCAACACGTCCACAACAGTCTCCCTACTGAACGCACAGAGATTTAAATGCACGGCTAGACAGCAAACAAGCAGACCCTTCAACATGTAGTGTTACTGAGAGCACTTCAAATTGTAAGGTTACTTGTTACTAAAATGTATTAAGAGGGATGACATTACTGTAACGTGTTAGTAGGTAATGCAACATGCCCGATGCCGATGATTCAAGATGTTGTCAAAAGCCCTTTTTACATTTAACCTTCTATTATTTGTTAATAATTGCAGAGGTCATTTCATCTGAATCCTGTGTGAATCTGCCATGTCCATAACTTGAGAAGGACAATTCCACCATATATCTCCAAACACCGATGTCATGTGATCATATGAGTCCTAGGCAAATTGGCATCTCGATGATTTTGATTGTATTTGAAGTGTGTTTTTTCTGCCTTTCCTGGTCGAGAATAATGGAGGCCACGTTTGCAAATATAAATGAAAGATTGGCAGCATTTTTAGTGCATATTCGGGAAACTGAATCACGATATGAGCGTTATGTAAACATAAAGAGTGTTGTATAACATGACGTATACAATATGAAATAAAAAATATCATAATCTTAATACAAGCGCATCTTACGCATAGCCTTGCCATCATATTGAAGTAAAACATATTTATTTATTTTACACAAAATTCATTTCTTTAACTTAAACATTTTGAGCAATTTAATTGCACCAAATACAAATTGAGCTTGTTATGAAAAACAGGAATATCAGTTTTCATAAGATATGGTGAGAACTTGTTTCGTATGATATATCACAGACACCATCTTGAGCCTATTTGTGTCAAACATCTCACTCAGATAAATGTCAGGTTGCTAGCTGAGACAGATTATTACGTGAGACATCCTAAATGGCCTCCTCTTTTTGAATGTTTTTCTT
Source organism: Cyclopterus lumpus (assembly GCF_009769545.1). Lineage (NCBI taxonomy): Eukaryota > Metazoa > Chordata > Actinopteri > Perciformes > Cyclopteridae > Cyclopterus > Cyclopterus lumpus. The sequence continues at coordinate 9,498,607 of NC_046966.1, read as the reverse complement.
TTTCATCCACACTGGTCTTGCCTCTTCTAATGTTACCAGTCATTTATTCTGTCCATCTACATGAGCAGCAGGCTTGCTTTCAGAGCATTAGAGCCTGTTCTCCCCGACAGCAGAGAAAACCCAGCAGGAGAGTGGATTGGATCTAGTGGAACTCAGCAGCCGTCCTATCAACAAAGACAACGGTTTAAGTGCACCCAGACTGGTTATATATATATATATATATATATATATATATATATATATATATATATATATATATATATAAACACAGACAGACAGACAGACAGACAGACACACACACAGTTTTGAAACATGTATATTTCGACACACACACCAACACTTTATTATCAAGCCACTTTAGAAGTCTTGCACTTTATGTGCATTTTTAGCTTTCTATGCAACACTATTTATGCATAGACCCAATAACGGTTATTATTAACAACCAGATGCCTCATGATGCAGTTCTTTCAACGGTCACTTGTTTGGGACCACAACACGCTCTGCCTATAATGAAGCGACATATCAAGGCGGCCCACTGAAGTTGCTCTAAATGACATCAACTGTTTCATTCACGCTTCACCATCTGTGTGACTAGTATCGACTTCAAGGCATTCAATACAGTTATGAGAAGATTGGGAGTTGGCTGCCTGATAAATGTCTGCTATAGCTCTAGTTCCACAGAGTGCTCGCTCAAAGTGGAGCAGGGAAGCCGGGGTTGATATTCTGCAGAGCTGATGATGACTTGATGGATTGCAGGTGTGTGGCTCTGAGCAAGTGAAACAGCTTGGCAGCAATCAGGGAGCCAGGAGCCGGGAGAGTGAGAGTGGAAACAACACCCCCACACACACAGAGGCAAACCGGGGACATACACTAGAGTGGAAACAACACCCCCACACACACACAGAGGCAAACCGGGGACATACACTAGAGTGGAAACAACACCCCCACACACACACAGAGGCAAACCGGGGACATACACTAGAGTGGAAACAACACCCCCACACACACAGAGGCAAAGCGGGGACATACACTAGAGTGGAAACAACACCCCCACACACACACAGAGGCAAACCGGGGACATACACTAGAGTGGAAACAACACCCCCACACACACACAGAGGCAAACCGGGGACATACACTAGAGTGGAAACAACACCCCCACACACACAGAGGCAAACCGGGGACATACACTAGAGTGGAAACAACACCCCCACACACACACAGAGGCAAACCGGGGACATACACTAGAGTGGAAACAACACCCCCACACACACACAGAGGCAAACCGGGGACATACACTAGAGTGGAAACAACACCCCCACACACACAGAGGCAAAGCGGGGACATACACTAGAGTGGAAACAACACCCCCCCACACACACAGAGGCAAACCGGGGACATACACTAGAGTGGAAACAACACCCCCACACACACACAGAGGCAAACCGGGGACATACACTAGAGTGGAAACAACACCCCCACACACACAGAGGCAAACCGGGGACATACACTAGAGTGGAAACAACACCCCCACACACACACAGAGGCAAACCGGGGACATACACTAGAGTGGAAACAACACCCCCACACACACACAGAGGCAAACCGGGAACATACACTAGAGTGGAAACAACACCCCCCCCACACACACAGAGGCAAACCGGGGACATACACTAGAGTGGAAACAACACCCCCCCCCCCCCCCCCCCCACACACAGAGGCAAACCAGGGACATACACTAGAGTGTGGAAACAACACCCCCCCACACACACTAGAGTGGAAACAACACCCCCCCACACAGACACAGAGGCAAAGCGGGGACATACACTAGAGTGGAAACAACACCCCCACACACACACAGAGGCAAACCGGGGACATACACTAGAGTGGAAACAACACCCCCACACACACACAGAGACAAACCGGGGACATACACTAGAGTGGAAACCGGGAAACAGAAGGGACAATCTAAGGCATTTATAGCTGCATATACGGCACGGCTCCACTCGACTGGGCTCGCTCGTTTTTTTTGGTTGAACATGAGCAAACGTTGTTCTGGTTTTGGATGTATTCCCTCAACCAGTGAAGGAGAGACCTCTGTTCGGGTTGCGGCTGAAAGGATTCAGCGAGTGTCCAGTTGAGGACGGTGTTACATAGTTTCATAGCCCCTAAGAATCCCATACTGAGGGGGTACTATCTATGCACCTTGGTTAAGAATGAACAAACACTGTTTCATCCATTCTCTGCACTTCTGCTCTTGTGTTTCTGTTTGTTGGAAAGACAACAACTTACCCCAACTGACTCTTTGAATCAAAACCTTCACTTTCACTAATATCCCATACACTAAGAAGTTATAGTCTCTAAGACATGTCTGGGCAATACATTTGTTTACACTTTTCATTACAAGCATCTGCATTATATGATGAACACACTTGCATCGCAGTGAAAATGTGCAGTTCTTGAGGAATGAGATGTTCAACATGCTTCTCAATCTCCGACTTATTTCTCATCTCCAACAAGCAGTTCTTCTCGTGGGATGGGCCATTTCACAATGTTTTCTGATTAACGGCTGTAAATATACAGACATAATAGAATACAATATCATACATCAGCAAATGTTTTGAAATGGGGGCCATGTATATTTAGTCTGTAGAAACAAGAAAGAATACTGGTTCTATTATAGCTGAGAGGTCTTGAACTTCAAAACAAGCCGTCGGTGATGAATAAAAAGCCTTTTGACTGTTAATCGTGCTGCGCTTTAATGTAAACATCCCCCCTTTTAATCCTGCAGTTGATCTCAATCACATTACATATTTCCATTGAGATGTGTTTCATTTCAAGACTAAAAACAGGCTGCTACTCTAATGATTTTTGGCTTTTACTGGAAACCCATTAACTGGTATTATGAGTCCCGCCTCTCCGTATCGCCAATTTATGACCCGCTTGTGAAAACACGACAGGACTTTCTCTCTCCTCCTCCTTCTTCTATTAACGGAGGGATACAAAGAGGAGAGCTTTACTCCCCATTGAAGTCCCTGTAAGATGGTTCCCAGATGGAAGAGAGTCATAAACCGTCACACTAAATGTGAAGTGACAGATCAAAGTCCACATGTCACTTTCCACTGAAACAGTGGCAAAGGTTGGTCACAGGTTTTTTTTTTCTTAATCCCTGTGAAGAATAAAAACAATTGCCTTATACCTTGAGGGGGGTAAAACATGACAGGCATTATAGTGTTTTGCAGATGTAGACATGGGGACACACATCTGATGAAGCTTTATGTCTATATCTTCAACACCAACTGACAACTCTTAAGATAATGACACGATGGCCGTTTATCACTTTGTCCGATATTTCTTCAGCTCATTAAGGAACCTGTATGTATTCCCTGTATGTATTTTATATTTGTTTTGAAATGACACTGCATTCCTTTGCCAATGACTCAGATAATGGTATTACAGTGTTTTGTAAATCTCTTGTTCTTTTGACAGAGATAGAATAAAATGCACCATGTGAAATCATTTGTGCCCGCTGTTTCAGTTAGTTTGAGTGTTTGATCATCTGAAATGCACAGAAGGAGAAAAGTGTCTGACTAACACTATCTATTCAATATGTGTTTATGCCATCACACCAGCCTAAAGGATGGGCTGGCGTTATTTTTTATTTTTAACAAATCACATAAAAACACAAAGAAACAACGATGAGTTAGTCCGCTTTTCAATATTATATATATTCAAGTGGCTATAATCAATATTTCATAATTACAATACATCAACTGAGGAGCCTCTCAGCAAGAGGGGCCGGGGTTCAATGCCGGGTTGGAGGCCCTTTGATGTGGAGTTTGCATGTTGTCCATGTGTTCGTATGGGTTTTCTCCAGCTTCCAAGGACATGCAGCTCAGGATAATTGATGACTCTAAATGATCCGTGGGTCTGGTTCGTGGCCCTGCGATAGTCTGGCGATCTGTCCAGGTTGCACCCTGCCGTCTCCCAATGTCAGCTGGGATCGTCTCCCCTGCGGTTATTGATAATGGATGGACGTATCAAATGACAACGTGAAAACAATGTAACAATGTGAAAGGTGTTGTTGTGATGAACCTATAAATAAGTATCACCTGAGGCTGCAGTTCCCCTTATGGTGAGTTTCAGTTCAATGTTTAGCTGTCAGACCCACAACATTACTGTTGTGCTTCACTCTCACTGCTCTAATAGCGTTGTCTTTTGCAACAACACGTGCTGTTTGTGTCCAAAACAAACTGTACGCTACCTGCTCAGCACCAAACAGCAAACACACACAGTCAGCGACTAGCTGGGGACCGTTTAGCAGCTAAAGAGACTGGAGTTGGTAGAGACCAAAAACAGAGCTAAAAGAGAGTGAATATTGGACTTGCATTCATCATGTGGCCAGAAACAGGATTCCAAATGAATGATAATGTTCCTCTTTAACTGCTGATTGTGTAAACAAGCATTTGTTCAGCAAATTTGAGTAAATGTATAATATTTATAGTATTGAGACCCATGTTACGCTTTTGTTAGTATTCATGGCAGCCAAATAGTCTACGCACATATAACCAATAAACAAGGAGGATTTCCAATGCTCTTTATGCTCCAATTCTCTTCATATTTCTCACCTTCAGGTTTACAAGGATGCAAAGTGAAATGAGGTGCATGAAATGAAGCCTGGCAAAAGCTTTGGGAGTGTTTGGTCCTTCAAAGCTTTATCTCTGGCAACGCTAGATAGGTCCACTACTGAGCCATGAAGGAACTCACAAAAAGAAAAAGGAAAAAAAAGCTTAAGTGTTCTACAGCTCAGCCACCCATAATGATCTTTCCTTTAGAAATCAATGAGAGTAAAGGCTAATATTACTCTGGAGAGACGAGCAGACGTTAACACTTCTGGACTGTTTGTATTGATCAGATGCTCATCTGTGCTGCTTTTAAGGGCCTGATCCTCTTGTGTATGAGAAACGCATGGCTAGATATGTGGATGTGAGCAGACAAGTCTCATATAGAGAGGCACACACACACTTAACCTCCACTCAAAAACACACACACATGAATTCCGTCCTCGTCTCTCACCTCTCCGTGCACCTAATACCCGTCTTGAAAGATGCCAACAGACTGGTCGCGGTGTAAAGTCTCATTGTTTGAAGTGTGTCTGTGTGTGTGTGTGTGTGTGTGTGTGTGTGTGTGTGTGTGTGTGTGTGTGTGTGTGTGTGTGTGTGGTGGGGGGGGGGGGGGGGGGGGTTGTCCGACTGGATCATTGTCCACTGACACACACACTCTCTGACCTTCGGTGCCAGGCCCGGGAACAGGGGAACACTGTGTTAGACTTCTGCCTCTATTGTCAGCATTCAAGGTACAAAACTGTGTCCACACATTTTCTTTTTATATATATATCGATTATCTTCAGCTGTTACTGCACTAAGATGTGTGTGTTTTTCTTAAATGGGTGACCAGGTTAAGCATCAGATTCCGTCTGAGCAGAAAATATGGGCTCTCCAACTTTTACAACTTTAATTAACCTGCGCTTTCCGGAAATCGAGCCACGTTTCGCTGCAAAAGACAACATATTATCAGACTAACAGAACAAATGTAAGCAGGCCAAAGGAGAGGTATGTCCAAAGCCTCTGTTTCCGTAATGATGTTTATTATGAAAAAGGACATAAGGACCCCCGTCCCCGTCTTCGTTCCTGTAGCTTCTATAAACAGATTTCCAAACCCAGTTTCCGTTAGATTTGAGAACAGTAACCCCCAGAGTGCCCATAAGATGATAAAATGTGCCTAAAATAGTGGCCAGCACTGACCTTGGATCTGCCTATTGGTACAAAGTTTCCATGGCTTTGGCAATACTCAAGGGGAAATCTGGGTTCCCATGTAATTCAGTTAAAAAATAGCAAGTGAGATGATGATCTACTTAAATAATGTACCGACTAAGATTTCAAAGTATCAACGAAAAAAACCAACTGATTTAGATTCATCCCCACAAAAAAGGAGGGTTTTAGAAGCTGCAGGAGAGACAGGAAGAAGAGAGGACACCTGGTTTGTTTTCACATCTTTGACTGAATCAACACTCAGCGTGTGGGATCGGCCATCTGTTGACAGCTGGAGTCACCATGGAGGAGGCTGAGGTTACAAGGGTGAGAGGAGGAAGAAGGGTGAAGGGCTGATGTGAAATTGGTTGCTGAGGTGCATGTGTGAGTATGTACTGAATATGTTTGTGTGTGTGTTTTGTGGGCTCTATCAACACTGCCCCTCATACAAGACCTTATCCTCCACCAAGTCCTTAAATAATTAAAAGAAAATGAAAAAAAAGGTCTGTTGGTGATGGCAGTTTAATAGCAGTGCAAATTGCAGGGATACCAAGGCAAAGTGGAGGTTCAGGTCAGCAACATGAACATATTTAAGAAAGTCAGGCTAATTAGGGTATGAGTTTGCTCCATGCAGCCTCCAAAACAAACACATGTCTCAACAGCCGCTTGTCAACATGTCAGCTGCGTGTTGACGCGGCTTCCTCCTCCATCTGAAAACTGAAGTGTCATTGATTCACTAAACTGTTTGCCGTTGGGATCGAGAGCCAAGAGCGGCCGGTGTGTGGATCTGCGTGTGCGCTGCAATGCATGCCTACGTGCTGCTGCATGTATGCACAGCGTGTGAGACAGCAGGAGAATCTGGTAGACATTATCACAGCTCAGCCCACAATCAGGAGGCACTTAACGGCGTGAGACAATAACCGTCGGGTTTGTGAGGTCACCACATCAACCGTGCAGCAGCAAACAAAAGGAGAGCTTGTCGGAGGTTAACACAGGAGCCGGTAGCTCTGAAGACACCACTTACACAGATGCCCGGTGAATGGAAAAAGGAAAAAAGATGCCTGGATTACACGGTCCAGCTGAAGGAGTGTTTGCATTCTGGGCGTCAAACTACTTCTAGTTGTTTTGGGACCCACATGAGCAAGTGTTCCTTTTGTCATTTTATTTACAGCAGCCGACAGCAGCGTGGTAAGAGTCCTATTTCCAAATCATAAAATACATTTCCCATTGCATCAGTCTGCAGTCGGAGATGTTTACTTGTAGAGATAAATGTTTCCCATTTCCTGTTCTGTGAGGCTGCACACAAAGTACAAGAGAGGATGATGTGAGAATTCGGCACCAAAGTATTGGACACATTTTGACTTAAAATACATTTTGACTTAAAATACAAGCTACAGTCACAAAATGTATTACAATACATCCTGAGGGGTGCACACATGTGTGTACCAGGTTCCGCGGCATACAACAGAAGCAGAGATATTTCACTTAAATCCACTAAAGTCAACTGTGAAGAGTCAGAAGTCCACCACGAATACCTGTACAACATTTCATGTATTGGTAACCAATCCAATAGTTGTTGTGATATTTCCATCTGGATCAGCAGACAGGCAACAGACATTGTCTTTCCTACAGCCACTATCATGGCTAAAAAGGAATCAAAGCAATCGCAATGTGTTTTCTGTTGCAATTAGTAGCATATAAACATAACTTCTGGAAAACAGAGTTCAGGGCATAGTTGCTGATTTTAAACCAGTATCAGCAAACGTACCCTGCTGAAGTGTCCCTGAGCAAGACCCTGCATCTCCCCCCGCTCCAGGGTTGCTGCTGCATGGTCGAACCTGCGGTCTGACCTCTCTGAATAGGAGCAAGTGAAAAGAGGGTTCAGGGATCAAATAAATTAACGCCCTGTTGGAAAACTGGTGATATGAATGTCGTGAATGTATACTCTTTGACTGAAGCGCATCTACATTTTGCTCTTCATATTTCATCCAGCTGATTCTCTTTTATGGAGTGACTTGGATTTCTAATTTACAAAGACTGTAAGGAAAAAGAATTATGGTGTGCACAGTAAGGGCCAAGAGGAGCAGTGGCCAGAAAACAACTGAAGCTAAATATTCCTGGTCCGGTGTGGTTGTGTATAGGAGAGAGAAAAGCTTGGAAGAGGAGAAAGAGAAAGAAGCGCTGATGAGATGAGTACAAAGGAGTGTTTTGTCAAGACAAAGTGTACCAGAGCATGTAGAGGAAGACGATATGGGAGAGTGAAGTGTGACTCAGGAGGAACAGACGTTTATGAAGTGGAATATATTGTATTACTGGCATTCTTTGAGAATCCAAAATGTCCAACTGAAAACCAAATGATTTCTTATATCAGTTTTAAAAGAGAAATGCTACTTTACCTTTCCCACATGCACAGTGGTCCAGGAAATCAATTTAAAAAAGAGACTGTGAAGAGTGTTGGTCTCACCAGTGATATTACGGCCCGTTTATCATCCTGAGCTTTGACCTCTCTTCCAGTTCATACTCGTCAGTGTCGAATCTGTACCTGTGCAGATGTTTGGTTTGATGAATGCAATTCCACCTGGACATAAGCGTACGAGCTCGTCGTATCTATTTACAAACCACCATAATCTGAAATCCTCAGGTAAATAGAAATAATTGAAAACTGCTTTTGTACAACACACACACACACACACACACAAAGACAAGTGTACACGCACTTACTCCGTCCGTCTGGTCTGCATTATGACATCATCATCCATGCATCGTACACTTTGACTCCTTCCTCAAGACAAAGCCCGTAAATGAAATCACCTCTGAGCAAACAAGAGTCAAAAGGATTTTTCCAAACAAGTCCAAAGCTTCAGCCTCCAGCGATCTGTTCCACAAGTCTACGCCCGGGTCACCCACCTTCAGTTCATTTACATTTCTCGTCCGACTCAGCCAAGCTGAACAGGTTAGTAAGGCAAACAGTGGGACCTGTCGCCCAGGTGGAGAGCCGAACACGTCCGTCCACAGCAGGCAGAGCCCAGACTGAGTTATGGAAGGAAAGCGAGCTCGGCGGGGCGCCAGGGCTCGCTTTACTGTTTATTTACACTCTTGTTAAACGAGCATTATGATTCATACGCCGCTGCTAACGGTCTTTATGGGACCAAATATTTATGTAAGTTAGACCTCTGGTCACTAGTGAGGAAACTCACAAACACAGACACACAGACACACACACACACGCACACACGCACACACACACACACACACACGCACGCACACACACACACACACACACACACACACACACACACACACACACAAACACACACACACACACACACACAGTGATCTGTTTTTTACTCTGCCCAAGAGCTATTTTTCATATTGTGCACGTGGCCCCAAAACACCTCAAAGCAGACAAGTGAGATTAGCTACTGATGAATGGCTTAAACACAAGTCTGAATGGTGTGTGTGTGTGTGTGTGTGTCAGAGAGAGTGAAAGAGAAAAGAAAGACAGAGAGATTAAGAGCTTAAAGCAGGACTGACAGATTGAAAAGGAGTTCCAACAAGGATAAGGGAAATGAAATGACAGTGCTGTAAATTCACAAGAGGGATGACCAGTGAATGCAGCAGGGGGCGGGACTACACGAAGGCTTCGTCATACGAGGAGAGCAAAGAGAGAGCGATGTGGTGGTGTTGTGAGAGAGTGATGGTGCCGCTGTCTTCGCTGGTGGCTGCATGTGATTAGCCGAGGAATCGCTGGTGTTCTGGTTTCCATTACCGCCCAGTTTAACCTCTCTGGACCTGTCTGGTGCACGGAGGATGGTGCAGGTAGGGGCTTTGGGGGATCCAGGGAAACTCAGGCATGAGGCCACTGTCGTGCCTTGTTTTTACTATGAACTAGAGCCTGACTGTGAACAAAATGACAATTATAAAGCAAAATAACTCTAAGAGGCACATGAAAGAAATGTCTGGCCATTTCACTTTGTTGTCTAGTCAACAACATTGTCGCATTGTGTCCTCATGCTGCATACATCCCTCTTTACCATATTCAGACAGCTATTTACTCTAGTCAAACTACAGTTGCACATTTCTATTTGTAAAAATGAAATGTTTTTTTGAGTAGGTACACACAACCTGGATTGTACTCGTGTCTGGAATTGAAACGACGCAGTGATTGAAAGTATTTGCAAGTCAGCTAAACGGACTGGTCTCCAGTGTGTAAACTGGTGTGGAATGTGAAGCCTTGTTGGTTAATCTTCTCCAGACCTGTCCTTTATAACCCCTTAGATCCCTTTATGATCCTTTAATAACCTCTGACCAGAACCCTCCTTGTGGCCTTAATCATGATGTCTGGGGTCAATCCACTTAGCACCAATCTCTCCTCCATCACTTCCTCTTCACTTCCTCTTTCATCATGAGGGCATCAAAATTAAAAGCCCTGCTCATTTATAAAGTAAAGTCTTTCTTTTCCTTAATCCATAATAAATACCAAGATCAATTTGATCTTTATATCTTTGACAATCGAAACAAGGGCATTTAAAGCTACCACCCAGCTGGTGAAAAATCTATCAAATTGGACTCTCCACACCCAAAAGCATATTCCCCTGTTTTTCATAAAGCATTCACACACGCATGCGGTTGGATGTCTGTCAACATGCTGATTCAGTTCAAGGCAATTCCTACATAAACAGTAGATTTCTCACTTTCTCTATTGTTTGCTTTAATCAGTGTAGAGCGCATTCAAATGCTGCTTTGGGATTATTACATGTACGCACCAGCTGCACTGGAGAGGAATCCACTACATTAGAACAGACAGTGTTATTATATGTCCAAAATGATTTATTTAATGTCCTCGCTGTACCAAAATCATTTGTTAGCTTTACCTGAACACACTGGGGGAGTATCTTTAACTGGTCCAAGTTAGTTTGAGGACCAATTGAAACCGAGGTCTCATGCTGTGCTACTAGAGGGATCACAAACATAATGAATACAATAAAGTAACAGATACCAACTGTTACAAGATGATACATTCAAAAGATTAATGTATTCTTGGTTTGCAAACGATAGCAGTTGGGACCTTCTGGTTTTTAAGCGACTGCAGATATTTAACAAAAAGGATTTCCAGTGTTTTGGAAATGAACTCTCGGTCAGAGAAAACTCCCCCAGGCATACACTTCGCAATTAAACACATCATTTACACCCAAAACAGCGCATTCTCGCCAGCACGTGGGAGAAGAAAAACAAAAAAAGCAAATCTAAACGTCTCAATCACGGTGTCAATCTGTTTGGACTCACTAGAGTGTTGGGAGTCTCCTCATGCCTGAGGATTAAGGGGTCTGTTGGCATATAGGCTCTGTACTCCTATAGACTTCTATACTCTCCTTTTTTACACCTCAATAATGGCCAGTATGCTTGGAGCTAAAATCCCCCCCGTCATGAGCCTCCACGATTACCACTTGGCTGCCAGTTGTCCTCCTCGATAACTCAATGGACACACCTGCCAGGAAAACTGTACCCATGCTTTAGGCAACCGTTATGAGTTAGTATAACCAAGGCAATGACAGAGCTGCTCCAAACTCATGGAAATTGGATTCTCCATTGAAAAGATATAAAGTGAAGTCTGTTTCTCCATCACAAAATGATGTCGACACAGTGGGTTCTCGTCATTAAATAAAAGTGGTTGTAGCAACACAGCTAACGAGCTATACGATCCTCCATTGTGGACTATCTATGTCGAGCCAGTTTGCTATTGGTCTGCGGTATCAGTACAGCAAAGTTTAACTTTATGAGAAATCAAAGTTGCATTTAATGTCGTGTTCTTGTCACACACATTTATTTAAGGCTGAAATAACTTAATACTCACACATCAGTGTCTCATAGCTTTTATTTGACAAACTGAGACAAACACGAACACACACGTCGATTGATTGTCAAAAATGCACGGACACTGACACACAAACACCCAGAGTCAACAAGGACCACTTCACCACATAGAGGAACCAACTGGAACCCAGTTTCTTCCAGAATAGCATTAACCCCATGACTTCCACAGACAAAAACGCTGGCCTCTATAGAAACCACTCTATAGGATGTTAGTTTTGTGAAGTCTCCAGGCAAATCGCAAACAGGGGTCCTCTTTTGCCCTTCTTTTCACTCCACATTTTTACTCCACACAAATGGACAGCCATCATTCAAAACCCATCTCGTTCCAGTGGCCGACCCACAAAGGCTGAGAAGCTTCCATTGAGGAAGAAAAAATTGCAAAGGGGGAGAGTTTTCACGTGTTTGAGTCCGTGGTCAACCTTTGAGCACCGGACTGTGAATGAGCCTTTTGGTGATGTTCAGGCTTTTGATGAATGTCATTAAGAACGTCTTGAACAACACCAAGGTCCAAAGGCCAGCTAAGGCCACCCCTATTCACTCTTTAGAATGATATGTCTTTATTCCGCCTCTCCCTTGTTTCTGAATTACAAACCTCTCTGTTTTCCAGCGGAAAAAAAGCAACTCGTCTGTCAGTCTGCATAACATGCCTTGTCTTTGGAGTAACTCTCAAACTTTTTTTAATGCACAGATGTTCTTTTGTGACCTCGTTGCCGTAAAAGGTTAACATGAAAGATTACGGTGGGCTTTGAGCTGCGGTAAAAATCCACAAAGTGTGGATTTTGTTAAGAAATGGCCTCTGTAACACATCTGCTGCAACGTTTCATACCTTTAGAATCGGGTATCAAAGAGGCAAAGAGCATCTCAGTAAAACCTTTAACAGGGATGAAAACAGAGGGATTGCACTCGTTAGTCGTTAGCCCTGTCGAGAACATGGAGGAGTGGTTATTTCTGACATACTCATTGGCAGATTCTTTATTGTCTTTCTTTTGGATAGAGCCAGCACTCTGTTTCTAGTCTCATGCTAAGCTAACCAGCTGCTGCTTGCAACTTCATACGTGAGTGGTGTCAATCTTCTTATCTAACTCTGTGCAAAAAAATCTGTGCGTTTTACAAAAGTTTTTTCCCAACAGCATTTGCTGATGTTGTTAGCACTGCTGGTCAGGTGATTGACAACAGGTGACTAAGCAGTTGACAAAAGATGTCTCCAGTGTTCAGGTTTCTAGAAATCATCCCACGCCGCCAATGCTAATAAAGGCTTTGTGTACTTTATTTGGTTGTGCTTTCTGAGGAATAGAAACACAATAAGAGAAGACTAACACTAGAATATATCTAAACGATTTGATTAATGTAGGATCAGAATATTTTTTTACATTGGCCGAAGAATATAGAGACTATGAGACTAGATTGTTTATTATTGAATTGTACTCGATTGCTCTGGTCTCGGTCTTAACTTGGTCTCAAATTCCCTGCATCTGCTTCGCACCCAAACTCATTGATTTATAAACAAACTCATCACCTCATGAATAGTCCTTGTCAGTTCTCAGTTTCTCAGGGCTGTCTATTTCCCAATCTGTCTTTCAATATCGTTTAATTCTCCCACTCTTCGACCATTTTATATCTCTCCCTCCATCGACTTTCCTACATGGACCGACAGCTCTGTCTTATCCTATCAGCGAGTCAGTGCGAGTGCCGTCTCAGATCGCTGTTACTTTGCTGACGGACAATGATCCCCACAATCCCTTTGGGGAAAGGCAACACCTGCATTGATCTCCTTTCATGTGTCTTTCTCTCTGAAAACCATATGGTTCCTGCTGTTTGTGCCAGAAAACACACCTGAAAGATTTTAAATGCTCTCCTCAATTGTCATTGCTCAACAAATGCATTTCTATCGAACACGCAATTATCATTTGCTGTAGCATTTAAGCTCAATTATGATAAGAAAATCAACATTTGCCCTGTTTCATTCCTGTCTCTCACTCTCTCTTTCTCCATCTTGTCTCACTTTGTCGCCCCTGTCATGTCGTCACTAATCAACACAATTGATAAATGTTACAGAGCAGCTCTGATTGGTGCAGATAGCGATAGAGATAGAGTTAAACCCCCTGCATGCTGTAAACCAGACCAGATGACTTTTAGTTGAGAGTTATGGTCCACTTAGAGGGAGCAAAGGGTCAGGCTGTGGGACACACACGAGCATTTAGGGGAAGTGTTACTGCGGTCTTGGCATGTGTTTATCATGGATTTAGTTAATGGGTGAGTGGATTATGTTCTGAGGTCTGAGGTGCTGTGGTTCCAGAGGCAGCTGGGGTAAAAATTGAGGTATTTAATCATCAGCAGAGAGGCATGTATTATATTGTGTTGAAATGCAAAATCAGATGCAGGGATGTGTAAAAAATTACGTGTCGTTTTGAAGATGAAAACCTTTTTGAAGTATGCAGCTCTGACAGCTGAGGTGCTGTGGTCGCCACAGGCAGATGTTTCTTTTTACGATTCTCTACTTCTGAGTTATACGTTTAGAACAAGTAAGTTATTTTGCAAGCTTGAGTCAAATATGTGGTCTTAAGTCCCACATTTGAAGTGTAAGAAATGTCTTTTCCCCCCTATTAAATTCCACCTTGGATCAAATTTGAACACCAATAAGATGTAATGTGAAAAACCCACTATAGCCCTCTAACATCTGTCTTTTGATTTCAGCGGGAATGTTACAAATCTGCATTTATTCCCAGGACAAATGACTCTGCAGTAGTGACAGGTATTTATCGACACCCGGGTGGACACGCGTGATGGTATGTGACATGAGTTGGAATGAATCTATAATAAATAAAATTGACAAGGATTTAGATAACTACTATACTACAATAATTGTCGGCTTTCCAAGTGGCAGATATAAAAAAAGGAACTAATCACATTCAAGTGTTAATGCTCAACGCACTGTTGTGCAGTATTCTCTGAAACACAAGAGGACTGACAAACAAAATGTACTGTGAAGAAGCAAGAGAGCAACGAGTGTAACCAGCAAAGCACCATTAACCAACCTCCACGATGCCGACGAGCAATTGTAACTCATATCTCATATTCATGTACTACTTTAATGTCTTTATACAAGGCCTGTAAGGATAGACGTCCAGTACAAAATGCATTATAAAGAAATGGAGGTTGAATATCCTGTAAACAATTTGATTTGGCTACAAAATATAAACTCAAATGTAGATTTTTAAGACGTTCAACAACAACCAAAGTGACCTTCTTCATAAAAACGTGTAAATAGTGTTTTTATCAGTGAACTACTTCTGACTGTCATGTCTCAAGAGCTTAGACTGCATACACAGTACGGACACAATGTCAGAGGTGCACGACCAAGTGCCCCTTATGGAGCTTTTGCCAATGACTTTCCGGTGCGCACAAAAAATTAAAGGGGCAATTCTTTCGCCTATTTTATCTTCAGGTTTTGGCATGTTAATCTTAATTTTTGGTGGGAAAAGGGTATAATTTTACCCTGTGATCTATTACCCAATGATACTTTTGAGATAGTGTATTTTGATAATCTGCTCTAGTTTTTCAGCATTTGCTAAAACACATACTTAGATTCCTAAATATAATGTAATACACAGCTGTGATGTAAATGAGTTAATGTACAGACAGGCTCTGGAGGAGTGGCTGCGAGACAAGGAACATCTTTGAGTACCCGGCCATTTATCAGAGAGGCGGTTGGAAATGGATCTGGAGGATTTGTGCTTCTTGTCCATGCGTGAAATAAATCCAGTCATTGTGTGGTACATTCACAATAAAGAAAAACACAAGATTAATAAGATGAATAAAAATGGCTGCATCTCTCCACATCCAGGACCGGTCTCACCTCGGCTTCTGAGGGAGAATGAATATAATTTGAAATAAATAGTCCCTCAGTGGAGGCCAGTACTTCTTTATACAGCTGTACAAAGAATAAAGAAACATGCATGAGTGAAACAACTTCATTAAAATATAAAATCACAGCTCTGCTAAAAGCCCAGGAACATGGTCTTCTGCTGTGAAGAGAATTACGTTGTTTTTTAATGTAAAGAAAGCAGGTGAAGTGACTTCCTATTTCAGCACCAGCTGGCGTTTTTCAGGCCTCACACAGTCAGTCGAGCCTCACTTCCACTCACAGCCTCTGAGGGGTGTTTCAGCCAGCGTGTGTGCGGCCTGTTATCGTAACATGTTAATCCTTCTTGAGAAGGCAAGAAAGAACCACAAAGAAATGGAGAAAGGTGCATCTTTTTCTGTTTTGCATTTTCAAAACCTGCAGGATGTAAAGAATCCAGTTTCAGTCGTGTTGGTGCTTCAGTCCCATGTTTTCACATAAAAGGTGCCGCTGGAGCACACAAGTGTCTTATTGGACAAAAGGTAAAAGACTATATTGCAACAACATATAACAATGTAACCGACCTTGTTTACGGCTCAATACCAGCTGCTGACCGACGCCAATCAACTTAATCAACCGGTTATGCTGTGGAATAACATACTTGTGTTTCCATCTGGCTGATTTAGGTGTATTTTGTTTGTACTGTGACTGAAAGGAACGGATAAAGCCCAAAGTATATTAAAATCAAAAAACGGAAACCTCAAAATACATTTTTTTTTATCATAATATAGTCAATGAGAATAATAATAATGTAAATCATAAAACTATGGCACCAAATGTGAAAAGATAAATAAATACAGATACACAAACTCTCCAAACAGCCCACTTCAAGACACATTCAAACACAAAGACAGAAATGTGTGAAACATTGAATCCTCCCTGCTGTGATATATGGGATACATGTTGGTTTAGCCATAACTCCTCCATCTGTCATGTAAACCATAACCAGGGACCGCCGTGTAAACCAGTGTCACTGACCCCAGATGCTGATTTTATGGACGGCACTGACCACGTTTAGTGTCCCCGTCTAAAACTGTCCCCAATTTGTGGCTGCGCATGTAAGAAAACAACAATGTTTGCTTTGATGGACATAACAAGCAAAGAAAGGTCAGCCACGGTAAAGTTTGACCACCAAAAAACGCATGAAATAGAGTAAAAATGCATAAAATACCACATTGCCAAGTGGACAGATAATGTTAGCGAGTGTTTAGAAAGGACAGAGAGAGATAAACAGAGGAAGAAAGACAAAGAGAGAGGGAACATTTTTCTATTTGTCTTCCACAGAGAGAACGTCACGGAAGTACAACAACATGCGCCATCTTTACTCCGTGTGATGGATGTTCACTTGACATTGAACATTTCCCAGAGGTTTCTAAAGACGAGACATTGTTTAGATGCCATGTGGCGTTCTCACTATAATGTTTGGAGCTTCTGTATCGCTCTCATCAGCCAAGTCAACCATCTGAGGAAACACACCCGCAACTTAAATTTAACCTCTGGGAACATCTATTCCTTCTCTTTATTCTTTCTTTGTGTATTATACTTGGACTCCTGGATATTATGTCATCGGTAGTATTCAGGGAGATAAATACACAGACAGAAATAAACTCAGTATTTAGAGCCACAGAGGAATGTTCTTTGTTTTGGGAAATAGGTTTAGACGCTTCCTTTCTGAAATGTGAATATTGACTCTCATGTCTGCATGGTAAATATGACGTACAGCTGGCGGTTACCTGAGCTTAGCTTAAAGCATAAAGACTGGGAACTGGGAATAAACTAGCCTGACAAAATCGGCATGCCACCACCTCCAAAGCTATCTAAGTAACACATTTATATAATTAATAATGTATTAATTGAAAAGGTTTTGTTACTTTTGGAATCGACCGGGTTGAAAAAGGACAACTCATGAGAGTGGTCTCAATCTTCTCCTCTGACCATCCACAAGACAGTGAATAAACGTATCTTTATATCTCTCTTTGATTTCCAAAATGTCAAATAGAGACTTAAGAAAAAAAGAAAAGAAAATTAATTGGAATGAAATCATTACTTTTGTAAGAACCCAAAACGCTTCAGATTAAAATCTATTCATACTGAGCGTGCCAGTTTGGCAATAAAAACCGAAAAACAGAACTGAGAAGCGGAGGTTGTCACTTTAAAATCTAAGCTGGCCTTAGATAACGTGAACGATGGAGGCAAATGGAGGAGTAGTGGGGAAAAGGTGGTGAGTTTATTGGGGTCTCCTCCTAATAGTCTCCTAATATTTGGAGACAGGAAGAGTGAACTGGGGCTTGGGGTTTGAAAAGGGGAGATGAGTTAGGGAGCTTCCGAACCACAGCAGTGTATTTATTGGTCAGCCATAACCTCTGGTGATCCCGGGGTTGACAGGGTACCCATAAAGCGACATTTAAGAGCGTCCGGGAAAACTCAGACTGGATCTGGGTAGGTAAAAGGACACCGTCGGGTCCGACAGGTTTACGAGACCCCCGCCCCTCCTGAAAACCGACAAGCTTTTAGCTGTCTCACAGGACCGAGAGGATACTTTTCCTGTTGATCGGAGAATTCCAGGCGTTGGTGAACCAGAACAAGTGGGATCAAAGCTCCTCTGGTGTCGACCCAATGAGCTGGAGAAGAGGTGGCGAGGCGGGGGTGTCAGGATCAAGTCGGGAGGACGGAGGGGAAGAGGCTCTGTGTGTTTACCTCCACACATGGCTGCACGGCATTGTCAGCTTGTCAGCGGTCAAGTCGTTCTGCCAATTAGACACCGTCCATCTTTCCCATAGTGTGTTTGTTTTTATGTAAATAAAATAAGACTTGAGAGATTTACATGGCTTGCAATACAACTAAATTAATCTTTTCATTTTAGCTTTAAACTATCAGCAAATCTAATGAGCTTATTGGGTTTCACTGCAAAAAAAACCCAGTACAAATCCAGGCTTCTTCTGTCATTATTTGATTGGCTCTAATACAGAATATTTTAACATCTCATGAGAAGAGACCCTGTGTTTTCATTCACCGGCCATCACCCCTGTCACCTCTCAGCAGCCAGATGTTGCACTTGGACTGAGCGCACATTAATCTCCTCTCGTCACCACAAATGAAAGGAGGAAATAGTGTTCTATCAAAGTGGTCTTAATGGAAGTGTTATCTAGATGATCCACGTGTGATACTGTGCAGCCGGCCGTGACGAATGTTTTTCAAACTTTCAACTCAAGAGTTATTTATCCACACAGCGCTCATTTAGCAATCTCTAACTCAGGCAAGTGTCAAACACAGATATCACAGTTTGGCCTCAGAGAGACAAACGCAGAAACAATTAAACTTCACAAAATAATCCTGTATTTGAAAAAGAATGCATGATTTTTTTTTGTGTGTCACTGTGTAGGTTTGTTTGATGAAAGTGTGAAACATACAGCTTCCATCATGAAAATGATTCACTTCCCTGTGCTGCTGCAGGGTGGAGGACGTGTTGCTTTGTTTCGCTGTAAATTGAGGAAACTTGATACACAGAATGGCCCCAATGTTCCTCCGAAAGAGCACATACAGCCGTTACATTCCAGTGCCAAGTAGGAGAGGATTTTTGGATTGGACTATTTCCACATCCGCCTTTATTGAAGCTGAAAAAGACCCTCAGGGTTCAGAAGTTTTAAGACTGAATGAAGACATTCTGAATAATGATCCCAGAACCGAAAAAAACAACACCAGAGCGAGGAGTTTTTTTTTTTTTTTTTTTTTATGTTGAGAAAGTCAATTTAACCTCTTCATATGAGGTGATGAGTGATGGACGCTGACCCGGGAGGGTGACGTGTGTATCAGGCATGTCAGCAGATGAGCATGTTAACATGTGTATTTTGCACATGCAACCACATATTTAAGTTTGCTGAGGAACAGATAAGATAATGGGATAACAGTTTTCTGAGAACCAAGAAAGGCAACGACAATCTGTTGGTAACCGGTAACTGATACGGTGAATACTTGGAATCTTTCTTTACATTCGTCATTTATATTATGACAATATCCTTTTAGTCTTAAAGAACCATCCCGTGTCCCATTTACGTAGTTACATACTGACACACAGGAATTCTTTATTTTTATTTGCGTTGTCCTATTCCACTTTCCAGTGTCCACTCTACACACCAATATCTATCCAGACAGAAGATGTATGGGACACAAAGACCCATCGGACCCCAAATCCGATGCTATCGCTAGTTGTTGTGGCTAGCCCCGTTCCGTGACCAACATATAAAGTTAGCAACTGAATATCAGTAACATAACCATCTTCATTGTATCCCAACTGCAATCTCAAGCCAGTTATTACTTTGTTGGGTAAAGTAGTCGTAGCCGTGTTTGTTGCGCATTATTGGGCGTTGAGAAGAGGGCCATCCATTGTTCAGAAGGCCCTTTATTCCAAAGCACCACATGGCCCATGTACCCGACAGTTCGTTATCCCAAAAGCAAATGCCCATTGTTCCGAGGTCCCATCGGTCCACACTCAGAAGCATTCAAATAAATAATTTCATTGGTCAAACATATTTATCCTGTGGAAGTCCACTGAAATCGAGATACGTCCAATGTTGCAGTCAGTGCCAAAGAGGGTTTCACCTCTCATGTGGTGTTGATAGAGATCACAAAGTGGAAATACCGCAACAGGCTGTTTATTGTCCTGTTAAATCCACATGAACAAGTCAGCAGACAGCAGCGGGCCGCTGTGGAAATACAAGCTTATTCAGGAACGTCAGACGTCTAACTAAAATACTCATTTTTAAATGTTGTAACTTTCAAGATCACGTTCAAGATATTTGTTTTGTGGAAAAATAAATATAAACACCGTAGAAAAAGATAAAACACAAGATCAACAGCATAGAATTGTCCCGTTTCTTATTTATAGCTTAAATATGTCAAAGAAATCAGAAAGTCAAGAGATCAATCTAAATCTTTAAAACACACAGCCTTTAGGTTAAGAAGCATTTTGATGGTGACATTAATGTAACTTTTTAAAATGATATATATATATATATAAATGAGCATTGCTGGAGCCTGAGATCTAAAGTGTTCAATGCCAACGCCTGCTTCATTGTAAATGATTGACACACCGTCAGGTTGTATTTTTTTGGATGTTTGTTTTAGACGAGAAATACGGACTAATTGTGCAAAGGCCTTTATTTACGAAAGTCAGTAGTTACCATGGAAACGGTTTAATTTGTAACACTAATAAAATGATGATGAAGATTTTGATCGCGTCAGAAGCCTTTAAAATTCTCACAGGATCGGTCAGTTACAACACATACAGAGGAAACACCATGTATGGTCTTGTCAATGCCTCATTTCCTATTACCTCTGACCTCTGACTTCCCGCCGTGTGGTCATCACAACTATTAACTCACTGAGCTTTTAACCCCACGGATACTCTGGGATATTAGCAGTTCCTATGAGGTCAGAGGTCAAGTTTAGCCCTCTTAATGGAAAGCCCTCCTGCAAGCTGCCGATCACCACCATGTATGTCTGAGCCAATCACAAAGTCTGGTTTTCCCTAACTGGAACCCAAATTAATGTCAACCTGAAGTGAGTTTGGGAGCAGCAAGTGGACCGAAGCTGCTCTGGGTGATGATGTAAGGACCGAAGTTGCTGTCGCTATGGAGAGGAGAGGTGCTCATGGGAATGTGTAGGACGTACTAGTGAGTTATTGTTGTAATGAAGACATACCAAACAAAGCACTTAAAGGTTCATATTTATTTTGCTAGCTCATTTAAAGCTGCAAAATAAACCTGTGTGTCTTTATGTGTGTCTTTATCCCATGTATGGTAGTTTAATATTGCACCATAGACTTATGCTTAAGCTTCTTATATATAGGACAATAAACATCTTATTGCCGAGATATTAAGTCTTTGTGCAAACTCCGAGGGGGTCTTCCTAAATACAAGATTAGCCAACATGTGTTCAGCACCAGCCTAAAGCACGGGATTAAGTTTCAATAAGTGAATCTCAGCCAAAAGTGAATCTCAGCCAAATACCTGACACACCGTATGTGAAAGTGTATATCTGCGTTTCATAATATAACACATCTATCACCTGACTTTAAAAATATGAAGCTCTGTGGAAAACAGATAAGAACACATTCATTTCTTTGTTCATGTATCAAGAATCCTGCTAAAACATGACTTAATACAATTCTGGGTTCACGTTGTTTCCCCTCAAGCTCCAAAGTGCAGCGTGGACTTCAAGCTGAACTGGATTTAAACAGAGCAGAGAAGCATGCCAAAACCTACATTTTCTGAGGGCTTAGAAAACATTTAATATCGAGGCAAGTGGATCCAAAACATTTGCTTTGGAAAGATGTCTTAATGAAATGAAATAAGTAAGAGATTTAACCCCGAATGTCCGCAGATTGTTAAATTCCTGTTGGACCACTCTGTGAGGTGCTGAATGGACAATGAATGAAACGCAGCTACAGTCGACTCAAACGGAGATGTGGACAGTTTGATGAAGCAGGTCTATTCAGCGCTGACTTCGATCTGAACAGCTGCAGGTCTCCAACATCACTGTCTGCCATGCGTGCGTGCGTCTGTAAGGTTTATGGTTTAGTTCAGGCTGAAACGGATGCACCTATTCATGCGCACATATGTGTGTGTCTGTGTGTTACACACGGTTTCTCATATGGAAGCAATCGAGCCACGAGAACCTGTTTCTCTTTAGAAGAACTATTCCATTTATGATGATTTATAGCCTCTGATGGATGTCAGATAGCGTTTCTAGTCTTTTCAAAGCGTCCTGGTCAAAAAATAAATGTTCAGAGATTTGTAATGGATTTACATGCTAGAGATGAGATTAACGTTTTAGAAATGGCTGATAACTGTGCATAATGCTGCCATTAAGTAATTGAGAGCTTTGATTATCCTCAGCTTTTGTTGGCTGGAAATTTCAAAGAGCTGAAACACCCTGACACTCATTTACGTCATTTGCTATATTACCTTAACTGCACCATAGGATACAGTCTCATTGCTTTTTAAGGAATTTGTCATAACGTTTAAATCCAAATGTACAAATGCTCCACCAAAGTAAAAGAACAACAAACCTAAGCCAGACTCAAACAAATCACATTTTGATCACTACCAGGACGCGGGGTACTGTTTTTCATAATAACCATAAAATAGAGTCATCATCGCCTGCTGCACCAAAATGCACTTCCTGAATTACACTAATTACACGAGTCTCTGCTCTTTGATACAGAGAAGAAACAGATGATTGATCTGTGGGATAGAGCCACATTAACCATACACAGCGTAAGATTGGTATCTGGTAGTTTTACATTAGCTGGAGCAGTGACCGTAAACCAAACAACTGAGAGCGTTAAAACCCACTCTAGTTTAGATTTGTCTATTTTTTCTGGATCGACGGAGAGCTCCACCTCTTCTGGTTGTCGTCTGTTTTGTCTGATTTATGATCCAGATCTGATCTCGTCTGCCACAGAGTGCTGCGTTGCGGTGAAGGCCGCTCCCCGCGGTGATGCTTATGGTCGAGTGTTTATGGTTTTTGGCACTCGAGTCTCTCTCACTCAACTGCAGATTTTATTTGTTTGGTTTGTTACAGTCTGGATGTTTTTCTTTTGTCTCTTTACTGCTGAAAAGCAGGTGCAGAGACTTTCTGTGGCACTAACTCAAATTGTATAACTTCTAACATTGTGCTGCTCATTGTGCTGCTCGTTTTTCAATATTTAGTATTTTAGAGCAGTCACCTCTTGAGTCCGGTCACCACGCCTGTGGCTGCCGATAGCTCCTCGCAGGACACTGATTGGCCTGTGCACCATACACGAGCACGATAACGCTAAGCCCGGCAAGATTTGTGTGTGACATGTGATCCCGTCATTCACGCGTGAGAATCCATCTGCCGTGCAAGGTAACATGACATAGAGTGCCAAAAAACAGGACGAGAAGATGCTGCCGTAGACATTGAGTGCAGACATGTGGATGCGGTGGGAGAAGGATCGAGGGAAATTAAGGAACAAAATATTCAAATGCATCACCGCAGATGAACTCTTGGTTATTGTTCAACTTTACATTTAAATACAGGAGACCAAAACAGTCCCCAGATACCCAAATGATCAGACTAAGCAACAATTGTTTCTTGTCTGGATGTTTATTGAGACATTATTTGTGCATAAACAATGATTTCTGGCAAAGTCCTGTTCAGGCCAAGCTGTTGAGATAGAACATAGGCATATTTTGGTCAGACTTTTGCAATAATTAGATATACAGTACAGGGGATTTATATGGACAATAATTGTGGATAGCCAGCTGCTGAGCATTTGGGCGGTAATCAAGAGGACAGACTGCAGACAGGGAACCTGCTCCAGACAGTAATTTATCAAAAGGGCAGAGACATCATGACACCGTATTCCAAAGTTGAAGAGGAGGTATCTGGGTAATGTTGCTCTTACAGGAGGACTGGTATTTGAAAGGAGCAACAAACGAAAACCAAGCAACCTCAAAATGTACTCTTTACTCAAAAAGAGTTGCAGCACAATGTGGTAAATGTACTTTGCATCCCGAATATGAACGAGATGGAAACCAACTGGCTCTCAGGAGCAACGGTCCTCCAAAGCGGGGTCCGCTGGGTCCTCTCTCAGAATGTAGAAATGTTTATCAACTCAATGAAATATATACTTCGAGACACACTGTGATGTGTTCGCTGGATGCTGGACGTTTCATTACTGCAGTCACGCAGGCTCGTCTGGGTGTGCTTGAATTCACGAGGGTCTCCGGTTGGGATGGATGTGTATGTGTTGATGTTTGCGTGCGTTTGCGTGTTAGCGAGATTGGATCTGTGTGTGTGTGTGTGTGTGTGTGTAGCTATGTGTTCGGGTTTTTGTGTGACCTATTTTCAGTAGAATGAGGTAGGCAGGACAAACACTGGGCCTTGTTTATTTAGTATAATTAACACTGCATGAAATTTAACCGAAGCAATAAGAGAAGGCTAGTGGTTTATTTCAATGTCTGAACCAATTTTCTCACTTTCGTCTCAGCATTATTTTGATAATGTGTAATCCCGTGACGCAAATGTAAAAAAGGTATCTCACCGCAACTTTATATGGACACAAGACTCCATAGAAAATGAGAGGAGGACAGAAGATGAAGAGAGAGATGGAGAGCAGAGAAACATGACCTTGCATCCAAAGCACCACCATGACCCCTTTACAGGAATTAAAAGGCCAACCAAAGTCCGCGTGGGGGGGTGTTGATTCCATCAATGCATCCATTGTCTGTCTGCGTTAGTATGACTGTTTTGCCATGCTAATGATCTCCACCCTCATACTCCTGTCCCGCAGGCTGCATGTGCAGCCGACCTGCCTCTCAGCGCTTGGAAGGTAACTGTCTGCGCACCGCCATCCCCTTGCACTACGGTCGGATTATTGCCAAATGTGTTATGGTGGTTGTTTAAGGGTTTTTGGCTCCAAGCACCTGAATGATTGTGTAAACCAGTGATTCCCAAACAATGCTTATTTCAACCCCAACCAAGATCTTTTTTACAAACCCTAACCAGGTATTAGTATTGCTTTAGCCTAGCTGCATTACATAAGTGAACCATGCACAAACCTTCCTCCGACGAGACGATGCAAAAGGACTCCATTTCTTAGCCAAAATATTATGGTTAGTGACACGATCGCATTAGTGAAACCTAGTTAGTAAGCGAGTAGAGAACTTTATAGAAAAAACATCACCAAAAAAAGATACTGGGAACAGTTTAAATAGCTACAATTCATTTAAATGTCCATATTCTGCCACTGCAAGCGTTAAAAGTCAAATTCAATATTTTTGAATAAATACTAGTGACTTTTTAAAATCAGTTGAAATTATTAACTTTGGAGCATGACGGATGGATGAAGACTGATACTCAAACATACATCTCATGAGTCATCAAATGAGTTGCATTTTAATTAGCACAAGTATTTATTCAGAGGTGAGGAAATCCCTTGTGGTTTCATCTGTGTAACTTTTATCGAGACTTTGGCTTCGGTGTCTCTGAGGACCCAGAATATCGCAATTACACCTCGACAATAATCACTGCAGCTCAATTTATTAGCAGCACCAAAAGGTTTATGTAAGCTTTAATAAAGTGCCAACTGTGCAGGGAGCTCAGCTGGTTTCCATTTTTATGTCATCATGGTGTCATCGTGTGTTGAAACACAAACGACTGCAGAACAGATTAAAATCAATACCTTATGGCCAAATACAATCACAGTTAATGGTCGTGTTGCTTTGCTCCAATGTCGACTGCAAGATATTAAAGGCCTTACGGGACCCTAACTGGGACATTACACTTCTGGAGGGCTTCAAGATTCCTACACTTCCACAACACTTTAGAGATTATTATGAATGTGATTGTTTCTATGGAGACATGTTTCTGCAACATCCCACCCAGTGGATGTATACTCTCCAATGAGGACTTGATATAGCCAACTGTCCTTCTGATGCCATCCTCAATCACAGTGACAAGTAAGTAATTAAGGAGTCACTTTATCTATTTGTGTATTAAGGTGTGGAGCTAAAAATTGACCTTTTGGAGTATCAGATTGAGCTCTAATTGAGTAGAAATAATAAACTCTCCCCCGGTTCACAACTTTGGCCGAGGGGGAAGGTGAGGAAAAGCTAACACAGCCCGAGTCTACACGTTGACAAGCTGATCACGGCCTTCAGCGCGACACTGAAAAATGTTTGGGGTAACGATTTGGCACTTCTGAGGTGTACCCTGACCGGGCTCTCACGGCGCCCATTAGGAGAGGCCTTGTTTTCCCAGCGCGAAGGCGCTTCGAGCGCATCTGAACGATGTGGTGGGAGTGAGGCCCTCAAAGGCAGAGGGTCACTTCTGTTTAATGTTCGACCAAACCTGCATGTGTAGGCCTCATTGTATCCAGGAGAGGTGAAGATCCATGCGATTGCTCACTTGTCCAGAATGAATCATGTTTCGTCATCCCTTCCTTCCATCGAGAGTCATTTGTACACGGCTGAGACACATTTTATAGATGCTCTCCTCGTATCCTTTCACAATGTAGTGACACATGGATTCATACCTGATCTTTTTCAAATATGACGTTTGGCCAATCCAACTATGAACTTGTGGAGGAATTTAGTCTATACAACCCCATGTTTGACCTTTGCTTTTTAAAATAAACCCTCTAAGTGGAGTTAGTCATCGTTTGGGTCTGCAGCATCTCTGCACTTGTTGTTTCAGTGAAATGTGAAAGACGGCCGGACAAAACCAACGCAACTGAGGCCGCAAATTTATGATTACATAAGCCACAGATATATCTATTTAATGTGCAGAACCCATTTAGTAATAACACAAACCAAGTGGTCTTATGTACTGTAGTATTTTACCAACTTAAACAATTACAATCATAAAGCATTGTTGTAGTAACATTAAGCTGGCTGTTTAACATCTTGACAACGTAACTTTGACCTGCCTCTCCTCTGTGTCTGCACACACACTTTTCAATTATTATGTGCAGTTTGGTAATGGGGCTGTATGCCAGTTGACAAGAATAATTCAGCTTATGAAAGTTTAGAGGAGGAACTCACACACTTGGATATAGTCATACTTTATGTTGTGATGGAAGGACACGCCGTGAGTGCTAGGACACAATCAAGTAACGAACGTAACTTTCTCCGTCATCGTTTCCAAACTCATCCGTTTACGCCCGTTCACACTTGGACGTCTTCGGGAGCTTTTCCAAATGTATCCGTTTCGGGTGCTAAAACTGGTGGTAGTGTGGACACTTCTTTGCAGTAGCTTTAAGTACTGTACTTAAATACAATTTTGAGTTGCATGCTTTTAAATGTGTGTCATATATCTACTTATATATATAAATATTGGAGGCTCCACTACATTTATTTTTACTAGTTACTTTTTAAACCAAAGGAAAAGTAAAAGTTGGTCATTAAACTGCATATATATACATATATATACATATATATGTATATATATATATATCATTGATAATAGTTCAGTACGGTTAATTGCAATGGTATATTTTTCCATTGAGGTAACAGTACTCTCACATATAGTGAAGGATCTCAGTACTACATAATAGTAAGAAATCTGTATTTTTCTAACAATAATAACAATCATCCATCCATCCATCCATTTTCAATACCACTTAATCCTCATTAGGGTCGCGGGGGCGCTGGAGCCTATCCCAGCTGACATAGGGCGAAGGCAGGGGACACCCTGGACAGGCCGCCAGTCCATCGAGGGCACATGTAGGGACATACAACCATTCACTCTCACATTCACACCTATGGGCAATTTTAGAGATCAATTAACCTGCAGCATGTCTTTGGACTGTGGGAGGAAGCCGGAGAGCCCGGAGAGAACCCACGCTGCCACGGGGAGAACATGCAAAGGACCGCTCCGACCGGGAATTGAACCCGCGGCCCTCTTGCTGTGAGGCGACAGTGCTAGCCACTACACCACCGTGCAGCCCATAATAACAATCAATTCAGAATATATTATGAATATATATTTGTATGCTATGATATAGAATCATAACACCATTGCTCAGCAAACATTAGTTTTATATTTCAGCAAACATCATCGCAATGAAGATTCAGATTGACGCTAAATTCTCCATGAAGACAAATATGTACCAATGCTGCAGTGATTCATCATCCGTGATTGTGATCAGATGAAGGACTCATATGATAACACTGATGTGGGAGTGGGGATTGAAAGGGCTTATCATAAGTGCCTTCTTAAAGCTTTGTGATGATTGGATGTGTTCAGAGCAGTTTATGTCCCTGATACAACTGTCACTATTAAAGATTTTGTCCACTTTTTAAAGGCCCTTGATGATAAAATGATGAATAATAACTGGTGTGGATGATGGTGTATGGATGTGACAGTACAACTATTTAAGTGATTCATTTTTTTTCCACTGAGAAAACTATCCATAAATCAAGAGGAGATGATATGACATCTTCACTTATACGAGTTGACAGCGTACTTCATCATCATCGCCCAAAATAATACAATGCATTAAAACAAATCAACCATCATGTCAAAAGCGGGTGTTCCCATGTTGGATATTCTATAAGTGGACTTGAACTATGACCTCCACCATAATGGACATAACTGTGGTTTGGCTGATAATACAGATACCATCTATTAATATATTATATTATTTACATTTAATTATCTGTGGTGGTGAAAAACCAAAACATGAATATGCATATCTGACCAAGCCAACGTCCCCCCTAATGACAAAAATCAAAAGCATTGTTGCAAGTTTCAGCTTTTCACGTAGGACGTTTGTTGGTTGCATGCCACCAGTAATTGCCTTTTCTAATTTAAAACATCTTTCCAATCATCCATTAGGAAAATTAGGAAAAACAAAACCCTGAAAAGTAAAAATGTATTACATGTATAAATGAATTGTAACATTCAACTCGACTACAGTAAAGAGTAACATAAGACTTCTGAAGAAAACAATGAAGAAAATGACCTGATTGTTGCAATACATTTTTTTAATAATCCAGATGTGGATCACATGAGATATGAGAACAGTTCAACAGTTCAATGTGTTTTGACTAAATCAAATGTTCATTTGCTCAATCACTGAAATGATATGGTGCAATGCTACACACTGATCTCTGTGCTGGCCAAAACGTGGCTGTGGTGGATATCTAATTTTGGAGTTAGACTAATTAAATTATCAAATGAGTATAAGCACCAATCCTGTCAGCGTGCACTGATTTGAAAGAGCCCCCCTCAGACATCAGCAGGACCTCAGGAATGAAGGAGCTCCATCGCAGCAGCCCAGTCCAGCTGGTGGAGGCCTCCCAAGCACAGCACTTTCGTGTGTGTCTGATCTCCAGGGAAGATAACCCAATACCTCCCTCCCTCCCCGCTCTCTACGCCTGGACGAGTGCGCTCACTGTACCGTGAGCCGCAGAGTATGAGATTACACTGTTTGGGTTGGAAGACCGGACCCAAACTGTCCACGTTTTAAAGAGAAGCCTGTCGGACTGCGAGGGAAGAGACGGGCAGCATTAGGGAGGAACTATTTGAAGAATCCCCTGTTTGGGTTGATTAGAAAGCACTTCAGTGGCGTTGTGTCATGTGTTGCTCACGTTTTTGATGTTCACAGCTGAATAGAGTGAGGTCTCTCTGTAAATGGGGTCATAGACAATCTTTGTTTATGAGGTGTTTAGGCCAAACTCTCAAAGGGAAATACTGGGGGTTTTACATGCTGAAGCCCATTTATTACAGATTGTGAATACTTTGTCCTGTTGACCATTTTTCACAGCAGACCATTCATTAGCTTCAGGGCAGCTAATTGGTTCCATTTATTTCAGCTTGAAAGTTGCTTTAGTTAACCCTGTAGATATGAAAACCTTGTAGATGGCTAATCTACTGTCGACTGTAACTATTTTTTAATTCTTGGCATTACATTAAAACACATGTAACGTTTTGTGGAAGATGACTCAGGTATCAGATGTCCGAACTTCCTTGAACAGGCCACAACGAGCGTTTTCAAAATGGTCCCTGCTCCCATTTACTCTATGCACTACCACATGAATATTATGCTATGTGTCGGTGCATCATGTTTGACAGGCAGATGTTTGGCTTGCTGGTGAACATACAGCTACACATTCTCCTCTTCATTTTGACATTTTAGTCAACATTTCAGCATAAGGCCTGTTTATATTGCGTCTTTCCTTGATTGATCAATGCCTTTTGGAAAACACAGTGTTGCCAGTTTTATTGCCTGTAGCTAAAAGCCCAAATTCTTTGTCTCTCCAGGGATGAGGGCTAAAGAGAAATCCCAAATTTACTCAATTTAATATGAGTGATGAGTTTGAATGTGGTTGGTGCTTCAACAGTCTCCTTCCCTTATCCATCCTGTGAAAACAAGGAAGGGTGGGAGCTGCATTCCTCTAAACATCTCCAGACAAGTGGTCTGTATCTATTTTTGGACACAACTCCTGCGTCCCACACTTGCATGATCCCTCTAGAGTGTTTGGTGACATCTTTTTCCCAGAGAGTTATGTGTACATGTTTCCTGGGTCATCTTTATTTGTCATGTAGGCACTCCCAAATCAAGTTTGTGGTTCCCAGAGACAAGGTTTTGGGCAACATGGGGAGAAAACCAACATAGACATAGTAGTGTTTGCCAATGCCAACATAAATCAGTGGGATTCAGAAAAATTGGCCAGTTTCCTTACTCATAGATTAGAAATGTGTGGCATATTAAGCCTGTAATATGGCGCTGTCAAGATGGACTGTTTTACTTAATGAGTAAGAATCAAATATTTAACTGTGGTAAAAAATCTTTTATATAATAGCATACATTCTTGGATTAAATTTCCCCTGAAGTTCAAAATAACATGTCAAATTAAATCATTTTGATTTGATTTTCATCAGATGTTTGGTCACAGTGCATCCTCTCCAGAGGATGTTGGTGGAAAGTCTCCCAGAGTGGAATGAGGTCTGGATCTTATAATGTTCTGTTGTTCTCCAAACGCACTAACAAAATGTGTCAGATGCAGTAGCTCCATGTCCTCTCCTGCAAAGCATTAAGTGATGTCTTCAATTTATGCAGCGTTTGAAAAATGTTATGCATCTTTTACATGCATTTTTAAAGGAAGGAACATTTTATGAAAAGACCAGCTAAATGAAACCATATTTTCCTACTTTCCCTCACTAGTCATACCATTTCTGTCTTTTATTGGTTAATTTCAAGATCTCTGTTTCTGCGGCTGACTGAATACGATGAAGGACAATGGAATATTTATTTTGTGTGACTAAAACTATTGAAAAACTAAATTTGAAAACTGGAGTTTAACAAGTCATCAAACTACGTGATTCATCAATAGAAAAAAAGAAGATCCAGTCACTTGTATGTAATCTAGTTATCATTAGCCACACATATCTCATTAATTATTGGATGGATTGCCATGACATTTGCACATGGTGCCCAGAAGATGAATGCTAATAACTTTGGTAATCACTCGGCTTGTTCTTTCTAACGTGACTTCACTCTAATGTTAACATTTGTAGCTTCAGGTAACGTTTCACAAAAGCCATTGTAAGGATTGCCATGACATTTGGGGCAGACATTTACGTGGCCCTCAGCGTGAATACTGTAATAATGTTGGCGATCCCTAAACTTTTCAACACCTTGGTTTATGACCAAATACCTGCGAAACTAATAAACTGATAAACTAATTATGCTAACATGATCAAAACAGACGGTGGTTATTGTAAACACTATACATGCTTAATATTAGCGCGTTAGCGTGGTCACTGATAAATTGCTGTGCTAATGTTAGCATTGACTTCAAAGTGCAGCGTCCACAGAGCTGCTACAGTAGCACGGCTTTAGCCGCTAATAGAAACACAATTTGAGAGGTCACACTGAGTTGAATAGGACATATTGATTTAATGCTTTTACATACTCCTACAGATATAGAACCTGACAAAACAAGCAATGCTTACATTTAGCTTCAAATACAAGATGAAGTGAAGCTCCCTCGAGTGCTGAGAAAGCCATCTGACTGGTTCCATGATGGATCATCTGGTCATCATTTTTGGTATTGCTGCAAACATTTTCTTGGCTGGAACAGAAGACACCATTTTATGTGCACTTAAGAATAGACATGTCGTCCTTCTTTTGATGTAGAGATAACTGACCCATTGAATTGAGCAAGTGACTGACCCACATAAACAACATGAGACTGACCAAACAGACTGTCCACAGGCTTCCATTAAAATATAGGGTTTCAGGTTAATGGTCAGGGTACAGTTGACATTTTCTCATTCGCTTCATTATTCCTATTTGGATCTCTCTGAGCCATCAGTGAGTCAGCAATATTTTTTCCTATAGCTGTATTGAAACTCTTGGATAATAAATGTTGTCTTTCATCTAAAGAACCGGACGCCAAGTCCCGGGAAGAAAATCCTTGCAGAAAACTAAAAAGGGAACTGACTCAAAAAGACATTGGTCCTCTTCAGAGAGGGAGAATTTAAAGCTTTTATTTTTCTTAAACATTTTCTTCGTGGATTGCCATCAATGGGGACGACTACTACTACAAAAAAGAAACATTCTTTCAACTTGGATATACTTCAGCTACAACTTGATTTGTTTGTTAAATGACAATATGCACCTACCTTAATGCAAAGAGAGTGTTTTTGTTTATTTATTGAGAGATAGTTTACTAGCGTCACCATGTCATCATTCAGTGGCAGGTTTCCCTCTGCGGTGATATTGACGGGATACATAGAAATAGCTTTCAGATGAGTGAGAAATTGCCCCGGGAAGAATAATGTCATCCATCTGAAAATATGGCTTCAGCTTGCCCATCTAATTATGTCACAAGGGAGTCAAAGGAAAATTCCTTTTTGTTCCAAAAAACAGTCAATCATTTTGACTATTTACTGTAAAAAATGTGATCAGTTGCATGTGCATTTGAAAAGCAAAAACGTGTATCAAGAGATTTCTAGCTGAAGTGGATGGAAGGAAAGACAACGCTGTGAAACATGCATGCTTGTTATCTGATAAGAAGCAGTTTTGGGAAATGAGTGTGTGTAAAGGGCAGTAGAGTCTGCAATGACTATGATACAGTACATTCCTCGCTGGCATTCACAAACCTTTTAATTCCTCTGTAGCATTAAATCTGATTGTAATAGCTTCTTTTGAGCCTTTAGGCCGGTCAAGGCGGGAGGTCCTGAACTTGAATCTTTGTACTGCTCCCTATACGGCAACATGGAAACAATTTAATTTGATTGAATGATCCCATTTACTTTAATACATCTTTTTACAGAGGTTTCTTTAGCCTAAAAATACAGTCATCACTAGCAGACAGTACTCTGAACCGCCGTGTCTGGCCTTCTGTTTACAGTGGCGTCGTAGAGTGAAGAGCAAGGAATGAATCCTTGATTCTTCCTTTTTATCTAAGATGCTTTGCCAGAAGCCTGTCATCTATTTTCTGATTTGTTTGTGTCACTTGTTGCTTTGTGAAGTGTATAGTGTTTTCAGAATCCATGTACTTACAGACAATCTTACATCACACTACAATCTAAACAAAGCTACAGTAGAGCTTTTGCCTCAGTCCTGTAAAATCTATCCTTCATTTCCATCTTTGCCAGTAGCTGGAGACACACAATCCACAGTTGGTCAACGTGTTGGAGCCTGAATGGAGCTTAGGTGGGTCAAGTGGCTTTGACCTCTGCTGAGTGTTGAAACTTGACGGACCTGTCAGTCTATGTAAACACACTGTATTGACTCTGACGTCGTTTCTATTGTATTTAAGTTGGAGTGGTTTCACTCTCTTCCATACAGTTAAAGTTTGATTTTTCAACCAGCATTTGGCAGCCGTTAAAGGAGCTGCATCTGCTGGAAATGGATTCTACATCCAGCCGGTGTGGACACACACATTTGGAAATGTGTGTGTCAGAGCAATCGCACAGTTCAATCATGAGAGAGCAGTCAGATAAAGAAAAGATAACTGTTCATTATTAACAGATGATATGTGATATGATAACGTTCTGACAGAGTCTTTGGCTCTTGGAATCTACAGGGGGATTTGTAACAGAGTCTGCCCCAATTACAACAAGATAAATCCCCCAGTGGAGTCCAGACCTGGTGGTGGTGCTGATGAGGCTGATAGATTGATGAGTTGATGAAACTGATGATGGCCCTGCGAAGACTGGGAGGTGGAGGGGTGCGTAACGGCAACATGAAAGAACTGAAGGTAGAGAGAGAGTCATATTTTTAAGAGACAGCAGCAAGATGATAGGCTAACGATGTCATTGTTCCATTGTCTTATTGGATAGAGGAGACCCGCTGAATTAAACAGCTGATGTCATGACTGACAGCCTCAAGAAATGACAGCAAGTAAGTAATGAGTGAGCGTGCGTGAGAAGTGATTGACATAGAAATAAACTACAAACCTAAGCACACAAGAGTATAGTCTTCCTGAGTGAACTTACGCTTAAGCTTTATATGGTCTAATAAACTACCACATCTATATGTGCATGCAGCTACTTTTTATTACAATTTCGGTCTCAAAGTCCAACCTAGTAGAACATGTTGAAAGTAGAAGTAGGCAGGTTGTGTTGCAACACTGAATCCCAGTTTAATTATTGTAATGGATCCAACATTACAGACGAGTGATGTTTTGAAAAGTATAATGGTAAATTTCTCCTCAACAACGGTGGTCTGAACCGCGGTCCATCGACAATGTCACACAGTTTGACCTTATGCTCATCCATCAGTGATGTGAGAGCGAGGATACGTGTTGGCACTGCTCATGTATAAATATTATGCTTTTCACTCATAATCAGCGATGTAAATAGTGTTTTTGAAGGTGCATAAAGGTGCTTAAGAAAACTAATGAATTGCCATTTGCGGTTTCTCCAAAGTCTCTTCATACACAACTTGTATGACTGCAGGCACATTGAACTGAGGTAAAATAACTTGCTAATGATCCTTGTGAATGTCGGCAACTACATTAAGATAAGGAAGAGTGTCGCTCTGAAAATATATCGTCATTCGTCTCAATCAATGTGGCCAAATTTGATTTAACTTCACTTTTTCTTTCTTAGACATTAAACAGGTTGCTGAAAGGTCAACAGTGAAATTCAGCTAATGACATATTACCTCACAAAGTGCACCAGCCATTTGTCTTTCTTCAGATTCACGATGAATGGCTCGTTAATCTAAATACAATCTACACTAATGTTATTTGAAATGTTGCTTCATCGAGTGACAACGATCATTGTACATTCTCCAGTGCTGCTTTTCAGAAAAGTGCCTTATCTCATCGGGAGCCGTTCAAAAATGGGAAACCTGGTTTGACTTGATGGATTGCAGATAGTAGCTGTATTATCAGGTCCAGAGGTTAATACAGCAATATTGGAGGTAAATGATCAAGGACCGAGGATGCCCTTGTCTGGCCAGGCTTGATAAATCTGCTCCTGTCAAATCCAATAAATGTGTCCTGTAGAGGAAGAATTTAGGGAAGTGTAGCGATAAAAGTGACATGAGGGAAAGTAATGACAACGTTAACATCACAGTCCTTTGTCACACATGCCACAGGTCCAGATTCATAAACTCCTTCTGACATGAGCATATCCAATGGTGAAAGATGTTGTTCTCTTTGCTCCTCTTCTCTCCAGAGATCATCTC
Organism: Cyclopterus lumpus; assembly: GCF_009769545.1. Taxonomy (NCBI): domain Eukaryota; kingdom Metazoa; phylum Chordata; class Actinopteri; order Perciformes; family Cyclopteridae; genus Cyclopterus; species Cyclopterus lumpus. The sequence goes on along the minus strand of NC_046966.1, from coordinate 9,462,843 downwards.
TTTGGCCTCAGTTCCCCTCACTCCAGTTCAGACGTCCTCTGGCCAACAGCAGCTTTAGGAGGAGGAGTTTGTTTTGAAGAAACTGTTTAACTAAGACTCCCCAGTCTGCTTTGTCACACATACCAAGATAAATAGATGTCTGATGGACTTTGTTCAGATAACAGAATTAACTCAGCGGGGACCCCCGCAGGGTCTACACACACATTCAAGCACGTAATACATACACTTATATGTGTGAGTGCTAGTATTTCCCATGTTGTTGGTGGGGACATAAATTAGTTTGTAAGTCAAATTGTGGGGACTTGCCTTCCTTGTGGGGACAAAATGCATGTCCCCATAATGTAAATCACTACATTTTAGGGTGAATACTTAGTTTAAGGTTAGGGGACAAGTGTGTGTGTGTGTGTGAGTGTGTGCGTGTGTGTGTGTGTGTGTGTGTGTGTGTGTGTGTGTGTGTGTGTGTGCGTGTGTGTTCTGCATGGTCGTCACCTCTTTTGTTTCGACACCTTGCAAATGTTTTGGCAATTTAACGAATGAGGTATATTTTTACCCATTCATGACTTTTATTGATTTATTTATTGATATATTGAAGTACATTTAAAACAAATGTCAATATTAATAGTCAAATAGTACAGAGAAATTGTTTCAGATTCCAAAAAAATTGTGTCACGTATGCATTTTTTAAAAATTAAACGCAAAAAGAAATACAATATACAAAACCACCCAACAGTTGAACATCAGTCACCTTATCACCTTTAACCTCCGTCTGTTGAACTGACAGGATATTTATATTGTAATGTTGTTTTTGAGGCTGAAGTAAAACGATGTTGCAATCCTTTTTTTCCCACGTGCAGTAGAGAGGCCGAGAGAGAAAGGTGTTCTCAGTTCATGGGAACTTTTTTCTGTTCTTGTCTCTCTTAAATGTGGTCAAATTAGAGCATGTGGCATTATGTGATGAGGGATAAAATATATTGAAATAAAGTCCGACCTGCTGGTATGTATCTAACACATCTAAGTGGTGGATCATTGGGGACTTTTTGTGGAGAGCTGCTACTAAGAGCTCTTTTCCTGTTATTTGGATCAGTTTATATATAAACCTGTTTGTTGACATGTGCTGAATATGAACCAAATGGTCATGGGGTTTTGGGGGGATGCACGGCCAGAGAAACAGGGTCATGGCTTTTTGAGAGCAAAATGATGACAAACTTTGTTTGTAACAGTTGGCATTTATTATTATTTCGTAAAAAAAGATGAACTATAACACGTCCTCTTTCCATAGTTCTCAGTAGCAGCACTTTCACAAACAATAGCTGACCTTTAATTACCCTTCGGGACAAATACTGAAATTCATTCACATCAGTTGAGACAAATCTCCTGTCCTGTTGAGACACTTAATTTCCTTCTTGTGGATATGCAGCCTCTTGCTTGCAGATGGCCATCCCGGCCTTAAGAAAAGCCCAAACAAAGAATCTGTCTGGAGAAAACACAGCAAGTGTGTTGCTTTCGGTCGCACGGTGCCTCTAAGGCCCAATTGCCAAACTGCATCGACTACCGGCAAGAAGATTGGACCTGGACATCCTCAGGGAGGCAGCAGGCGCTTGGTGCCCAGCCAACAGTGCACAGATCTGGGCTGAAACTGAGCGTGGTGCGGGGGATGAAGCATCCTACTTAGTAGTACTGTGTTATTATAGTTTGGTGATAGCTCTTGATTTGAGAGATAGATGTGCAGTTAGTATTTTAAGAAGATATGGCGCTCCCATGGGACTTTAAGAAAAATGTGCATTTGAGAAGATATGTTTAATTTGTGCGTGTGTGGCTGTGGCTTTAGTGTGTGTGTGTGTGTGTGTGTGTGTGTGTGTGTGTGTGTGTGTGTGTGTGTGTGTGTGTCTGTGTCTATGGCTGTGGTGTGTGATTATTGCAGCTTTTTGGAAACATGGCATACACACAGGTACACACAGGTGTTTACACCTAGCTGCCTAATTACAACTCTTCCACCTGACAGCTTTATTATCCTGTTGGAGCAGTGCGTGTGGTGGCCTGATAATTCAGCACAGATCTAAATAGCCAGAAGAATTGAAAATGTCTTTGTGGCGGAGTTTTTACAGTAATATCAGTAAAAAGATATTGATGAATGCAAGACAAAAACATGCATTTTAATGTAAGGATGCTGACATTAAGAATGTTTAATGTAAGCATCCACTTCATAGAAACTTAATATGACAACAGGTCTTTTCTCATACTCATACTGTCACAAGCGAAAGCCGAGATTTGCAGAGACTATTAAATTATATTGTCCGATTTTAGAATATTATGTATGAGCTATTCTGTTGTTCTATGATAAAAGCTTGTTTTTATAAAGACTGAAATGAGTAATGGAGAGTAAAACTATGATGTAAATTGTCTGGGAAAAGGGAAAGCATTAACTGACTTTATTAATGTTATTTGCTACAGTACACACAGGACACTCACTCTGAAGAATACTCTCTCTCACACACACACACACAGTTATGTTTCTCCTAGGTATTTGTATGTCAGTGTTCCTCATTCCCTGCTCACTTCTGTGTTTGTATGACACCATTTGTAAATAAACTGGCCCAGAGCTCATTTCCTGTGGAGTACAGTATGGGGGTCAAGGGTCATACGGGGTCAAGGAAGTATTCCATTAGCATGTTTTATGGGCCATGCATCATGTACGAGCCTCTTTTTGATAGAACTTGGGCCTCAACGTCCTAAGTTCGATTATAATTGGACAGAGCAGCGATGACAGCAAGAATTATTAAATCACATATCTAAAAAAAATGCAGAGTAAGAAATGAGCTTCAGGCTTGACTGAACTCGACTTGAGCATTACAGTTTGATATTCTTTAATTTTCTTGTTTGTTTTTGACACAGAGTATGTGCCCGGGACCTGAACCCGTACTCATACTGGATTACAGGTGAAACAACCGTGAAGTTAATGAAAATTGAAACGGGCAAATTAAATTAATACAGGATTCCACTGCTGCACAACATATCTGAACAAGTGTAATGTCCCTTTTAAATGGTCCGTTTAATTTACATTATGCACATAATCTGATTCATTTGAAGTGCCTTCGGGCTCTCTGAATGCATCCAATAGTGGGTTGATACTGTATATCTGCAATGGTAAGGATCAGATGTGAGACTAAATTGATTGAGAAAAAATATTTCTGCAAATGCTGTAAAGATTATGTGAATTGGGTAACCACGATTAATACATTACTTGTATTTCTACTTTCTAAATTACAATTATTTTGTACTTTGAATATTTATACAATACACAGAAAATTCTATGATCCCAATCATAAGAATTCACATGTTCCTCTCCTTATGTACGTACAATTTACTGTATGAAGAAATTTCACAAGTTCACTCTTTGCATCATTTGAACTACACTGGATATCATGATAGTGTGTTTAATAAAAGAATCAAGCACACTTAACAATATTGGTCCTCATAAATACAATCTTGCATTTTCCTTTAGTGCCTTTCTTTCTCATAACCTCTGTTATATATAATAAACCTCGACCAGCAGCGAGTCTTTCAGCATGTACAGAAGTCACTCCAACTCTGCACCAAGATCTCTGATACGAGAATGAATCAAAATGAAAGAGGAAAACATGCAAACACAACTCAGCCTTTGTATACTAAAACGTACCGCACAAGTTTAACTGACAAGTGCAATAAATCAAGGCAGGACCTTCCCACTGAACCACGTCAGAACAAATGGATCACGCCAGAATGCTAATTCCCCACCAGCCTCTGTATAAACACGGAGATGGGGGAGGCGGAGGAGGGGTGAGGCACGGCGATGAGGGATGGTCAGGAATTCACTGGCCAGTCAGAGAGAGTGGGGAGGGTTTGGGGAAGATTATAGGAGAGATGATTGAGTTGACTTCATTTCATGACTCAAAAAAATTGAATAAAGGATTCTATTAAAAAGCCCCTGAGCATAAATCTTAACCCTCGGTGGGGCCACGCTGGGAATGCGGTCATATGGTCAACCGAGGCCTCACGTTGCTTTGATTCAATGGTCGCCATCTGTTTCAAAAGGAGAACTCACATTTTGTGGCAAACAGAAAATAACACAGAATCAGAAGCATGAGAAAAAAAGGGGAAGTGGGTGAGGTAATGAGTGAAGGAAATAGTGACTTATCATGAGGATTTGGGGTCAAAGCCAGCGTGTTTAATACCCACGAGTCATTGAGCAAGACATGAAATCTTACCTGTGTGGTCGCTGTGAGCTGCCGTGGATGAAAATACCTCGACTCTAAATGTAAAACACACAATGATAACGCTGCCTGATAAGGACCCGTATGGGAGAGACTTAGAAAGAGGAATGAGGTCGTATAGTAACAGTCCTCGGCGCTGATAGGTGAGGTGCTGCTTGTGGATAAGCTGTGAAAGTAAGACAAAGCATTGTGTTTCCTGAAGCTGACATCCTCACAGATACAATTATTTAACCTGGCAGCACATCAAGAAGGCTCATGTAAACAACATAGATACTTTCATGTCAGATGTGGCTCTAGTTGTTTCTAAACTGTTTCTTTTGGAGGACTTGTACTATTTATTGTGAGCAGGTTTTAGAATTTAGTTTCCCATCTATTTTTAAGATATCTTTTTTTATATGATCTGTTATGGTATATTCATTGCTGACATTTTTATCCACCACATCATTGTTTGATTTCTTTTGCGTTCTTTAGTTATTATTTTCATACACTATGTATCCAATACGTCTGTTTTATATATTTTGTAGCCTTAATGTTTACTGATCTATGTGGCTCTGATACAATACAAAGTTAAATTTGACCAAAAACACTGTAACATCTAAAAAGTCGCTCATTTAAACTACTCTTTAATTGTAGGAGATCACTGAAAAAATACAGAATAGTCAAAAGAAGTCATGAGTTCAAACTAGACTATTTAAATCAGAAATCAACTCAATGAAGAGCAAAGCAAAGCCAGATGGCACTGAGAATTTGTTTTGGAAAACTTCTCTTTAGTTATAAACTGACAATGCTCCACCAACAAAAAAAGAGATTACAGCAACCAAGCAGAAGCAGTTTGTTCTCAGGATTATCGTAAATTGTGAACAAAATATAAAATGTTCTCTCTCCTTGATCTAGTTTCTATCACCTGGGAGGATATACGTTTAAAATGAACATTTCACACTTATATCTCAATGTGTCAAACCATAAACATCTCAATGTATGTCATTAAGTCTATGATAATACTACAACAATGATTAAAAGTACACATCTTTAATAAAAAGCTATAGGTTATAATGAAAGGTAAAACAATGTGAATGTTTTTACCCCAGCAACTGATCCCCCATCATGATACATTTGGTCATTTCCTCTAGAGTATTAATATGTTAGTTTTGAGTTGGAATATTCCCCGTCCAATTCCCATGATAGCTGCCACAGACAGAGTTGGTTTATGCGTACTGGTCTGCTCAAATAAACCAACTTAATGCCACCCACACGCCCCTTAAGTCCAAACAGCTTCAGTCTGCAGAGAGCCCGGCGGGATGTGAAAATTAAACAGACCGTAAAGAAGTTTAGGAGGCTAAGAAGCACATATATCAGCCGTCAGTCGCTCTCTGCTTTCCTTTACTGTATGCTGACTTAATTGATCTCGACTGCTGTCCCTCAAGATCAAGCTGCGGCCTGAGAAACGCCACAGAGCCAGTGAGCTGCAGATACGCAGGCAAGCTCTGACACCTAGTGGAGGACGGTTCAGTGTGAAACACACAGGCAGAAAGAGGCTCCACTTACTTATCTGATTTCCAGTTTCTACTAATATTCTCTGTGTCTAATGTGTGAAAAGTGGTGACAGCTTGGGATTGTGACAGATAGATGGCATGTGTGAGAGCTGGTTAATATCACCATGTATCTCATATTAAACTAAATTCAGTTACAAATCATTTCCTGCTCTTATCTTTAGCGTATAACACACATTGTGCCAGGTTGTCCCTCAAAATGTCTCTCCAAGTTCACTTCGTAGAGCAGCTTGTGTTGTCACACAGGGAAACAAAAGCCTGCTTTAATTAGATGCTTAACTAATTGCATAATATCTCCAATGATGCTGCAGGGTGAAGTGAAGCATAAGCAGAAAGGAGAATGATGTCTTTGTGGCCTTTTTTTGCTGGTTTTGGCTCTGGCAACGGCCTGAGGACCTGGTCCTGGTTTCCTGTACTCCTGACCCCAAAACACACAAAACAAACAGTGATGAACATAAAGACAACTCGTGGAGAAGTACAACAGTGATGGCCGACGAATTGAATGCTGTCTGACTAGAGTAATGAAAAATGCCTTGTTTCATTTTGTGGTTATTCTTATTGGGCTGTCCATGATTTGTTAACTTCTCTGAAGTTGTGATTTGACAGAAAGTTAATAATTTGTTGATTGGTTAAGTTATCTCCAGCTTCTCAAACATGAGACCTTGCTGCTTTTCTCACTTTTGTTGTAAATTGAACATCTTTGGACAGTTTTTTCGGATTATTATACTATTTATATATGTACAATTGGAATTTGTAAAGGAATTTGTCCAAATCTTTCAGACATTTTAAAAACTAAACAGATAAATAAATAAAAAATTATGTTAGGTATAATGATTATGCAAATCGTGGAAGTTGAAGCCCTTATTTGATTCAGGTGTTTTTAGAAGTATCGGACAGCCCGTGGCACATGATGTTATTTGTGTATACTAAGTACGGATGGCAGCAAGACGTATGTCACTCTACTTATGGATGCATCATCTAACGTCAGCTGGCTTTCAAGAACAAAAAGCTCAAAACTCAAGGCAACTCAAGGCAACTCAAAACAACGAGGGTTCCTCTCACACATTTCAGAGGTGGTCTTTGCAACCTCTCATGCAAACTCTCTGGTTTTGGGTCACCACCCAAAGAGCTTGTTGCAAACAGTAAAAAAGGCCCAACATCTCCCTCCCCTCAGTGTCCCCCTAAAGCACTGAGCAGAATAATGAACAGTAAACAAGGGGAGTAGAGGGAGGGGGGGGGGGGTGGGGGGTGGAAGATGGGGTGTCCAACTTGAGCTGAGGGCTTAGACAAAAAAAGGGGGTGTCTCCACGGTGACTGAGTCGAGCTGTTTTAGTCACATGGCCCGGGTTTCTATTGAAGCCAGTGAGAAGAGGCTCGAGGCTCGAGGCTCAGCATTCAGTCCATCCTTTGGAAGCCAATGGCAGCAACATGAGTGGAGCCCAACAGGACGAAGCAATGACGGCAGACAGCCTCCATCCGACCGGGACGGCCGCTTCAGGACTACGCGAGCAGGAGACGAACACTGCTCTGTTTGGTGTGTTGTTCTCTTTTATATCCGCTCAGTTTAATGTCACAGCACTGTCACAATAGAGTTTAACTGAATGAATGATGCTTCTTTTTACTCTTTTAAGTGAACTTCATCTTCTTCTTCGTCTTCTTCTTCGATCTATCTTCTACTCAGAGTTCAAAGTGTTCAACATTGTCATCATTGCCCTGGCCTTGTGTATCCTCACTATCACCGGCCTGTACTGCATCACCGTCTGCTACAACCGAAGCAGGTGAGGATCAGCTTTGAAACTTTAAAATTATTCTCACCTTCATAGGATCCATGGAAGTCCCTAGTTTAATAGCACAGTTGCATCATTGACATTTTAATATTGAGCGTAGTTGTAAAGTCTTTAAAGCATTCTGTGAATTAAAATAGAGCACAGGACATTGCATTAAGTTACATTAAAGCAATTAGTGCAATCAGTGTCATCTTGTCCACCAGGCAGTCAAAGAGAGCGCATGTGTATGAGAGTGCAGTGACGCGAGGCCAGCCGGCAGACCCCGTGGCGGTCAAAGCAGTGAAGAGGTCCACCAGCTTCATCAACCCTCTCGCCTTCTTCAGGAAACCAGAGGCAGCCAAGGACAACTCCAGGATCTACTACATCTACAGTAACCCGCTGCCTGTGGGACTGAAGGAGGAAGAGGAGGAGTGGGCCAGGAAAGCCCCCCACGGACCAGAGGGGCAAACTGCAGTGACGCTGTCCTTTCAAGAGTACGCCAATGACCCCAACAGTGGCGTCACCTTGGACCCTCCCATATTCTACATGCAGCTCTAGAAGGTGGTGAAGAGTTAGTCATGCTGTGGGGTTGGGAGGGAGAAAGTTGTCTGAATGCATGGAGGCGCACTAGAGAGACATCGCGACCTGAAAACGTCTGAGCTTTGACTCAGCAGATGTGTGTATCAAAACTAAAGCTATGCTCCCATGTGCAAGCCATGGAAAGGGGACCTCCACCCATTTTACTAAATTAATTAAGTTTAGTAATCACGGGTGTCAAAAAGAAGAAGAAAAATAAGTCTGTGATGATGTCAATGTGACGTTGTCAGGGTTATCTCAGCAAAGACTTTGATTGATAACAGAAAGCCTGCATTATAGACTGGGGTATGACGTTTGACAGAGGTGGGTGTTTACCAGGCAAGGAACCTGAGACACTATACAGTTGCATTATGGGAAATGTAGGATTTGAAAGGGTGGCGCAAATTAGGGACTAAAGTTCAGCATCAAATTTGACCATTCTTTGGTTGCATATGCCCCTGCATCAGCAGCTTAAGTGCCTGATTGACCTGAGGGCAGCTCTTCGTCTCTCTCACTGTGTGTCAGTCTGTCTGTCTGTCTGTATGTGTGTGTCTGTCCATCAGCTGCAGATCGAAAAAAAAAAAAAAAAAAACCTTGCCCCCCAATTGGGGTGAAATTTACACATTATGGTTACATTTTGTAAAACATTACAAATATATTGATGTTATACATCAAATTAAACAGAACTTGGGCTACAAGAATTAGTAAGCCATTTCAACACAACTTAAACACCAACTAAAAGAATTATTAAAATATCCTAATCATAATTTTGTCAGGAGTCAGCCCACTCAGCATGTTTTCGGAACAAGCAACCCGTAGCTCGGTGCTACCAGAAAAAGCCAGATAGCAAAAAGCAAGAGGATTTAACACAGATTCTAGATATCGTTACAAAATCATTCACCAAAGCATCACCGAGATATGAGCCAAAGAACACAGCAACATGAATCGCTTTAGCGCTTCACAGTCAGCAAATGCTGCTTACCTTTGGCTTTAAAAAAAAATTTAAAATCGTATTTGGATGTATTGAACACCATAAGTAATATACAAGTGAAATGTATGGTTTGGTACATGAGAACATTCAAATTGCACAGATGGTGCCCAAATGTCCATTTTGCATAATTTATCTGTACTAAAAACTCTAACTTTGTTCTGCTTTACTTTTTCAAAGTCAAACTTTGCAGAGAGACTGGTCCCATATTGACCTTTGCTCTGCATCCTTCCAAGAGATAATCATCCTGAAAGTGTTTTTTTTGTTTCTAGGCGAACCTGACAATTCAATTTTTGCTGTGTTTCATCTTTCTTTACTCTTAATCAGTAACAAATATACTAATATTTACATATCTGAACAAAAGCTAACATGTGTTGCCTTTATTATAACACCAACATTATTCAAATAGCCTTTGTGGTTGCAGAGATACACCCTTTTTAGTTTGGGTATGTTATTTCGAGCAGAAACCTAAAAAACAGGTCGGTTTTTAAAAGGTTAAATACCATAAGGGATAGTCTTTAAATACTGTACATACTGTTATGCTCTTGTGATTTACTTTCTTCACTTTATATTTGCTACATCATAAGAAAGTTTCTTCCTCATCCGAATAACCTTAAAAAATGCCTAAACATAAAACTAGTAGCTGCTCAAGAAAAGCTTGCTCATTAGAGACACAAAGTAGACATTTGAAAGTTTTTTCTTGATTTTTTTTAAATGATCTTTAATAAAACTGCTGGTACAATGTGCTTTACAAAAGAAGCCAAGTGTGAGACACTGAGAAAGATGAGAAAAATACAAACGATTATCACCGCGGAGCAATTAATCGCACGGTACTCCTGGGCAAAAGGATCGGATTGCGTAAGAGCCCGTCCTCAGACGATTGGCTGGGTCTCTCTGATCAGCCACTCCAGTCCCTCCTTCCTGCCTTGCCTCTCCATCTCTGCTCCAATCACGTCCCGGCACGTCCTGTTGTAGTCGTTCACCCAGTCGCGCTGCAGGACAGAAAAGAGGGGTTGTGAAACCTTGAGGAAACTGTGGTTAAGTAGTGCTTAATGTAATAGAAATATATAGGAATATTAACACAAACTCACATTCCATAGATTGTTATTTGAAATTGTTCCTATGTGTCACATTTTTTCTCCAAGTCTTACGGAATGTTAAATAGGCTACATTTACCAATAAAATGTTTTGAGAAAATCTTTTAATGGGTGAATTTGATTATTTGAAATATTAAGCTAAATCCCGCTGGATATTCCTTACCTCCTTCTGAGTGAGCAGCTCTATGCTCATCATCTTGACTTGGATCGGAACCAGAGTGAGGGGCTCAAATGTCAGACTACCTCGGTTTCTGTAGTTGTACTGAACACACACACAGAAAAACACAATCATACGGATTTTCCTCATCAATAAAACTGACATAGTAAACGCCTTCGTGAGAATAATGTATTTTCCCTGGTGTTCCTTGTTATTCCCCGTTTAGTTTATCTCTCTGCTCATCACACTGACACTGTCTGCGGCCCGCTCATCAAGCACACATGCAGTATTTCTACTCCGGCTATCCGACCAGTCTCATATCTCAGTGGTATGCACACGCAGCATCGATAATGATTTCTCGTGTCATAACCTGCTTTTCCTGTGACCCAGGATCACCTTTTGACTGCCTTTCAGCTACCAGTGCATGCATCTTGACAAATAAAACCTTCCCGAGCATCAAACGCTATGGATTCCATGATTATATGAACATCAGGCCTTGGGCTCAGTTGAAGGACCTACTTTGGTCTTGGCTGGTACAACAAGGACCACATTTTCAATACGAATGCCAAAAGATCCATCTTCATAGTACCCAGGTTCTAGAAGAACGAAAGAATTGAGGTGAAAGTTCAGAACACAATCAAACAAAGCAAAGGCATAAAGAATGTAGTTCTGTCCCGGTGCTTTTAACTTCAGCGAAGGTTTCCAGCATGACAAACAGTTAAACTCGACGGTATGAATTGAATAAAAGCCCGTATGGAGTCCTGCCACTGGCTCAAAAGCGCTCTCTGCCATACCGTCACTGACGATCATGCCGGCCTCCAGAGGTTCATCAGCGAAGGTCTTGTAGCTGATGCCGCATGGCCCCTCGTGGACATTGAGGAAGCAGCCCACGCCGTGGCCCGTGCCGTGAAGGTAGTCCAGCCCCGACTCCCACAGAGCCGCACGGGCAAAGGAATCCAACAGGTGGCCTGGGGAGGGAACGCAGGATTACAGCTGGAGAGCGCACCTCAAAGTAATACATGAGAAAGTCAATCAAACATTCGCCCACATGTGACACCGAATGGGTTTGTCTATGTGTTGCCACTGTCATCTATCTAGTGCATGCTGAAAAATGGATGTTTGAGTAAGTAAACATTTCCATGTGATGAGTGATGTCAAACATTGTTTACTAGCTACTAACCAAAAGCATGCTCGCACTGAGCGACCACATGTTTACTGTTGACTTGTTTTTGACTAATAATAAGAGATCTTTATTCAACATAAGACAGACTGTGTATGTGAATGAATCCCTGTTCATCAATGCTGAACATCCTGGTATGTTATATACAGTGGAAGGTAACCCTGGTAACACCTTTAGTTCCGTTTGGGAAAACCGCAGCGCTGACAGCTATGTGTCCCTTCAGTACATAGGTAAAGCATTCCTAGAGGAAAGAGGGAGCACACAACACAAATAATAATGCTTTTGCTTTTAGATGTAACAACTCAAATAGCTTTTGGTCAATAAACTAAACTCCAACTTGAGATTAGATTTATTTGACAATGAACATAAATAAATGTACCTTCTCAAAAGCTGATGGCGTCCCAAAGTGCATGGTGCGCGTGACGTCTGTGGTTCCATCACTGCCAAAGACAGAATATACATGCAGATGTATGCATGTAAAAGCACAAAAACACACAACTACTACTACTCCTCAGTGGCAAGTGTTCTTGGCATTATGAGGCGAGGAGGTGATATACAAGTCATGGCTGGGTAGAATACATGCAGTTTATCTATATAATAATTATCTTGTTTACACATATTGAGCTCCAGAGTCGATCAGGTAAACTTCGTTCATGGAGAGGGTTCTGTTGGTTTCAGGCAGAGGTCTAAAAGAAAAAAGACCCACAAACAAAAACAAAAAGTCACCTATTATTAAAACAACAAAAGACTTTTCATGAAAAGAAAACAGCAGATACAGTTACACAAATCTAATACTCCTGGGTCTGTTTCATTAGCCCACTGACCTGTAATGTATGATTGCTCCGTTGGGACCCACGCTGGAAATTGTGGGGAAACTGAGACCAACGAAATCTTTCTGTTGACTGAAGGAGACAAAAAAGCATGAGAGGGGACATTCTCACACAATAATGCACACATCTTGATTAGAGATGAATAAATATCCAAATGCTTTAGGATCTCACACAGAGAATAAAACATGTGAAAATTGAACAAAGCACGTTTATTCCAAGGCCTTTAGTGGACATTTTACTGCACTTGACGGGGTGTCCAGTAGAGGGGGATGTTCCTCCACAATAGCCACTATCATGACGGTTTGGAATTTGACTCGGTGAAAGGTGTATAATAAGACATAGACAGAGTAAACAATAAAATAATTAAAATAAAAACATAAATAAAGTGCAATAATAGATACATATGGTAAACAACAAACAGATAACAATACAAGTATATATTTAAAAATAAAAGTGGAAAGTGTATTTTAATAAGATAAGAGAATATGTGCAAGGGTTAAAACCTCCATGGGAAAAAGAAAACACCCACCTGCGTAATTCTTCTGCCATATCGGCAGCAGAGATCTCTGTCACGGCACCGTTTGGAATCTATAAAACAATAACAGCAGCAACCGTCATGAGAGCTTTTAAATTTAAATAAACAAACATTTTACAGTTCAAGTGCAAGCCGGGTTATGTAAGGTTCTCCAACTGAAGACATGGTTCCCACAATCCTATTGACATACCAATCAGGGAATTTGAAGTCAGCATTTAAGATTTGTTTCCAAGAATAATAGTAATTATTCAAATAGTTGCTTTATCATATTATCACAAATATATATATTTTATAAACAGGGGCTTCTTCTTTACAAAAAGGGTTTAAGATAAGATGCCAAGAAAGTTGAGGCTCATTGGTGAATATAACATGACAAAATCCCTTGTTTTTAGTCTATTCATTCATTCAAGAAAAAAAAGTGACATCCTTGATTCATTTTCTTTAACGTTTAGTGGGAACCCTGTGAAGACGGACTGGAGGAATCTGGTACTTCCTCCTATGGATCTAAAAGTATATAATGAAAATACCTCCTTTTCCAACCAAGCAAAGAGTTCACAAAGGGCAACTGCATCCTTGATCTGTTGGGGAAAAGAGCAGAAGATGTAATACATTTTCTGTGAGGTGTACGTTTATAAAGAAGTCATGAATCCGTCACTGAAATTATGTACACGACAGATTTGAAGGCGCTCCAGAGTTTCTTACATGGGCCACTTTCATGCCTCGAATCTCAGCTGCGTTCTTCACTGCCTTGGCGAGGCAGAGTGGAGTGTAGGGAGTCGGAGACCTGTTGGCCTGGAATACAGGAAGAGGACACAATTACAGTGTAGCTGGTGTTACCTTACAATAAATTAGTTAAACGTGTCGAAATGTCTCCATTAGAAATATTTCAAGCAAAGTATTGCGCCACCTGTCAACGCCAAGAGAATTATGCTGGTCCCCCAAAATGCACATTACGATGCACATTAACCTTGACACTAGGGTGTTTGAGAATACATGTGTTTCTGTCCTTCCATCAGAAAGTCAGGCTGTGAGTGAGAACGTATAGTATAAGTACGATGTGACAGATGACACATGGGAGCGTGGCCACCGTGTATGAACAAGGAAAACACAACAGAGACACAATCTAGCTAACTGTATGGTGCTCGCTCACCTTGGGGATGACCTGTGTGAGAGCACAACTGGCCTTGTCACAGATCCACACCCTGTCCTTGGGGCTGTGTGCCGCGCAGATGGCCTGCAGCTCCGTGTAGACCGACTCGTACGGGAACGTACGGATGCTCAGCTCAGGCTTGCTGGGGGAGTCCAGCTGCAGGTGTTCTCTCAGTGCGGGATCAGAAAGACGCTTGAGGTCCACAAAAAGCCTGCAGAGAGGAAGGGGAAGTTCAGTGTGCTATTATAGTTTTAAGAAATACTTAATCCTCATCATTTATTCAGTATTATTTATTTAGCATTAAAGGTGGTTAACAGAGCCAATATGATGCTGCATTGTTATATTCCATTACCTTATTGTGTTCATCCCCACAATGGCATATGCAAAGAAAACAGGGTTGTACTCTATGTCTGCACCACGGAGGTTAAAAAGCCCTGAGGAAAGGAAACAGAACATTGCATTTTTATAACATTTGGTCAAATTTAAGAAATAAATAGTTCCATCCCCAAAGGACAGTGTTGGTAAACAGTATAGTGGCCTTAAAATACCGTATGGATGTCATTGCAATTTCTTTGGTGTTCAATATCAAAGTTATGATTGGACTTTCACTCATCCTTTGTGGATGCCCGAGCGTATCCCCTTCAATTGAATGCCCATTGAAACCCTCTTGTCCGAATGCTACCTAATGACAATCAAAATCAGCATTACTCTAAATAACACAAACCCTCAGACCAGACAATCAGAAACAAGAGCTCATTAGGAACGGTGAACGAGGTGCTCAGACAGGCATCTAGAGGGACACCTGTGCATCCCTGGGTCCTTGGATCGTGATCGTGTATCAAAACGTGTAACAGAAGGGATGTTGGGTAATGCTGCTTACACAACAACTGTACATCAACAAGAAGGCTCCCAAATTGGCAGGTTTGCTGTCAGCTAAGAAGTCGTTTAGTTGTGAAGGCCATACAGTACTGAAGTACAACCTGATGTTCCTGATAAATATCTCCACAGTGAAGGCGTTTAAGTCTGACATGTTGTAGATGTAATTAAATCCTCTCGACATTTCCAACACTGTGTTGAAGTACTCTAGAACGTAAAGAATGTATTCATACATGCAATCTCATCCAACGCCGTGGCAACGAACCAGGTGAGTTTCCTCTTTGTCATCTTGGCTCGCAGTGCTGTGATCTTGTCTTGCCAGGAAATACCTACAGGAGTGCAGGCACAGACAGTGAATTCACTTTCCTCAAAATACCTGTGCATCTAGTTACATACCCGCATGTCGTTTGTTTTGTAATCAAAAATCTTAAACACAATCCAAATGATGGACAATACGTCTGCTCTCAATAAAATAAACAATTCTTCAAGAATAAAACTGTGTCTACATTCTCTTCATGTCTGTTCTGTGTGTCTCTCCTTAGCTACTGTAAAATAACCGTGTACGTCATAATAATGGTGCCATGTGGTGCTTTGAACTTGCCGGTGTACTCTAAACCCAAGGTGCGGAGCTGTGTGCTGGGCCTCTCTGGGCGGTCCATCCAGACCGCATCAATCAGGTTATCCTGCACGGCCACCAGAGAGTGGCCGGCACTGGTCAGCGCCCTGGACATGTTCTTCCACTGGTCTGAAACGTAACATCAGAAGTTGTTAAGACGTGTTAACGGTGGTAATGTCACAGCACGAGAGCACCTGTGTGAAAGCTTACGAAGGTGTTGTTCAATGTGAGCATGTTACTCTGTAATCAGACCGGGCAGAAATACTGGAACCACATTGGACTCTAAGGCTCGACAATATGCCTGATGGTCATACAGGAAACAGAAGTTCAGATCACAATGAAGAGTCAAACATTCTCACTGTGCTCAAAATTCAAGATTTCTCCTTCGTGTTGAATATGTGGAAGAACACAGTGTTCATACAGCTCTGGTAGTGTTGGTGTAGTTCTGTTGATCGCTGGAAGGGAAATTGTACCTACCAGCAGCGATAATCCAAGGATCTACTCCCACTTTGGAGTTCTCTGGCAGGATACTGATCAGCCAGTCCTCTTGAGAGGGTGTTTGCTTCAGCCCTGGATACGATTATTGATCAACAAACAGAGACGTAGAACGAACAAAAGGTCATACCAGTATTTCACATTCAACATCTTTGAAGATTTATTTTTGATTTAAAAAGACCAGTGTCTTTTTAAATACAAAACAAGGCAATATTTTCCCATTTGTGTCTACTGTAGACATAAATAGGAAAATCTTGCCTTGTTTTTCCATTCTCAAATTAGGTCGAAACATTCTGTCTTACAGTCTGGCTGTGATTCATGCCTCATCATCAGGGCTTTGGTAACAGGTTGAAGGGTACTTTAGTGTTTGTGTATAAAGACTGACTTCAATACTGAATGTGTAGTTCAGATCTTAATCTTAAAGCACTCAAAAATAACCCAAACTGGAAAAATTAAAATGTTATAACATTACTAAGAGGCTGTTTTTATTTTTCTTATAACAGCAGAAACATAAATTAGGGCCAAATTACCCATCTTCATCAGGGTCCAGTTGTTGTCCATCTGCTGACTGGCCTGGAGGAAATATCGCCCATCAGTCCACATCGCAGCGTGCTGCTCTGTGACGATGGCCGTACCTACACATCACAACACACAAGGCGGATTGGACCTTTTCAGTCACAGATGCTTTGTTGGATCTGGGTCAGCACTTTGCAAGAAAACTGACTCTGTCTGGGATGGTGGTACACTACTCGATTACTATCACTAGTCTGTTACACATCTCATGTGTCAGTTGTGCTTGTGCAGTTCTGAGAAACAAAATATACAGATTTGCCTCTAAAATTACAGCAGCGAACAAACAGTCTGAGAATGTATGAGCTCTTCTTTTTTGCTGATTTCCCACAGGGATTATTCCAAAGTTGGCCACCTTGCCTGAAAGTACACCTCCGCTAACATCATGTAGTACTGTACAAATACAATTTAACATGAGACGCTGCATCGGGATCTGTTTTTTTAAACCTGAATATATCGAAGAATAATAGAAAAGTTGAATAAAAGTGAATGTATCACATTGACCTAGATTTATCCACAATGGAAATTTGATCTTAGCTTCAAGACAGCCCAGCTAGGATTGTGTTACATTGGCATTCGCACAGAAGCAAAACATACCTGCGGAGCCATTAAATCCACAGATAAACTCACGCCTGCAGTCACATGGTGCAATGTATTCACTCTGAAAGTCACATGGGGGGAGAGAGAGAGAGAGAGAGAGAGGGTGATCAGCTTCATTAACAATCAGTGGTGAGTGGCCATCAACCAGTCATTTAAAATGCCTACAAAAGAGCCACAATTAATTGTGAAGGTCAGACGAGGCCTGAGTGAGGACACACAGTAAAATATGCCGGAATAGCAGCTGCATGACTGTGAGCTCGTGATCAGAAGCCTCTTATATATATGTATATATATATATATTCAGGTGTGATCTTGCTCACCTGGTGTGCATCTCCAGAAGGGACGATGTACGCCTGTATGGGCTCAGAGAAGAACTTACAATTCTTCATCGCTTGGCGAAGCTGCCTGAGCAGCTCTCCTGTGATCTTTGGAGACATGGCGGTGTCTGCATGGAGAAAGAACATGACACACGCAAAGCACAATTTGTCACCACACCTGTTCAAAAAAAGAGCTACAATGCCAGTCGCGTGTATGAATTAAGTGATGGTCAAGATAAATGCTGCTGGGGTTTACCAAGTGCAGGCAACTATGCGGACAAGTACGATGTGAAAAGATTCTGTTGTCGAAAATAATTCCCGCAAATTTCAGAGAACTAACGCCTTAAACAACAACACCTGAGGAATTTCCCTCGTCTATTGTTATCCAACCCCTCCCTAATTATCCAGAGATTACCTGACTTTTGGGAAGTCATGTTGATTTCAGGTGACTGGAGCAGGGCAGTGGCTGACTGGAGCCTTACCTGACTACTAACGTGGAGCTCAAAGTCACAGTCCACACCTGGATCTTTAACCCGCTGCAACGCGTTGATTGAGCAACGGTCAAGTTAAATATTAAAAGAACGGTGGCTGGCACTGAGACGGCGTGCACGTGTGCAGTGGTGTATTATTCACTTTTACAACTCACGCTCACTGCAGGGCGATGCCGCTTGGCGTAAAATGAACTTCTGCGAGCTGACCAATCACGTTCACGGTACGCTTCATCGATGAGCTCTCCGATTGGCTACACACTCTGCATGCGATTGTTGTTTACAAGTAGACATTGTGGTTCAGACGCCTTTACATACGCAACTTGCGACCGTTAGCTTCGACGGCTAACCGGCTCAAATAAAGTCAAACGGCTGCTCGTGGTATTCCGACATAACCACGCAGCTTGGGTTGAAGAGGAAGGGCGACTTTTTATTCACAAAGCATCCCCGTCGTCAGCAGGCCGACCATAACACACGTCACCCTCGCGTTAATTCATTCAGGGAGTCGCCGTTGTTTTTAACGTGGTGGTGGCACGCCGGTGGGATATTAGTACATTAGTACAGGTTTTACGGCTCAAAGTAAACGCACTACACTCCGCTTGGACACGCGGACGTACACGCTGCAGACTCGGGCGTGAGGCAGCCAGCCGTCCAGTCCCCCTGTGCCTCCCCACACCGCCGCTAGTTAACGTCTAAGCCCCCCGCATGCAGCCAGTGAAATGCCGAATACACACCCGGGGTTTTCGTCTTGTAAGCGTGCTTCTCGGGTGAACAAACGAGACGCTCGTGTATCAGCTCGGACCGTGTGTTAATTTACAAAACAGAAGGCTGCCATTTCGTTGTTGACGTTTGAGGTCACGTGACTGCAGTTTCCTCCAGTAGACGGAGAGGGATCCAGACTCGCCTCCTTTTCTGTGAATAATAGTCCATACACCGAACAACACAATCTATAAATATGCCTACAATTATAATCTACGGCAGACATTTTAAATTAAACCACGTTGATAGTAAAGTAGGAGGTATCAGGGAATTTATTAAATAATTGATTACAACAGCTTACAATTGTTTCCATGGACCACACTGGAAGTTAGAAGATATACACAATGAGTTGATAAAATAATTGAGACCTAATTTATTCACGCAAACACGCAAATGCTAGATTTAAATATACTGTGCGCTTTATTAAAAGAAATGAACAGGCCATGAGGGCAAACTCCATGGCCAAAAAGTGTCAACAGAATAATGTCTATGATTTCTGGAATCCAATAGCCCCATCCAATATTGATGGGGCTATTGGTTCGGACAGTATTGCAGATCTGTGGAGTAAACATTATAGGGATATTTTCAACAGTGTTAAGAGTGACACATTTAATATTGGTGATGTTCCAAATGATGCTTGTGTGTGTATTAGACCTGATGAAGTGTTGTATGCCATTGAAAAATTGGCATTGAACAAAGCATGTGGCCTTGACCAAATAACAGCACAACATCTGAGGCATGCTAGCAACAGCATGTCAGTGTAACTCGCTCTGTGTTTCTCTGGATTGTTAATGCATGGCGTACTTCCTGACTCGATGCTCACTGTTCTGTTAGTGCCAGTAATCAAAAGTAAAACCGGCAAAATATCCAGCATTGAAAATTAACGACCAATTGATCTGGCCAGTATAATTTCTAAAGTATTAGAACGAATCCTCTTAGATAGGCTTCAAGATTACATCATAACCACTGATAATCAATTTGGTTTTAAAAGTAAACATAGCACAGACTTATGTATATATGCACTGAAAGAAGTTGTTAGTAAGTACAGGAGACATAGCACCACAATAGTTATGTGTTTCCTGGATGCATCTAAAGCTTTTGATCGAATGAATCATTCCAAATTGTTTATCAAATTGCAAGAGCGAGGGGTCCCTCCTTATTTGATTAGAATTTTGCACTTTTTGTATTCACGTCAAACCATGCGAGCTAGATGGGGTAAGAGTGTATCTGCACCCTTCCTAATGACCAATGGGGTCCGACAAGGTGGAATACTGTCACCTGCTCTTTTTAATCTATATATGGATGACCTTTCTAAAGAGTTAAAAGAGTGTAAGACAGGATGTATGGTGGGTAAAAGTCTTATTAACCATCTGATCTACACTGACGACTTAGTGGTCCTGTCCCCTTATAGCGCTGGTTTACAACAATTGCTCAGAGTCTGCCGAAGGTATGGTGTGCACTATGATATCAAGTTCAACTCTAAAAAGAGTGTTATAATGATAGCTAAAACCAAGGAGGTTCAGAAGCTACATTTTCCTTCTTTTTTCTTGGGAGACCAGGAGCTAAATGTGGTGCAGAAAGTCAGATATTTGGGTCACATCATCAGGAACGACCTCAGTGATGATGATGATGTGCAGCGGCAGTGTTGCAAACTTTATGCACAAGCCAACATGCTGGCACGTAAATGTCATATGTGTACAGAAGATGTTAAAACTGCTCTCTTCAGAGCCTACTGTACTCCTCACTATACAGCCCACCTGTGGTGCAGTTATAGTAAAGTGAAAATTAAAAAGATTCAGGTGGCATTTAATGATGCTTTCAGAATCTTGCTCAAGCTTCCCAGCTGGACAAGTGCAAGTCAGATGTTTGTGACTCGTAATGTTCCCACTTTCCATGCTGTGTTGAGGAATTTTATATACAAATTTAAATGTCTATTAAATTACTCAGAAAATGTAATTATAAAAGCCTTAACTGAGCCAACACAGAGTGATACAAGGTATTTTTTCTTGTTTCTGGAAACATTGGAACAAGTGTTTGTATGTTTTTTTAACCACAAGTGACTTTTTAACTGCAGTGGTTGTTAATTACTTAATTTTCCAGAAGGTCAGAGGTCAAGAGCTGAAAGACCAAGGATGGACACTTGCCAGGGATTTTTCACAGCCTATAGTCATTGTCTTAATAATGGTTTGTTATAACTGATATATAAAGCAATAGTTAATAATTTAATAATACCATTTTCTAGAATTGCTAAAGCACCGTGTGCTCTGTGCTCACTCATATATTCATGTGCTGAAATTTGTTTAGGCAAAGAAAAAATCGGACTATTGGCACAAGACATACAAAAATTATTATATTTTATTCCCAATGTTCGAAACATTTACATATATTTTGACATGAATATATGGATGGTACATAAAAGAAGAAATCAGGTTATCGTAAATATGTACAGCATAAATTTCCCCCTCCTTTAACAGTAGATTAATCAAACATAAGCAATATCTGTTGCGGAACAATGACGTGTCTATAAAGGCCACATTTAACAGTTAATGAATAGCTTGTTGCTTAAAGTTAGTTGTACAAAGAAACATGGTTATTATTTGCTTGATAATGAATCGGATGAATCATTTGGTGGGCTACAGTTCATAAACATGTTCATAGTTTTACAATAGAAGGATCCATGATGATGCACGGTGTGGCCCAATCGCTGAGCTTATAAAGAAACTGGGGTTGGCAGCAGAAAGGCGGCAGCAAACATCAAGCCCAGAAGAAAAGTTCCTGGCATCAGCAGCGGACCTGCGTTTCCTGAGGGTCCTACATCCGTATCTGTATCCATTATTAGAATGATTACATAAAGCTAGAAAGAAATCAGCTAGAATGTTTTGCTGAGAAGTAATGAAACATTGACCAGCAAGACAAACACAGAAGGACTCTCCCTTGAATGCATGAACAATTTCAAAGCTATATAATTACAGCGTGGAGCGTACTTACTTGTACATGAGTCAGACTCTTGGAACATGCCCATGTTCTCGTTGGTTTTGATAGACTGCAGTAGCTCTGTGCTGACATCCCCTTTTAAGATACAGACAACGTGGCAATGTTTAATTACACATACACTGTCCAAGCCAATCCAAGATTGATTTGTTATAGTTGAACAATTATTGCATAGCAGCAGTCCAAAGGTGGTCATGGACTTGCTTTTCCATCATTAATCAGATGATGATATACCTGAAATGCTGCACTGTTTTTTTCAAACAAATAACTTCTTTAACTTTCAATGGATGTGATTGCTTTGCATGTAATTTTGGTTTAAAAAATCAGTATCTGTTTATTATTTTAGTTTACTATCCTCTTAAGCACTGCAAACATCATTTTACAAATTCTCAGCTGCCTGCTGTCACACTCATTATCACGATACAGGAGGCCTTATTATTGCAATAGTAAGCTCTTGTGGGAGAAATGGGAGGGCATAAATGCCGGTCCTGTGCTATACTGTGTGAAACCTCTGAACGGCTACTTCTCTGTTCCCCCCTGGGACAGAGGAAGGGACAGAACATGAGACACACAGACATTCAACTCCAGGATCAGGTTACTGTGCACATTTTCTGGTTTTCTAAAGATTCAATGGCTGTAATTGTTCATTGTCCTGATGGACACAGCCTGGGCACACAGCTATGCCCAGATAGGTCCTGGAAGCCTGAAGTAGCAGACATCTTTATAGCCTTACGTGCTGCACATATACAGTCCGATAGATTTATGTCAAAAAACGTTGCTCTTCTGAACACATGATGTTCAGAACAAAAAGAGGAAGAAGAAGGAAAATTGACTGGAGTTTCTGGTGTTTAATACAACTAGACACACTGCTGTATTTACACAGGTGCATGCTTTTTTTAGAGGGTTTCTGTCTCACCAGACACCATGAACTCGATTTGCTGGCACTTTCCACCAGCTGCAGAGAGAGGAGAGCCAGCCAGGATGGTGACTCGCGCCTTCTCCAACTCCAGGACATCTGCAACCCTCTTACGGAAGTCATATCTGTGCAAAAATAAAGAAAACATCAACTCTGTGGTCCAGATATGATCAAACAAATGTTTTCAACCAATCTTCAGGGATTGTATTGCTTTGTCAGTTACACTTTATAATAAGGGTACTACAAAAAAGTAAATTATCAGTCATAATATATAAAAGCAATAAACACAAATATAACAACAATATATAAAATACAATACAATACAATACAATTCAATACAGGGACATAGGTACAATTACTGCAGTTAAAAAGTCACTTGTGGTTAAAAAACATACAAACACTTGTTCCAATGTTTCCAGAAACAGGAAAAAATACCTTGTATCACTCTGTGTTGGCTCAGTTAAGGCTTTTATAATTACATTTTCTGAGTAATTTAATAGACATTTAAATTTGTATATAAAATTCCTCAACACAGCATGGAAAGTGGGAACATTACGAGTCACAAACATCTGACTTGCACTTGTCCATCTGGGAAGCTTGAGCAAGATTCTGAAAGCATCATTAAATGCCACCTGAATCTTTTTCATTAATAAGTTAATAAGGCTTTCCCCCACCATACATCCTGTCTTACACTCTTACCCCATCTAGCTCGCATGGTTTGACGTGATTACCAAAAGTGCAAAATTCTAATCAAATATGTTATCCTTCTTTTGCGAGACAGTACACTGGTTTTGTTTTGAATAGTTTCACTATCACTCAACAACATCATAGATAACCAGTTATTCTATTTGCTTTCAGTTTACAGTTCAGGTATTTTGTGATGAACAGGAGAAGATGAACTGGTCTTGTAAGATTCATTGAACACTCATTTACTGGAAGTCAGTTTTGACCAAACCCTTCAGCTGGAACTAAAGGCTAAATGTCAAGAGATTTAAAATCCAATTCTTAAGACAGGGTGTTAGATATGCAGGTTTTTATTGCACTCACCTGCTGAAGTTAGTCATTGTCGGGAAGGTCAGCCGTGCCCAAGGAGATTCTGGCATGATGTCTGCACATGCGATGATGCTGTCTCCATTCATCAGCAGTACAGCTCTTTGGACCACTACAAACACATGAAACAACTTTAATGGCATTGCAAGCAGGAGCATTTAAGAGATTACTTCTGCAAACACCTTTTCTAACATACATTATATTATTTTGTTTATTATTATTTGTCACGTTTGCAAATACATTATTTCTCATGTTATGGGTTATTCTTGTTTTGTTTTGTTGTTATTTGTTATATGTTAAGAAATATATCTAAATCTAGGTATTGAGATCTTGAATTCTTACCACTGCTAGATACACTGAGAAAAAAAAGCATTGTCAGTGTACCTGTGTTGTCTCCAGAGAGCTGTATGATGCTGTCAGTGAGGAGCTGTCTCTCCATCAGGCTGACTGGGCCGTGTCTTGTGGACACCTCCCCCACCACACAGCTCAGAGGGTTCAATAGTGAACAGCTGGAGCTCTGACGGAGTTGGAGAAAGGAAGAGCGGGCACAGTGTTAGCACCATTATGCATGTTATCTCACATTTAATGGTCATGCTTTTATTGCAAAAACATAACTGGCCCTCCTTCTCTGCAATGGTAGAAAATGTTGTACCATTGTATATTCATAATATAGGACTTACAAGCTGGTGTCTACTATTCCTGTAGATACATTCATTAAGACTAGGAAACTAAATCAGAGCGGACATCGACAACAAATTAAATACTTTGAATACTTAAATATCAGCTAACAGCTCGGCAGTAGCAAGAACACTGATTTACTGTGGATTTATGCTGATGATTGAACTGCTTCAATACTTGAGTATCAGCCTTCCAGAGCAGTCAACAGAATTTAGAAGAAGTGCAGAAGTCAAAGAAGCAACAGGCCGGTCTCACCATTGACGTCATGTTGAAGGGATTGAATGTTCCTCCCCTGATGCACTGGCGGGTGTCAACGCGCCGGGTGCTTGTGATGAACATGGAGGCCACATTTGTCTGCAGGGAGGAGGTAAAATACAAGTGTACTTGCTGTATATCTGTGTGATTTAAATGATTCTCATAAATACAGAAAGTAACACACACACACATTAACAATGAACACATGATTCAGACACACGCTTACAATCTCTTGATCCTGTTGCTTTCAAAGGCAACGAAACTAAATTGATGGTCAACAATTAATATTGTCCGAGTGTAGATTTAAACCCTATTTATGAGTCTTACATTTTGTGTTGTTGATTGAAGTGTCACCTCCAGTTTGACATCACTGCTACTCCCGTCAGGAAACATCTGCTGGCGCTGCGAGAAAGAACAACAGACATGTCCAATATTAACAGGCAATCGGAGGGTCTGAATTGAACATGCATACTCTCATAGTAATTAGTTCAACCAGAGCCTGGTGCTTGTTTTGCTGAAATATATGGAATGGATAATGCTCGATGGGGTGTCCATTATCAGGAATTAATGGACAACAACATGCAGCTCCAAGGGCATTATCCTACTAAGAAAAGAAATGAAGAATTAATTTCTATTTTGACTGCTATTTTCCTCTAAATGGGACCATAATTTACTAAATGAACATCATGCTGTATTGAAGAATACTTGAAACTCGTGATTGAGAACATAAACTCATGTTTGCAATGTTTACTGAAACAGGCTTCTTACAACCAGAGGAGTCACACCCTGCTGTCTATTAAAAAGAATGCAAGTTTAAGGCACTTCAACATTGACTTTTTCAGACATGAGGTTGCTGCCTCGATGGATTTTACAATGTAAACTGTTATTCCATTCTTATACTCACTCTGTCACTCATTTAAATCTGCCTGCAAATTTAGCCGATGAAGGTGAGTGGCAATGTTTAATCCTCAGACTATCCTTGATAATATAGCCTCTTAGGTGATACAGTATTACAAGCTCTTATACATAGACGTAGTGCAGAGCTCAGTATGGGGCCTCTGGAGGGTGGCTGACAGAGACAGCTGTTCCCATGGGGATCTTCCTAGTTCAGGGGGCCTGTAGGTTTAACTAGCCAGCAAACAAATGCTAAGCTAAACTAATGATCCCGCCCCTGCTTCCCATGGCTCCTTGTTGCAACCGACCACAAGCATAATGAATTCACTGTCTGTCCAGTGCAGCAGAACTACTCTGTCATGTTTTTGTGGCAGCTTGGATCCTAATAGATTAGAAAGAGAGAAAACCGTGTGTGGCCATCAAAGAAAAAAAAACATTGGATTCTAATTCTTTTAATTTGCTCCTGTCAAGTGGAAATCGCTTCTGGTGATGGGCTGGGTATGGTGATTTTCATTTGAATTGATAAGGCCGTCTTCTAAATTTTCTGACCTTATGAATTGAAGAAACACTTTCCAAGTCCATTTCAAAATGCTAATGTCAAAACATCAAGTTACATATAAAGGAAGTTGATTCAGTTTCAATTCAGTTTATTTTGTATAGCCCAAAATCACAAATTACAAATTTGCCTCAGAGGGTTTTACAATCTGTACACATACGTCATCCCTGTCCCAGGACCTCACATCGGATCAGGAAAATACTCCCAAGAGAAGAATGTTGTTTTACATGACCATTATCCATTTGTATTACAAAGGAGAATGTATTGGTGATATTTCCGGTTCCATGACTTCTATCAAATATGTTTTTAGATTTGGGTTTGGTAACCTGAATTATTACAATCATTTAATTATAGAAATGAGTGTGGGTGTGAGCCACCCACAGATGAATGCAATATTGGAGGTGTGGTAGATGAGAACAACCACTGTCTTTCTTAAAGGGGACTTCCTTGACTTTACACATCACAGCCTTTTTATGGGTCCCA
The DNA here is from genome assembly GCF_009769545.1 of Cyclopterus lumpus. NCBI lineage: Eukaryota > Metazoa > Chordata > Actinopteri > Perciformes > Cyclopteridae > Cyclopterus > Cyclopterus lumpus. Next base: position 9,436,220 of record NC_046966.1, on the reverse strand, counting down.
ATGGTGAGAAAGTTGTATAAAGTTGTCACTTGAGTCTGCGTCGATTGGGGTTGAAGACTACACATTTGAAAATGGTAGAGCATTAGAAAGAAGTTGGCTTTCAAGATCTCTGTTGCCATCTCCTTATCTCTGCTTAAACTAGCGGCTCTGGGCTACATTAGCCACTGCTAGTTTAACACCTGAATCTCTAGTGGAAAAGACTTTGGCTCTTACCAGTTTCACTGTCCCAGTCACTGCACCATTGAAAACAGCCTGAGCAATGGTCCATTGTCCGTCTGTATTCCTGTCAGCTGAGATGTCAGCACAGCGCATTCTGCCCAGAAAACACACAAGAGGAAGACACAAAAACACAAGATAAATTTAAGAATATTCTCCTCCGCAATGTGAAGGTGTATCTTTGTGTTAAAACACAAAACATGAGGAGGAAATGACACAATGTCTATGATATCCTACACCTTTGATTACCCTCACTAGACTAGCCAGAGAGACACTCAGGGTGGTGAAGCTTATTTGTCTGCTCATCCTTCATCCAAGGCATCAGTGACTATTCACTATTCAACTTTACAGCTACTAGAGTTGATGCCGTTTTTCTATGCTGTATCTCTGTATCATAGTGCACATGAAGTAATGAGAAAAAGAGTCAGTGGCTACAGAATGGTTGTCACAGTGACCACTACTTCTTCACATACAGGAACCTGTGGTCATCCTGAATGTAAAATATTTGCATACTTTTGGTTTCTTTCTGTCTAAACACAAAAACATAAATGCACACAGGTTCTCACCTTGATGCGTTTCCTGAGTAGTGAATCACCAGTGACCTTCCCACTATGCTGTAGGGTCCAGTTAATGGCATGGCAGGGTCCATGTATACAGCCTGAGACTGGTTGAGGCTATGCAGAGTCCCAAACTTCCCGCCCACGTCCCCAATCTCATATTGGTCCACTGTGCCCACTCCAGGTGCGGGGTTGTTTGATGTGTTTACGGCTAACGGGTTATAGTGGCCCAGGATGTTTGCGTTGGAGCAGGGCTCTGTGCTGCCAGGTTTGATGGGCAGTATGTGAACATGGTAACCCCCAGCTAAGGAGTTCAGGTTATTCAGGCTTACGTTTATAGTTGTGGGGCCTTGTGGGGCAGCCTGGGAGAACCGGACCTGTCCGCCGGGAATCTGGGAGCCAAACCAGCTACCTAAGCTAGCTGTGGCGATCCGCACCATTGTGACGTTGGCACAAGCGATCCTTGGCCCTCCAAGTTCTGCTTCATGGATGACCACCGATTTACCGATTATGGCTGACCCGGACAACCAGGAAGTGACATCAGTGAAGAAGTTTTTTGCTTGCACTCCGCCCACTGCGGTGTTAAGGTTGATGGTGCTGTGTTTTCGAGAAAGGTCTCCCACCTCGCAGGATAAGAGACTGGACGGGCCACAGTGGAGGGCATAGCTGCTGTCTCCTGTGTTAATGTTAAAGGGGTTCCAGTGTCCTCCTGTTGTGCTGCAGCGCCTTTCATCGTCATCCCTCTCTGCGCTGATGGGGTAGGTGTGAACATGCCAGTTGTGGTTTCTGGTTGCTGTCATTGAGGGATTTCCATATGACAGGTCCATGAAGATGGATACGTCAGACAGGGGGTTGTCTGTTAGCTGGGTGAACCAGATCTCACCGACCACAGGGTTCTGAAATGTGGCTCTGCCTACAATCACTTCACCAGGATAGCTAATGCCCGAACAAGCATACCTAGCACCATCGGTTTGGTGAATTACAACTGAGCGACCTACAATGCTGTTTGGTCCAAACAGAGGGAGGTTGAAGTCCATGAACATCATGACCACCTCATTTTTATCTGCAAGGGACATGTGCTTGCTGCTGAGGTCACCGATTTCATACATGTCGTGGGTGGAACCTGGCACTTTTGGGTATGTTGGGTTGCTCGTGTTGACAGCGAATGGATTCCAGTGGCCGCCCACATTGTCATTTGAGCACTGGCTGGATGAAGGTGACCTGACTGAGGGGAGAGGGAAATTGTGGACATGGTAAGGGCCTACTCTGCTCTGTAAGTTAGTCAGGTTCACCCTCAACTCTGTCACATCAAACGGGGAAGCCTGACGGAAGCTGAAGTATCCTTTGATCTCTCCCATATTCACGACAGCTCTCACCTGTTTCTCCGGCACAATATACATCTGAGCACACTTGTAACTTGACCCCATGCGGAGGAGAAGAAAGCTATTGTTGAAGCTGGTCAGGTCCAGACGGGATTTCTCAGCCTGTAAGGGGGTTCCGGTTTTTAGGACACCCAGATTGGTCAAAGCAGAGGGATCCAAGCTTCCAAGAAGGACATCACAGCTTGCAGCGGGGCTTGTGGATCCAAAGATAGTGACATTAGTTTGTGAGGCATTGACCTGACCGATAGTAACTAGGTCTGCAAGCAGCCTGATGTTGGTATTTCCTTTGTTACGGCGCATGTAAAGATTACCCGCGATGGGGCCGGTGAACCTGGCCTGATAGGTATTGAGTGTTTGACCTTGACTTACACCCGTACATACTTTAGTACCGTTACACGTCTGCAAAGTCAGCGAAAAGTCATCCAGGTTTGAACTGCGCTCAAGGAGGCTTGAAATGTTGACGGTGGGATTTGAGGAGGGATCAGCCGCGAAGGCGAAAACGCTGGAGCCGATATTTGCTTCAGAACAAGGTTGAGCGTAATGGCCATACATGACGGGGAACTGGCTCAGGGAGAAGTTAATTGAACCACAGGTTCCTGCACCAGACACGTTGACAGTGGCCATCTGGGAGGTGGAGTTAAAGTGGACCTGCCCTGTGACACCTCCCATGTTCAAAGGCGCCACAAACTGAACACAGGAAATGGAATCTGAAAAGGACGACAAGGAGGAAGAGATGATACTATCAGTTTTCCTACTTATTAATACACATCCCTCCTCAACAAATGAATGTACAATCACCAACGTTTAAATAATGGTCCAATGATATCTGTGAACTACAATACAATGTGGTTAATGTTGGACAACTAAAGCATTTTAGTTAAGGCAATGGAAAGATTACAAAAATCACCCTTCAGACATCAGTCAAGATATAACAAGATACTCTGCTTGAAGTAGTAATTTGAGTCCAATGTGGGCGCAAATCCTTAAAATGAATTGTTATACTTCTCTCTCATTAGCACAACAAAAATATGCATGAATATGCAGCTATCGTTCATGTAAAAAAATGTAACTAATGGACACACAATGTACTTCACAAGCTGCATATCAGATCATGATTGACTTCCACGCTGGTTGACTTCCTTCAAGTGTCAAACACTACACACAAATCATTCAATGAATGTTTGAGTAATGCACAAATATCCAAGTAAAATAATAACAAGCAAAGGCTTTGAGAGGACGGGGCCAAATGTTTTGACAGCACACATTTATCAAAACAATACAACATACATCTATTACCATGACCTCCGCATCCTTACTTTTCACCACACTTTATCCAGCAACGGGTTTGGATTCAATTTAATTCAATTTCTTCTCGCACAGAAACCAACACATACTGTACACACAGTTGTGTTTTTGGGGACGTTACATTGACTTACATTTAGTTCCTGGAGTTAAAGGGAGGTACAACTGTCACCCAACACCCTCACAGGTATTAGTGATCCATTTGCACGCGAGAATTAATTAATTAATTAATTAATTAACTGAAGAGTTATGCAAGCTATGAAGAAGCTTAAATGATACAGTACAAAAAGGTGGAAACCAGTTTTAAGTTGTAAAAAAACAAGATATATGTATTAGTGAAGCGAGGGTCTCGACCAACAGGTGTGTTTTTGAAATATCAAAACATTTTAGTTAGAATTAAGATTGGTGCACATTTTAGTTTCTATTCTCATTTAAATGGTATTTATAGCAGCCATTTCAATTGAGAGTTAATAGTGTAAATGCTACTTTCACAGTGTGATGACATTAGAATGATCATTTTAATTCTATTAAACTATTTAAAGTATTTTTTAAAAGCAAATCAAAAGACTTCTAACTAATGAGAGGAGTGAGCTGATGCTGTAATTGTTATAACTGATTTATACTAATATAATAGTTTTATCACCATATTTTTATAATCCAATATATATATATATATATATATATATATATATATATACATATAATAGTTTTTTTTACATTTTACATCAAAACATGTAGTTGCACATAGTTTAAAACCTTTGGCATAAAGACAGCTTAACGCATAAATCATTCATGAGGTCCATGTGGTAAGAGGTCAAAGTTGACCAAATACTCACCAAGTAAAGCAAGCAGTAATTGTTATAAATAATCAATTTCAAAGCATTGGCCTAGTGCTAGAGTTATATGCTGTGAAGGACTCTTCAGGCGGTAGTCATAAGGTTGTAAAACCATATTTTTATAATCCAATATATATATATATATATATATATATATATATATATATATATATATATATATATATAATAGTTTTTTTACATCTAGTTTCATAAACTGTCAAAATATGTAGTTGCACATAGTTTAAAACCCTTGGCATAAAGACTGCTTAACACATAAATCATTCATGAGGTCCATGTGGTAAGAGGTAAAAGATGACCAAATACTCACCAAGTAAAGCAAGCAGGAGGACAGCTGTCAGAGGATGCATGATGGCAGATGTCTAAAAGACACACAGCAAAGAGGAAATCTCTATATAGAATTGGAGGACAATTATCTTGAAAGACATGCAAATCCTGTAAAGGGCGAAGGTGAGAAGACAAAAAGGAACAGCTCATTTACATCGTTAGAAGTTCAAGGACTGGAAGAAGATGGAGTGAGCAGCGAAGTCTTTTCTCCAAGAACATGTCAGGTTTAGCTGGTTTTCAAAAGTGTGCAGCCAGCCTTGTGCTTCGGTTTTTCAGCTGCAGTCTTGTCTGAGTCCTCCTGTGATTGGCCAACGAGTCGTCAGTGGCTCATAGACAGAGGCAGGGGAGGAAAGGCGGAATATTTGGCAGCATGGATGGGTGGAGATGGCCTAACCCTGTCGTGGCCATGCTGACAAAGCACTTGATGATTTTACTGTTCGAGTGTTGTGTTGGGCTCAATCGGTTCAAAATGCTCAGGAAATATTTATATTTGGCTGTTCACAGACACTAGAACTGATGCTCTGTGTTTTTAAGTAGATGGATTTTAAGATAAACTGACACTTTATACTGTATGCAATGTTATAAATGAACCTCCCTGCACAATGACGATAAATAACCAGTCAACCTTACAGTTTCATGCTTTTTCACTTGCCTTCTTTTCTTTCCCCTTTTACCACCCTCTTCCTCTTTCTACTCACATATGTGCCTCAGCTGTCCTTGTGACAACAAAAAAAAAGAGAGGAGAGAAAATAGTAACTTGACTTGTTCTAAGAATAGAAGCCCACTGGACCATCATTGTGGGCTATTTGGGCCTTGCAGCTATGCACACATATTGGAGGACCTGTGAAGTGGGCCAGGTCCTTCACTTGTTTGTTTAGATCACTGATTGCGGCAGGAGCTGAGATTGTGACGTGATCATGTACACACAGGTTTACTATTTGCCCACACACACACACACACACATACACACACACACATACACACACACACACACACACACACAATAGGCAGAGACAACAAAAGGCTGTGCCAAACAGGAAAGGAGCGAAGAGAAAGAGAAAATTATTAGTTATTTTTAATTGTGACCAACAATTGTCCCTGTGTGCCTATGTATTAACAGGATTATAGTTCAGAACAAGCCTGGTAAGGGCAGGACAGGACAGACATTAAGATCACAAGATGATCAGTAAACTCACAGTTTTAAGTATATGATTGTATGATTAAAAAAAACATGCAGGAGCCTAGTTTCATGACATGTTTTCATTTGGGGATCGTTTACCTGAGATTCTCACGATTGGTAAATGTTCAATAGGCTGACACACAAAAATGCTCAACACATTGTCTGCTATGTTGGAAGCGTCTGAAAAGACAGCTGTCAACAGGGTATGGTAGTAATGTAAAAACATGTTTTATCAAAGAAACTTGTTCAAGCTGCCAAACAAAACAAAAAGAAGGTGGACTCATTTGGCTGACAAGGACTCTATAAACGCAAAACAGAATTCCGCCTTATTCCTCATACAAAACATTGTTTTGTTTTCCAGAATAATTAATCAAGCTAGCGTTGTAAAATGATCCATCCTTGCGCCGCACAGCACATTATCCACAGGTGGCTGTTTTGAACACCGTCACCTCATAGCCATTCTGTGGGGAGTTTGCAGGTTCTCCCGTGTCAGTGTGGGTTCTCTCTGGGTTCTCTGGCTTCCTTCCACAGTGCAAAGACATGCAGCTAAGATGAATTGATTACATAAAATTGCCCGTAGGGGTGTACGTGAACGTACGAAACAGATGGTATATGAGAGAAAATACAATTGAATAAAGTATGTTCAAGATGAGACTAGTACTTATATACTTTACTCCAGTAAATAAGTCATTACACAATGCAAAAATAATCTTATGAATGCATTCAATATCCTAAATCAGAATAAGCACATGTATTATGAGCAACAATGCACTTCAAGTATCCAAAGAAAACCTTTTTGTAAGTAAAAAAGGAAATATGATAATAATATAAATATATATAAATATAAGTTAGCATAAAATGGGAGCACAAGTACCTCAGATTTGCTAAGGTAGAATCAAACGCACACACACACACACACACACACACACACACACACACACACACACACACACACAGGCGTATAAGTGTGGATGGTTCTCAACAAAAAACATTAAAGGTCCAGGCAGCAATCATTTGAAAGTAGATGTAATTAGCCATTGTCTATTATGTCCCCTACTGGTTATTTTGTTTCAATGTTGTCTCATAAAAACAAATGTGTGAACAAATAATGTTTAACAGAGGAGTGGCACACATTGTGTGTCATACGGACTTTCCTGTCATTAAAACATATTTGAAATGGTTCAAAAACCACCGGTTCATTACTGTAACATACCTCAGGTTTCTATATTTAACCATTAATTACATGCAGCTTTGATCAATGCTCTTCCTTTAAATACAAGGGCTGACGTTAAAGGATTTGACCAGCTATTTAAATGATGTGTTAACGGGTGATCATGTATAAACAACTGACATGTACATTTATTACAAATGTAAAGACAGCATATTTTGCAGCCTAATGTGATATCCACAACAGACATTATATTGGATTATAATAGAGGTTTTGAAGTGTATATGTCAATATCCTTGGAGGTGTCATGCCCTCCTCCTCACCTGCCTACTAGGCTCTCTCTTTCTCCCTCTCTCTATCTCTCTCTTGGTGTGTAGGTGGCTAATTGCTGATGTGAACCTGGTGTGCTGGAGTTGGGGCTTGATTGACCAGCTGCCTTCAAAAGCTCCACTCCTGCTCTCAGTCTGCGCCGGACTATAGACTCAGTTCAGGTTAGTTCTAGCTGCCGCTAAGACGGAGCTATTGAGATTCCGAAAACGTCCTGTTGATCCCATGTCCTAACCGTGCCTGTCTTCTTGCCCAGGACCAGCAGCTGGATTATTGCCCCGACTCCAGCTCCAGAGTTCTGCCTGCCTGCTTCCGTTATTAGACATTTCCAATACACATCAGTGACTTTACTCCTGTCTCAGCGTCTCCCTCTGTGTCCAAAACCTGGCCCCCTTAACAGGAGGTTTCTATAATTTATATTTATATTAGTGCATTTGATATCAAAGTGTATATTGCCTTGGACCTGATTCACAGTTGCTCATAAAATACAATAATGCACATTGATATGTTACTTTCTTTACATGTATGAAAACATGTGACACTCTGGCCTTATGATACACTAAAGACACCGGCTACACATATTACACCTCAGTGTAATGCTCTACCAGTGTCAAACACTAACACTTAAAACAATATTGGCTGCCGCGTTAACCCCAATTAATTAACAGCCAACTGTATAACTGGTGAAAAAAATTAACTGTAATACAGAAAAATGCTACACAAACAAACACAGAACATAAATGGCCCAGGAAAGAACCATTACTAAGGTCAGCGCTCCTCCTGGAGCCACAGTTTGTACAGCACCCTTCAGGCCACTAGATGGAGGCAGTTCAGCATCTTTGTATGAGCCACGCTGACTACAATCAACAATCTCATTCTGTGCACACACAAATAAAGAATCCATAATTATCTTTTATATGACAATGTGAGTTAATGCCACACTTCACGCAGAAATGAACACTACCTATAAATGAAGGTGAAAATGACCTAACCTACTATATGCTAAGCTAGACAGAGAGTACAGCGATTCCAACAAGGTATATTTTATTATATATTTGCAAGAGGCGTTTTGCGAATAATATACAGTTTGATAAGTGTGGCCTGTTAATAATTAGGCCTATATATATATATATATATATATATATATATATATATATATATATATATATATATATATATATATATATATATATATGTTTGTATATATGCCAGTATATTTTAGTAGGTTTGCATATGTTTAAAGCCTGTGCTGTGAAACATGTCCCCTGCCATGTCTGCCTGTGACTTTCTGTCTGAACTAGGACAAACATAAATAATACACATCAACAACAACTGCCTGAGTCACGTGTGCTCCGGTCTGACAGCAAGGGATCCGCGAAAAAATGCGTCGCCGGTCTCCGTGAATGACATTCCACTTCCTGCCATATTGTGAGCCAGCGTTTCCGCTTTGGCCGGCGTAGATCTACACGGCATGCGTTGCTGCCTGCTGAGCCCGCAGGGAGTAGAGAGTATAGAGTAGGGAGTTAGGGAGTAAGGAGTTAGGGAGTAGGGAGTAGGGAGTAGGGAGTAGGGAGTAGGGAGTAGGGAGTAGGGAGTAGGGAGTAGGGAGTAGGGAGTAGGGAGTAGGGAGTAGGGAGTAGGGAGTAGGGAGCAGGGGTTGTAGCGCCCTCGTGTCGATTGGACGTCAGCCGGTGAATTCCGTGTGTCTGCAGGTCTCCTGTCCGCTCCTCACCGGGACCCGGTGAGCCGCACACAATGTGGATGATTTCTCTCACATGTTTGGTCGCTGACATTTGTAATAACACGTTGCGTTGTAGTTGATTCGCCTATGCTTGCTTTGCTTGTGTTAAGAAACGTGTATGAGGCACATCCTGCTAACGTGTTATCCTGCAGCTTGTCCACTATTGTTTACTTAGGACTAAATCATAAACAGCCTACCGCGTGAGTGGTTGTATTTGATATTTAGAAACTCTGTAGCGTCTGGCCTGTTTCAATGTTTATTATTGGATGGAAAACAAAGCTCTATCAATTTTGCCCAGCTTTTGATGAGCTGTTTTTGTGGCAGGAGGTCAAAGGCCAAAGGCCAAGGTCAGTTATGGTAGAGCACCACATGCTGCTGATGGGGATTCACTCACGGTGCCACATCGCACCTCCAGTCATGCAGGCTACTGACTTGCTGTGTTCAAGTGACTAAGCACACTAGCATATCATATTTCACACATTTCAATGCAATGTGTGGGGATGCTTATCTGCGATTGAGGGATTGCCTCCAATTGGTTCTCAACATGGTGATGGCGGAGCCTGTTCTCTTTTATAATGCACAGCCACTACTTTAAACAAAGCAATTGTACACAGAGTTAATTCATTATTTAATCAGGTAGATATATCTTTACATAAGAAATAGTTGTGAGCTGCTTTATTAATACTCATAATTTCAAATGTAGCACCTTTTTTAATTTGCAGATAGCATCTTCATGGGTTTATTCTGATGTTTTAGGTTAAAAAACAAGACAATCCCGATGGAAATTTTTGTTACTAAATATTGTGTTATTGTTGTAAAAAGTACTGTAAGTCATCATGAGGCGAACATTGCATTTAGGTTCAATGACTTTATCTTCAGTTACATTCACAGTTGCAGATCAAGATGCAGAGGTATTTGTTTAATGGGCCAACCTGCCCTCAAGTTATTGGCAGGTATTCATAACTAATTTGTAGACAAAGAGTTTTGGTATTCTTTCAAAGCAAATATGTATATTTTATCAGTGCAAGCTGAGTCTGCTTTCACACTGATGTTAACAGAGATTTTACCCTTGTGTTTTGCTCCACATAGCCCTTTACAAAGCTGTGAATGTTCACCAGATGGACCCGAAATCATAAACGGTATTCCCCTCATTCCCTGATTTACTCTGATAGAGGGGGCCCCCGCTCGAAAGCCTCCAGGGATGTTCTTCAAGTGAGATATTAAACCCAGAGCCAATGACGGAATAGATTGGAAATGCAAACATGCTCCGTATTTATTTTTCCGCCACCTCCTCTTTGATGTGAACTCCATTTTCTAGCTTAGTTCCATAAGGTCGTCATAAATATTGCAGTTGCTTGGGACTCTGGGGAGGTAAGATGGTGGCGTTTGTAGCCAGTCTTAGTTGAGTAAAGAAGAAGCATGTTACGAAGCTTGAACGTGAACTCATTGAGCCTCATTTCTACAAAATCTAATGACACCAGTGTCTGTAATCTGATCCCAAGCTTTTTCCAACTGATTGATGATAATGTTGTTGTACACAGCTTCAAACTGCACATCAGAGGCCCATCAGATTCACCTTTCCAGATTAATCCAACTATTTTGTAGCCATGTAATTGCACTCTTTTCCGTTTTCTCTATACATTCATGTAATTATGTTTCCTCAAAGCCACCATCCTCTAGCACTCTCGGCTTCCTTTTAAAGCCTGCAGTCAGACACCAAATACTTAGACGTCATATACAGTTTAGTTGCGCTGCCCATAAGGGATCAAACACTCTCAGCTTCTACAAAAAAGTACTTTTGAGGCAGAGGCGTCCCGAAAATTCTCCAGACACAGTTTACTAGCTCGCTGGAGAATGTGTTTGTGACACTGGTGATTAAAACATCCTGTGTTCTTTTCTTGTTATTTGCGCTGTTACTTGGACATCTGTGTGCATTTAGAAGAGTAATGGGTACATCAGAGTCTCTGAATAATCCACCAGAAAATGAGAATGTAGTATTCTCCTTGTCCACGGTGTACTTGTGATCTGCCTCTAGTGTTGACCTCGACGGTGGTTGCAGAATAACATTTAGATAGTGCTGAGCGGAAGGGAGTCTTTTGTCTCTGCTGCAGCAGGCTGAAATGCTCTCACTTGTTTATTTTTTCTGCCTTAATAAATGGTTTAATAATAACCCGAGGCAGCTCAGCGCATTGGCGAGCCACAGGAAGTACAGTGTCCACTGTGGTAGGGGAATGGACACACCGCCTCATAGACAATCAAGACAATAAAGAGAGGTGTCCACAGTAAGGATTAATACACACTAGACACAGCAACACTTGAACACACTTACAATAATTCAATATTTTCTATGCTATGTAGATCAACTTGTTTTATGTCTGAGTGCATTTGCATCCCGGAGGAACTCGCTGGCAACAATAGTCAACAAGCTCGGTGTTTTCCTTTCTTGCTGTTTGTGCTCTTTGAACAGTTGCCTCACCTTGAGTGAAGATTTTATGAGTCCGTGCCTCGGTCAGCCCACACGGTATTATGAACATTTACTCTGCGCTATTGACTCAAGGCAGGTTTCTGACTGAAGTACTACTCTGTTTGTGTGTGTGTGTGTGTGTAGCCATTTAAAACGCACACGACTCAATTTGAACCTGTCCAGAGGACAGCGATGACTTCATCATTACCTCACCCAGCTCTGCTAGAAGACTTATCAAAAACATGTGGTTCCACTCTCCCTCTAAACTGCAAATTGAGTGAGTCTTGGACTCCGATGTTTTTCCTTTTGTTAGAGGACGTGTGTGCAAAGCTGGCTTAATTTTTTATCTTGGGTTTTCTTGCCTCTCTGGGTTTTGACTTCATCTGTCATTTATTTGGCTTGCGTGTAGCTCTGGGTTCGGTCAGACAGGGCTGAGGCCTGCTCAGTTTGACAGGATTACAGACCATGCCTGAGCATTTAAGCTTGTGTGTACATGTCTGTTACGCCCAATGAAACCAGACAGAAAACATAACGAGGGGTACATTTTATTGCCCCTATTATTACATAATATTACAAGAGAGTGCTTTAAAGGAATAGTTATACAATTTGGCCTGCGAAGAAGGTTGATGTCACTCATGTCGAAAGTGGAATGGATCTTCTCATCTAACTAATGGCAAAAGCATTTCCCAAAATGTCCAACTATTACTTTAAAGAAGACTGAAAACGAAAGGCTCTTGAACCAAAGGCCCCGCCCGAGCTCCGGCCTCTGCTTGAAAATGACTTGTCCAAAATGAATAGTATCTCGACTTGGAGATCTATTTGAGTCATGTTGTTGTGAAATGTCTGCAGAGGAGGAGGCATTAGTGACTCTGTTACTGGGTCTTTGTAAATGAAATGAACACAGCAAAGTGGGAGAGGTTTCAATAGAGGCATGTTGAGGCGAAAACTTCAAATTGGCCATTTGGGTACCTCATGTGCCATTTTTCTTTTTAGGTAACCGTAAAAGTCATTTCACTTGAAGTCACTGTTGCTTTCAGTCACAGTTTATCTCCAAGCGTCTCTCTGTTGTCACTCTACTATGCCGTCAACTCCCCCGTCATTTTGTAATTTCATCATTTAATTCAATAGAGTTTTATGGAGTTTTAACAAGCTTCCATACTGCTTGTTAGCTAATAGTTAGCTTACAGTTTGCTTGATTATTAGCTGGGTTGCCAACGGGATCATACTTTTATTTAAAGAAAACATGAACTCCTGCTCATAAATGTCTAAAAATAATTCCTCTTTTTTTTTGGAGCACGTCATACTGTCAGCACAGCTAACGTTAGTGAGCTAACTTCAATTTGACTCTTTGCCTTGCTATTCCATTGGGGCAACGCGGTCAAAATGTCTTGCTTTTGGTCAATGGTTAAATTGAGTGGAGATTTACTTTGCTCCGGTGAGCAGTTTCGTGCCATGGAAATTAATTGATTTAAAAGCTGATGTGATCAGGCTTTTTGTTTGTGGCCCATAGGAGTAAGACATCTAGATATTGAAGAGAAAGAAAGCAGCAAAATGAAGATGATTCGTGACATGCATTGTTGCTGTTCACTTTTTACATGCATATTTGTTTCGGCTCTGGTAGGCGTACTGATGCTTACACGCTGTGGGCCATTTTACCAACCTTGACTGCTGATCGGCCTCTGTAATGTTTTATTTGTTGTCCTCTGAGGGCGAAAGCTGAACAGTCTCTTGTTTCATACTATTGTGCATGCATCCACAGTCTGGGTGCTGCTGCTTGATGTGATTCATGTGTGGGCTGAGTGTTTAGATACCACAGTTGTTGGGTTGCCAGAGCCAGACGTCCCACCGGGGTGGGGTTAGAATAACCTGATTATACACTTGAGGGTGGATGAATTACTGAAAGCATCCGGCCTGACATGGAGTACAGCTGACGGCTGTCAAGCTTGTGGAATTGTAAACGTCCACGTGTGCATTCATATGCCATCGCCTTGGATGTGCATGTGTTTTGATATGCGTCTATTTTGCATCAGGGATTGTAATATGTTTGTATGTACACAGGCCTCTCTCTGTTTCTGTGTGAGGGGGCAGTCCCTGGCAGAGTGTCAGCCCCGTTCAGCAGCGGGTCTTCCCAGCACAGCGAGAAGGCGTTTGCATAGATATTAGAGGGGCGTAACCACGGTAACGGGGTCAGCCTCCGACCATGGGAGAAGGAGAGGTGCCAAGTTTTGGGCCAAATGAGCTTTTGAGACAGACAGCGGCTCTTTTGATCCCCGTGGTCGCGTCTCTCCGAGGGTCAAACATTTGTGATCATGAAAGTTCCCCGCTGACATGGGAATGTGGATTTAACTGCTAACTTGATTGTTCTTTTAATCATCTGTGGTGTTCATGAATGATGAGATCTAATATGTTGTCTCTTATATCTTATTTATTATAACACTGTCATTATCCAGTTTATGAACTTGTGCAGATATGATCTAAAAATCCAGCAATCTGGTCTTTTAACATCAGAAGGTGCGTACGTATACCATTAATTTGACTCTAAACATACATAAACAGAAATAGACAAATAAACAAAAAACAAGGACAACAAAGTAGAACAGAAGTAAGCATAAACAATTAGCTACTGTGTACACCTATACATACAAAAGTATATAAACAAACACAATGACATGGAGGTAATAGTGCAGTATGACTGATCCTTGTGATATTAGATCCATGAAGTCTTCAACCTTATTCAATCTTAATACTCAATTTTATCGTTGATGGCCAATGTTATGCTTCCATTGTGAGCAGAGCATGGCACCTTGCAACTTGTTTTGACAGGGCTGCTCATGAGAGTGACTGTGCAGCCACTGTTGTAGAGGAAGGGGTGGGCACCTCCCCCATCACTGTGCCCTGAGGGTCTGCATTAATATGGAGATTAGATTAGAAAACTTCCAGGTCACTTAATCCACGTAATTAACTGACTGTCGTTTACTGGCAAAGAAAAGAATATTAGGATGTGCAGTGAACAGCCATGATGTGTTCATGTGAGGTTCATTCATAGCTGTGTGTGTGTGTGTGTGTGTGTGTGTGTGTGTGTGTGTGTGTGTGTGTGTGTGTGTGTGTGTGTGTGTGTGTGTGTGTGTGTGTGTGTGTGTGTGTGTGTGTGTGTGTGTGTGTGTGTGTGTGTGTGTGTGTGTGTGTGTGTGTGTGTGCGTTGGCCATTATTACAAGTGTTGATCCCTTTGCTATGTGGGGATCTGGAAAGGAATCTGTGCTGTCACAATTCTGAGTGTGATGGAAAGCTCAAATTGCATAGTGTGTGTGCACCTTGTCTAAATCCATGCTACTGCCTGCTCTTTTCCTCTCTTTTCTTTTCTCCATTTAGCCATGTTTCTTTGCTGCCTTTATTACCCTGCTATATAAGTCCCACTGAGCAACTCTTCTAAACGTACACGCACAAGAAAAGCCAAGAATCCTGCAGTGACATTCATGTCAGACGATCTGCTTTGTTCATCCCAAGTGACTGATACGGAGTGCACCCTTTATGGTTACATAGGAAGCTCTATCACACGGTAACTGACCTTCTGTTTAATGAATTATGCTAGTTTGGAATGTGTATTACTGAAGGGACACTCACTGATTTTTACATGTTTACAATGCACACACATGGATGTCGGGACTGTGCTGGTGAAAAGCATTTAGGTTGATTAAATAAAATATGGGAGCACCGGTTACCTTTCTGGTGGATTGAACACCTGCTGGTTCCTTTGGGAATTTCTGAACAAAAACATATCGGACATCTGAACATTACCTGTGCACAGACTGATGCTAATAGTGAAGCATAGCAAAGTTGGAGAGGTTTTAGTCGGGGCAAGCTAAGGTGTAAATAGGCCATTTGGGTACATTTTGGCACACATTCCGTGCAAATTTCAGATAACTAAAATGAATTTAATTTAATTTACATGTCTCGATTAGATTTGAATCAATACCTATCAATCAATTAGACCTCTGTATATGTTCCAATTCAAAGAAAACTGTTATTTGGCCAGCTCATGCCTTTAAGATGTGTGCAGTTCTCCAATTCATCCACCAGGTGGAGACATGGACCATGTTTTCACAGGGAAGGCTGTTTGATGCAGGAGGAAATGCTTCCATGCGATGTAAACATAAACAAATCCAAAACACTCCAGAGATATTGGAGTAGCCATTAGCAGCGCGGATATACCCTCGAACACAATTTGTAGGTACTTTAGTGCAGTTAGCCCCACGGGCGAGCTCATGGCCACCGCCCTGCATTGCTGCAGACGCGTAGTACACACCCTCCAGTTCTCTCTCACGTAAATGAATCATCTAGTTCATTCATGGAATTATCTTCATTATTTATTTGTTTGTATGTTACTTTCTTGATTAATCGTTTGGTTATAGTATATAACAATAGAAAACTGGAAAATGCTCATCACAAAGTGATGCCACTTTGTTGACTACGTCACAAAAAAGATAGACGACAGACGCTCCTCATTTACTAATCCATCTTCAATAACTACACCTCCAGTAACTTCATCTTCTTCCCCCTCGCGTTCCTCTTTTATCCCCCTGTCTCCCAATCAAGTTCTTACCTTGGTAACCTCTGCCCGCCCAACCACCTGCCCCCTTGACCCCATCCCGTCTCACATTCTCCAGTCTATTGCTCCCGACCTTCTTCCCTTTCTCACCCATCTTATTAACACCTCCCTCTCAACCGGCTGTTTCCCTAACTCTCTGAAGGAGGCAAGAGTCAACCCTCTCCTGAAGAAACCCACTCTCGACCAGTCTGAAGTCAACAACTACAGACCTGTCTCTCTCCTCCCCTTCCTTTCCAAAACTCTAGGGGATCTGCTCTATCTCTAACCAAGTCTCCTCCTATCTCCACAGCAACAACCATCTAGACCCCCACCAGTCTGGATTCAAGGCAGGCCACTCAACAGAGACTGCCCTCCTTGCTATCTCTGAGCAGCTTCACACTGCTATAGCAGCCTCGCTCTCATCTGTCCTTATCCCTTCTAGACCTTTCCGCTGCCTTTAACACAGTGAACCACCAGATCCTCATGTCCTCCCTCCAGGACCTGGGTATCTCAGGCACCGCGCTCTCACTCTTCTCATCCTACCTCACCGACCGCACTTACCGGGTAACCTGGAGAGGATCTGTGTCTGAGCCTTGTCCTCTGACTACTGGGGTTCCTCAGGGCTCAGTCCTTGGTCCTCTTCTCTTCTCTCTGTACACCAACTCTCTCGGCTCTGTCATTCGCTCGCATGGCTTCACCTACCACAGCTATGCTGACGACACCCAATTGATCTTCTCGTTTCCCCAATCTGAAACACAGGTAGCAGCACGAATCTCTGCCTGTCTGACTGACATCTCTCAGTGGATGTCCGCACACCACCTGAAAATTAACCTGGACAAGACTGAACTTCTCTTCCTTCCAGGAAAAGGCTCTCCCACCCACGACCTGTCTATCACCTTCAACAACTCAGTGTTGGCTCCGACTCCGTCTGCCAGCAACCTCGGTGTGACACTCGACCGTCAACTCTCCCTGACTGCCAACATTACCGCAATAACACACTCCTGTAGGTACATTCTGTACAACATCAGGAGAATACGACCTCTTCTCACTCAGAAGGCGGCACAGGTTCTGGCCCAGGCTCTGGTCATCTCACGGCTAGACTACTGTAACTCCCTCCTGGCAGGTCTACCTGCTAATGCCATTCGACCGCTACAGCTCATCCAGAATGCGGAATGAGCTCCCCATTGACATCAGGACAGCAGAAAGTCTCTACATCTTCCGTCGCAAACTAAAAACACATCTTTTTTGACTATACCTTGAATAGGGAAGGTAGCGCCGTAGTAGCACTTAAATGGCTCTTACTGATAGCACTTTGTAGTTTATTGAATAAATTGTACTTGCTTGATTCTTGTTGTTCTGAGTTTGGACTCATGGTTTAATGCACTTATTGTAAGTTGCTTTGGATAAAAGCGTCAGCTAAATGACATGTAATGTAACGTTAATAAATGTCTTGTTTTATTTAACAGTCCAAAACTATAAAAAATTGATTTACCGTAATGTAACAATGTATTTAAAATAACTTCAATGATTAGTCAATTAACAAATAGTAGTTGGTCTACATTTATGTAAATTGTCAAATTCAACTATAGGAATATAACGATTCAGTGGAAATGCTGCGTGTGCATATTGTAGTGTCACGGGCTGTCGCTAGGACAGGCTAGCCTGGGGCGGTGCAAAAATAGAGCTGGACACAGGCACGTCCGAGGGTATTTAACAAAAAGTAAAGGTTTATTTCCCATCCCACCAACAAGTCACATCACTGTGTTTAGCTGGCTGGTGGTGGTGTTGTTGGTATGTCCTGTCCTCTGTTCTTGTTTGTAACTGGGTCAGCTTGTGTACTAAAGGATGATTCTCATCATCGCTGCCACTGAACTAAAATGCCTTGTCAGCACAGCTATTTACTAAAATGCCTTGTCAGCACAGCTATTTGTTGTCCTTAGTCATGCTTTAATTGATATGGACTGTGTTGTGGTAGTAAGATGTGACATGAAGCCGAATGTCATCATACAAAACAGGGTTGACGTTTCCAAGGAAGACAATCGGCGTGATTTTTGTGCCTCCCAGAAATCACTTGTCAATCAGTTTTGTGTGTGTGTTTTTTAGACTGAGCTGGCCATAGTGATAGATTGTATTTAAGGCACAGTACATAACTAGTATAGTGGCGCTGGTGGTGGAGCTTAAGCTATGTGTGTGGTGACATTAGATCTGCAGGACCACCGTGGCGCTAATTCATAGTTTGTTTATGTCTACTCATGCTGGGCCACAAATAGTTGTGTGACTCCTTGTTTTGGTTGATGGCGTTGCATTTGCAGGTTAAACAAACTACAGCCGGGACCACACCTGGAGGCCCGATTGCCTGTGTCGCATCCTGCTCAGTGACCCCATCGGGCATCACAAACAGATTGTGAGTCAGTGCATGTTTTGCTTGTGTGCATAGTACACATATTGACACACTAGCAAATGAATGCCAGCAGCAGCTTCTAAATTTAATCAAATATTATGACTATTTTTGATCTGTTTTTCTTCCATGCATTTGAAAACAGATTCTCTTGACCAGCACACTTTCCGCCTTATCATTTTCCCCTTCTGATGGAACGCTACACACACACACACACACTGCACGCACTAACATACTGCACGCACACACACACACACACCCACACGCCGACTTTCCACGGAGGATGTATCTGGTCGGAGTCGGGGAGAGATACCCTGTCAGATGTGCGTGGTGTCGTGTCGCATGTTGTCGCTGTATGGGAAGGCTGTATTTCCTTTACCTCAGCAAAGGAAATCACTGGATAGGACTCATCTTTTGTTCTGTCCTTCCAGGACGGTCACTGATACGCTCGGGGTGGGAAGTCACAACATGTGGGACAAGGCCATGTGATATCCCCACATAACATGTCTTTATGGGCCAACACAAGCTGTTGTTTATAACTACGGGGGCGAGTGATGTCATCCATTTTGTGTTCAAAGGGACTGTGGTGGCGTGTCCTAAAGATGATGTCATCAGTTTGAGCTTCATTCTGGTGTTTTATGGCTTCTGGGACATGATTTATGGTGTGTGTGTTTTTAAAGTCCTAAATGTCTCCAGCATGACCTGAAGACAAGGATCCTTCATAAGAAGTTAGTTTAGTTGACACTCAATCTATAATTCAAACATAATTTGGGAACATAGCTATCTGTCATATCATGGTTAGAGCTCTTGTGAGGCAAGTAGGGTTGTCACGATACCAAAATTATAACTTCAATACGATACATGCCATAAATATCACGATACTTACGATACGATACCAGAATTCGATGCGATACCACAAATACGATACGATACTGGTATATTTATCTATAATAGTAATAAATAAAACATCTGTATGGTTCCCTTTTTACCAGCTTGTTCCTGCCCAGCTTTTTCAACACTTAACACATGGCATTAATACTAGTATTAGCCTACAGCAAGATATTAATGAAAACTTCTTGCCAAAGTACTTCCAGATTTCACTTCTGGCATCTTTTTTTACAAAAAGCCGAGGACGGTCGGTAAATGCTCCAGCACTTGATGCCATGTTGTCTCCCCAGCGGAGCGCTGCCTGTTATGTAATTCTGCGTTCACACCAAACACGTTGCGAATATTCGCATATTACTGTGTGAGCGCTGGGCAGCCCCGCCCCCTTGCAGTCAACACGCTGGGCAGCATGACGGAGAGCGGAAGAGTGAGTGCGCTCTGATCGCGCGCTATTTTAATAAAGTATCGATACTAAAAATATGCTAACCCGTAGCGTTTTGAACGTACGGGTACCACGGTACTTTTTTAGTATCGGTACACCGTGCAACCCTAGAGGCAAGACATATTGGTGTGATCTTTATTGGCAGAGCACGACATTTGGCTGAAGTGCAGTGTGAGCTGGTCTGGCCTAATGTGCATCAAGGTGATTAGTGTAGGAATCAAAGCCGCGTAAAGAAATCGAATAATTTCAGTAATCATTTTACAATTATTGATTCCTGGGACTGGCAGCAGGTTTCCTCTGAGAGACCATTTCAAGTTCACAGGCACCAAACGCAGCTTGAACCCGCCAGTTTGTGGATTGGATACGGACCGTCTTTAAAGAAACATTAGGTTGACTCAAACTAACATGTCACTTATTTGGTGGCTTGCATTGCCCGACAGACTTTGAGCCTGTAGACGTGACTACAGTATGAGTAGCCAGTATGATGTTACTCTCTGAAGCAGCCTGTCCAGTCGTGGTAGCTGCTCAGCTACTCGGCTAACTAACACATTAGTTCTGTGACTGAACGATGGGAACAAGCCTTTTTGTTCTTTCCAACAGCTTTTTCGGCAGCACAGTTGGCCATAGCGTCCTCCAACTACACGGCCCACGTCACATCATCAAGCTCTGATGCTGAAGGGCCTTTGAGCAAAGCACCGATACTGTATCAGCTCAGAGGTGCCGCTGTACAGATGAACGCGACCCCTGACCTCCCAGAGGAGCGGTGTTTGTCTGCTTGGATTAATAGTGTATCACATTTTCAAGTTGTTGTTCTTATTAAGGAAACAAATGAAAACAAAAGTGAGTATTTAATGGGGCTGTTTCCAGACCAGTCATGTCATGTACTCTGCCTGAACTCTTCAGCGAGGCTCTCTTCCTGTTCATACAGCTGTCTGGGGGATCTGTTCAGAAAGGCTTTGTAGAGAGTGGCGGGCTGCCAGCGCGGAACACCGATTGACCTGAAGGGCAATGGTGTGGTCTCTCCAGAACAACAGAAAACATACAACACACACACACACACACACACACAGAAGTAGAAAGCAGCCTGGAGGCCAGTGTCCATGTTACGGAGGTTGCTACTTTAACGAAATATCTTACTTATTCAATCTCCCCTTCAAACTCGACGAACAGAACTTGAGGCTGAGAGTTGCTGACGTTACCGAAAAAAAGGGTTGAAATTCAGCGTGTCCAACTGGGTGTCTGCAGAGACGTTTGTCCGGGGAAGGAATGCTGATTGTTACCTAAGACAAAAGCCAGATGTTAGTGGGTGTTGGGAGGTTTTTTGTGTCCAGTGGGAAAGAGGCTTTCAAGAGCTTGCAGTCCTAATGTTACCTGAAGTAAATCACACCAAAAAAAGTACAATCTAGTTTAAGCGTGTTGGGTCATTTTCTAATTAACGAGTAAAGGAAACTAGTTCTTTTATTTAAGGTTCCAAGGTTTTCCATATTTCCATTCACTTTTACGTTTGTTTACAATGTTTCCTATCCACAAGACAAACTCTCCAAGCTGTGTATAAGTATATCTGACATTTATAGTGGGAACTTATCTGGAAAGTTGTGTATGTTTATGGGTGGGGTTCCCCTTGTGAAATGAGGTTGTCGGCAGTATGGAGCAAATTTCTTGTTAGGGATCAGAGATGAAGGGGACATGTTAATGAAACAGCTGATGTTTCCTCACAAATCACCTCTGTGTTGTGTCACAAAAAGACGGATGTGTTCATTGCAGAGTGACATTTTTGTGCATGTGTGTGCAGTATTCCAGATCTGAGCAGCTGTATTTATCTTAGTATTAGTAAAGTATTATAATGGCCTGCATGTTTTCGTACCCGTGTTCTCTCCAGTAAACTTAGTGCAAGACAAGATCCAACATATTCACCTAAGAGCTTCTGTCAGATGGGCAGTACATTTGCACATTTGGCAGGAAATACAAATAGCAGTATAATGAGTTGATAACTCCAAACACTCAGGCTGCTATATGTTAGTGTGCTTGTTTACTGTATATAGATGTGTGTCAATATAGTTTTCTGTCCCCGTGTTTTACTGTGTGCTCTTTTCTACCCTTTTCCTGTTGCTAATTATATTACTTTGGAAAATACCCTGATTTTAATTTCTCACTAGTAAGCTACTGTTAGACGTTTATGCTCAGAAGTAGCATAAAGATGTGTATTCGGGACAGACAGAATCTCACCAAATGAAAAACTGCTTGCCAGGTAGAAATCCTGCCTTTTTGCCATATGCTCTTCATCCAGGCAGCACGGTTCCATCCAACTGGTATCCAACACAAGCCTTTCAAGTTAAATGTAGAGTCCGCTAAAATTGTAACTGATTGACTTGGAGAACGACTTGACTCACGACCTGCTAGGGTTGTCACGATACCAAAATTATAACTTCGATACGATACCTGCCATAAATATCCCGATACCCGATACTTACGATACGATACCACAAATACGATACTGGTATATTTATCTATAATAGTAATGAATAAAACATCTGTATGGTTCCCTTTTTACCAGCTTGTTCCTGCCCAGCTTTTTGAACACTTAACAAATGGCATTAATATTAGTATTAGCCTACAGCAAGATATTAATGAAAACTACATGGTGCTATCACAGCATTGATTATACACGGCTATGTAGCCTTTTGTCCGTATCTGAGCAGATGACTACACAGTTCCTTTCATAAGTATGAGCAATTGTAGAGTTCATATTTTATCTTAATTCATGGAATAATTATTTTTTCTTAACTAAAAATAAAAATAATTAAAGCTGCAAGCAGCTATGTGCGGGTCCTCGTTCCTCCTCGCACGTCGTCGGGGGTACTGGCTGGACGCCGGCTCACACGGCCGAGAATGTCTGCGACCGTCGGAGTAAGCGTCTGTGAGTTAGACGTTTTTTCCTGCATGGAGCGATGCTGGAAATTATACTATACTGCAAACAGTCCACCACTTGCTGTATACACTGTATGGCCCGAGACAACATGCATCAACATAATACATTTGAAGGGGATCTGATAAATTCCCTTCATCAGGAGTTCAGTAACGTATAGTGGCATGAAATACACAAGAATGAATGGAAAAATCACACAGAAATCAAAATGGCTGACTTCCGGGACCATTTAGAGCATGGTCCCAAGAGACTTTATTTTCAGTTTACATGTTTTACATATGCCTACCAAGTTTTATAAATGTAGGTGAAACGTAGCGCCGGGGCTGCTTAAATTAATGTTTATAGGGGGCGCTATCGAGCCATATTGCCATTCTGAAGCATTAAAATCGTATCAGGTAACCACAACCTTGACTTTAAATGTGTGCTGTGTTAAGTTACGTTTCGAGCATGTTACATTGGTTTATTCGGTCACGGCGAAGGATCAAGCTTTGCCGATCAAACTTCGCCGATGCTCCAACTTGCCGCCCTTCAACGAATCCATACAATCTTCACGGTGAAGCATTATCAAGGTATTAAGTCTATTCTGACAGATTTTGAGAGGGATCTGATTAATCTGTGAGGAGAAGGGTATAAAAGTAGAAAACATGTATCTTAATGTTGCCACTAGGTGGCACTATAAAACATTAGCATATGGATGTCTTCAGGGTCAGTATGTCATGACATGTGAAAAATATGGAGCAGATTACATAATGTATAGCCAAATAAATTAAAATTAAATTAAATAAATTTTCATGGCGAATGGTGTTCTTTGCCGCTGCGCCCTAGTAGGGCACATAGTTTTATATTTTTAAAATCCTTTGATACATTTTCACTAAGGTCTCAAGATCACACTGCCCGACTTTGGAATGAATCGGGTTCAATCTCTAGGAGGAGGTGGCTATTTTACAACTCCCCAAAACGTGAAGAAAATACAAAAAATGTGCCACTGGGTGGCGCTATGACTAGAATTAAAAATGAACATATGGATGTCTTTCGGGTCAGTGTATCATGACATATGAGAAATTTGGAGCAGATTAGATAATGTATGGCCGAGTTAAAACAACTTAAATTTTCATGGCGAATGCCGTTTCTTTGAAATAGAACCCTACGCACAGTTTTATATTTTTAAAATCCTTTGATAACTTTTCATGGCTAAGGTCTCTAGATCACACTGCCCGATTTTGGAATGAATCGGGGTTTAATCTCTAGGAGTTCGCTTTTTTACAACTCCGAAAAAACGCGAAATTTTTTTATTGATTGACGGCAGCGCCCCCTAATGTTCAAATATTATGAAAACATTAGGGAACGCCAAGGGATGCAATGTGGACATAGGCCAAGTCATTTGGAAGTTGTGTCTTTAAATATGAGGCCGCACCCCTTAAAAGTTAATTGGCCCATATCTTCTGAACGCAATGAGATATCAACAAGCTTTTGATGACATTGAACCAATAATAAACCACAGAAATGTTCGTAAAGATCAGACCCAACGTTTAGGAGAAAATGGGAAAAATTTGTTTTTTACCAAATTCAAAATGGCGGAAAATCTAAGTAGGCGCATTTTATCGCCACCATTGACTTTTTTGTAGAGCAGGTCCAAGTGGACATGTGTACCACATTTCAAGTCAATCGGTCAATGTTAGCAAAAAGCGTGGACTTTTTGCCTCAAGGGGGCGCTATAGAGAAATTTATTTGTACCCAAATGTGAGACCTCCAAATTATCAAGTTTTTCACCAGTCCTGATGTGCATGTCAAATTTAACAACTTTTGGGATTTGATAAAGGCCCCCAAAACACTGTCATTGCTAGAGAATAATAATTCCACGAAAAACAATAGGTTCCTCTACGACGAAGTCGTCATGAGGACCCTAATTAGCTCAAGATCCACCCTCAGGCTCCACCAGCATGTAGCCATTTTGCATCAACTGTGTTTCATTTAGTACACGTGTGTGCATTGTGACCTCATGATCACATAGACTGGTCGTCAAACTAGGCTACGGCTACTCGTGTTAGGCTTTATGTGGGTGAGCTTAAGGTGTGCACCATTTTTATAATCACATGTGCTTACCTGTCTTTCTTTGAAAAGTTCGGGGTGTCCGTCTGTAAGGTGCTTTGCCATGTTTGACGTGTTGCTCCCTGGTCTGAGTGGCTTTGAAACACTGTCCGCAATGTTGCCAAAGTACTTCCAGATTTCGCTTCTGCCATCTTTTTTTTTTTTTTACAAAAAGTCTCAAAAGCGCCGACACTACGCCATGTTGTTTCCCCTGCGATCACTCACTGTGAGCGCTACCTGTTAGTGTGTGAGCGCCGCGCCGCCCCCTTGCAGTCAACGCGCTGGGCAGCATGACAGGGAGCGGAGCAGTGAGTGTGTTTAATAAAGTATCAATACTAAAAAATATGCAAAACCGTATCGTTTTGAACGTACCGGTACCGCGGTACTTTTTTAGTATCGGTACACCGTCCAACCCTATGTTCTACTAGCTGAAAGGGAAGAATGAGTGAAATCTCAGTGAAAGCATCACCTGTCATCCCCCTCATACCTCTGAATTAGCTCTTCAACCAGCACACCGTCAGAGTGACGGGGCTGAACAGGCCCGACACTGCAGCTCTCTAAACCTGTCTGACAGAATCAGATTAATGAGATGTTGGGATTATTGTGTAACTGTGGCAAAACTAACAAGACAGAAAGCAAAGTTGACTGTCCTCTCATCCCTTGGCTTTTTTGTTGTTGTTTCAAATAAAGTGGTGTCTGAGGCTCACTTATTAAAGGCCTGAAAGTGCTTTGCGTTTATCAGAAGTGACCTCCCCTCCCCTAATAGGGCTTGTGCAAAAATTCGTTTAAAAAATAAAATTTGTCTGGATTTTATATAACGAGGTCGAAGGGGGCCGTGCTGTGTGACCGGTCACATCCACCAGATCACTGTGGTCAGCAGAAAAGGTTGTTATGTAACTGTGCTGGTTTTCCTTGTCTCTCTGCATCTCGCCTGAAGCAAAAATAATTAGTATGTCAAGGGCGGTGCTCGGCTTAGTTAATGACGTGAAGCGGAATTCATTCTGGTGTTTCAACTCGGAGTTATTAATGCTGCCGACAGTAAACAGTAAATGGACCTGTACTTGTATAGCGCTTTTCTAGTCTTACGACCACTCAAAGCACTTTAACACTACATGACATAATTCACCCATTCACACACTGATGGGAGGGGCTAAGGTTCCCCCTGCCCATCAGGAGTAACTAACACTTACACACATTCATACACTGGAGGCACAGCTACAGGAGATATTTTGGGTTATGCTGTGAATTTTTCGCGATAGTAGATCCCATGCAAAGTCAATGTCCAGATGCGAATGGTTGCGAATGACGCAAATGTTTGCCGGGCGGCGCGAATGACGCCGATAGAGCGCAGCGAAAAATGTGCCTCATTCAACAAAGTTTTAATATTTCAACTTTGGAGAAAAATTCGCCCAACGCTGAGTTGCGAAAAACAATCAGCGTTGTGATGCTCTGCCCGTCATCACTGATGTCGTGCTGTTGTTGAATCTAACTGGCTGCTGCTGCTAGTAGCGCTGGGAATTCACCGAGCTGTGTGTGCCTACGGGTGATGTTATGAACCCAAACACCGGGGCGTTTGATGTTCTGATGTTTTGTGGGATCACCACAACAAGTAAAAAGCAGAAATAGTGGTTATTTATTCCATGGTGGATGTCGAAAAATTATAACAGTTTTGTATGCGCTGTCAGCAAGCTTCATGCTTCTCACGTCTCATTGTCAGTCAACATCTGATTGTAAGTTAATTTCTCCTTCTCCACGAACAATAAAAAGATCCTCACCAGATTCAGCAGGTGGTTTCAATTCCTGCTCACTCAGCCAACCTGGCCAGAAAGTGTGTTACACTCCAGCACTGCTGGGCCATCTGGAGCTTTTCACATTTCAGGTGCTCCGCAACCTCTCCACCAACTCCCAGAAGCCGCCAACACCTCCCAGTTACAAAATGTAGACTGTTCTGCTAAATACAACCTCATGTCAGTTGTGTGGGTTCACTCACAGACTGTTTTCTACACATTCTTCTATAATTTTTTTTGGTAGGTGTTATTTTGGATCAATCCCAAATTCCTAGTAGCCAGTTATCATTTATATTGGAATGCAGGAGCAGCACCCTCGACAATAACATGTCTTGCATGCTATCAATAGCGCTCATGTTCTCCACCGCTCCCTGGTGTTGACACAGTTGGTGTTTGTGCAGATGACATAGATGACTATCAAGGCCACAGACCGAGTCCCTGAATCCCACCAGTGCAGTACTGGGGCACAGCTCGCTCTCCGTAGTGGAAACCACTGACCGAATGCACCAGTACAAACAGTTACATGGGCAGTAATGGAGCCACATCCAGAGATGTAGGTTCCTGTAGTGTGGAGACCAGTGGTGGAGCAGAATGAAAATGCATGCATATATAGCGTCTCGGAACGCATGCTCTTTCATCAGACTTTCCTCCTGGAAATGATTTGTATGAGAGGAACAAAGGCATTGACTGTTTCCTTTGTAAAATACTTTGTTAGTTACAAAGTCTGTTGAATCTGAAAAGTAGTTTGTATGCAAAAACTAAAAACCCTAAATTGGGGTATTTAAACAAAACATAAATCCAATATTACAGGTGTGTGCTAGCATTGAATATCTTCTTTTTAATTATATTTCTTTTGAGTATGTCAATTATGCTGAATTACAGAGCATACCGAGTTTGCAAAGATAATGAAAAGGCTTCAGGCTTTATTGTGGGAGCCTTCTTCCTTTTTAATTTCAGGTGTTTATTTCACTCGCTCTCGGTTCCAAGTTGTGATTTTGTATCCAGACTTCAAACGACCAACGAGTAAATAATGTTTTAAGCATATTAATGTGTCCGCCTCTAGTTGTGATGGATTTCTTCACCTAAGATGCACAATTTGGCTCAGAGATTTAGTGGACAGATGTAACAGCTGCCAGAAGACTTGGATGCAAAACATAATAATGTGTTTGTCTGTTTTTGTCCTAGTTGGTGAGGCATAAGGTGAGCGGGCCGCTGTGAGGTAAGACTTTCTGCTTCAAAGCACAACATTTTCGCTCCTGCTCAAGCTTCTGAAACACCTGTTGATTGCCTCAACAGCTCAGTGTTGACTGTTATCTTGCACCACAACACTCAAAGTTGATGGGGAAATTAAATGGAAACAAATTCTGAAATGTAGTGTTGACTGAAGTTTTCGGTCTGAAGTCTAAACGACTCCGCCCTCCTCTTTAAGTTTCCTAAGGAAACAGGAGGTACATGGAGAATTACAGTGAGCTCTTTTTGGAGAGCCTTGATTAAATGGCACAGCTTTGGTTAGTGGTCAGCTCGCAAACTGCTTCTGGCCAGACATTTTACTGTGCTGGAAATGATCCTGGAAAGGAAATAGTGAAAGGTCTTTCTCTTTATCTATCCCCCCATCCATCCATTCACCTACAAACCTATTTGTCATATATCCATCCATCTATATATCTATATCTACACACACTTCTCCCTCCCTCTTTTGCCCACCTGTGGTCGAGAAAACCCACTCTGATGTTGCTTGTTGCATGCTGACTTTACCAACCATTAATCCATTTCATATCTTAGCTTGACTCTTGTTAAGTAATGTATTGTTTCCTGTGGTTCCCGAGACTCTGAGCACTGCTTGTTGATGTAGCGCTCTCTAGTAGGTCTAATGATGGGGTGGTTGGGTTCTTTTCTTTAAGGTCCTTCACACATGTCCATTCACACCTGTTATTTTCTTTCTGATACACATGCAAGTGTACATTTATATTGAAATGCCAGCTCAACGGAGGTCAAGACATCACATTATATGCCTCCTTCTCACAGACATCAAGTACAAAACGTCAACTTCAGTTTATTTAAAGTGCTTATTACTCAGAGTCTCTGGACAGTCAGGAAACACACACGATTAAATTTAAAAGTGCACACTACATACACACACAGGTCTATTATTTGTACTATTGGCAACATGTATCAAATTGACTTAGTGAGCGTTCAGACTTTATAACTGAGTAGTGTTTTGATTCAGTGTAATTATCAACAAGGACTCTGCCACAGGACAGCTTTGTGATTCGGACATGTTTTCCATTTACAGTGCAAACGGCAGCTAAGCCACCAGGCTGAGTTCCTAATGCATCGTTTATAAATTACACCACAATATAAAGTGGATTAACAGCTGCTGATTTCATCCCTTTAATATTTATAGTGATATAATGCACACGATTGAACTGAATTTGTCTAGTTCTAATGAAACTACGAGATAATAGTCAACTCAATTGTGCTGCATGTTCTCATTTTTTAAAGCTCAATTAACTGATTTTTGTGAAGTTGACATATCACCATAGAAAGTTAATGTGTCTTAGTTTGTGTCCAGTTGGCGAAAACAAGTCCAATATTCACATTCTCTTTTAACTTGTTTTTTGGTCTCTACCAACTCCTCCGGGCTAAAAATAAAGAGTCAAATATTTGTCTCTTTATCTGCTAAGTGGTCCACTTTGTTGACCAGCTACCTTTTGGGTGTTTGGCAGGGAGACCACAGCGGGTTCATCAGAGGTTCTCAACTGAAAATGAGCCCAATGAAAGCGGTGGAAGAGTAAAGTTGTAAAGCGGACCATGAAACCAAAACATTGTGCTGAAAGATGTTAAAATGCTCCATAAAACTGACGATAACTTGCATAGATACATGCAAAGATGCCTTTTTGTTTCATCCTCTCTCTCAAGCTCAGCGTTTCTGTCAGCCAGTCTAACGCGACTAATGTTTAATGTTAGAGGTTGACAACGAAGGAGCAAAACACTCTGCATTACATGGAGTCGTCAAGGTGTCCATGTAACCAGGTAACAAAGACACAATGATTGGGAAAAAAAGAACGGACTGGCCATTATTTAGGGGTTTGGAGGGTGTCGGCGCCACAAGGAAGGCTGAAAAGACGAGCTGAGGGCCAAGCAAGTGATGCAAAGGAAGAGATCGGAGGTATAAAACCGCATGACTGCTAAAGCGTTTACTGGGTCAAAACTTTCCACTGGTCATCTTCTTTCTCTTTGCGTTTGTCTTTTCCTTCTCTCTTTCCTCTGTCTCCTTTCTTGTTTTTCCATCCTTCTATCAACAAAGGCTCCTCCTCTCGGCCTCTCCTCTGTCCTTCAGTAAGATGAGCTGTGCTCTACTCAGCAGGGCAGTAAAGGGACGTCAGCGTCTCCCTTCGCCCTCATTTAAAGTGTCCTCATCTTCGGACTCGGTTTAAGTGCCTCAGCGTGCAGCCTCGGCCTGTTGATGTCATGTTTGTAAAATGGCTTCAGTGGCTCGTTGGGAGACACCTGCTCTCCTAGTAAATTACCTTTTGTGAATGGCCCTCTGCAGTTTGATGGCAGCAGCGTTTCAAACCTCCGGACTTCTACAGCCACTCATAACTTTCTCACTGTGATGACTCAGCTCTGTGGCCTGAGATGCTGACTGCATGCTGCATGCCTCCTCTCCAGCAGTCATCTGGAAGACATCACGGCTGCTCTTATCTCACGGGCTCGTCCAAACCGCACACGCCCCCGGCCGCCCACACGGTGTGGACAAACACATACACAGCGGAGTTTGATAATGTCATCGAGGATCAGTGAGGCTGAACATTCCTTTGCCAGTTGAGGGCAGCGGTGCATGAATGTGCTTTGTGTGAAGATGATTTCTTTTTTTATTTTATCGACTGGTACTGAACAATCAATTTGCTCCCATAAGTACAAAACGGGTGACATTTTTTCAGACATACCTCTTGAAAGTAAAAAAAGAAGAAAAAAAATACAAAATCAACAACTGGCCGAATACAGGCAGTACATTAAAGCCAATACAAGCTGACAGGGAGCATGCCAACATAGCATACCATGCAAAGGGATAACACAGACAAAACAGATGGCCTAGTTTGAACAAGCCAGAGATGCGAACAAACCTAATTGAACCTTCCTTCATCCTTTCTGGATTTCTTCCTGCATGCACTTTGCCATGTGGATTCTGTTTTTCATATTTTTTAATTACTAATGCAGCGCAATTTAATACTTGTTCAGCTTTTGTCTTAGTAAGAAAACGGGCAAACGTGCTGCTTCGTGGTGCATTTTAAGTCATCCAGCGCTGTGCTCCTTAACGATTGGGTGCAGCTGAGGATCTGTGCACACACACTGTACGTTCACAGTCTCTTCTGCTCTCCCTCACAAGTAGATCTGCAGTCAGACATGTCTGTGCCTCTCCACTCACTTACGCAGTCAGACAAGTCAACACACAGGATAAGCTGTCTGGGAGGAACCTGCAGGACAAACTGAGGCTTTGAATTAATCCATTTGAGGTTTTACTGTAGAGATGGGTAGCTGTTGGTGGTATATAGACTGGGATCAGAATTAAAAAGCTTTATTTGACATGTGTGCGTACGTATACAAGGAATTTGACTCTGGATTGTCCATTGCTTTCAACGTACATACACAGAAATGGACAAATAAACAAAATACAGAAAAATATAAAGACTGTCTGTATCCATCCATAGGTCGTGTCATTCTTGGAGTTTCAGGGAGAGACTGTGTAAATCATAAAAGGCCCGGCACATCTGACATGGATGATGCTGTAATGATGTTCAACCCAGCCCTCCAGCATAATAGCGGTTCAGTTTATTGCAAGTTAAGTCTTGTTAATTGTGTCCAATGTCTGAAATGTATTGGCTTTTTATATCAGCATTCACATTTAAATGAGCTGTATAACCATTTAAACGCATGCTTTTGTGTGTGTAGTTCAGTCACCGGAAGAAAGATGTCAGCCAGGTGAGACGGAGAGGAATGTGGAAAGGGTTCACAATCTGACCGACTAAGAGTAATAACACTTATTATAACACAGATTTGTGGTAACCATGTGCATCGATTTTGATCTAAAGGGGTCCTTCCAAGAAGTGATACTGCTTTGGAGTGACAAACAGTTTTTAGTGATCTTTAGTTATCCGAATGGGTGTTTCCATGATAAAAACAACAACAACCGTCTCCTGTGTGACTCATCAGTCCTGACCGCAGCCAGAGGAGGAGTTTGGTTTGTGTGCCTCTGTTTCTCATGTACCGTTTGGGTTGTGTTTTACAGCCCTATTTGATATGGTTTGTAGTTGTGTTGAGAATCCGAGAAGAGAGTTCTGGTGTTGTTGCAGTGGCCACATATCTTTAGCTTAATGTCCATCCATCTGTCTGGCGGTTGGGTGGTTGTGTTTGTGTCTGACTGGTTCTGGGCCACATTATGTGCGTCTTGTCATAATCGTGAAATGCAGACGGGTTGTGTGTGGCCGCGTCTCAACCACCTGCACAAATGTATGCACACATGTAAAAAAGACATACAGTACACAGAGACATTCTTATGCACAAAGACATACACAGGCAAGCACTTTCAGCTCTGGTGGCCTGTGGGGCTTTTGTAGTGCTGAGGGGCCACAAACGTCAGCTTTGTGTTCTGGAAAGGCTGGGAAAGTTGGGCCGCAACACACACACACACACACACACACACACACACACACACACACACACACGGACACAGACAGACAAACACACAGACACACACACGCACTTTGGCAGTGTCAAAGCCTATGCGCAGTTCAGGCTCAATAGGCTGATTCATTAGAGCCTCCTCATGACACTAGAGGAGAACATGGACTTGCAGGAGGAGGAGGAGTGTAACGTGACAGTGTTCAGGCTGGTCTTAATGGAAAAATCCACCCAGAATACTTTTTGTTTTATGTGTTACATTCCCCAATTCAATTAGTTGGCTCTCTGTTTGTCTTTAAATTCATGATGAGTCATTCCAGGCTTTCTGCTGGCAGAAGCATTGGTTTTTTATCAGTGTCTATTATATAATGTGTTTTTCAGGCGTTTCGGATGTGGTAAAAGATTGTTGGGAAGGATGATGCATCTTGTTCCTGATTGTCCCAAGTACTTATACACCTGTTGCAGGTTATATTAACCCCTACATTCTGTTTTGTTTTATTAGCTGCACATTCAAGAGCCCCATGATTTAAAGGGTACTGACAACCACCATTACACATCATTATTCATAATGATTCAATCGTATAATCTTCGGCCATTCGGTCCTTTATGCATGAAAACCCTCCACACTCTTTTCTTTCCAATAGCTCATCCCAGAAATTTAATTTTCTTTGCAGGGGAGAGTTTTATTTTGACAAAGGAGGTTGTTTTTTTAATATCATGATCAGTGAAACCTGGCAACAGGCAGTGGAAATGTGCCGTGGAGTCGAGTGGGTGTTGTGAGTAACGACGCTTGGCAGCAAGCTGTGTTTGTCTGGTTCTCTCCCTCGCCGTCTCCACTGGAGCCCGGCAGACTTACAGCCCGGGCCTCCTGTCGACGAGGGGCTCTCACAGCCAAGACCCCCAGACCCCCTTCCCCCGTCTTCACAGACTTTCATGCTTTTGCTAAACCTGCCATTATTATTATTATTATTATGTGTTTCTTTCTTTGAGAAATAATAAGAGGCGTTCGACTGATTTCAGGTCAGTCTCAGACAACAGGTCTGCATCGTGCTCTAACCATAACAAGGTGGAGGTTCAAGTCCCTGTCACTGAGTGCTTTTTTACCATCATGATCACTTCCCCGACCTTGAGTCAGCCGTGGACTCATTAGCTGAAACGCCATGTTTACCTCTGTCACATGGTGTTACAGTCAACATGGGGAATTACAAATAGGTCAAGGGGGTTCCACACACCCCACTGTGAGGGGAGGTCGCCTCGGGACTCGAGTCGACCGAATTCTGTGAATAAACAAGGAAAAATAAATATAGATGCTTAATATAGATGCGTGCTTGGGGCCATTTTGTCAGGTATAGTTATTATAAAGCATGACATACAGCCGTGACTTATTTATTGAATGTCATATTTTGTCAACACCCAGAGCTATGATATTAAAAAAAACCTACAGGCTCCTTAATGATAAATCATACATGCATGTCAGATATGCACACAATACTCTCCAAAGGCAACATATGACTTTTATTTCTAAACAAAAAGGTCACTATGATAATGGCCCTGCTGCATTAACTTCACTCCACATCCATACTTTATTTACAATGCTGGTTGCCGGCCAGTAGGTCCACTGCAGGTGACTTGGAGCACGTCCTCTGGGGTTTTCATGGGATTTGAATAGTTACTTTGCTTTGCAATCTTCTCGTGTTTGTAGGAGGTAGAAAGGGTTTATTCGCTCTGCATGCACAGAGTTAAATTCTGGGGAAGATGCATGTGAGCTCACTTTGCCGTCCAGTTGTTGAATCTGCATCACTGAGCTCAGAAATCGAAAGATACTCACTGACAAGCACTTTTATGAATCTTGTGCACAGGTAATTTTAGAGCTCACCTTGACTTGAGCTGTACAATTACCTACCTTTAAGTGCTTATTAACGTACCGTGTGTATATTCCCGCTGCCATTTGCAAAGTGCACTGTTTCGCTCCATCTCCCGCCTTCCTCTCTTTTAAGGAGTTATTGTAGAAAGTTAGAACTAGCAATTCCGCCTCATAAATAATCTAGAGGTGCATCCCTTTTTAATCCTGCCGAGACTGCCGGGCCTATGCACATTTCACTCAAATATGTGCTAATGTTAGACCGCGGCATCCAGCGGGAGGCCATAGGGCGAGGTTTATTCTGGGACAGGTATGCACAGCCTGAGAGATCCCGGAGGGACAGCGCAGGAGTGGATGTGGTGCTGCTTCTTGTGGTTTAATAAGTGCATGCGTGAGTTGTTTGTAGATGAAGCATCCTATCAGTAGGCTTAGTCGTAGGACTATGCAGAGCTACGCAGGTTTGAGTTTAAGGTATTCCCGACAACAACGAAGATGGCGTTTCTTCCAGTGCAGCTCAAACACACCACAACTAAATAGTTTCCAATGTGGGAGATCCACTGCTTTCTGTCCTGGACCCAGTTTCACAAACATAAAACCGCACTCGCCGCACAGACGAGCAGAGTAAGCAGGGAATCCCTTCGAGATTGACAGCTGGGTGTACAGTAGCTTGTCCCACCATAATCTCAGCTTGAATAGTTATTCTTGAATTGATTCAGGCTCAGCTGTCTTCTTCTGCCACATATGTATTTTTGCTTCCTATAATTATTGTCTGCCTTGTTTCTGTGCTAGTCGGCAATAAAGCAGAGCTTTTACTCTGTAAATGGAAGCGTTTTTCAAGGAAGCAGCAATTAAAACATAATCTGAGATTTCTTTGTTGCTCTGTCTGACTATAGATTACACACACCAAGCATTCCTTAAGGAAAGGTTAAATGTCTGCCGATGCTCTTTAAATTCCTCTAGATAGAGTTATGGGAAATCTCTCGGAATATTTATTTTCTCAATATCATCCATCCATCCATCCATCCATTTTCAATACCGCTTATCCTCATTAGGGTCGCGGGGGCGCTGGAGCCTATCCCAGCTGACAGGCCGCCAGTCCATCGAGGGCACATGTAGGGACATAGAACCATTCACTCTCACATTCACACCTATGGGCAATTTAGAGATCAATTAACCTGCAGCATGTCTTTGGACTGTGGGAGGAAGCCGGAGAGCCCGGAGAGAACCCACGCTGCCACGGGGAGAACATGCAAACTCCACACAGAAGGACCGCTCCGACCGGGAATTGAACCCACGGCCCTCTTGCTGTGAGGCGACAGTGCTAGCCACTACACCACCGTGCAGCCCTTCTCAATATCAGTCTCCTCTAAATCAGATTTTAAAAACCACTAATGAAATGATGTGTATAGAGTGGGCTTTGTTTCTCTCTGGTGAGAGTACACCTGCTTAGAGCAGAAGAGTTATTGGTGGACATGGAGGGAAAAATAAATGAAGTTCTGTTGAACTTTGCCTGGTCAGTGTGAAGTCAGGGAGTGAGCCTTTCACATGCTAATTTAATGTCTTTCCTATGCCCTCTTTTTATTATCATGTTCACAAATTGACCTGAACAAAACAATGTGACAGCACTGACACAAACATGTTAATTATCTGTGTTCTCTTTTATGAAATATAGTCCTCACAATGTCTACCAACAAGCAGTATTTAACATCTTACCATTCATGTGTTTTTGAGCTTGCCTTGAAAAGAATAGTTTGACATTTTGGGAAATATTCGTATTCAATGTTTTGCCGAGAATGACCTTTCATGCCCTTATGGTAAATGTGAAGGGATGGCCAGCAGGGGGTTAGCGTAGCTTAGCTTAGCTTAATGATGGGAAACGGGGGGAAACAGCCATGTCTGAATATGGCAAAAAATGAAAGTCATGATTGTTTTGGTCAATATTGAGATGGCGATAATTTAACACGCTTAATCATTGACTTTTGAAATGCATCAATGTAGTGGACATTGAGAGCGTAATTAAGAGGCTAGATCAATGAAGAAGAATTTAATCATAAAACATTATTTGTGGGTTATAGATATGAATGGTGATGACTTTGCAAAAAAATAAATTAAAATAAAAAAACTCTCAAGGCATTGTGAACATGACGGGATCTGTGTTTTGAAATGGGTCAGGTGGTTGCAATATACAACATATTTTTCAAAATGTTAAACTATTGCTTTAAAGCAATAAATAGTCAGTTTTATGCTAATTCCTATCATTTTAAATACTAGCACTTCCCCCCTTTCTTGGTCAAATTATCTTCCAAACTCTTTTGTGCGGAGGTGAGATTCCTCACATGAGGAGGGTGTTAAGCTGCTTTCGGGGAAAGTGTTGGGTGGAGCAGTGATGGAGAGGGAGGGACTCTTTTAGTAGAGCGAAAATAAGGGAAGGCTCTCCTCTCAGACCTTGTTGAAAGAAACATTTTTCTTTTTGTTCCGCCACGAAAAAATGTAGCAACAATGATGGAGAGGAGACATTTTAATGAAACATTTTGACCTCAAAAGAAAGGAGGTGGTGGATAAAAAGGTTTAGGGACGTTGAGAGAGATGGGAGGAAGAAAAGGATAAAAGAATGAAACAAATATGTGTTTCTTTTGCCGAAAAGCTTTTCAAGGTCTACAAATGATCACTGAAGCACCATGAGGGGTCATCTCACTCCTGTGTGAATTTGAATCAGGTTGGACCCTCCCCCTTCTTCTCCCCACCATCACCCACTGATTTCCCAGCCCCCCCCCCCCCCCCTCTATGCTGGCTCTCATCTGCAGCTCCTGCAGCAGATGAGGGAGATATTGTAGGAGGAGGAGCGTGAAGGAAAGAGGGCAGCAACAGTTTTACACTGCGTGGAGCTACAATGGGAGAGGCGTGTTAGAGAGAGAAAGAGACACTACAGGCAGAAGACTCGCTGCAGTGCAGGTGGATCACAGCTGAAGAGGCAGGTTCAGAGGCAGCCGTGTAACTCTAACTGGCTTTAAAGCAGGTTTGTAGTGCAATTTATTTTCAATACTAGCCGGTTGTTCACTTATTGTACATGAATTTACGGCTTTAGGTGTGACTGCAAGTTTGTGTGCGTGTGTGTGCGTGTGTGCGTGTGTGTGTGTGTGTGTGTGTGTGTGTGTTAAATAGTCCTGCTTCTATGACTGATATAATGGATGCTGTGTTCTACACCATCAAGGCTGCTATCTCACTGCTGTCTGTGCACATTTCTTAGAGCAGAGAGTACTGAGGAAAAACTGTGAATCTGGGATACATTCTTGCATGAATGTTATGTTTCTTGCACAATAAGTTCAAGCTACATGAATACCTTCTAAGCCGGGAAGCGAGCAGAACACTTTCTGCTGTGGTTCATGCTAAATGACATAGAGCAGAGGGCCTCTTCCCTCCTTTCACATTGCTTTCACTTTGGAGAAGAATGGAGCTGTGAATGGGCCCGAGATGGCTTTCTGTGTGCAGAAGAGAGGTGCCACCCTCTCAAGTGTCAGCATGGGTTGATGGTGGGGGTTAGGTTCATGTGCTTGTAGTTTATAGAGGGGGCTGGGCTTCATGCATCTGGGCCGCTGATAAGAGATGAGCTATTGCCTGTACGAATAGTCCTCCACTGTTTATAACTTTTGAGAGTTGATTATTTATAATGTTTCTTCTCATCTTGTGACTCCTATACATCTGTACCCCTGAGGGAAATGCGGATTGATAAAGTCAAGTGCTTTTGTGATTCCCCAGGTGTCCGTTTACCATTGGCTGAACAGTGATAAGGAACTGTATGGAGCGGCTGGTTTCTATTTTTGGCTGTTGTTTTGGGTTCCTATGAAAGGCCCCCTTTCATGGTCTGAAAACTGACTGGAAGTTGGGAAAGTCAGTGGTTTGGTTGTTCTTTACACGTGTTGTTATGTGTTTACCAGCCTTGAATGTGTTGCTAACATCATTTTGTTCAGTTTCATATCGCTTAGGGTGATTGGCGTGATCGAGGTTATGGAGCATTTCTACTTGTCTTCTTCTTCAAGAGTAACTAAACCCCCAAACCACTTTTCTTTCAGCTGAAACACAATGTATATGCATTTAGTGGCGTCATTGATGGATTCACGTCCAGATCTTGACGTATTACTGAAAACTATTTAAATTTTACATATTGTGTCATAAATATGCATGACTGCCCTCTACTGGTGGAAATCTGGCTGCTCCAGTTTAATTGTACCATTGGCTATAGGAGGAAGTTAATGTATATAGTGGTACGTAAGTAAAGTCAGGCTACATTTTGAAGTAACATATAGACCAAGCCCAGCAGTTCATGTTGTGCTTTTTATGTAACTGTAGCATTAAAGCATGGTCAAATTAACCAGTTAGCTAGCGAAATAGCCAACCGCCAAATTAATAAAATGTAATTACTTCATGCTTGAAAAGGCAGTAGAATCAGTCCCTGATACACCAGATTATTTTATGTGATTAAGGCTTAATTTCAAGTCAACAGAGGAAATAATTTATTATGCTGAATATTGTTTTTGATTAAAATTACGATCACCAGAAATTAAATCTACAAATGTGGGTGATGTCATCTCACTGTTCCTCCTGACAAACTCAGCTGAAATAATTCTGCAGCTGCTCGCAACTAAAACTGACGTCCTGTCAAGCTCGTCTGCTCAGCGCTGAAGTGATGAAGCGTGATGGAGTCACATCAGTGAAGCAGACACCTGCATCCATGGTGCTGCTTCCTCTCACTCTCGCTCTCTCGCACACACACACACACACACACACACACGTTCGTCCTTTATTGTTCCATGTCTGTTGTCTTCACCAAGGTGCACATTACTTTATAATAGAGGTCCTCTGAGAACATTATTGATTGCATAATATATCAATGGGGTAGTGTAATGTTAAAGAAAGTGTCAGATTGTGTATAAAACGTTCCATTTTTTATACTGCGTAATTTGGTTGAATGTGTGAGGATGTTGTTTTTGCTGAAAAGTAGATTACAGTCACACTTTTCATGACAATTGGGACGGTCAGTTTCATTTAATAATGGTCTTGCTTCGTAGACGTTTTACCAAGATGGAGTGTATTCTGCTTTGAGATGCAACTCTGTCTGCAGAGGAGAAGTATAATCTGCATACACACCCTGGATCCATGGCACTGGCTGCCATGGCGATGGCCTAATGCTGCGTTCACACCAAAAGCGATGCAAATTTTTTTGCGCGAGTAGATCCCATGCAAAGTCAATGCACAGACACGAATGGTTGCGAATGACGCACATTTTTGCCAGGCGGCCCGAATAGAGCGAAGCGGGTAAAAGATTCACCGGCCGCTGAGTTGCGAAAGCCAATCAGCGTTGAGATGCTCTGCCGTCATCACTGCCGTTGTGCCGTTGGTGAATCTTAACTGGCTGCTGCTCTAGTAGCGCTGGAAGCGGCAGTTATTCAGACGTAGTCGGTGAAAGTTACCGAGCTGTGTGAGCCTACGGCTGATGTTATGAACCCAAACGCCAGGGCGTTTGATGTTCCGATGTTTGTGGGATTTCCACAACAAAAAAAAGCAGAAATAGTGGTTATTTCTTCCATGGTGGATGGCGGAAATGCTAACTGTTTCCACGGAGTAAAGACACAGAGATAAGCCACGCCCCCTCTAAGGCGTGAATGAAGCGAATAAACCATAAATAGTCGGTAAAGCGTTGCGAATATTCGCAGCACTTTTGGTGTGAACGCAGCATTAGTCCTCTGACGAATCCTGAATCGTCAAATCAAATATTTGTAATGAAGTAATAAAACAGGATCTTGCATCAGGCTTTGTTTGGTCTTCCTCTTTTGTTCATTCTGAGGTTTTCCTCCTTGTTTTAGGAATGGCTCTGTGTGCCGAGGCCCTTGAAGAAAATATTGCTGCCTCAGGCCGAATGATTTGCGGCCCTGCTGGCCTTGATTTCCGCTCCCCCGGCAAATGTGAAGTATCGTCCCGCTGTCTCAATCAGCCTCAGTGACCCAAGCACCGCTCCCAGTCCTCTCCTTATGTTTCCACTTTAGGAGGGTTGATGGACCTTTTGTGTGTGTGTGTGTGTGTTTGTGAGTGTGTGTTTGTGCATTTTACATAGAGACAGTAAAGAGGGTGTCTTAGTATCCAAGAAATGGGTGTTACTCTTCTTTCTAATGTGTGTGTGTGTGTGTGTTTGTGTGAGTGTGTTAAATAGTTCTGCAAGCCTGCATGTGATTATGTCATGCCACATGTGTTCCAGCTGTCCCGAGTCAGCTGCATTTAATTTAGCTTTCAAAAAAGTCATCCCCTGTGTGTGTGTGAGAGAGAGAGAGAGAGAGAGAATGTTTTAAATTAGTGCTTAATTGTTTGTATAAAATAAACTCTGCGGAGCGTCACCTGTCGGCTCGCAGAGCAAAGGAGTCATTGCTGGCAGAAGAAGCCTTTTTGATGGTTGTGATTTGGTTTTGATTGAACCCTCCCCTCAATCCAGCTCTAAGTTAAAGCAAATGTATTTGGGCCGGCTGCCACTGAGGGGCTTAGATGCGAGCTTTGTATTGGTTCACACGCACAGGTCCAAACTCCCTACGATCACGTTTCTTTGCACAAAGGAAAGCAGGAACCAGTGTGGTTAAATGGACATTTTATTTTACAGTCAAGGTTATTATATTTAGTAAACACTGGGGTCTTCTGAAGTTTGATACTCCCATGGACAACTGATCCTCAATTTCCTTCGGTCTTAAAATTATATCTGTTTTTTTGTTGACTTGCTGTTGTCCTCTCCCACAGACGGTTTAACTGTCACGTTGCTTCGTCAGATTCTTGGAAGCGGCTCCAATAAAAGGAGGATTGATGCTGTGTGGTTGAGTTGTTGTTGTTGTTGTTGTTTGCTTTACTGAGGATCTTGCTGCAGCTGATGTTCGTGTCCTCACTCTGTTCCTCTGGATCATAATATCAGTTAAATGGCTAAATGCCAATAGAAATGCCTGGCACGGCCTTCTCTTCTCTCTGACCCCAGTCAACCGTGACCACAATGCTTTGAGGCTTGTAGATTGAAACCATTACTATTTTTTATAGGCTGCTCTGGCCAGGTCAGAGTTCATGGGAGAGCTTTGCTCAACCCAGAGTGGCAGTACATGCTGCCATATTACTCTCTGAACTCTTCACTATAATTGGATCTCGCAGTTATTTCTAGAAGAAGAAGAAGTGAGACTCTATATGCACCTGTTAGACTCACTGAAGGCGCTTGATAAACGGTTATATGTAACTCCTGACTTGGTAAATGTTATTTGACAATCTGCCTACTTTAATTTTATTACAATTTGAAAATATTTAAAGTGTGCATCAAATAAGTCAATTGTCCGTAAAGATGTGCTCAAGCTAGTTACTGAATGCCGAAGATGCTAAGAGTAAACGTTTCCACCAGATGACATTTCTTTTTAAAATTCACCAAAACCACAAAATGTGCCATGGGGAGATGACACAACAGGACATTTCTCCCTCGCATTTATGACCAACCTTTGCTCTCCATTAAGTTCCTTTTGGGCTTGTGTCATTCACTTTGATTTATTTCTCTCAGCGATTACTGTCCACTCATTTACTAATTTACTGGTGTCTGGCATCGGATCAGCTGTTCCTAGTTAGGGATTTCCGGTCTTTTGTTTGCATAAAACTTAAATCATCCCTTTAGTGGCGTTTGTTAATGACGTTGATGCAAGCTATTCAAGTAAGAAACCGCTCAGCATCCAATTTAAGCCATTCTGATGTTTTGGGAGCTGTGGTAAGTGGAGAAAAGCTGTTTTATTGTAACTTTTAATGCCCTATTGATTCCAACTACAATTGCTAACAAAGCATGCATCGTAATACGTGTTAAGTTATCAATCCCCTGTCATAAGTGGAGACTTTAATTCTACTTTTCTATTTTTAGCGCTCTTAGAGGAAAATGAGAATCGCAATGAAATGGCAGAAATTTTTTGATAAATAGTCTGATGGTTACAGATTAAATGTGATGTGTGGCAGGTTGAGCAATTGTCTCAGGAACAACGGCGCATACCTGGTGGAGGATGTTGCTTTGTTCATCCCGGCCGTGTCACTTTTTATATGACTAGGAAACATACCAACCAACCAGCACAAACACATTCAACGTCCCTGGGATTCAATTCAATTCAGTTTTTTTATATAGCCCAATATCACAAATTACGAATTTGCCTCAGAGGGCTTTACAATCTGTACACATACGACATCCCTGACCCAGGACCTCACATCAGATCAGGAAAAACTTCCACAAAGTCACTGCAAAACAATAAAAAAACCTTGTTTTCTAAAGTCCCAAAAAACAATGACTTCATCATTCAGCGGGAAGCTCTTCTGTATCGGCAAATATTGACTCGGTGGTGAGGGGGCTGAACACACAACCTCGCAATTTCCCCTTAAATCCCTTTCTCTTCCTTTTTTTCCCCTTATTCTTTCTATCGTTTCTTTCCTTCGTCCTTCTTAACCAAAACCTGGAAGTCATTTACAAAGTTGGGATGGGTTTTCTCCCGTTCAGAAGTGGATATGTGAGCAGGAGGGTCTCCAGTTTGATTTCCCACACCTCCCATCAAGGGAATTACATCAGAGTGAGGCTGAAGATCTCAATGCTGGAACCAGCTGTGGTTTGATGTTAAAACCAAACCTAGTTACTGAAGCAGAGTTTGTGTTTATTTAAGTTAGTCTTTTTTACAATTAAAGTCTCCCAAGTGCTGGAATATACTGTACATCAGTCTGTATGAGACTCATAATGGTGGGCCTAAGAGCGCCATCTCCTGTGCCGCGGAGGAATGCCAGACGGTCAACTATAATATATGAGATCAAATATATTACTTTGGTCATTTATTATTACATTATTATTTGTACTTCTAAATGTGCTCAAGAATTCACAAAGAAACGGTCTAATTAAAAATGCATAACCACGTCAAGTCATCCGGTAGAGGCCAACGTGTTCTCACTGTTAGCTAGCTAACGTTCCCGCGGACGCAGACTCAGTGGCTCTGTTTTGACGACGGAATGCGGGAGACAACCTTGTGCCAGTAAAGGCTCAAAAGCGTTTGGTGAGGAAATCTATGACCCTGAATCCATTACATTTGGGTTATAATGGCAGTCAGTGATAGGTGATCTTAAGCCGAATATTTATTTTAGTGTTTACAAATTCATTGTTGTCATGTTGTGTTTTTTTGATCGCTCATTTATTTGTGAAGGTGGTTGTCTTGAAACAATCAGACGTGAGAATCCTTTTTGTAGACTGTGTAGGCCTGGTACTTTCAATGAGCAGTCCCCCCATAGCGTGTCTGGGGTAGAGAATAAAGAAATGGGTTTTTGAGAGAATCAAATCTAAATCATCAGTCATTCAAGGTGCTCTCCAAAGGGAAAGAAAAGAGACACTTCCATGTTAACTTCTAACCTTTTATCTTTGTTCTGTCTCTGTGAATCCTGTTGATC
Source organism: Cyclopterus lumpus (assembly GCF_009769545.1). Classification (NCBI taxonomy): domain Eukaryota; kingdom Metazoa; phylum Chordata; class Actinopteri; order Perciformes; family Cyclopteridae; genus Cyclopterus; species Cyclopterus lumpus. The sequence goes on along the minus strand of NC_046966.1, from coordinate 9,392,582 downwards.
GTGTGCCTCATCTCTAAGGCTTTCCTTTCCTCTCATCATCCTACATCTGTCACACATACTGGATTAGAGCTAGGAGGTAGCTAGTTGTGCTCCGATTGTAGTTTCTCTTCCTGATCTGCTGCATCAGGTTTATGTTTCTGACTCTTTGTGGTTGTCTGTACCTTTTTATTCTTCTTCTGTGAGGGACTTTTTAAAGTCAGCATGTACCTGTATTTACCACACTGTGACAACTACAGGGAATGAGAGCTTATAAAAGGGCTGAAATGATTTACTGTTCAGATACACATACAGACGGGGTTTACTCAGTTCTCCTGATTGTGTTGAGCCACGAAGCTCTATCATCACAACTCTAGGGGAGTTCTGTGGGTCCGCCCTCCGAGGCCTGCTAATCGTTGTGGGCTTAAAGTTGGAGAATACAGCCCAGATTCCTGATGCATGACGGAAGTCGGGGTCCAACGAGGGGAAAGGAGGTGGAGCAACGAAATCTGCAAATGAGTGAGCCTCCTGGGTTTGTGCAAGACGGAGTGGACATATCAATTTCATGGGTCAGGGGTCGCAATCGAGGAGATGAAACGAGTAGAAATGCAGATTGAGAAGTGGCCCGGGAGGTCAAACAAGCCACATGTACTGAGAAAGACCAGCTACATGGAGGAAGAAGAGAGTAGGGAGCATGAGTAGGTGGGAGGAGGTGTTATTAATCTCTGTTGTTTGCTCTTCGTATTGTCATTTCCTCTGCAGCTGGTCCCGGGTTGTGAGGGAAAGAAAAACACAACGGAGGAGATCAGAAATCTAAACAGTGGTCCTGCCAGCGGGCTGGGTGTTCCCCATCGTTGACACATCTGTAATAAAACACATAGTCTGATTTCGTAATGTGCTGCTAATTATGGCGAAGAGGGGGCCATGCAGGTGAAAAATGCACAGATGTAATGCAGCCCTTTTTATGTTTAAAAAATTCAGTGTAGTGAAGCAAAGATTCACAGTTCAAAACTGACATTTTGTGGTACAAAATTAATTAGAAATCGTGTTAAAAGCTGGGTCAAGAATTGGATCACCATAGTTTTCAATGGGCTGTTTACTTGTTTCGTCTTTAGTCTCTCTTTTTTTCTTAAAATGGGCCTCCATATTTGGGGTGACATGGTAATTCCAACAGATTTATTGCCTTCCCTCGGCTCTTAACACAGACCAATCCCATGTCCGCTCTCAGGTCAGGTCAGTTAAGTCTGGGACCTGACAGTCTGTGGGTCACGACCCCATTAAAACACACTCCCAACGAGGCTTTTCCCACCTGGCAGTGAGTTTCTTCTGGACCTCAATCACTGCACATACAAACATACACTCTTGAACAATCATGTGTGCACTCATACACACCAGCGACTTTCCAGCACTGGGGAAAAGTGATTCATTTGGGATACATACTTTACTCTAAAAAATGTGATCGGAGCCCTTGTTGCGTCACAATAGAAACCCTCCGTAGCCGATACACACTGTTTGGTCCATAGGGTCAACTCGCATGCGGTTGTTCCCTGCTGTGTGGCTGCACTGATCACTGCTGATAACGCCACTACGCGTTTAATGTGTGCTTAATCGCGCAATGGGACATTCAAGGTCCACTCTAACCCCTGTTCATTATTGGTGCAAATGTATTTTTAGTTTTATTTGTGCATTCTGAATGTTACAGTACATTTGGCAGCCACCGATCAATCAGTTTTGATAAATATTTTCCGTTATTCTACTTTAATTAAATCCAGGTGAGACATTTTCTGCTCAGTTTTGTCTAAATGGCTTCTGGCTTGAACATCTCTATGAAGCTGCTCGGCTCTTCAAAGGATGCTACTTGGCATCAGGCTCACAAAGCTCGTCATCAGTGCCGCTAACAGTGGCTCTTCCAGAGTCCACTGTTTTTCCCATGCCTGGGGTTTGGCAGGTAAAGAAGTCCAAGTTATGGAAGTCATTAAAATTCCTCTGGAACATGTGGACACTTGTTTATTTTTCCGCCCAGGCAGGGAGGGTGGAGAGCTGCCAGGACGCTACACTGTCCGTCTCTCAGCAAGACGGAGAGTGGACAGAGTGTGAGAGAGATGGAGGACCTGCTGGAGGACGAAGGAGATGAAAGACAGATGAGGGGAGGAATGAGTGAAACTGTTCCTCCGCGACTTATTTGGGACAAATTGAAAACTTTGTCTTCTCAGTTCACCTTGCCCACTGTCCTCTGGTAAAGCCATCCAGCATTGTCGGCTGTGACTAAGCGTCCTCCGATCTCATTTTCTGTGATTTTCTTAGTTCCTCCATATGCGATGCACGGTCGAGCTTTATGTCGCCACCTCAACGAGCCATCAATCTTCCTTGCCTTCATCTCAAATGTGGAAAGAACCCTTCATGCTCGTCTTTAAACGGACGATCCAAGAAAGGCCTGTTGCGACGGTGGGCGTTTTCCGTCTGATTGTTTAAACAGAGGGGATGATTTGAAAGGGAATATTAATGCGGTGTTACCCCCGGGGAAACTAATTATATAATATATAGGGGTGAGTGTGGGCGGGGGAAACTATCATAAATAACGGGTCTGTCTGTTCCATCAGGCACCTTGTAAACCGAGTCAAGTCACCACATCAACTTGAAAGCACTATTCCCCTTTTTCACGTCTGCTGACGATATTCTGGTAACTGTCTGATCTGAAAGAAGCTTGATAGGAAAAAGCAAAGCGGAGGCTAACTGCTGTGTTGCCCGATCATATTTCCATCATCTTTTGTCTCGCAACCATATTAACGGACAAGGATATTGTAAAAGGCATCACGGGGTGGGAGGAAAACTGAGGGATGAGGACGGTGCTGTAAGCCAAAGGGCACGAAGGGGGAGAGAGAGACAGACAGAAGGGAGTTGTGGAATTTCTCGGCGCATAGCTTCAGTATCGCCTTGCAAAGCTCAAAAATGTATCCCTGCGATTCATCTCGCAGCCGAGACTTCCCTCCTCGCGGGTCCAGGAGACTGATATTTCAGCAACAGGCATCAGTGAGGTCACTCTCCAACCCCCATCCACTCCCCTGTGTTTGATCATGCTAATGGGCCCCGACACTGCCATGAAGGCCCTGGGGGTGATCCTCGCATTTACATGCCTGGCTGACAAATCGGTGGCTAATTGAGATGTAACATGAGACCCTGCGCCTCCCTCCAGAAAGGCTGTGACCTTTGACATAGATCCAACTTCGGGATCACATGTCTGTGATGCCAATTTAAATCATTACGTGGCATGTCTGACATCTGACATCCCATCAGTACTTTGGGTCAGAAGCCTTCCAAAGATTGCTGTAGCTACCAAAGACGGGAAGTAGTTATGACAGCGGGGTATTGTAAGTAAAGGTTATTACTTACTAATGCCAAAGGGTTGGTTGGGGTTCTGTTTTCATCAACATCTTTGAAGACTAATATGAAGAGGAAGGTGCCCAGTTTGAATCCTTAATGCCCCAGCATGCTTCACTGGTAGGGTCATCTAACATCTCGTCACTTTTTATATGACTAGGAAACATACCAACCAACCAGCACAAACACATTCAACGTCCCTGGGATTCAATTCAATTCAGTTTTTTTATATAGCCCAATATCACAAATTACGAATTTGCCTCAGAGGGCTTTACAATCTGTACACATACGACATCCCTGACCCAGGACCTCACATCAGATCAGGAAAAAACTTCCACAAAGTCACTGCAAAACAATAAAAAAACCTTGTTTCTAAAGTCCCAAAAAACAATGACTTCATCATTCAGCGGGAAGCTCTTCTGTATCGGCAAATATTGACTCGGTGGTGAGGGGGCTGAACACACAACCTCGCAATTTCCCCTTAAATCCCTTTCTCTTCCTTTTTCAAGTTGATGAAGATTAATTATATTGTGTAGTTGCAAAGCTAATTTATGAATGATTTTATGAATGACTTGGCTATTCCTCAGGTAAGAGTTGAAAAGTGGAAACGTCAGCTATAATTATAAAACCATTAGAGCTTGTTTGTCTGTTAGTGTGCATGTTGTATAATTATGGACGGGTTTCCACTTTTCAAACATTCTGAACTGAAGAAGATCTGAGTATGATTTAAAACATTGATAAGTAAATGTGCAGGCGTTACCTTTTTTCTTATTGTCGTTGAATTAAAGCGTGGCCTTTTAATAAAAGGTCTTATTTTGTTTCACAAAGCAAAACATGTTTCTCAAAATGTTATTGGACGAGTGAGCTGAGCCACTTAGATTTGACGCTGATGCACAGTGGCACGCCGTAGTTCCCCGTAACCATTAGCCTGCACAAGCTTTTAGAAGTTTTTGAAGTTTGGAAAGATAATCCCTTGTGCTTAATGATCCGTCATCGGTTGCGTAATCCTTCCTGCTTTGAGATATCTTTAAGACAACAGCCATTAGATGCTTGGTATGTTCCTCGTCAGCCTCAAGTCGACAGTGACACGTGTGATGGTGATACAGGCTGCAAGTCAGCTATAGAGGAAAGATCCTCCTGTCAGGATGCCAAATAGATAAGTTTGTTTATGAAACGGCTCACTGGATATAAAAACCTCTTTAAGCCTGGATTTGTTTTTTACGGTTTGTCACAATCTTGATGATTACTGAACCTAGAAAGTTTAAATCAAGCAACTAAAACATACCTGCATTTAATCTCTTATTAAAAACACGAGTCAATCTAGTACATTTAGTTGTAAAAGCCCAAGGCTTCCCAAGTCACTTATAGTCAACATTTTCAAAGACAGCATTTAGCAGCTCTCAGGGAAAATTAACTTTAGTACTCATCTGTGGTGATTGTCAGTTGCAATTCAAAGTTTTCCTTCCGGATTGCATCACTAGAGTCCTTTGAGCTCTTCCTGTGTGTGTGTGTGTGTGTGTGTGTGTGTGTGTGTGTGTGTGTGTGTGTGTGTGATGGGTGTGTGTGATGGGTGTGAGGAAACAGCTGGGCCTACTTGTACACATGTACACAGAAACACTCATCCACATCCTTAACGGTTGGTAATGGGGTCATTTATACGTTTGTGCAGAAATGTGTTTGGTACCTTTTTTAAAATCTTTTTCAAATCCCACTAGAGCATTTTTTTGTATGTTCAGAGTGCTAGAAATGCTACTTGTTGAACAATGGTGTGAATGAAAAGATCATATGAATCTCCTTGAGGTATCATGTGATAGTGGGACGATTGCAATTTTCCTATTCATCCCGACAGCCGTAGACACTGACTGAGTAATCATCCTGGTTATAAGAAAATGTATATTTTACAGTATTTATGACGACTCACACTTTGTTTAGCATTACAGTTCTTGCTCAATAAAACTGAAATTCCTCCTCAGAGCATTAGCAATTGTACCCCTTTTTGCACTACTTGTGCGGATCCGAATGATTTCCAAGACGTAGATAACATGAACTACATTATGATGAAAGGAAGCGAGAATGCAGATGAATCAGGCAAAGGAGATCACCGGAGAGGGTAGCGAGGCCGGAGGAGGGATCTAGGAGGCCCAGGCTCTGGAGTATTTTCTCCTCCATGGTGGTCTAATTGTCTACAGTCTGGATGTCAGTGAAGCCTTCACCATGATTGTGGCGCAAGAAAGACGCTGATAATTTGCCTCATTCAGGTTCATCCGGAGCTCAGCGTGAGCCCCAAATGTTGCAGAAGAATCCTTTCTCTCTCTCTCTCTCTCTCTCAGCAGAAAGTTGTAACTTTTGGCTAAGTGCCACTGTCCCCCTGCTAGACCCCACATCCTGACAGGAAGCTTGTTCTTCCTTCTCTCTCTCTCTCACACACACACACACATACACATACACATACACACACACACACCCACACACACGCACTGTCCCAGAGTGAGAGAGGCACTGGAACACTGCAGCTACACATTTGGACAACCACAAAATAGGAGTGATAAGGAGGCAGACCACAAAATGGAGGGAAATGGACCCTAAGTTACTCCAGGACCCCTTAATAGAGGGCACGGATCCCATGTTGAGGGTCTAGCATCCCAAAAGCATCTCTGCTATAGAGGTATTGTTATCCATTGGCTTTAAGCAGAACTGAGATGCTAAGCGTTCCAAGATGACTTTGGGAAGCAGATTTACAACGAAGCTCGAAACCAATTGAATCATATTTTCAAAATAACACTTTATTTCAGTACACCCTGACATCATTCCTGTTGGCTGTGGTTCCAAGTTCAATAGAGCAGACTTGAAACCGACACAAGGAAGACGACAGTGAAACAATGCTCTTCATGTCTGGGGTCAAGGAACTTGTCATATGTTTGATTAAATAATGAAATTCTTCTGTTTTAAGGTTGCAACTGACAAATAACTATTTTGCATTGGCAGAAAACCATTGAATAAACCCGTAAAATAAATATTGGATATTGAATCATCATTATCTCATCAACACACACACACACACACACTACAAGCACCAGCTAAATGGACGTCTTTCCTCCTCAAAGCTGAAATTCTTCCATCTATCTGTGTTTGCTGGACTCTCCATGACAGCGGAGCTCAGTGAATGGATTGTTGACGAGGCGAGGAAGGACCCCGGGGGGGTCAGCAAGATGCCTGACCTCCTGGATGTCATCAGCATCAGTTGCGGCCACTTTCCTTCCCATGGTGGATGCTTTGTATGAATCTGTGTCGCAACCCTGACAGGCCCGGAAACATGCTCATAAACACACACACATACGCACACACACACACACACACACATGTGCACACACACACTTGTTGGAGGCTGTTTTCCACCCCGTTCTGACCGTGTCATTGAGCAGTGAGAAGTGATAGAAAGGGTCAAAGCGCGGCACAATGACTCACTGAGCAGAACTCTGCTTGTTTCTTTTCCTCTTGTGGGAGAGACATGCTGAGATTTCCTTTCAAATAAAACCAGAGCTCATCAAAGCCCCCCTGGCCCATTTCCGTTCTGTGGAGACCACCCATTTCATAGTTCACATGTGTCAATGCTGTGGACGAGAGAGCATTAGCTTTTGGGATTGCTCACTGGTTACTGGCATCACAGCTACATTGCACTGTTCACCCTGAGGACAGCAGCTTGGCATTTTTTGTAGTTTGTAGTTTAATCACATTGTCAGTTTCACTCTTAATATCTTCTTTATCCATGCAACAGTAAAGCAGTGAAACACATCTAAGTGCATGTAGTACTTGAGTGGACTCTAACCACAACCTTTCAGCAGCAACAGCAGAGTCCCAGCTTTAATCTTGGCAGGATAGACTCAAAAAAATGAAAAGATTGGAAAAGGAAAATGTCAAAAGTCCAAACGGTCAGAGGTTTGTTCTACTATCTTTTTAACGTGCAGATGAGGCTGTTGTCAACATCAATTGACCTTGAAGGCTGCTAGGCCTCAGTAGCTGGACTTCACCTTGATACAAAGGTAAATGTCTACTTTTTGATTTTTTCCCTTTGCTGTTTCTGGAGCTCCAAGGTGAATGGGGGGGGGGGGGGGGGGGGGGGGGGGGGGGGGGGGGGGGGGGGGGGGGGGGGGGGGGGGGGGGGGGGGGGGGGGGGGGGGGGGGGGGGGGGGGGGGGGGGGGGGGGGGGGGGTTTGGCCTTGTCGTCACTGTGTACCCAGCATGCGACCTGTGTGCGGGAACAGCTTAAGAGGCCCCTGAGATTCTAATAGGATGAGAAGGTTTCCTCTGTCTTCATGTGAAAATCTGGTTTTAGAAGTGAATCTACCAAAGTTGAGGATGGATTTAGGAACATTAATGCAAAAACAGTTCAGGCCCTTCATTGACAGTGTGAGATCCTTTTTTATTTTGTTAATGTCTCTGCTATGAATGAGACACAGGGTGAGCATAAAGTGAAGCCCACGGAGCTGCAGTGTGATGTCCGTCGCTGCCGCATTCATCTCCGCTTTCTATCTTACTGTTATGTCTGTTTTGTCTCGTTTTCTTTGTTTCCCCCTCTTTTCTGCAGGGGTGGGGTCGCCACATGCACAGACTCTTTGTTTGGAGTTGCTATAGTAGAGTGTGTGTGTGTGTGTGTGTGTGTGTGTGTGTGTGTGTGTGTGTGTGCCTGCGTGCCTGCAGTTCTGCTTCATGCGAAATGACCTCATCCAGACACAGATCCTGAAATTCTGAATCCGTCTGCTTCCTCGGATTGTGTAATGGATAGTCCCCGAACGCACGCACACACATACGCGCACACACCCCAGCTCTCTGGCCGACGCCCCCTCAGTGTTGTGCCTCGTTGCTTGACCACAGACGGTTTATGGGTCCTTAGCAACGAAAGTCCAACACCATTTGACAAAAGGAACAATGCTTGATTTCTGGATAATTTCATATCGTGCATGAGGTTACAAATAGATTTATTTGATTCCAACGTCCCTTTAGGAAAGGAGCTGGAAAGTTCATGAACTGACCCTTCATCAAGTATATCTTTTTTATGTTAATATAAAATCACTCCTCCTCCCACTTTATCACCCGGGGTCAGTCCAGGTTGATAAAGTTCCTCAGTTCCTCAGTCTCTAATCTCGGATAGTGTGAAAATGTGGAACGCAGCCCAGCTGTTGACGTGCACTTATTACAGCTGAGTCGAGTCACTGGTAAAAAAAAATCTTCTTTGTGTGGAAAGGAATGCAGCTTTCTCTAAGGGAAAAAGTTCTGCTTCATTAGACAAAGATTTCTGGAAGATTTATTTTTCCCCAAAGCACAACCCGATAACCCTCGTGATTATAGCCCTTTTTATTGATCCGCCATGTGACTGTGGCCGTCCACATATTCACTGCAAAACAGGCACATTCAAAAACAGCTTGACAAAAGCTGTTTATGAAAAATACATCAGTTCCATTTGGATACACATGACGGCTGACCCCGTTATATACAACTTTACAAGTGATTTAAAATAACAGACATTCCATATTGCAATGAAAGGCTGGAACATCAACTCCGGCAACACGGCACAGAAGTCCACAAAAGCTGCTCTTGCTCTGTATGGATGGTCGGCCCATCTCTTCCCACATGGGACTCAGATGTGTGTGGAGGGGTTGGCACAGAACCCTTTCGCCTTTTAAAAGTGGACTGATGAGCTTTAGGGCGCCACAACCTCGCTTACTTGAACTGCTGGCTGTCGTTGTTTGTTTTCAGTTGTCTGTTCTGGGGTCCCAAAGACAAACCTTTTATTATTTAGTGCTTTTCACATGTTAATGTATCGCCCAATGAAGCCATTAATTCCAAATGAATTATCGACCGTTCCTGTAATAGAGACACGCGGCCCATCTCAGTGCTTCATTCTGCATCTTTTGCCCGTGAGACAGCCCAAAGGAAAATAACTTGATTATGTGTTGGAAATCGAGGACAGAAGTGTGTATTCTTGTCCTTTTATCTGCAGGGACTCTGTATAAGCAACGGCAGCGTGGTGGTGGAAGCACTCCGGGGGTTTTACAAATATAAAACACTTTTATGAAAGGTTTATCTATACAACGTTTGTTCTTGCAGCCAAAGAGAAACTGCAGTTTTGAGATCTGGATTATGTGGTTCAACATTTCTGATGAATTATTCACATGACTGGACAAGCAAAATGATTAATAAAACACATTTTGAATCAGAAAGTCCAAGTAGAGGTTGAAGGAAGGCCGTGGAGAAAGATACGCCATTTCAGTCAAAAAGTCACTCCACAGACAAATGTAATTTAAACCAAAAAATGGACTTCGACCACAAGTTGTGGACCACAGTGTAGTAATTGATTCCACGGCAACATTGTACTTCCTGTTTACATCCCCAAAAGCAATCAGGGCGTAGTTGAAGAAAGACAGCAGAGTCAACTTAATAGAATCCCTGTGTATTTTTTTTTTTCCTCAGTAAGGGATTGATGTCAGTAAGAGCTTTGAGAAAATGTCAAGTGATTCACACCGAATCTAATTCAGCACACACCTCTCCTGTGTTGTGTAGCCGTGCAGCAGCCTGGGCCGCTCTGCCGCTCATCCCCCGTCTCATTGTAAAGACGGCGTCTGGCGGTGAGCACATACGGTAGCAGTTAGCAGCCGCGGCACCCTGCGATGGATTGTTTTTGTTTGCGTGGTTAAAGCAACAGGGTCTCTGGCTCTGTCATTACCAGCCACAATCATGGGGTGATTAGCAGAGTGTGTGTGCGTGTGCGTGTGTGTGTTTGTGCGTGCATCAGTTTATTCTAACGTTTCAGTCGGGTTTATTTGTGTAATCCTTGTTAAATTGTCCTAAATTCCAACATGAATGTCAGAATCACTTAAATAAGCATGCCCAATGGACTTAAATGTAACAATAATAAATGACCCGTGTGACTATTGCATGCTAAAGATGTACAAATGCAGCGGTGGCTGCTATGAAGCAGGACTCTCCAATCCACCAGCATTCAAACCAGTTTGCTAAGCTTCGCATAACACACCATTAAACAAGCAAGTTGTTACCTGTTAACTAGTGCGCTTTAGAGACACTGGCAGGCAGCATGTATTACATTAGGGCAAAGCCGGGCTTGTTGTGTCCCTCTTTATGCTAAGCTACGCTAGGCGTCTCCTGGCTGCAGCTTCAAATTCAGACGTGAGAGTGTTATGGATCTTCTCATCGAACTCTCGGCAAGAAATTAAATCTGTATTTATTTATTTTTTTACAAGGATTTGTGCCGCTACTCAGTCATTGAGGCCCGATTTTATTAATTGTATTAATTTTCTTGTTGGTTCTCTTTGCGATCCTGGACAATATTTTGGAAGTGTAACCCTCCAGTTTACACATGTCTTCTATTTGTTTGTAAAGATAATTGAATACAATTCATCTGTTTTTTAATCACGAATAATTACAAGTATGCAGTATTTAAACAATAGCAGATTGTCACAGTGTGAACAAATAAATCAAGTATAGGAAAGTGTTGACGCATCAAGATGAATCGATTCTCACTTTATAATTCCCTCTGAATCCAAATGGAATCACGAGGTTGCGAGACATTCCCGCCCCTTAACGCCGTGCAGTGCATTTCAAATTGTCACAAATAAATCTGCCGCTCATTGTTAAATGGTACTGACCGATGATGTCGAACTTGAATCTGGAGAATGTGTGCACACACAGAAACATTTGTGCGCACACATTCTCAAGATTTGAAGGTCATCACCTTCTTTCATGCTACATGCACAGCGGCGTTCAGGGCCGGGGATGAAAGCGAACGACCCCTTCCTTTCACGGCTTTGATTCAGAGGGTTTGGCCGGCGGGATGGATGTGAAGCTACAAAGCACCTTTTTGTCTCCTGAAGGTTTGTGTGACTCGCACTGCTTTGGCTTTCATGTCACAGCTTCATTGAAGACTCATGCAACCGACTGCCAAGTGTGGACTTTGTGATGGACTTGGTTCTCATTGGCTTCAACCAATGTGCTTTGAACTTCTCAGTTTTCCCAAACCCCATTTGCAGTTTTAGTGTAAAGTGTATCCAGCCACTTTGGACTTAATGTGACACTTTGACATGTTGTTGTGTTGCCATGGCAGTAACTGCAGTCCACATGTGTTGTAGGCTCTGCTTAGAACAGATAAAGATGTTACAAGAACACTTGGGTTCGTCCAATCGGTGACGGGCTTCAAAATGCACTGCATCAAATGACAAATGGATTCGGTGCTAATCACCATATTCCCATGCAGCGACACCAGGACAAGAAAGGGTGATTAGAAATCAATGGGTCATTATTATTATTATTATTAGCTGTTTCCATCTTCATCCTAGTTTTAGCATTGACGGGCAGATTGTGGTTAATTTTGGGTCCTTATTGAGCATACGTGCTCTGAATTTCCTCCTGACAAACACTGTATTTCCTCAGCCATCTGTCACTGTGGAGCTTTTTGTTCAACTTGACCTGGAATGGCACATTTGACCGAGGTGACGACTGGGCGGAGACTTCCCTTTGTCACATCCAGGCCTCGTTTTATCTATCATTAATGGAGGAAGAAAAGGAGGAACGACTTCTTAAATCTCTCTCTCTCTCTCTCTCTTTCTCTCCTCTCTCTCTAAAGAAGCTTGTTGTCTCACCTGAACCTTGAGGCAGACTTCCCTGTAATTGTGTGTGCGTGCGCTTCTTCTCCATGCTGATAACACGACTGCTCAGACAGTGACCTCATTGTTCCCAGCGAGCGCTCAGGAAGTGAACCTGAGCGTTAAACATTAGCTCTTTACCCCTCAAACATGAATTAGAGGCTCTTTTAAGATCACTCCAATACAAGCGTAAAACTAGACAGGCTGTTAAGAGCCGGATAAACAGGAGTGACAGTTTTACAGGTTTTTGTGTGTGTGTGTGTGTGTGTGTGTGTGTGTGTGTGTGTGTGTGTGTGTGTGTGTGTGTGTGTGTGTGTGTGTGTGTGTGTGTGGTGTGTGTGTGTGTGTGTGTGTGTGTGTGTGTGTGTGTGTGTGGTGTGTGTGTGTGTGTGTGTGTGTGTGTTGTGTGTGTGTGTGTGTGTGTGTCAAAGCAGGTGATGCAATACTGGCCATTTTGTATGCCCTGCAGGGTTAAAAAAAAGAAAAACTAAACGTGCTTTACTGTAACACCCTGACGATCTGACTATGAACACAGCTGATACATAAACATGCAGTCTTTCCTAGAAATGAAGAGAACAAAAGTTCTAGCCCTTCCTACAGCATAAAAACCTTTGAAACCAAACATAACCCAGCAAGCCCTTTTTAGTTTACATCAACTCTATAGATATATATGTGATATGATATATAAACGTGCGAGGCGGGGCTGGTCATTCATTTCACCGAGACCACTGGGTCGACACCATCTGCCAACGATTGCATAGCTCGCTTCGATATGTGCAAGTGCACATTGAGATTATTTATTTGTAACGTGAACAGGGTCAATGTAATGTTAACCCTGCGATCATCGAGCTGCTGGATGAATGAACAGCAACGCCATAACTCTGCAGAGCTGCACACTTGTTTCTTGCAGTATTATAAACAGCTGCAGTGTTTTGACATGTGGTAAGCCTTCAAATAAATGGATTTACAGTATAACTGAAACTGGACTTCCTGAATCCGCCTTTATCGCCCCACCAGAAGCAGCAGGTCCCCACCAAAGCAAGTCTTTTTATTTTTCCAGTGCTATTTTCATTGTTATTATCCGGTAAAATGGGTTTAAATAAAACACCTCCAGGTGAAGTTGAAATCCTCCAGATGTAAACTTTCTTTCCTGCCGGTCGAGTTTCCTGTCGTGAACGGACCAGAGCTTTTACCAAGAGTTATTTTGGAGGCCTTCATGTGGCTTTATACTGTCCTCTGGGAGTCACCTTCACCTCCCTGTCATGTGGGGGGGGGGGGGGGTGGCAGGCAGGCCGGCAGGCATTTGAAGTCAAAGTAGTCGAAACAAGCTCTGTTATAAAATAAAAAATACTTCTTATGTCAGTGGGGTTGCTTCACACCCATTCACTGAATGAGTTGTATTTTCTTAAGCATGACCACATCTGTCAAGTTCCCACCGAGGGGTCTCGCCGCCGTGTTCTTCCTGTTCTTGTGAAAAAGCTCAGAGAGCCCAATAATGAGCTCAAGTGTTTGCACATTCCTGAACAGTTGGCGTCGGTGAAACGTGCCCCCTCGCTCCTCTCCTGTTACTGCTCGCCGTTTGGTGGGAACGCCGACGGTCCGCTGATAGCAGGGCTTTCGGCAGCAAATGGATACCAGGCTGCATTTAGACCAGGAGACGCTCAAGTCTTTCCCCTCTGTTGTGTTTTTGTTTTGGTCCACAGCTTATCACCGAGGTCAAGGAGGGGATGACTTCAACAGAAATATGGGATTACTTAAGAGCACCGCGGTGTGCAACGGACTCCTTAATCATCAGACCTGATAACAGTTGCGTGGAGACGGCAGAGGATCAGGTCTTTTATTTGTTTTGGACCGCCTGGCTTTAGTCCAACTTTGACTCTAATGTGTCACATGAGCCAACCTAAAGCAATAACAGTAATTTGGGTTTCCACAGGGTCATGATTAGCTCTCGTTAAGAGACAAGTCTGCTGTTATCAAGCTGTGAGACATACTAGCTGCTACGCCAGGCTTGGCTTGGTTTGGTTTGGCCCTTTTGTACTCGAGGTTTAGGGAAAACAAAGGTGCAGTTTGTCGAACTGTTTTTTTTTTTTTTTACATCTGAAAGTTCTGCATATTTCTAGGTTGGGATGTGTGATGTCTCCATGCAATGACCTCAGGCCTGGCAGTGACAACTGGGAGTGTGTGCGTGGAGTTTGGTATAAAGTGCTGAGTGCACGAACATCAAGGAGAGGGGAGGGGGTCCGTCTCCTTCTATGCCAGTCTGTACTTGGCACGCACACACACACTGCACTGCAGAGGAGAACACTGTGCAGATGCAGGCCAATACAGAAACACCTCGAAGAAGATTGTGCCGTATCAATATTTAATACATTAATTTAGATTTATTTGAACACACATGTGAAATTCTTCAAACTATTCACATTTTATCGTTAATTTTGCGAAAGAAATTAAAACCGTTACGTATTGCTCAGCCCTTTTCCAGCATTCTGCCCCTGCAGCTTGTTACGTGTTACTAATGACATGTACTGATAGACAGGGATATACACAATGATGCAGCTGTTGATGCCAGAAACTAATCAATGAGATCTCATCCGTCGGCATTTGTTTGGACCAAAGACCTGCAGACTCTAGATCGCACATTCATTGCACTAAAAGATTCTTTTCTGTCAGACGATGCTGCGGTGGATTCTCAACCTGAAATAAATAGTATTTTCTCTCAGGGTTATGCCATGTTATAGACAAGCAGTACAAGTGATGCCCAAGAGCACACGCACACTTGTTCTTCGTATAGAGGACGCAGTATGACAGCTATCTATGTGTGTTGATGTAAACTAAAAAGGGCTGTTTGGTGTTTGGTGTTAGGGTGATGTGTTTTTGTCCCGTTTGCAGATTTTATAACCATGAAAAACCTACATAATCAAACGGCATATTATGCCATTTGGTCCAATGCTGGTCTGAACACGGCCTTAGTTTCTGAACTTTTTTTAACCCCACAGGGCGTAAAAAATGGCCAGTATTGCATCACCTGCTGCGCGCACGTATACACACACACACACACACACACACACACACACACACAGAAAACAAACACACTCACAGTTTGTTTAAACATGCCTGCATGACAGATCCGTTTTGTGTGTGTGTGTGTGTGTGTGTGTCAGTCTCAGAAGGTACGATGTTCCTCCTTTGCAGTAAAGATAAACCGAGAACTATATGTGTGTGTTCCTCGCAAAATGCCATTGACGGCACAGTCAGATGGCGATAATAGACAATGCAGAAATGCGTACAAATACAACATATTCAATCGTGTTGATCAATTAAAATGTTGTATTTAAATAACATCAACAACAACAACACAATTACTTGTAAACCCATTTACCCAGAATTTGTCCAAATCAGGAAAACTGTAGTGACTGCTACTTGTGGTGTTGTACTATATTAAGTGCACTTTGGTTGCACTGTTACAGGTTCACCACTTCCTCATATGTCAAGCTGTCAATCATAGCGAGTTCCTCTCATTTTAACTGAGGGCTCAGAGCGATTTAGAGACATACCTAAACCACAACTTTCATCCAGCATGCGGCTAGTTACCCACTGTGTCCTCATGAAGCACATTTGTTACACATTGTGATGCACCAGCACACACCTCTCACTGCCTTGTTGTTACGGCATGGACAGCATCATACTCACACAGCTGTGGACGCTGGTTTGAACTGATATCAGGGGGAAATTCAGATTTCACAAAACGATCCAGGATTTTGTGTTGTTTAATTTGAGCTTTCATCTTGAGTGCAGGTCCTCCGAGACTCGGTCGGCTTGGAGTCTGTAGCCACAGTGTTGTTTTTACGGTTTCTTCTACAGGAGCCGAAACAAAATCATCTAAGCTATCGCATGAAGGGCAGTCAACGTGTACTGCAGCTTTTTATTACCCAAAAGCTCTTTGCCAAAAACAATTCACGTAAATCGGAGTTTACTTTTTATGATGGACTTTTGTGCCAAAATGAGAAAAAGACATACTGAGCCAGGAAACAGAACACCTACGTATATCCTACATATTTAAGACATTTATTTAAGATCCGATTAGATGATTTTAAAGTAAAACCCACACCATCATTTAGGAATATACTGTAGAAAAGCAACATGTCAGTGTCATGAGCAGCTTTGGTGAGACTCAGTCAGCAGTAAAAACTATCAACAGAACAATGGAAGCCAGGATTATAATGGAGTTTTGCTTTAGGCAAGACACTGAACCACAGCTGACCTCTGACCTAGGATCAGTAAACTGTGACATAGTGAGTCCGCCACAGATCCAGATAACACTTAATCTAAGAAGCTGCTATCAAGGCCACGCTGTTTTGTTTGGCTGTGGTTACGCCGCTGCCAGCCGGACTCATGAACTCTGACCTTTAGTACGGTCGCCTGAGGTGTGACAGGGAGTGCGAATGAGCCACATGAAGAGTCGGAGAGCGAGGATTGTGGAATGTGGGAGAGAAACCAAAAAGTGAATGGATCAAAGAAAAAAAAGACGACTCGATAAAGAGAGAGAAAGAGAGCGAGAGAGAGGAGGAGGAGGAGATGGTGCGATTAGTGTGAGCCTGAGCTCTGATTGGTTGAGCAGATTGTGTATGTGTGTTTGCCTGTGTGTGTGTTTCTAGCCAGTGGGCGGAGG
This sequence comes from Cyclopterus lumpus, assembly GCF_009769545.1. Lineage (NCBI taxonomy): Eukaryota > Metazoa > Chordata > Actinopteri > Perciformes > Cyclopteridae > Cyclopterus > Cyclopterus lumpus. Next base: position 9,375,905 of record NC_046966.1, on the reverse strand, counting down.
ATTACGCCTGCGTCACGTGGTCCCTTTAGCTTCTTTTCCACACAAACACACACCCTCATTTGCAGAGGACACACACACACAAACACACACCCTCATTTGCAGAGGACACACACACACATACACATACCCTCTCTCATACACACTCACAGCTGTTGAGGCTTCTCTCTGTGATAAACGCAGAGGAGCAGAGCCCACAGGAATCTGGGAGAATCTGCTGGCAGCTCGGAGCAAAGAGCATCTATACGGACGATCTGCTCGGATAAGTGGACCGACTGGTTTTTCTCATCGCAGCCAGGCTCTCACTTTCCGTCATTCATATCCCTCTCTCTTTTTCTCTCTCTCTCTCTCTCTCTCTCTCTCTCTCTCTCTCTCGTCTTTTCCCGGCTTCTCTCTGGGAACAAACTCAGTGTTGGAATTTGAGGGCAGACTGCGAGCAGCAGAGAAAAATAGAGACATGTGTTTTGCCCCAGCTGCTTACTACTACTGCCTGATCTCTCCCATTCACTGACCGAGGAGGAAATACAAGGTTGGTCGGGCTTGGTTTATTTGTCTATGGACTGGTTTCTTGTGTCATTCATTACACCTTGATTTTGGTTTGCATATTCATTATTTCTTTTAAAGACTCAGAATCCGCCTTTTTTTTTGTGTTCCCACATGCTGCCAAAGCATGACTCAGACTCCCATCCCTAAAACTGATTTGTAGTTTTAGGGGAATTCCATGTTAGTATGGCTGCTTGGGCACACACATACACACACACACACACACTCACACACTCACACACAGGCACACACTCCTGCCCTATAAACGGTAACAGTGCGTTAGCACCAGAGAAGATTAGCTGTGGCTGTCATCTCTCATGTGAAGTGCAGCAGAGGCTGCATGTGAAGGAAGACACACTTGATACGTTTTCACCAGAAGCAGCCTTCAGCATGCATTTCCCAATAGTTCAGAGGGAATGTCCGTAAAACCGAATAAAAACAAGTTTGTTTTCCGTGTGTCTGTGTTGCAATCTGCACAATGAGGTTGCACAAGAAACCAACTGCCCAAAGTACAACCAGCCGCTGCCTTTTGTTGCAGCGTCAGACAAAAGCAACGCCGGCTGGTATGCCGGCCGGCTCAGAAGAAGTTTTCTCTTGGCTGGAGGATCTATAGGCTGTTTTGGCGTTTGGCACACACACACACACACACACACACATATACACACGCACACACGCACGCACATACACACACACACACACACACACACACACACATCACTCTCCAGTTTCCCTGCTGGATCTGTCATGCAGGCATGTTTAAACAAACACGCCTGTATTTGTTTTGTGTGTGTGTGTGTGTGTGTGTGTGTGCACGTGCGCCTTTACAGGTTTTACACTGCAGGTGACTTGTGTGCAGATTTGTTCATGCCTGTATATGTGCTCATTTACAGTGTGTGTGGATATAATTAGCCAACATACAGATTCTTTCCTGGTATTGTTGCTGGTGGGGTCGTAACATAACCCCAAAGGGCTGCTTGTCTATTTTTAGTGGTGGAGACTCAAGCCGCCAGGCTGTGAAGCTTTCCCCGGGCAAGATAAAGATAAGAGGTGTGTGTGAGCTGGTCGGTGGGCGTATTGTGTTGACTGCCTGTACTGTTGTGGCTTTGTTTCTTTTTTTGTTACTAATTTTGCATGCGCCGGTCGGGTTGTAAGAACAGAACATATTTACATTTGTATGTAATGTTCCTACATAAAAGTAGGAAACCAGAGAGACGGCACCAGACGGAGAGATGCAGCAGCAGATACCCGAGTTAGATGCAGGTTTCCAGATTAGCTGTCACCAGATGAAGATGGAGAGATGTGCGTTGTCTGGCTCCAGCTCCAAATGTCAGAGGACTACTGAGGCATTATGGGAGAGCACTGTCATACAGATACAGATATGCAGTTAGCTCCCGTGATGGAGATGAAGGAAGGAACTCATTTCATCAAATATAAATGTGTCTTTTTTAATTGGATTTGTATGCATTCATGCATTAACATGACTTCTCCATGATTTGATGTATGAGCTGTACAAGTATCAACAAGCCAATTGAAGCATTTAAAGCTGTCACAATCATAAACCCAAGTCGAGTATACTTTATTGGTTTTTTGCAGTCAAGTGTTTAACACCCAGAGGAGTGTTTGAGGAAGTTCTCTCTCTTTCTCTCATGACCAGGACTCCCATTAGGAGAGATCTTGAATCTCAATGGGACCATCCTGTTTAAATGGAAATAAAGTGACATATTGTGGTGACCAAAGACTTGTGAAGCATGGTTAGTTTTATAGCAGTGGTTGGTTTTGTAGCACTCTTAAAGTAATTGTTTATAGATGAGTGTTTTCATGGACAACTCCTTTACTGTTAAAGACAGTTTATGTTTACAGAGCTGTGAGGGGGGGGTACTAAAGGTCACAGAGTGAGAGGTTGCAGTCACCTTGCCTCGGGCAGCGGTCGCAGTCTAGTGCCCTTCAGTAAACTCAGCCAGCCTCGTCTGTATCTGCCACATATTAATGGAGCTTCAATCAATTGCAATAACAAAGCGCTGTCATATATTTAAAGGGTAATTGTGGCTCAAATGTCCCATCGGTCACTGAACTCAGTCTGAACTTCTAGGATTGTTGTGAAAACCTAAATGTGTCTCATTGGATAAGTGTTCGAACCAATCACAAGACAACATCTGCCGTGAAGCATGACATTTGAAGGATAAATATTTGGGCTGCAATGTGATGTATCAGATTTCATTCTTACTCGGATTAATTGTGCACACTCGCACAACCACCACCGCCACTGCCGCTCCCCCCCCCTCTTACCCTCCCAAACCTCCCAACCGTCGATCTCTCTGGATGTGACCAGACCGAGAGGATTCGGGATGGGGACAATGATCTATTGAGTGAGGCGTAGGGAGCGAGGGAGCGAGGGAGGAAGCTCATGCTGAGGACTGCTGTGGTTTGTCTTGTGACACACTACAGCAGTCCTGTGTACTGGTGTTTGTGTGTGAGTAAAAGGAGGTGGGAGGCAGGGTTTCAAGCTTGGAGGGGGGGGGGGGGGGGGTTGTAACTTTATTTTGGTGAGGCTACAGCTGGTGCATTCGGCTGCACAGAATTCCACTCATTCAGCATATTTCAGGCGTGCACGTCTGCTGTCAATCATTACTTTTATTCACTTCCATAATATAAATCACAGCTTTTGTCGTGTGATCAGGTCGTGAGCGAGAGGCCTCCTGTGCTCCTATGGATTCTGTTTTGCAGAAAATATCGATATATCTGCACAGTATTGCCATATTAGATACGTTAGCTTCTTTCTTTATCCAACTATTTACTAAAACTTGTCACTGGATGTCATTTCCAAAACACGGAGATCATCTGCATAGAAGGGAAGCCAGTTGAAATGTGGAAAACATTGAGGTGGGAAAACCGATTGACAAACACATTGAGCTCCCACTGACGTGTCTTTGAGCAAAGCATCGAACACGTGACCTCCGTGTCCGATGGGAGAGGAAGCAGCACCAGCGCTGGTTATATCAGGGTCACAATAATGGCCGCTTCAGGCCATTGGCAATCCTGTGGAAAGGATATGTTGAATGTTGTTGTTGGCTTTCTTGCAAATTTGCATTGGTACAGTTGCTATACTGTGAACGTTAAGTTAACACGGTGGGTTCCATCTAACAAGAGAAAGCATGAGGTCCTGATCAGAAAAAAACCACTTCAAACATGTTACATGTTTATCCACTATGATTTTCTTTAACTCCTTGTTTCTTCTGTCTGACCAATACCAGCATGTCGATGCTGCTGTCGGATGACCACTGGGAAAGCAGCGTGATTCCTTTCTTAAACGCTCTGCTCTTCAAGCCAAGACACCATCTGCTAGGGCTCCCATAAGCCCCACCTCTCCCTAATACACCACCAGCTTATCCTTCGCTACTGCAACAGCAGCCTTGTTGCGACACATCCTGAATAATGCAGTTGTATATATTTTGCCCGTCTCTTCCAGTGAATTGATCTTTGTATTTCACCAAGCATGGTGTACATTTGATCTCTTGTTAAAGGATATCCCATAGGAAAGGTGAAAGGTCAGGCTACGGTCGAACCGACAAGTGAAGGAGAGTGCGAAGGATACTGCGTTTGAATCGGAAGAAAATCTGTGTTTCCCAGTTTGTCTGTTTTTTCTTTGTCAGACTTTCTCTCAAAAGCGTGTCGCATCACAGAGTTTCAACTCTTTCACAAACACAACCAGCGTTGCCATATTTTTTCAAATGTACGTCCATTGTCTTTATCGGCTGTGTCCCTTTTTGGCGTGACACCGACGGGTTTAGGGCCACTCTTGTTGCTTTGACTGTAACAATTCCTGTATCCTGCAAAATGCTTGTTGTCATGCCAGCTGACCTGAGAATGAACGGTGGGAGTTCATTGGGAGTAAACCACCTCACCAGTCAAGGTCTGGATGATCAAACAAAACTGCTCAGCGAGTGACCCGACTGACGCCTGCGTGCTGCTGTGACACGACGCTAATCACCCCCGTCCATGAGCTGTGACTCTGTCATCTGCTCATGGCATGTTGTTTTTCAGTATATTGGATTGCCAGTTTAGAAAGTAATATATTACTTTTTGATTACTCTATTGAGTTACAACGGTCACTTAACTTAAGCAATGGATATTAAACATGAGTGGTGTGTCCATCAGTGACGCCTTTGCTTGTTTGTGTGGTAGTTATTTTGGTGGAAGTAAGGCAGCATACAAATTAATTTCATGATAATAGACATTATGAAAGTTTGCAACGTGATCCTTTGGCATTTTGCGTCAGTGCTTTAGTTTGAGTCCTGGTGCTTTATGTTCAGTTCCCTTAACTCCCTTTTATATGTGCACATGGGAAACATTACAATAATTAAGTTCAATTAAAAGAAATTGCTTACAATTAAATTAATTCCGAGGCCCCCTATGCCTTTCTAATGACATGCTTTGTGTTTTGTTTTTCTTCTCAGGTGAGAGTCAGAGCGGCGGCCATAGAGCGAGCGAGACAGGTGAAGCAGGCATGAGCGTGGACAGCCATCAGGAGGTGGTGACCACCCCTCCCCCGGCGAGTGGAGGGACTAAGGAGCGCTACTTCGACCGCGTCAACGTCAACGATCCGGAGTACATCAGGGCCAGGAACATGTCACCTGACCTCCGGCAGGACTTCAATGTCCTGGAGCAGAAGAAACGTGTCACGCAGATCTTACAGAGCCCCGTAAGTCTGTTAACTGCATTTCAAAATGAGGGAAATGCATGCAATCTCTCTCTAGAGGGACATCGCTGAGAGATCAATGGAGAGATGGGAAGCTGCTAAAATGGTATCCGCTGATGCCATCGTTTACCCTTGAAGTAACAATGCACAACAACACAGAACCGTGTTATGTAAATGATACCGATACGTTGCACAGAGCGTATAGTCCTGAAAGATGGTTGGGGTCCGGATTCTCGAGGTAAACTCTAAATCCCCTCTATCTGTTAACATGAGAATGAATGGGTTGGTCTGTCTACTGCTGACCGGTCCAGGGTGTTAACCACCTGTTCCTCCATCTATGAATATGTCTGGAGACTTTTTTTCCCAGAAATTTAATGGAAGAAGTAAAAACTACGTGAATGTTAGTCTATCTTTTAGAGAAAATAGAGTGAATAGGCTGGTTCAGTTTTAAAGATCACTGAATACCAAATGGAGAAAATCATTTTTTGGCCTCACTGACTTCTACTGTGGGTAATCAGTTCCCATTTGTCTCTTCTGTCAGTTATTATTCCCCAATCAAGTGATTTCTAAAGACGTTACAGCATCACATGTGCTTTTGTTGACGTTGTGACACCGGCCACAGAATCAAAGCAGTGAGCCGCCTGCTATAACCCTATTATAACCACCAGCTGCCTCGCCCTCGCTCAGGCTTACTGTCGGAGCAGGCCCAGCTCTCAGGTTTTGCTGAGGTAAACAACTCTGTGAGCACAGGGCATATTTCAGCCAACACACATCATGTTGTGGTTTGATTTTCTTTCCTTGGAGGTCTGGATTCTTGAGAATTACTGTTGCTCTAGTAGAACTGAAGTGCTGGAGGTGCAGTTGGGGGTGCGAGGCCTTTGTGGGACCACACACACAAATGATAATAGGAACTAAGATGTATCTTTACTGGAGATTTTGCACATGCTGTAACCTGCAAAGTTCAGAATTCAGTGCAACGATTGTGATTATAAGAGGCTTAATAAACACTAGACACAGCAACACTTGAACACACTTACAATAATTCAATATTTGTTATACTATGTAGATCAACTTGTTTTATGTCTGAGTGCATTTGCATCCCGGAGGAACTCGCTGGCAACAATAGTCAACAAGCTTGGTGTTTTCCTTTCTTGCTGTTTGTGCTCTTTGAACAGTTGCCTCACCTTGAGTGAAGATTTTATGAGTCCGTGCCTCGGTCAGCCCACACGGTATTATGAACATTTACTCTGCGCTATTGACTCAAGGCAAGTTTCTATGTTTCTATGTTTGTGTGTGTGTGTGTGTGTGTGTGTGTGTGTGTGTGTGTGTGTGTATGCAGTGATACATGCACTTTGAGTCAGCAGGGACAGATGGTGAGGTTATAGTTAGATAAAGGATATAAGGTTAACTGTTGGATATAGACGATGCATGTCATGCATGAATGTTCCTCCCAAGCAGAGTTCTACAAGCCTGGAAGTGTGTATGTGTGTACTTGTGATTGATATTGGGTAGTGGCCACCTCGGTTTGACACGTTTCTTTTTAAGCTTTAAATGTGATCCGCATTCTGCACATGCCCAGTGTGGTTTTCTTGGCCCACTGTGTTTTGTGCCAGATGTCTGGAAGGGCACCAGCTTAGTGCTGCTGATGCAAGTTTCCACTTGATTCTTTGCATATGCCTGTGTCCATTTACGTGATTGAGTACCACACGTGCAGTTGGGGGGTGAGCAACATGAGGGAGTGCATTAAAGGGCCCTGCTCTAGGCCAAGCAAAACAGTGCCGGCCACGGTCATCTGTCAAACATGTCCAGCCTTTGTATTACAAATGTATACACGTATTTCATGCCTCTGTTAAACTCTCAGGCAGGTGCAGAAAACTCATGGATAGTGGCTCTATTCTCTGTGGTGTGTTCAAGTACTACACTGGACGCCGTGCAGTGTTATGCATCTTACTAACCCTTGTGTTGAATGGAACTTGAGGCTTTATCGAGCCAGCTGAGGCAAAGGAGGCCCGGCTCTGTTGAAACTGCTCTGGGTAAACCCACCTCAGCTCTCAGTAGTGACAGGTGGCTCCCTGTTGGCTGCAGAGGGGTTTTCAGTCCTTACGTCAGGACAGTTGGCCTCTCGGTGCTGGTTTACTCATGTTCAACAACAACAACAACAAGTGTGTGTCACCAGCTGGCCCTCAACTCATAGACATTTCTTTCTCGGTTGCTCTCTCTCATCAACTACAACAACCACGTCACCAGCTGGGTGTCCACACATGGCACCCCCCTCTCTCGCTCTCTCTCTCTCTTTTCTCTTCCTCCCTTCCTCTTTCTCTCTCTCCGTCTGTTTGTTTTGATTCCAGTGTTATGGGACTAGTGGTGGCTGCAGATTACATGTCTGTAGCGCTCGGATGGCAGGTTGTATTTAAAGTCGCACCGATATAGACCAGGCGGGACTGAATCAACTCAGCGGACTTCATCCACTCGCCTCATTCATGCAGCAGTTGTTTACCTTTGGAAACCGGAGGCTACAACTGAACCTTGAACCCATTCAGTCCCTTTGTTTTCTACCAGGCTGTTTGGAAACTTACTTATTGCCTGTATGCAGCAACAATATGCAGAGGGAGGCCACGTGAGACAACACGTGGCGGTGGATGAAAGAGAGGGAGTGGAGGTAATGCATGCATGCGTAAATTAGAACACATGAAACAAATACATATTCTGCAAAGTCCCTTGGTGCATTTATGGAAGTGACACATGCAAACATGTAGTTTAAGGGCTGGTAGTGTTTTCATCTCCTCCTACATATAAGAGCAAAACAATCCTCAAGATTTTGGATGCAGATGTACATTTCCACATTTGTAGAAGCGGTTTTAATATGAAATTTCCTTTAAGATAAACAGCCGAGCATTGTTTTCCTTCAGTGGACTTCTTGTTAATCTGTGTGACAATCTACTTTAGTTTTAATAATTTTGGTTATTTAACATCATACAAGGAAGGAAGAGACAAAAGGAGATTTAGAAGGCTTTTGGTGGAGTGTTTTGTATGACGCAAGGATTACCATTTGCCTTGAGGGGCTTGTGAGGCATGGCGAGGGGATTTTCCGTTGCATTTTTGCTGCAAATACAAGTCTCATGGTGTCATGGTAGTTAAATCATGATAATAATGTGTTTGTGTTAAATTCTGCGGTTAAGCTTCTCCTCTTCCCTGTAATGTGAACGGGGTTGGCGTGACTCTATTTGCGACCCAAGAAGTCAAAAGGTCAAAATCCCCCAGAGGCTTGAAATCAAATCAGATGAAATTGAATTTGAGTTATGCTTCCACATGCTGCTTCTATTTTCTGTATCTCCGCTCATCTCGCTTTTCCCCCTGCTATTAGGTTTTCCTCCCCACTCGTGTCCCCATCTTGTGGCTCAGTTTTACATCATCCATAGAAATGACTTCCTGATGCAAGTGGATGATTTATGGTGCTTTGTTGGTTCTGCCTAGTACCCGCTCGTGTGAGGCAAATGTCACGACGCTCTGTTATGGCTTCCCTGAAGGTCTCATTTGATAATACATGAGTGGTTGAACTCTCTGCAGAGACTCCTTTTGAAACCTTCTGCGCTCCCCTCAGAGCCACGTCTCGGGGGCTGTGTTTCACTTTTGGCTTTTCACGACGTCTCTTGGGTGCTGAAGCTCCAGCTGTGGAGCAGTGCCCTCTGGATTAGAGGGCAGCACACTGAAATGTTACTAAGTCCACTTTAGCTCATGCAACCTCAAAAGGAGAGGACAAAAGTCAAAAAAGACTCTTGGGTGGTTAGTGTGAAAGCTTTCCACGTCTGGCAACTGAAATCAACATTGTTCACGTCAGTAATGTTTTAGTCAAAAAGGAAAATAGATGTTAAGATTTTTATCTTGCTGAATGCAAAGTGATGCAGAGTATTAGAGATGCACTCAGCAGTGTTAACACTAGCTGCCCCTACTGGACAGTTACGAGTAGTGAGTATGGAGTCAGCAAGCTGCCAATGGCAGTATCAACAGGTGGTGAAAGGCGTTTTGGGAAAAATTGATTATTTGAGCATGCAGCTATAACTGGCCACCCATAAAATTCTTCAGAATTTGAGATTAGCTCTTGACCGGATCAGAAAACTCAGTTTGCATCGTATCTCGGATCGGATCACGGGAAAGAACAAAATGGAAGCAAATATTTTGGAGATCCCTGATCACATTTTCTATTTTATTTTTTATTTTTTTAAACAATACTAATTGTTGATCATTGATGAATAATTTCAACCATGTGTAAACCATGAAACAATTCTTAATGTTATCCTTTTACTTTGTTATAGTAATTCATAGTGTTATTTTCTTTATAAACACACAATTTTAATGATCAGTAAATAGAAAACTATTTTTATGGATTAAAAACAATATTGTCAATAGTTGTAACGCTGTATTATTAGAGCTATAGTTCACCTCTAATATCTTTTTATGTTGCTGTGAAAACCTCTCCTATGTGTATTCAAGTTTCTCACCGACACTACATTTGACCTGATTTCATTTGAACACATCATAACATTTGGCCAATATTAATTTTCCCTGAACAGAACCATAATGTAACTGAATGTAACCTTAGTTTGTTAGCTGTGAGCGATGCTCACAATGTCACATCATCAGAGATCAACGACTAGGGAGGAGAATCAATAGCTTTGGCAAACTTGCTGGCAGGCACTCTGCACTCTCCTACTTTGTAACAGTGTCACGTCAGCAGCTTGAAAGGACAGCATTGTGCTGACATAACTGGGGAGGTTGTGGCTGAAATTACAGGCCTCACCTGCTGAGCAAGTGTGTGTGCAAGCTGTAAGGAGTGTGTGTTTGCCTTTTTTATCTATCTTTACATGCATGTCTTTTGTTCTCACGGCATGTAGTCTTTATTTTAAATCTGTTGAGATGGCTCCTTTACTTATTTACCGGTTTATTCAGCGAGTTAACGCAATCTGAGCTGGGATGCCGTCACCAAGGGATCTGAAAGAATGCAGGTCACTACGTTCTTCCAGGTGTACTGAGGTGCAGTTTGTGTGAATGTCATCCTAACCTGCTTCAGGAAATGAACCCAAAAGATTGTGTTCCCTGTATAAGTAAACCAAATTGGACCTTTGATATTCAGCTGATGGAACATAGTTTAGACAGGCTACTTGTGCGTGTTGTTTTCAAGCCCTTTCGTGCTGTGTGAACTTAAACAACCCAATTTGTTTCAATGGTAATAATTGAACTCTACCAAAGTGAGTCAGTCCAACTTAACAAGTGTGTGTGAGGTAATGCTGACGCCATCACCTTGATCGGTGCACAAGCACAGACGTGCCGGATCGGTGTGGCTGCAACTGTCATAACTGTCTTCCTTTCACACAGCAGGACGTACGACAGTCCAAGTGTCACCTGCATCTGCAAGAATAACTAAACCGGGACAAAAGGAAACTTCTCTGCAGATTATATGACACAAGCTTTTGGAAGACTAAAAACTTCCTGTTGTAGTTCGAAGAAAAGTTTCTATTGTCCCTTGGAGAAGGTGACCCGGACGATATGAAATATGGATGTGAAACTGTATTTTTTGTTCACCGGCCACTAAATAGTAAAGCCTGATAAAGTTTCCTTTCCAGGAAGCATCTGCCCTGATGTGATGTCCGTCAGCGAGCCATGCATCTTGAAGGCTACTTTTGAGCAAAAACCAATAAACTCTCATCTTTGAGAACATGAAATGACATACATTTGTACTACTTTCTCCACTCTTCGGCAGCTGGCCAAGTGCTGGCCAAGCTCCAATCTGCACGCCCACTTAATTCTCTCAACACTTCAGGTCCTTTTTTTAAAATTAACTTTTGCCATTTTGGAGCAGACACAGAAAGCCTTCCTTGTTTCTCTGATTGGATCACATTTATTTCCTCCAGTAAATGGAGAAACCTGCTAGCCTGCTTGCATGTCAGGGATTTTTAACAGGCAATGTAGATGATGGATATGTGTGGGGGTTTTCACTCCAGAGGCAGAGCTGTAACTGCAATGATGTAATGTTGTTTTGAAGGTTCTCTCCATTTCCTGTCTTTGGGTTGAAGTGGGAGTGTCCTTACTTCTTAGTTGAGCAGTCACGGTACAGCAACTAAAAAGCATGTTTGATGTGGTTTCTTTTGCGGCAAATGTGGAAGGGGGGGTCCGAGATATTAATGATAGGCATAAGATCCACTTTAGGCCCCAGAATTAATCTGTTAAGATGATGAGAATCAAATCCCTGTGGTCATAATCTTCTTGGGAACACACAAATTGTAGACTGTGTGTGTGTGTGTGTGAGAGAGAGAGAGAGAGAGAGAGAGAGTTTTCATGCTCAACTGCTTTTTAATAGTTTTTGTTAGAGCGACTGGTGTCAAGGTAGCACAAATCTTCCAGCACCTAAAACAAAGAGCCTTCTAGTCGAGTCAGGTGTCTGACCAATGGACTGTGTCTTTAGCACTGTGGCTCCAATGTTAATGTATTGGCACAACCGTCTCTGAAACAGAAATGCCCAGAGCAACAGCAGCAACTGAAAACAAAAAGGCCCCCGACCCACCACTGTCAGACATCCGCAACAGGCTGGTTGCCACGGCGATCTCGCCTCTAGGAACCGAAGAATGTCTGGCTTGGGTTCAGAATCAGCGGTGCTCCGCGACTGTATGTGTCCTGACACGGGGGGCCGCTCCACTTTTAACAAAACACCCCCACATGGGTAACAAAACCAAAGGCCTCAACTCCACTCGCAGAAGACTAATGGACCGTCCCATGGGGGACTCGAGGGGAAGTTAAGTGTCAGGGATGCTTTTGTGCACAGCTATATTGGAAATGTGTTGATGCATATGCCCTGAGATGAAATAAAGGCCTTCATATTGGATGGTACCCTGCATAGGGGTGATCGCATTGAGAAGTGTCGGGGCCCATTGCCACAGATTCCCATCACTGCTTTTAAATTTCCACCAGGAAGTGGGACTCTGAGTGTCAGATATTGTCTGCTAACTCTATGATGAGGTGAAGTAGATTTTAGGTCAAATCCAATGGGTTATTAGCCTGACATCATCAGACCAAATCATTTCCATCATCAAGCGCATTGAGATGCAGGTGATATGATTTCAGTTGAGCCAGGAGATGTTTGAGTGTTCATTGAGATATCTTTTCTTTCTTTGGTATTCCAGCATCAGAAAAAAAAAAAATATATATATATATATATATATATATATATATATATATATATATATATATATATATATATATATATATATATATATATATTCATTCATTTCTGATTGTTGGAAGTCGTCTTTATGAATTATATGAACAAGTGCACAAAGTATAGAAGTTAAACGGGAGCAATGCTTCTGCCAATTAATTATATATAAACTTACAACAGACAAACAAAACAAAATGATGTGAACAGGCAATACAAATCAAAGTGTTCATTATTCCTCTATATCACAACACTTCACCGTAGGTGTTACTATGTATTAGCTCTGCACTGGTCACAGCTTCAGCAGCCTTATTAAGATTATGAGCTATACATACAGTATGACCTCATCTGCTGTCACACTCGCTGACGCACTGGGTTTCACTGAATATAACAGGTTTGCATTAGTTGAATCGGCTTTAGCAGCATCACATTCAACGCTTTCTGCGCCAGTCTTCATGCATACCTTCATCCAAGTCTTGCGATTTCTGTTTGAACGTTTTAATTTAGGAGCTGTTTCGTTATGAGTAATATTTGCCTTGAAGGGAAGTGAAAGCATAAAAGCACACTTGATGTAATGCAGCCAGCTGTGTGTGTGTGTATCTGGTCTTATGCATGTTAGCGTATACGACACATTGTTTGTGTGGATTCAACAGATGACTGTAGACTGGACATGAGAGTGAGTCACACACACACACACACACACACACACACAGTGCAGGCTGTGAGCTAGCCAGACGGCCAATCCTGACTCTGATTGTTGGGAAGCCACCTTATCCTGATCCAGCTTCATCGAGCCCTTTGAGGACGATTCAGATTGACACCCGAGGAGAATGTCTAATCTGTGATTAACATGTCTCCGTCTTTAGTCCTTCTCTTCCTGTCTCTCTTAATGTCCCCACATCTTTTTACTCTTTCATCCCTCTGTCACCACTAATCCCCTGCTCTCTTTTCTCCCTTTGACTCTAATCTGCTTCACCATCATCTCTTGCTGTCATTATTTTTGATGTCATTACCATGAAAGAAAGTTGAAGCTCTGTCTTCCAAATGAAATGAATGGTTGCTGTTTAAGCTGCATAATACCTGATTGAGGGGTCCAATCTCATAACGCAAAGTAAAGTTCTCAACGACTTTGATTTTCTTGTAATTATTGGATATTTTTCATGACGTTATAAAATATATATTTATCCAGATTTATCCTTTTTTGGTGTTGGGGAAATTTAGATCCCGTCCTCGTTCGGGGATCTGAGGGTTCAGGTTCTAGTTTTTCACACACTGTGTCGTCTCAGTGCCGCCCCCCCCCCCCCCCCCTGCCTGTTTCACACAATTTCCTCTCATCTTTCTCTTGCAGGCCTTCAAGGAGGAGTTGGAGAGTCTCATCCAGGAGCAGCAGCGGATAGGGAACAACCCCGCCGGGCTGCTGGCCCTCAGGCAGATCGCTGACTTCTTCGTGGCCACCTCCGTGGCCGGCTTCAACACCTCCCCCCTCAGTGAGTGCTCACAGGGCTGTGGCCCGTTACTCTATCATTTAGCACAACATGCCACCGTTGCCCAGGGTGTGACCGCCTTGCACAGCACTGAAAAACAAAACGCGGAGTCTGTATTTGAAGGCGGGAGATCCAAATCCAAACATGAGCTTTGCGTGCTTAAGGGCATAAATACCCCAAGACAACGCAACCCCAGACTCCGGAAGAGCTGCGCATACTTCTCTGTGTTTTGATCTAGGATTTCTGTCCAGGAGTCCATATGTGAAGTCTGCTTCCAATCACTGCGCTGGAATGCACAACTAATGCCGAATTACACATCAAATGCAATATAGTGGTTCAGTTCAGCTTTCTTAAGACACACCCCTAATGAGTAAGTCTTAGAGACATTGCGGTAAACAAAGCATTGGTTGGAGGGCTGTTTACATCACCATTTTTTGCATAACTTGTGTTTGTCGGTCACAAGACTGGCTGGGCCCGGTCGAAATGCTTTCCCCCGGAGAACAAGCTGCTGCTAAAGAAACCTAGAGCAGTGGTTCTCTGTACCCCCGAACCAGCGCGAAGCATTGATAGTTGAAAAAAAGACCTTATACACAGCGCTGTGCCATCAGTGTCTGATTTAATATAGAATATATCAAATTCAGTTCATAAACTTGCGCACATTTTATTTAATTAATTTTGGGGGGTCCTTCATTCACGTACCCCCATTTGAGAACCACTGCTCCAAAGTATTTTAGACGGAGACCCAACGATGTGGTGCTAGGGTCTATCTTCTTTTCACATGCGTTTGTTTTTAAGATATATATTGAAATACTCATCACACAAGTTTTGATATTTATTTGGCTTAAATTAATTTCTAAAAGAAAATAAATGTTAGATTAATCAATAGAAAAGTGACCGTTGGAGCCAGATGTGTGAGAGATATCATTCGATAAAAAGACAGATGTTGACAGTGGTCCTTTTGTTGCTGCTGTTGTCGTCGTTGGGGAGAAAGGATTAAAGTGTATGTTCTTTAACCCATATTCTGTCATTTCTCTTTAACCCTGATCATGCCATTGTTCAGGTCTGGGGATGGTCACTCCCATCAACGACCTGTACGGAGTCGAGTCCACCACGATGGTGAAAGGCGAGAGGCTGACACGCTGTAAACTGGCCAGCACGTACAGACTGGTGGACCTGTTCAGCTGGGCCCACCTCTCCAACTCCTACATCACAGTAAGTCGCTGCACCAAGACATTTAATAACGGAGGTCTTAAATGTGTTGGCAGTTATGGGCTGTGTCCCAAACCAGTCCCCGTTTACTCTGTAGTGCACCACATGTATTGGATTTGTCCCACAATGCAGTGCGTCTCATTTTATAGCAAAAATGACACTAGTCCAACACCAGTATATATGTTGATTAATTCGATGACGTTTAATCTATGAATTGTCTGGATTCCTGTGTTCCTTGTGGAAGCATGCTGAAAAAAAGATTTAAAAAACTGATTTGCTTTTGAATTTGCTCGCTTGACTTATGACTGGAATAGTTTCACTGTTTTCAGAATAGAAACACAAATAAGAAAAGTCTATCCTTACCAAAGCCTGAGTGAAAGTCAGCTGTGGTCAGATTTACATCCATTTGATTATTTCTCGCTTCAGGGTCGAGTCAGCAAAGAGCAAGACCACATCCTCATCAGTCCCAGAGGACTGTCGTTCGCTGAGGCGTCTGCATCGAATCTGGTAAGAAACATGAGACTGTTTGAGTGAAACAAATGAAATAGGCCTTTATCCTTTTCTGTGTATCTTTTGTCTATTTCCTTCCGTTTTGTGTGCGTCTCTGTTCTGCTCTCGCTCTTCTTTCTCCCTCTCTTTTCCATCCACGTGTTTATTTCTTCTCGTTCCAATATATCACTTTTACTTATACGTTGTGTAAGTCTTCCCAGTAATTCACTTATTATGTTGTGTGACATTACCACGGTTTCACTTTTCCTCTCCTCTGTTCTCTATGCCTTGTTGTACTTCAGCCCTACTTTATCTGTGCAAACACACACACACACACACCTGTGTAACGCGTAGCAGCTGTTAAAGGCATCGAGACAAATTAGTTGTTTTCTATATTCCTCCTTTTTGTTGGTCCTGATTAGTTTCATATAAAGTCAGTGCGGTTGACAAAGCTGCTTCTACAGTACGATCTTTTACAAGCTTTTCTCAAACAGCGCAGCTTTGTGTATTCATTAGGTGGGAATACAATGCGGAAGTTCACCTGGTGGTAAAAGAAGATAGTTAGAATTTATGTTGGTGCAGAAAATTATTGATTTGATTCATTTTCTGTATAACAGCTGTCTCAACTTCTTAACCAATAAACAATGTAGGGGCAGCAGATAGCTTCCTCAAAACAACAAATGAGTCCAGATTCTGCAGTGCAGAGGTTTCTGCCGTTACCACAATTACTGAATAAAGAATAACAATGTATTCACCAAACATATTATAAGAAATGCGCAGGACAGTTGTCTTCAGCTTGTTTAAACTAAAGCTAATGGCTACCGTTAACTAACTTATATATCCAAGCACTGAATCACACATAGGCAGCAACATCTGGGTCTGAAAAGTGAAGTCAATGCGGAAGTGTTCTCTCTCTAATGACCATCGGGAGGCAAATACTCTGGTTACAAAAATAAGTCCAATTGTACGGACGTTTATATGTAAATGACCATACTTTTCACTTGATTTATTAACTCAGTAGACACTGTAAACATGAGCTTTATGTGGTTTGCTTTAGGACAGGACTACCTTGTGATTGACAGATTGCTACCACAGGTTGTTGTCTGGTCCCTTTTGTTTGTTCTTGATGCATTAAAGTTAATTGTAACATTTCGGTTGCCTGAAAATGATTCAGCTTTCAATTATACTTAGCTCCACCCTCTTATTTCAGAGTCAAACTCTCCACAAATCAAATGGGGACGCTACTGTCTATAATCATCAAAGGGTTTTCTTTTAGTTGCAACTGAAATGCTTTCACATAAAAAAAAAAAGGACATTTTACCAAATATATATATACTGTTTTTATTTTAGGTGTTAAAAGGGATATTTTTGGGGGGATATTGACTGTAATTTGGTCATCTCACAAATAATGACTCACTTTGTTCCACTGGAAAAGTAAAGTCGTCGGATAGCTTGTATTGACACTTTTTTGCGCGCAGCTACTTATTGAATAAATCACAGAAGACAGCAGTGTAAAATGTCGTCTGTAAGCCAAAATCCTATTTTAGTGCATCTGGATCACATCCATCTTCTCTGAGGTTGTCTGTACGAGAGCGATGACCACAGCAGAATTATGTAGTCTGGTGCTTTCATCTTGCCCAGACTGTGTTTCAGTCTGCTTGTGTTTTGATGGCATGCTGTCGCTCCTGGGCTTCTCCCTCTCTGGTCTCCATCCCCTTCTCATTCTTCTCCTCTCAGCCTGTTCTGATCCTGCGATCTCTATGGTTACACGGTTGAGTTCAAGTCATCCAGAATAAAGAGTTTGGGAGGTTGTGTTTGAGACTGCAGCTCCAGAGAACGGCTGGCGTTCACTTGGCTTCCCATCTCCCTCTCAAGCTCACGGTTTGAACTCTCGGAGGTGAAGCTGGGGTCATTTCGGTTTAGGTTTTTTTTGGTCGACCTTTGTGTTTTTTTTGGTTCCAGATAAACTTGACTTGACTGGACTTTATTTGATATGGACATCACAGTGACATTAGAATTGTAACATACATGTATGCACAAGAACTAGATCATCTTTTAGTCTAGATTGATGTCCGTGCGATGCTGAGGTCAGAGGTTTCATGCCCTTGTCGAGTACTTTCCATCCAACCGAGTCACGTTCACGATTCTTTCTGACGCGTCTTTGTAAAATGAGGAGTGTTGTGTTTTTGTCAGAAGGGCCTCTCAGCAGCAGGGCAGGTTTTACCGAACGGGTTTAGGGGCGTGACCGGGTGAACTCGTACTGTACTGGACATGTGATTTAAACCGATCGATGTTTCGATCATCTGACAGCTGGCCGTGTGGTGACAAAGATGTCGGTAGTTAGTTGCGCTCGGCCGCTGCCATTCTCGTTCCTCTGCTGGGGGAAAGATCAATAGGCGCTCATCCATCCAGACATCCATATGGCTGTTAAAAAGCAGAGCAGCACTCGGGACACGTCTCAGGATCTTCAGCTTGAGTTGATCCAGAGACTCCCCCCTGCTGTTAGAATTCATCAATCAATGCCAATATAACACTTGTGTTTTGGTCCTTATAACAAAACACATGTGGCTTTGCCAGTAAAGTGTGGCCCACTTTTTTGTATGTAAGGTGAAATCTTTTTAAAATAACCAAACAAGAATACAAAAGAAAACCAATTGTATGTCAAGTTAATAAGAATCTTATAGCACAATTTCATTCAGTTAGTTTTCAAGGGGGCTTTTTTTATGTTCCGCTGCAATCTGAAAGGTTTAGTTCTAAATATATATATATATACTTGTTTACAATAGCTTGGGTTAGTTTCTGTTCGGGCCAGGTATATTGTCTCCAAACGTATGTAGCTACCACACTCGAGTCGCCTTATCTCGATCCACTACGATATTTTCATCATGTTCTTGTTGACTAGACTTCATGTGAAAGACATGTTTGCTTTATAACTTCTCATTGTGTAGCTGTGAGCAGCAGAACTGAAGCACAGGAGTAAAATATTCAGCTGGACTGGGATTACTTCGTAAGCAGCAGATTCGATGAAGGACGCCCTTTCCGGTTGGAATAACACACACTTGTACTTTGGGTTGTGAAAGAGAAACGTGATCTCGTTGGTTCTGGTTTGCATCACAGAACATGTGGTTGCTTGGGGATTTTGCACGAGGTCTGCAGGCAAAGTTGTGTTTTTGGTTTGTTAACTTTTACAGCGAGGACTGTCATCTGTGGTCAGTTGCTCTTTCTTCGGGTTTTTAATTCCCCTTATCTGTCTTTATTTTCTCTGGTTAAACAACTCTCTTTCCTCCAGGTCTCGACCTCTATCTCTGCCTGCATCGCTCTTCTCTCTCTCCGTGATCTAATAACCGCTAACTGGCTGGTAATAAGTTGTCAAAGTATATAATGTTTCCTGGTAACGCTCCAATGCTTTTCCTGGAGAGGAGGAATCGCTGATAATATGATTTCTGTCATCACGCTTATTGATTTTGACTTTATGTCTTCTTAGTTTATGTCGGAGGGTTATCATATCATATCATCATATTCCCTCTCCCTCCTCAGGAGAGCCGTCTAGAAGATGCTGCTGTCAACTTTTCATCAAGCTGGTTCAGCTTGTGTCAGAGTGCCTTTGCACAAGTTAAAAATAAATGAACAAAGTATTTAGCTCCATGAAGCATTCACCGAGTTTGTCTCCTCTCCTTGTTTCCCCAGGTGAAGGTCAACATCCTCGGGGATGTGATCGAACAGGGCTCCACCACCCTGAGGATCGACCCTGCGGGCTTCAGCCCCCACGCTGCCATCTACTCCATGCGTCCAGACATCCGCTGCATCCTGCATGTGCAAACTCCTGCCATGGCTGCTGTAAGTTCACGTTAACGCTGCAACGTCTTTAAGACCCGCCCCGCTGGCAAACACCTGCCGATGCTCCTGATTAACTCGCCGCCGAGCACCTGGAGCTCTCTTTGATCAGATGTCGAGTGGTTGTCAGGGAGCTTTCATAAGTTTGAATGGTGTAATTATGTCAAGTGGCTCGTCTCTGCACTCATGGGAGAAGTCAAGAGTTTCAACGCTTTCTTCACAACGGCAGCCAATTTAAATGTCGGCCGCAAACTTGGATGAATAAAACAGCTGCAGCACACCTGTCGAAGCTTCTTATTGGTCTCTGGTCCCCTCTTCTCTTCTCTCAGGTGTCGTCCATGAAGTGTGGCATCCTGCCCATTTCACAGGAGTCATTGATCCTGGGTGATATCGCCTACTACAGCTACCAGGGCAGCCTGGATGACCAGGAGGACCGCAGAGAGCTGCAGAAGGCCCTGGGGCCCACGTCGAAGGTAGGAAACCTAAGAAAAGTCGACCCTAACGGGGGCTTCTAGCTGAGCAGTCGCTCTTCAAGCAATAGCTCATTTATTAGAAATATGCTTTCGCTTTCTTGCAGAAAGTTAGATGAGAAGGGAGATACCACTCTCAGGTTGCTGGTTTTAGCTTCATATTTAAACAAAGACAGAAGGCGTTATCAACCTTCTCATTCAACACTCGGATAAATATTAAATAAATGATCAGAGTATTTAACAAAATGACAAACGGCTCTGATCCTGGAAGTGAATTCCCCATTCATTCACTCATTGACCTTTCAGGGGATTCGTGTTCTACAAAGTTTTAAACATGAATCGTGACCATAAAACATTTTGATTCTTAGCAAAAAGAAAATGGGGGAAAAAAGACAAATTTAATAGTAAAGGAACTACTCACCCCAGAAAAGTTTTCTTTCAGCGGAGCTCGCATTTTAAACGTCAATATCGCAGTTGATGGTGTTTAATTAATTGTGGGAAGCCCAAATCATGATTGCGATAAATATTCAATTAATTTTGCAGCCGCCCGTTGAGATAGTTGCGCTCTATGGAGCGCTAAAGACGGACTGACTGTTGTGCTGTGCATAATAATGCTGCCTGTAATTTTGTGTCACAGGTTTTGGTGCTGAGGAATCACGGTGTAGTTGCTCTCGGGGAGACCATCGAAGAGGCATTTACCTACATGTTTACTGCCCAATATGTCTGTGAAATCCAGGTACACACACACACACACACACACACACACACACAAACACACACTGCTGCTGTTCCGGGCACCCAGCACATTCCATTACCCCTCAGTTTACACCAGCAGGGCGCAGCTTTTTCCGCTAAATATAATCTCTCCACAGCCATTTTTACATGTCCCCGCTCTCACTATTTTAGCAACACTCCATAAGCCATAATCTCTTGCCTTGTGGGAAATGTTGGCTAAACAGTCTTCAAGCCAGGCTATTTAGAGTGATGAAGTGAGTAACGTGCTGATTTGTTGTTGTTGTTGTTGTTGTTGTCCAAAGCCGCATTTACAGAAGGGTGTTGTTCTTCCTTTTGTTTATTTAGTCAGTAAGAAAGCTGAAAGGAAGCCGGCAGATTGGGCTTTCAGGAGGTCTGGATCACGCAGAGGAAATGAATACATATTGAATATTAAATCCATAACAGCTGATATTCAGTTTCACATTCATATTTTGTGTATCCCTGGATGGTGGACTGGAAGTGTGGAAAGATTGTGGAGTAGCTAATTTAGAACAACAAGTTATAATTTAGCGCAGTAGGAGAAGTCAGGTGAAAGTAACAGTTCAACGGAGTAGTTTATCTTGAGGTAATGTATGAACAGTAATGGATAAATGGAATAGTTAGCTGAAAGAAAGGGTTGAGGTAGTCAAAAGTAAGGGATGAATGTTTTGCAGGGCAGCGTATGAATCCAAAAATGAACCAATTCAACACAAACCCCAACAATTCAACTGTATGAAACAATATTGTTATAATTTCCACTTGCATGTCTTTGTGTTCACTTGTGCGGAGGATTTTAGAGATGTTATTGCATCCCTCGCTGGAAGAGGCATAGCAAATCTCCTGTTCGACTCTCCCCGGTCAAGCAAAAGAAAACATTAATCCATACTGCAAAGCCCAGCTTAATTTCTATAAATACATCCCCCCACGTTGTTCGTTGTATGCCCTGTGCAGTACTGTATATTCTTGGCACTGTGGTAGCTTTAGATTAAGGGGGTAGCCCGTTTTGGTTTTGGTAAACAACGTCTTTGCCGTAAATATTCTCATTTTAGTTGGCAGATCCAAAGCCCCAGTTGTTTGATGATGGAAAAGTCTTTTTGTTTATTTTGTGTCGCGTAAGTCTCTCACGCTTCTCCCTCTGTCCTTTGTGCAGGTGAAGGCCATGGCGTGTGCTGGCGGGGTGGACAACCTGATATTGCTGGACTCGGCCAAGTTGAAAGCACAAGTGCAGACAGTTATCAAGGACGGGTCTATCAACATGAGTGGCAATCAAAAGTGGAAGTTGGGCGAGATGGAGTTTGAGTCTCTGATGAGGATGCTGGATAACCTGGTGAGTCAACGTGAGGGTCATCGTAATCATCGGGCTTATTAAATGACTAACTACGGTAAACACTTGTCACTTCACTTCCGCGTGTTTTCTGTCAAGATTTCTTTTTCCGTCAAAGTTCACAGATCAGCACATTTTTCAACAAAAAACAGTCCAATCAGTCATTTTCATGTAACTAAATGTCGGTCTGTTTTTTCTTTCTCATCCATTGAAAAGATACATTAGTGACAACCGAGAGGCATTTCGTGAATGCATTGCGTTTCCTTTCCACCCTGGGAGAAACTCATGTGTGGGCTGTTTTATTGGTCGTTTCACTTTCTTTGTGACCAACTGAAGGGGGACTGGGTAACGACCATGTGCAGTGTGGGCCTCTGTGGGAGAACAGAGGTGTTAAAGAGCAGAAACCTCTGCTGTAGGATCAGAAAGTACAGGGGAAACAGCACAAATGGGTGCTGGCTGAGATTTTCCCTCTGTTAGCTCTCACACCCCTTCTCTCTCTCTCGCTCTCTCTCTCTCTCTCTCTCGCTCGCTCATTGCCTCTCAGCATGTCATCTCTGACTCACCCGTCTCTCTTCTGACCCCTCATGAACACAGCATTGGGATGAAAATAAACTAGTTACTCTCTACATAACCTACAACCCAGTATACAAATGCAAAGGCCTTCCTCCTTGTGTGTCCATGATGTTCCGTTTCCTGGTCGTTGCTCACAAACCAAATCGTCTCTGATCACAGAACTCAAACTGTTGATGTTGTTTTGTTTCCTGCTGCAGGGCTACAGGACCGGTTACACATACAGGCACCCCATCATCCGAGAGAAGCCCAGGCACAAGAGCGACGTGGAGATCCCCGCCACGGTCACAGCATTCATGTTTGAGGAGGACGCGGACAGCTGCGCCACGCGGCTGCCCTTCAAGTTCCTGCAGCAGCGCCAGCAGAGGGAGAAGACGCGCTGGCTCAACTCGCCCAACAGCTACACCAAGGTCAGCGTGGAGGGCGGAGAGGAGCGCTACAACAGCCGGACAACCACGGTGAGCACAGAGTGTGTGTGTGTGTGAGTTTGCTGCAGTTGCCTTTGTGTGTGGGCCAGTGAGCCAGTTTATAATCTGTATCGCATTGTTGTGGAGCTTTTAGTTTTTAATACTGATTTCTGCACTTCTGAACTGAGACAAAACACTTTCCGACGGTTTGTATCAAATGACGTGTATTTATTTGTGTCTGTAACGACGGGATTTATATGATAAACTTAAACATGCAGTTCATTGTCAGTTGGTGTCTTGTCGGCAGTTGTTCCTCAGTGTTTGAAACCTGGTGTAAGGTCGCCATCTACGGGCTGAACAGAGAACTACACTGGTTTTGGTTCCGCTGCAATGTTTTTTTTTTTTTTTTTTAGTAGTCCAGTTATGTCGTATTGCACTCCTACAAAGTTTGATGTCTCACAAGAGACGAAAAATAGCAGACACTGAAATATCTTACTGCATTTTTCGTTTCTAATGATGGTGGATTCTACAGTTCCCTTAATGCAACGCAGTAGAGTGGACCACTGGGAGCATTTATCTTAAGTCCCGCGGTTTTTTAACCCACACTTCTGATAAAAAATATAATTTGAGTGTAAGTTCTATATAAATAGGCTTACATATAATAGTCACAAAAGATATATTTATATATAAGTTATATTTTTTACAGTGCTGGGTTGTTGTTGTTGTTTTGAGCTCACTTGATGTTCTCCTGCCTTCCTTCTCCAGTGGATGAAGGCGGAGGAGACGGGAACCCCGATCCGGATCGAGGACCCCAATCAGTTTGTCCCTCTCAACACAGACCCCAGTGAGGTGCTGAAGAAGAGGAACAAAGTGAGTCTGACTTATCTCTCCTCTCCGTCAGCATTGTTTTCAACACCAAAGGCTTTCCGATGACATCATTGTGTGGTTTGACCTATCACAGATCAGAGAACAGAACCGCTTTGACATGATGTCGTCAGGGCCGCGCTCTCAGCACCTTGCAGGCATCCCTGTTGATGAACCGCGGCGGGTAAGAATTTCTTTCTTCGGACCTTATGAAGAAAATCTATATTAATTTAGTTTGCTGGCCTTTCCGCCTGACGTTGATCTGTTCGTTCACTGGCGCCAGACAGAAAGAAGCTGCTGAAGCTGTCCATCGAATCATCTCATGTCTCCACTAGGCCTGCTACACAAAGAATAGCAATACGAAAAACGTTTTTCACAGAAATGAAAAGGACCTCAATTAATGTAGATTACTTGTACTGTTTGATGTTACAGTCCAGACCGAAAAAAGTTTTGTTTCCTGTTAAAGGAAAACACAATTTGCTGTAAACCAAGTTCTCTGGCACCGAGGCTCAGAATATTCTTCTGTTCATACAAATGACATCATTATTGGGTTTTTTGCAACGTTGTCTTTATTCGTTTTATAACTCAACAGCCCCTAAGGCTGAATAATGCTACAACGTACACCACCACAGAGCCCACACATCCAACAGACTCACTCACCCCTTCAGGTGCAACCCACTCATTTATTCAGAGTATGTGCCTATTTAAAGAAACAGTAATAACCTCAATAGAAACAGTACAGGATACAGGAACACATTCAATAATATATATATATATACAGACACAGACATGTCGGTCTCACACGTGACAGTTGGATTGTTGTCCCGTGTCTTTTTAAATTCCCCAGGCAGGTTGTACATTATCTTGTCATTTGGTACACACGACATTGATTTATTTATCCATTGAGCAGACGGCGGAGGTGGTTCAGCTTTCCATTATATTGCTATACATGTGCTGTGATCAAGGCTATTCTAATAAATAAAGTTTATTTTTATTATAGACGTCTCGCTAAGTCAGTTTACTCTTGGTTCTGTAGAGACGCCATTAAGTAACTTGAGTATCGAGGTCCGATATGAATTTAGACGTTGGCAGGCCCAGATCATATTTCTCAGCACACCCATCCATACCAGTTATACATCTTGGCCTATCAGGGCTATGTATATTCTATGATTGATTATATTGTGTAATCATATTTGTTAAAAGTGAAATACTGACTACCAGTACGCAGTACTTCCCATTCTACCTCTTCAAAACTCTTCCAATCCTGTGATTTGGAAAATTCCTGAATAAATACAGGATGTAAACCCTTTTACTTCCTGTTTGTCACACACCAGACATCACTGAAATTTGAAGAAAAGAAAAGAAAATCTGAACTTCATGGAGAGTTTTCCTCAATTTTTAGCCGTTTTTTAAATATACACATAACACAAAGCAGCGGCGTCATAAACAGCCGCTGCTTTGAACTGTTTATTTTCTTCCTTTGTGTGCAGAGTCAGAGACAGTAACTTCACATCTCAATTTCATTCTGCTCCCACGTGTGTCTTTTTATGGCCATGCAGTGCTTTATTGCTGTTGAACCCACAATACAGATTTCCCTCATTACTGGTTATTGAGCAATAACTCAAAGGTGTTTTCAGTTATTCTGGCTAATTGGACACAAGTGAAAACATCTGTGTCGGCGCTCATTGTTGTGTAGGGGCTTTAATCACCTTCCTCACTAGCTCGCCAGGAAGCACAGCCAGTGTAATGACACCTCTTGACCACTAGGCGGAGGCAAGGAGAACATTTTGAAAAGGCAAAAGGAACCTCTAGTAAGTTCAAGTTTTGTACTTAGTTATGGAGATAAATGATTAAATAGACAACGATAAATACATGGGAAAGAATAAGGTAAAAAATATCTAATTCAGACATTTCGATGTTGATGGTTTTGTGGTTGGTGTTTTGTCTTGAAGGATCTGGCGCAAGTCTTGGTAAATATCCACAAATGTTTTCAAATTGTTGCTGTGGTGTTTTTATTTGACTCTTTTTGTGGATTCGTTTTACACATTATTGCCCGTTCAGAACAGAAAACATTGCATGTGTTTTGTCAATGTCGTGTTTTAAGATTGACACCAATTTTTTATTGATTTTCACCGGCTTTTCTTTGGACAAAATTGCACTAGTTGCAACCGTGCGTGCATTCTTGAGAATGAGATGTTGTGTTGGAGCATGATGGATTCTTAGAGGACGTTAGTTGTGAAACGTGTGTTTCTTGTGTGCACACGTGTGACTTGTTTTGTGAGTATGGCGGTAATTGCACGTGTCTCACGCTTGGTGTTTATGTTTCCACAGTGTGTTAATAAGATGTTGGTTTGCAGACTAATTGGTTTGTGATTATATGAGTTCTGTGCGATGTGGTCGGCACCTTGATCTTTATATGAGGAGCCTCCGTGAGGCCCTGATGAATGAACATCCCTCTCATACACAGTGTGTGTGTGCCTTTGGGAGTGTGTTTAAATCAGAGGCGCTGTGCGTGCGTTTATGCTCTGATGCTTACATCAATTTGTTTGCATGTGCTTTGTTTTTTGCATCTTCAAAAGAGTGTGTGTGTGTGTTTTTTGTGTGTGTGCGTGCTCCCATGCTCACCCCTCTCCATGTCTCCTCCCCAGCCATACGTGCCCACAGAGGAGGAGCAGATGGCTCCCCTGCCTCCCAACCCCTTCAGTGAGCAGACAGAAAAGGTGCTGCAGGAGTACCGCACAAACGTGGAGAGGAGGCATCTAGGCCCCAATGGTACGACACACACACACACGCACACACACACACACACACACACACACACACTTGAGTGAACATGCAAACTCATAAATTCATGGATTGGTGTGTGGATTTGTTTTTGAACTCTTTCATGCTCAAGTCAAACACCACAAGAGCCCATTCCCACTGAGAGACATATGGACTGCACACACTGGCGCCGATAAACACACACACACACACACACAGACACACATACACACACATAGTGACTTGTACTCGATGTTTTTTGTGTGTGAAGCAGCAAACAATCATGCAGATATGTGAAGGTTCATTTTAGCAACTGACTATTGAGCAGTGTTAAGACAATCAATCCATAATCAATCCGTAAAGCCCACTTTGAAAGCTCACAGGAAGAGATTAGTCTGAGCCAGACAGATTTGAGTGAGCTGCAGGTCTTTGCAGGCCTTCAAAAGATGTGTGCTCTCATTTTTGTCAGTTTGTATTAGAGCCTGCCGATGTGTCAGCGGGGCAGATCGTATCGGCCGATATTGGCCAATCTCAGCTATCGGTATATGTTTTGTCAGTAATCATAATAGCAATATTATGTTTTATAGTTAGCGTTTCTATAGATAATTGTAACCTCATTTTCTCTTTAATTTTATATATTATGTTTAGTTACGTATAATAGTGGGTTAGGGTGTTACTTTGCCATCTTTTATTGTAAAATATATTTTACAATTGTAAAAATATCCCGGTCCCGACATACATTATCTTTAACAACAAAATCTGAGCTATGACAGCAGATTGCTCTCTCTGACTAGTGCCAGGCTACGTCCTGCTGTCGTGGGCTCCATGAGCTTTCTCATTTGTGTAACAGACTTCCAACTGTATAAAAGACAAGACCCCCCCCCCCCCTCCCCCCCCCACCCCCACCCCTTCCCCTTCTCCTCCTTTAAAATTGTCACCAGCAGATTGATTACTGTGCACGTTGAGTTTGCTCTGTGCTCCATCAGCAGTCTCACGGTCTGTGGCCCCGTCGCCATAACGGCGATCTCGGTGGACACTCCCATATTCTAACTGACAGCCTGGGGTATCGCACACAAACACACACCTATATACCTTTTAACATGAGGGCTTGGTCCCTGCGGGCTCCACTGCTGCCTTCATTGGCTTAACACACACACAGTGTTGTCAATGCTAATCATATTATCCATCTGTCCCACTGCCTTTCAGACAAGCAGGGGGGAAATCAATAGTGAACAGATAGTGAACGGGGGTTGACCACTAGTCCCGACACAGAATTCTGCCACGTTGGAGCGGATTAATGTGTGTGCGTGTATGCATGTGTGTGCGTACATCAACATCCACATGTGTTCGTGATCCCCTAAATCGATCGTCCTCATGAAACATGGCGCTAATATGTGTGTGTGTGTGTGTACATGTATGTATGAGAGGCCCGTGTGACTAAAAGATGGCAGACCGAACAGACAGCAGGTCTTCTCACCCACCACATGAGCGGAGCCCGTTGCTATGACACTGTTGCCTCCACAGGCCCACGAATCCCCCGATGGCCAATCTGGATGCAAGCTGGAGACCGTCTGTCACACACTCTCACTCACTCACTCACTCACTCACTCACTCACTCACACACACACACACACACACACACACGTGTATAGATCTATCCTGTGATTATTAGTGTCGAGTCCACTCTGTGTTACCTTAGGAAAGTATGATCATTTTTAACATGTTATATTCTTAACAATGTCAAAACTGACCATTGTAGAGAATATAATGTGGATATTGCAGGTTGAAAAGGATTTGCTGTAAGCAGTTCATGAGGTGCACTTTCATTTGGACTTAGTAATGTTCGACATTATGGGACTCATGCAGCTCATTCTATATATTTTTTTTAAAGCCCCGACCTCTGAGTGCACTCTTCAGATCTCAACTTTTTGCATGTAACATCTGACAGAGAACATATTTGCACATTCACTGCACACACAAGGCTGTTATGCAACCATCTTCTATCCGCTGGTGAGAGTGACTGAGACGCCTCAGCATACTGGATGTGTGACCGTGCTGATGAACGTGCTAAAGTGATATGGTAATGTCAATCGTTCACACTAATCAGTGGGCAACACTGATAAGGTTACTAATGCGGAGCTCGACTGTAACATTCACTGTATGTACAAAGGATGTGTTAAGCTCTTTAAGAGATACAACAACACAAGTGATCACTTAGTTCCATTCAATTAAGAGCCATGAAGGAACATAAAGGGCTTTTGGAGATAAACATTTTTTTTTTTTGAGTAAGGATTTTAAGGGTGTAAAAGTTGTTATTGCTCCTTTTGTAACATTTTAGCCTAAAGCTTGGACAACATAATTCGGTACGATACAGTTGAATGTGTCCACCCTGCAGCCTGGAGGTCTCTGTTCATCAGGGGGACATCCGGGCGCCACAAAACATTACAGTGCACACTGAGAAACGGATAAGAACCGATCAACGGGGATTTTGGGAAATTTTGTGTAAAAGCAGCTGTGCATGGCCTGATTCTAACATGTGTGTAACCACTAATCTCTTGAACCCTCCCACTTCCACTCCCTCCCCCTCCCCCTGACCCTTTATCCCAAATCCCCCCCTCTTCTCCCCCCACTCACCCCTGCTGTCGTCCCACTACTTCAATCCTCTGCGCCGCCCTGCAATCCTCTCATCCCTCCCTCGCCCACCCCCCGACCTCCCTGCAGATGGAGAGCACGAGCTAACCTCCGACGACGGCTCCACTCTCTCTCAGTCTCTGTCTCTCACCCAGTCCCTGCAAAGCACTCCAGCTAAAGAAGGTATCACTCACCCATAGAGAGAGAGAGAGAGAGAGAGAGAGAGACTTTGTCAGAATGATCTTAACTGTGTGTGTGTGTGTGTGTGTGTGCGTGGGCGCATGAGAGTAAAACATAATACAAACTAAATAACTGTTCCATTGCCTAAACTACTGATCTGTGCTTCGAGTTTCTCCAATGATTTTTCATGTCAAAACTTGTCCGTCTGCAATAACAAAACGGCAATTTAACATTACTGCTTTTTAAAGCGTACATTCAGATTTTCCACATTTAAAGAAACAAAACCGATTCAGAGCCACCGGTTTCCGTTCATTTCAGTACAATATGAGAATCAAGTGACATAATTGCTGCTGTGTACAATTCTGTCACTTGGCCTGAACTGCTTTCGAAAGCTCTCCCTGTTGGGGCGTTTGGGGACATGGAGGTTTTCAGAGGTGGCTGTCGCACCCAAACCTTTTGAATGCAGAAAACAAATGTGCATTGTTCTTTTCAGATTGTACATATTTGCTTATTACTCAGTCTTCCTGGTTTGACTTTAAAAGAATAGTTTGACATTTTATGGCAACTATGTTTATGTGCTTTCTTGCCGATGCCACTCATGTCTGTACGTTTAGTATGGAAATTAGCTGAGCATATAGACTGGCAGCAAAAGTACGCCTACTGCCACCTAAGGCTTAATAATTCAAATGTTGTATCGCTGGTTCAAAACCAATTTAAATACCCAACAGACGTTTTTTGTTTTACAGAGTTACATATTGCAGCTCTTATATGATAAAGAACAGTTTTTCCTTGAAGCTGAAACATGAGTGATGTTGGTCTTCCCGTCTCGGCAAGAAACCATCTCGTTTTTTTACTCAAAATGTCAACCTATGTCTTCAGAGAATATATCACAATGTTCTTTGCTAGCTCACTCTCAACCGGGAATGTTGCAGCGTCCTTAAACGCACCACAAGCCAGAACCGTTGAAACGAGTTCACGTCAGGACGAGATCTTTTGCCTCCTTTGTTGCATTCATGGAAAACAGCACAGACCGGCCGGCTTGGTAACGTAAACGTGCTATGATGTCACATAACATGATTTCTGGGTATTGAATAGCCTCTCGGATCTGCAGTCTCATATCTATTAACTTAAGACATTTGAAGCCTGTCGGTGTGCATCCTCGAGAGCCAAAGATCACAACGGCCTCCTTGCAGGTTGTAAATAATGACGCTGTGGGATTGACTTCCCTCCAGCACACACGCGTGAAACCACTCAATGCGTAACAATTAACCCCCAACAGCACATCGACTTATTCTGACTCCACCGCTATGAGCTCAGCCCACCAGATCAATGGTTGCGTTTTGTGTAAAAAAAAAACAAAAAAACAACGACACACAAGTCATCTCCGTTTTCATGTTTCAGTATAGAAACATGATGCCGCTGCTCTGCATTCCCCAACCTGCATTAGCGACGCCGAGACAGAGACGTGACAGTCATTGAGGCGTTGCTGTACGCCGTGGTTCAAAGCCCCATTTATATTAAGGTGAAAGGAGGACAGGCTCTCTGGGCTGTCGGGTCACTGGAGTTTATGCAGGGGTATTATGAAATATGTAGAGCACTAGGACACCATGTCTCTTTATGTAAAGCGACCATTCAACACACAGTTCAAATGGTATTAGTGTGTTTGGTACAGAAGGGACTTGAAACGCCTCACGTTAACCACATGAGCACAGAGAGGCATTAAATAACAATAATGAACATGGATTCTGTTGCATTACTCTTCGCGTTGGCGAGGTCCCTCCTTGTACGATGAACATGGACACCGGCTAAAAGTTCATCAAATGAGTCTGTTAAAACTAATGAGCAGAAATATGATTTATCAGGTAATTACATGTAGGACATTACGACCATTGAAGTTATTGAATTATGTTCCAAGCATTTAATTTCCTTCGTTTACCCGCCTTTAAGTGTATTCACGGCAAGCATCATTAAAAATACGATAATGCAAATGGTATGAGATGGCAACATATGGAGGAAAAGCCACGTTGCCTTAAGGGTCTCTTAATTTTTTATTAAGTGTGCTTGTTATTTTTTGACTTACATCAGACACAATGGGAGATCAGTGTTCCCCAACATGTTATTTACCACAAATATTCCATGATAAAGATGTGTTGCTTTATTCAGTCAACTAGTTTTATCAGTCTGTTTTAATTTGAGCTCTTAAGTGCAAACCTTTGTGTCTCCCCACATTATCTCCTCTTACATGTGCCCTTTGACTTTGCCCCGAGGTCAGCATGAAGCGTTGTGGGTATGGTTATTTATTATGTATGGGTCTGTAAATAAGTGTCTGTTGATCCCTGTGCTCGCCCTCCCTCAGACAACCACACGGGCCTGATGAACGGCAAAGACAGCCACGGCGATGTGGACGAGGAGCTGTGCAGGCGCGTCAGCCAGCTGACCACCAGCGTGGAGAGCGTGGAGATCACGGTGCGCACCTGCGGCAAGATCGAGGAGGCGCTGTCCCCCGAGAGCTCACCCTCCAAGTCCCCCAACACCAAGAAGAAGAAAAAGTTCCGCACCCCGTCCTTCCTGAAGAAGAACAAAAAGAAAGAGAAGACGGAGGCCTGAGAGCAGACGGGAGGGAAGAAGAAAGCGCGGCGGCAGCCAACCTTCTCTGTTTAATGTCTGTGTTTTTATTTTGTCTCCGTTTTCAACGTCCTTTTGTGTTTTTAATTTTATTCAAATCTTTAACAAAAGTTTGTATGTGCAAAATGGCAGACAAAACGGATCACGTAGAGAAAAAAAAAGAATTGGTTTTCAACAACACCAAAAAAGAAAGGCCTCTCCTTCTGCTAGAAGACATCATGTTTGTGAAATTGTGGGATGGGCACGTGGATGCACAAGTTAAAGTCGACTTGGGGGGGGTGTTGGGTGTCTGCAGCACTCCAACAGGGCTTTGATTTAGAATAACTGGTTCCCAGGCCGAAGATAGAACTGGAAACCACCTCGCTTATTTCTTGCGTCGAAATCGAATTTCATTCAATGATTACGTTGCAACATTGTTGTTAAACTGCACAAGTTGAAACTAAATCTTTGTGTTTTTAAGTTTTAGTTTTTGCATCCTGGCCACCTGAGTCTCCACAGAGATCTGAGAGGCCTCATGACATTTGAAGTCACACTGGAAAACTGGTCTGCGAAGGAGGTTTGTGTCGATCCATTTAGCTTCTGATGCGAACCTTTTCTTCGGCTGATTGTGGTTGAACTAGAAGACGGGGTTAGAAACTGGACCAGACAACATAGTGAGGACGGAGGCTGGCGGTTTATGACAACTAGGTCAACGAGCCGCCGACTCGCGCAAATATTTATGTAGCATTTTCACATCTTCTCCTCTTCATCTCAATGTTGTTATTGCCAAACTAAAAAGAGGAAACGATCTCATTTCAGTAGAGCGTCACCATTTGTGTCTAGTTTGTCATCTCGTGAAATGTGATCTTTTTTTATTCAACACAAATTTGGTATTAGTCAACTCTGTTTTGTACTCATTTGTAAGCTTTTACAGAGAATTACAGCAGTTACGCACGTTTTCTGAATTTATATGGCTGACTATGTTCTTTAGTGATGCCCGATTGCTGACATTATATTCTAATCTTCAGAGTACACAAATTTACTATATAACGCAGATATATGAAAACTGGATGATATGTTGGCTATAGATTTTTAACTATATATTTTTTATTTTATTGTGCTGCACTTTTCTCTTGTGGTATATCACCCATTTCAGTTGCAGGTGGTTTCATCAGTGAAGGAGATTGTGAAGTAATTTGATAAAAGGTGTGCAAGTAGCAAGCAAGGCATGTTGTCCGAGAACGGGACCCCGAAAGTGAGTCGAACGAGAGTCTTTTTTTTGGTGTCGCACATGAGAAATCATCTCCACTTCTCAACAAAGAGAAACAGGAAGTGGACTGTCGAAATACTGAGTCCAAATATCTGCAGTCGCCAGCTGAAAAGAGAGTCACGGGTCGGGAAGTGAGGAGCTTTTTACTCGGTGTTTTGTGCGTTTGTTTTTGTTTTTGTTTTTGAAGCCATACTCAATATATTTTTCCCTCCATTGTTTTTTATGATGAGACAAGGGTTGCGACCGTCGTCTGCCTGCTCGGGCGTCAAGGACCCTAACAAGACCTCTGTTAAATCTCCCCAGTGACTGCATTGACACCCCTCAGGCGGCCCAAAACTTTATTTCTTTTTTCAGTAGCTTCATCCACAGCAGCTTTATTTGCCATTGATTTCCTCCTGGACCTGGAACATTACAAGGGGCACATATGGACATTTGTATTTCTATTAGATCGCTCCGAGAGCCCAGTCGTCATTTCAGCTTCTAAAGCCTCCCCTCGTGTAATTTGTCCAGTAAACACGACCGTGCAGTAACTGTCAGATGACCCACAGATGAACTCTGCAAAGCCAAAGTGTAATGGGTTGCCACATATATATATCCTCCCCCCAGCAGTTTAACCAGATGTACTAATATCCCAGCTAGCAATGTGAAGCATTGGATTTGGGGGCAGGGAGTGGGCGTATAGCAACAAATCTTTCGCTGTGTTAAACGATAGCTTTTGTCTCTCGGCAAAGAGCTGCTGAGGTCACACAACTGGAACATGGAGAAGGGAGGTGTGAGTTAGGAAATGGAAGTGCATATATATTTCTATATGTTTGTGTGTGTGTGTGTGTGTGAGTGAGGTAGAGGGGGGGGGGGGGGTGCAGTGGTTAAGGACAACCTGACACTAGTGCACCATCTTTTCATCACTCAGACCGTCTTCTTCTTTCATGCCATCTCTCCTCCCGGGAGGTTCTCTTTCTTTTTTTTCTTCATCCTCCATGTTTAACGCAGTACGCGTTCTTTTTTTCTTTTAGTTTGCAGAGAGCGCTAGGCTTTTATTTTTTATTTTGTATTAACCCTTTTATGAGCAAATTGCTCCCAGGTGAACTGTGCATTGGATCCTTGTTATTTTCTCCACTTTTGTTTCCGACTGTTTGCACCTTGCTTTACTAATGTTTTAAAGTAAATAACGAGTTTTGCTTTGGCATGCCAGAATGAGTCAAGCTACTTTGTGACCTGTGAACATCCAATATAAATGGTTATCAAATGGAGTTGCTTTTAGATGTATTGCTAATCAGTGTAAATTCACAAATAAAGCTGTATTTTAAGAAACGGAAGCTCATTTTTCATGTTTGTCCATCACAATTTGCGTCATTCCTCAAAACAGTTTTTAAGTTCAACATAATCCAGTCACACTCATTTTCCGTTGTGCCACAATCATAAATTCGGCAGAGTAGAGCGGCTTCAAGAGGAAGGACCTATACGCTGAAACACAGCTACTGGTGGTTTATAAGATGTGGTAATATGAGAACGAATATATTGCATGTGTGAATAGTTCAGTCAGGAAGTCATGACACATGTATGGCAGTGATTGACTAAATGCACGTGAAAATGTGACTGATCATAACGGAGGCACCGGAAATATCGAAGCAGATGTGTTGTGCAATGCGGAGTGAGCACAATGACACATTGAGCTCCGCTTTGCAGTAAATAAGTTGTGGTGTCTCCAAGATGCTGTATAATCAGAAATGCACCCTTCAATATGAGATATATTTTGTTGTTGACTTACTATAAATACTGTATGTCCTTTTGTTTACAGTGTAAACTCATGTCTCCTTTAGCAAGCTTTAGAGCAGTGGTTTTCCAGTGAGCGTTGGGAATAACACAGTGGGTTGTTACTGGTGTAGGAAATAAGAACGTCTCAATACTGCTGCACCAAATTAGTTTTAATTTCTGGATTCTTTTCAAAGCATTGATTCTTTCTTGTGAAATACCGTCTAGTTGTATTTTTTTTAGCCTCAAGCTGTTAGCCTTCTGCAGAGATGAGTGGGCTGTAGAGGTCTGGTCAACTCACTTCTTTCTAACTCCACACACCTGATTTATTTTTATTCTTTTCATTTTCAAACTTGTAGTCCAATTCACATGATGGTAATCATATTTCACATAGCTCCCTCTGGAGCCAGAAAGTCTTTAAACTACAAAGTAGTGCCCCAGACCTGGAACCAGACTTTGATGTGTAAAATCAAAGGAGTGTGGAACCGCTGCTTTAAACAATCGTTATGTTGTTCTATATTTGTGCGTATGAGTTGGTGTGACTTCTTGTTTGGCGTCCTTATGATGTGTCCACTGATGCTCACTTTACTGCCAAAGAGTCTCTCTTAACATTTTAAATCCGCTGCACTCTTCCCCCATACAGCGAGTCTGGCCTGTCCAGGAGAGTATCCCCACAACGTTGTGTGCATATGAGCAGCCGGTGTGCCTTGACTGCATTCATATCCTCAGATGCAAAACAAAATATGCAAAACCTACGTGTCATTAATAGTGTGTGCTAATGTCCCCGTAAGATGTGAGAAGATGACTCAATATTTACATCTTGATGTAGACCTAGCTGACCCCCAAACATGTCCTCACCCTGCAGTGACCTTAAATCAGGGTTTTTTTTCCCCCAAAAAAAGTTTTTTACCTGCAAAAGCAAATATTATTGCATATTATCACCTTTTTTTGTCACCTTGGCCTATTTCACCTTGTTCTCTTCCTGGGAAAACAACACAATTCAGCATCTACCACTAGTGTCAAAGATCATAATTTTTCAGGACGCTTGTACACCCGATAACGGCTGAATGGTTGGAGAAAAAATGACTTGAATGTGATTTTACTGAAAGGAAAATTAACCACAAACGCTAAAAGGCACGATAAGAGACACATCAGGGAGTGTTTTAGTGAGAGGGTGTCACGAGAAAGACTTTATCTAAGATCATTTCTGTTTCACATATATACTGTAGCATTGACAATTATGTAATCCTGTGCTGGCACCAGTGAATGTGGCAGCGTTCCTGATATAAACAATAAAAGCGTATATGAGCGATCCTGTGACTTGTGTGTCTCATGATTGTGGAAATGTGAAGTCTGTTGCTGGCAGTTTAATCCGTGCTGTGATGTTAATTTACTCATTCAGCCTGAATGGTTTGAAGTGCTCCATTTTGTGTCTGAATAAAAGTTGTTTTTCCGTAAATTCAACTGCAGTCAACATTTGGTGGCAGTTGTAGTGGAAACCAGTGAAGGAAATGGACTGGAGGCAGAGCATGGGGATGAGATTCTGAGGTCATTTGATTGGTCTGTTCAGGCTTCAACTCGGCTGTATGGAAAGACAAAAAAAATAATCGAAGAAATGAGACTATTGAGTTTCTGTGATTAAAACTTCATCTCTTATAATGTTTTCCTTTTCCTATTTAGCAGAAAGGACAAACAGAAGTTAAGTGGAGGATGTATATTCATTAGCACTGTGTCGGGACGTTTATATGCAACACGTTACAGGATGTTGTCAATTCTATCAATACAGGAAAACAAAATAACTTCATCATTCAGTCTTTAGTCAACAACAGAGATTGATGAAACATTTTAAGTTATTTTGGAATATGTCTGATTACTTTAGTGGCTCTGAAAACAGTGCACAGCACATCCAAACGTCTTCACCAACTTGACAAACAACAGAATACACAAACGCACCTCATAAACAGACGGAAACAAAAAAATGCTGAAGGTTACAACGAAAATGAGTCATGAAAAAGTTATTAATTAATTGGAACACACCGACCATATTTGGATTTGGTGTCCCAATCTAGTCTGCTGTTGTTTTATAACATCAGCTGTGCTTTGTTTCTGTGTGTGTGTGTGTGTGTGTGTGTGTGTGTGTGTGTGTGTGTGTGTGTGTGTGTGTGTGTGTGTGTGTGTGTGTGTGTGTGTGTGTGTGTGTGTGTGTGTGTGTGTGTGTGTGTGTGTGTGTGTGTGTGTGTGTGTGTGTGTGTGTGTGTGTGTGTGCATGAGCCGTCAAAATGGTGAAGATGTTTTCTTCGTTTGCTCTCAATTTTTCTATCTGCGTGTGTGTTTCTTGAGTTGCCGTGCATTGAGCCTTCAGGGCCACCGTTCTTTCGCACACATGACACACACACGCGCACACACACACACACGCACATGCGTTCTATTGCATCATGTTCAGCACAATTAAGGAGGTGAAGAGGGGTTCTCTCCTCTCCAGACAGCACCACGCTGTGAGTGTCAACACAATCAACCCACTTGCGTCCAGATGGATGATCTGCTCGCGGAGTGTGGAAACCTTGATAGGCCTTTTTATTTTATGACAACCCCACACAAACACACATAAGCACCATCTTACCCCAAAAGACCCTGCTAGACACCCCCGTGGCCTATAGTCAACAGAAGGAATAAGGTCACGTTGTCTGCAGAAGTGTCTTGTGATGAGGTAATCACGATGCAGTATACTGGGAGTACAGAACTGCTGTGGTATTGGCCTTGTTGGCTTGAGTACATAATGGTGCTCTCATAGCACTGTCCTGCATCACTGAGTAGGGGGGAAAGTGCAAGTGTGTGTGTGTGTTGGGGGGGGAGGGAGGGGGGGGGGGAATATTTGTGCAGTCACTGTTATTGATCAACTGCTCTATCAAATCCTTGAAGATGTATTATGTTCATTTCGTGCTGCGGGTCAGTAAGTATCTTTAATTCATTGATAGTGTACTATATAGATGTTGTTTGGGAAACCAAGACAAGGACATCTGTTGAGCAGTGTTATCTTGGTATTTTATCAGGCAACACAGTGCAATTGTTTAGCATCGACATTAAATGGCAGGGGACACAAGGGAGTCGTCAACA